>NC_039364.1:151536846-152188361 GCF_003573695.1 Papaver somniferum | reverse complement strand
AAAAAAAAAAAAACATATATATATATATATATATATATATATATATATATACAACTAAACAAAATATGATGTATCAAGATGTGATTCAATACCATTCTTGCATAGCAGAACCATGAAAACAGAGGACTAGATCAGTTATAATCCCCTTATTCTTCACTGTTGTTGTCGACAATTGTAACCACATCTTTGTATGGCCAATCATCATCAACATCATCGTATTCATCTTCATCCTCAAGCGCTGGCACAAACCAAAAGAACTGTTCTGGATCATCTAAATCATCATCATCATCATCCTCAGAATCATACTCATCATCCTCTTCATCGTCCTCCTCTTCTTCATCGTCAACAACATGATAATCATCATCCTCTTCATCTCCAAAACAAGGAACAACCTTGCAACCAAAATAACCAACAATCTCGTTGTCTTCATCATCAAGAAGAAGAAATCGGAAGGAAGTTACTATTATAGCAGTCATTTTCTCTGGTTTGATACTAAAACTTCCAGTTTTTGATACTGAAACCCTAGGTTCAGTTTAGAGAGAGACATGGAAAATAAAAATCCGAGTAGTAGTACTCTCCTAGTCTCCCTTGCTCGTGTTTTATACCGTGACACACGTTTTCACTTTATGATTCAACCTCTAGTTTAGCCACGTACAAGCATGATAACTTGGCTAGTGAACAAGTACAGCTTTGGAAAATAAATAAATACAGTATAATATAAAATAAGAAAATTGGGTGGAAAATTAACATCAAGGAATTTAACTTGGAAAAAATATAAATTGGTTTACAAGCTCGTCCAAGAGTGACATCGGTAAAAATGGAAAATTAACATTAAGCAATTTTTCTCGGTGGAAATACTCCCCGGAAACTTAGATTTGCGAAAAATTCTTGCTAAGATTGTGACATCGAAACAAATAAAAATTGGTTTAGAAGCTCGTCCAAGAGTGACATCGGTAAAAATTGAAAATTACCATAGATCGCGACGTCGAAATATAAATTGTTTTACAAGCTCGTCCATGAGTGACATCGGTAAAAATAGAAAATTAAATCAATTTATCTCGGTGATCTCTGGAAACTTAGATTTGGATGAAATATACTTGCTAAGATATCTTGACATCGAAATAAAAATCTGGGGTTTAGAAGCTTGTCCAAGAGTGACATCGGTAAAAATTTAAAATTACCATCAATCAATTTATCTTGGTGGAGATATTCCCCGTAAACTTAGATTTGGACGATAAATTATACTTGCTAAGATTGTGACATCGAAATATAAATTGGTTTATAAGCTCGTCCATGAGTAACATCAGTAAAAATAGAAAATTAAATCAATTTATCTCGGTGATCTCCGGAAACTTAGATTTGGATGAAATATACTTGCTAAGATATCTTGACATCGAAATTAAAATCAGGGGTTTAGAAACTCGTCCAAGAGTGACATCGGTAAAAATGGAAAATTACCTTCAATCAATTTATCTTGGTGGAGATATGATAGAAACTTAGATTTGGACGATAATCACTTGCTAAGATCGTGACATCAAAATAAAAAATGGTTTACAAGCTCTTTCAAGAGTGACATCGGAAAAAATGGAAAATTACCATCAACCAATTTATCTTGGTGGAAATACTCTCGGAAACTTAGAATTGGATGAACTATACTCTCTATGATCGTGACATCGAAATAAAAATTGGTTTTGCTGAATAAACCAAGTCCAAGAGTGACATTGGTAAAAAACTTGGATATCGAGTCTTGTCGACAAAGACAATCATAGTCGTTCGTGAATTCATAATGCCTACCAATCAAATAAACTAGTTACACCTGATAACCTAAGATCCCCAAACATTTTTTTGCCAATATTATCGGTTGATCGGTCTGATACGACCAATAATGCGATATTATCGGATATTCATATGTATGTATCACTGATATTTCATGTTTCGTCCAGATTAAAGGCACAAACATGATAAAATCCTATATTATCGGCCAGTATTTTAAAAAATAAATACTGATCGATTCTATTAATACAAATTTAATTGTAAGAGCTAGCTAGAATTGCTTCTAAGAATATGAATTGGGATTTTAATCAAAAAAAATTGCACCAAAAATCATTTATGATCTTCCAAGGCACTATCTAGTACTATATTATTAATTTATTAGTTTGCTTTTAAGAATATGTGAATCAGGAGTAAAATAGTGCAATGTAGTTGACTAAGTAGTAAAGAAAAGATACTACTATGTATCCAAGGCACTAGTAACAAAGGAATTAGCTAGTACAATAATAAGTACTCCATTTTATATGTGAAGCAATAAACAGTATACATGTTAAGCAGTAAACAACAACAACAAAAATCGAAAATATCTTGAAGGGAAATCAAATTTCAAAAACGGTAGTGAGACACAGTGGTTCACTTTAGTTATAGTAAGTTTGAGGTTGGAGGTTCGAAACTCTCTAGACCTTTTTACTTTTCTTTAAAATTTAGGCATTATGTGGCACAGTGCTGATTTTATTTTGTTTGACCTATTTTGTTTTTGGTCAGGACTCAGGGACCAGGGTATTGAGATATGGCATGATGACTGAACCAAACCATGCTGCAGTTCAAGATATGGCCCATCTGTTAACTAATTAACAAATCAAATAACTATGCCAAATATACACAAGTGTGATGATTTTATTTGGCTTATTGACCTTATGTTTGACCATTTTTTGTACACCTAACAAATCTCATCAAGGTTAAGCCATTTCAGGTGTGAACACTGCCATTATAGATGCAGTACACCAGAGCCACATCATGTCTCTCAACAGGTGATGGCGCTGCAGTATCTACCAAATAATCAAATATGATAATTAGTGTTTGGTTGAACTGTATATCAAACCCTTAATGGCAGATTAATTAGATATTGACAATCGGAAGAGTCTGCAATTAGGTTAATGGGGGTGTACCAAATTAGTGGGGGGCGTACCAGCCCCAAGGCAAAACCAGTTTTCTCTTATGATTTTGGAACCCACCACCCACTAATTTGGTACACTCCCATTAGCAATGTTTGTGTGCAGGAGTTATTATGATGGGTTTAGGACTTGTTGCGCATGCCTTTGAATAAGCGTGAATTGCGAAGGGACTAGACGTTCCACCGAATTCCTTAAATGAGTATTAATGTCATATTCTCTACAAAAGGAAATTAAACAAAGAATTTCCAAAACATACAAAATCATCCTAAATTAGGCAAGGAAATTAAGAAAAGAAAACATAGATTAGAGATAATGGGTGATCTAGGAGGAAACAATGCTAACGGAGATAATCAGCCTTCTGCACCTTTTAAGTTCCCCAAGAAAGTTGCCAAGACTCTGTCTACTAGAGAGTTGGAGAATTTGAGGGGTCTTCTGCAACAAGAGATTGACAAGAGAAATCGTCTGATTGAGTTCGTCAGGAAAATGCTCCACTGTATGAACAATGGAAGAGGAAGATAATTGCAAGAGATGTGAGGAAAGCTAGACAAAGAGAGGGGAGAAGGAGCATATTTGTTTGGAGAAAGACCCGCAGTGCAACCTCAAGTGATTCTGAAGAGAGAGAGAATGATTTTGATAGAAGTGATGATCATGAGAGAAATTCTGAGATAGAGAAACAAAGGAGGAAGAGAGAAAAGAAGGTTGAGGATGCATGGTATGAAAGGTTCTTAGCAGAAAAAACAATCCCTAGGCTTTTTGCAAGAACCATGAATGAGAGATTGAATGTTGATTCTGATGGAGAAACAATTGATGGTGTTGATGAGAATGGTGAACCAGTTGAGGTTGGAGATTTGGAGGAAGAGAATGAAGATGATGAAGGAAGTGAAGATGCAGTGATGGAGGTTATGGAAGTGCAACTGAAACAGGAAGTCAGTATAGGAATGATTACAGCGATCATGAGATGGGCATCGACGACGACGACGATAGCAGTCAGCAGAGCAATGAGAACAACGGTGATGATTCTGAATAATCATCCCTGGAACATCAACAAGATTTCGATGGGAAATCTTCGATTTTGTGAAATCGGACTAAGATCTTATTCGTGAAAATTCAAATAAATCTTGTAGGTGTTTGCTGATCATTTTTCTCATTGCTGAATTTCCTCATATTGTTGAATCTGCTGACAGATGTTTTCTTGTGGTTATGTTGCTATTCGGATGTTTTTCTTTTTTTTTGGAACAGATGGCTTTTTTTGATACTGCTATGCAGATGGTAACTGCTAACAGTTTTAAGGTGTTAAGGTGTTAAAAGTTTTAAGGTTTAATGGTTTTAAGGTGTTTGCAGTGGGTAACAGTTTTAGTTTGTTTGTGATTAAGGTGTGTATTTGCAGGGGAGGGTAACAATCTAGTTTATCCTGGTATGAATAGTTAATCTATCAGATGTTTGAGGAAATTACAGACTAGGTTTTTGGGTCATGTTTTGATGTGGATCTTGTGAATGGGTTTGATTGTAATGGAACTACTTAGGAATTAGGGTCTTTTTGTAAATTTAGTGGGTTTGACTAGGTATTTGTAAATATGGTTAATGAAATTGCAATTTCGGTTTCTTTTTGTGTTGATTTGAATATAGTGGGTTACATTTGGTATGCTGGAGATGTCTTTGTGATTTCTAATGAAAGGAACAATGGTATGTTAAACTGTGGTATGTTGAAATGTATTATATGATCTATGAATTTACTAAAGCATTATCTGAATTCTATCCAGAACTAGAATCCTGGTACAAGGTAAGGGAACATATTACGAATCCTAATTATATCCGTCTTTCATCTAAAGGGCAGAAACTGTTTCTCAAAACATACTACAATCTTGATTCACTAATGGTAACAATATGCTACACCCAAACACTATAACTGAGTTTAAGTTTATCAACAAAAGGTATAACAAGCTGTAGATCATATGTCAAAGCCGTAATAACTTGACTCAAGGTTGAGTCCTGTGAAACCTACATGATTCCACTGACCCACAAAACTACTTGGTGCTGGTGGAGGCATATACACATCTAATTCTAATCTACAATGTATTCTGACCACTGAATTATGTTGACTCAACGAGTTAATTAAAAATGATTTTAAAGAACAAACAAATATCAAGCAAAGATTTTAAAGAACCAATATTTTTGTAAAACTAAACGAAGCAAAATAATACCAACATCCTCAATATTTAAAAAAAAAATTAATCAAAATAAACAATTTCTAAAAACAAAAGCCACATTATTCGAAAGTTTCTTTGATAATCTGCTCAACTAAAACCATCGCATCTGGATCTGGTACTCTTGTTGCGGCGTTAGCAGGCTGTGCTGGAACTTCAAGTACCTTTTGCTTTAGAGGTGTATCCCTGGGTATTTCTGGTGTGCCAGACACAGTTTCACTAACAAGCTCATTCGAAGGAATTGGAGCATGGACACCATCCATTTCAATAGAAGCATAAGCAGGAAAAGTAAGATTGTCAACATGAGCTTGAACTTCAGCTAACATGGGCATGCCAGGAACCTTACACACGCCATCAATAGTTATGGTGATCCTTAGCTTTCTAGGTACAGCCATTACTATCCTTGGATTTGTTTTAATCCTCTTATTGGAACTCATTTTCTTCCTCTAATATATCAATTTATCTTTTATGCTGGTGAGGTATATATATATATGTATGTATTAAAAAAAACCCTAATTTTTTCTAGGTTAGGAGCATTATCTCCAATTGCCTAATTTAGTTGTATTCCGCATGTCACTCAAATAAACAAAATATAACAGTTTCCATATCGATACATATATGCTCATATACGCGTACAACACCACATTGATTTTAGTATATACATGATTTATCTAAATACAGAAAAATAACATGAAAAAATTGCGTAAACACAACCATGTTGATTGAGTATATGGGGTATATGCTTTATCTTACAGTAGATCATAATCATGTACTCTTCGCTAATGTGCATGCCTTGGATACACTCTTTCCAAATATGTAGGTATCTGAAGTATCTCTCTCCATAATTCGCCATGCCTAATCTTCTCTGAACAAATTTCTATTTTTGGTGTAATTCCCTCGGTAATTCACACCTACTCAAACCCATGTGTAACAATTTCGTCCATCCAAGCGCTATAACCATGCCCAAATTCTCTTTTGGATTTCGTATATTGGTCAACACCATAAATTATAGCTATGATTGGCAATAGAAATATATATCGGGATCATTTTCTTTTTCAAAAGATTATTTTTTTCTTTTGAAGGAATTTTCAAAAGATTAATATACTATGGTCATAACCCTAATTTTTAAATTTGCAATGGACACATAAATAGAATGTTGATAAACTGGAATAAATCTCACACAAACACGTGAAAATATTCGTTTCTCGTTTGGATCATGAATTTTTAAAGAAAGCATGCTGATTACGGATGCGACCATTGACCAAACGGTGTAATGGTTCACACCCCTTTAACTGAATAGATTTTGAAACCCCAAAAGACGTGATACATTTTTAAACCCCAAAAAATGTGAAAATTACAACATGTGTGTTGTGTGGGGACACATATTGCATCCATTGGATGTGTATATAAGCTTTACTCCTATCTTCTAATAGCATTCAACAAAAACAAAATCCTAAATATTTCTACATATAAAAAAAAAGTATATCACCAGTAATAGTAATGGAAATATTACCGGATTTAACTCCCGAGATACTACACCTCCTCCCAAGTACAGAAAGTATTTTGGCAAGAAAATGTGTATGCAAAGAGTGGAATTCTGTCCTTACAGACAAAAGAATTGGACTCCTTTTCGTTTTCACTAAAAAAGTGAGAGAAGAAAATGTTACGCAACTCTTCTACAGAGAACAAATTAAGGAGGAAGATTACTAAACGATGATGGGAGATTTCAATCAGATGTTATTTGGAAACAATGGTACCTGGAATATTATCCAATCCTATGATGAAAACATGTCACACCCAATCGTTGGATCTTGTAATGGTCTGGTATGTTTTTATGTTTCACACCATGGCATACAAGATCCTGTTTATATTATGAATCCATCAACGGGTGAGCACCTCCATCTTCCACAAATATGCGATCCAACACCAACGCCACAAATTAGTTGGGATCCACGATACGTCGTAGGGAGTTTCGGCTACTGTGAACATACCAGTGAATACAAAGTAGTTCGAATTTAAGTGGGCGGTAAAGTGGACGTACACACACTAGGAGACAACAAGGGATGGAGGAACATCGGGGAATTTCCTTTTACTTTTCGGGATTCAGGTGTGTATGCACATGGTTGTATTTTTTGGATAAATCATTATATTTATAACAATGATCATAAAGTATCTTTCAATTTGACAATGAGACATTCCAGTCACATTCGCCACCTCCGCATCATATTTATGAGAATGGTGGTTTCAATATTCCAAGACTTGGAATGGTCTTGTATGGAGTTCGCCTTTTATTTTACAACATTCACGATATTTATGATATCCGGATTGATTTTTGAGCACCCATTTCCGATAATCATATTCATGCACGGGCACCCTGTGTAGAATTGAATTGGGTACTTAAGAGGAGAATTTTCTTGGAAGAGCCTTTGAATCCATGGTAGCCGCAATATATGTTGATAGCCTTGGGAAATAACAACGACATGCTATTGCAAAACAAACGCTGTTTAGCGCATTATAATGAACTCACCAGAACTTTGACAGAAATTGGGGAGACAAGGTGGCCGGTAAAGGTTAGAGTTATTCCTCACATGAGGAGCGCCATCTCGTTGAGAAATTTTGGAGGACAATCGAAAACATGTACTGATGAAGTCCATGCCACAAACATATTCCGTGTGTGGTGTTTTTGTTTTGATCGGAGTAATGTAGTTTGGTGTTTCATATATATATATATATATATATATATTTAATAGTACTATTTTTCATCTTTTATTTTTTTTTCTTATCTTGTCTGGACTAAAAGTTGTTTTTGAAATTTGAAGAATCAAACTTGGTCTTATTTTGGGTAATAATGGTTGGTGTTTTTATTTAATGGAGTTGATGCTTTTAAACATATTCCTGATGAGTTTAGAGGGGGACTTTCTTTTTATGGTGGTCAATTTGGTATAGAGGGGGGAATTTATCTATTTTAGTTGGTTATAAATTTTGCGAATATACAGGGAGACATAAAAGTAAATCCAAGAGAAAAATGTAAAAAGAAGTGAGAATTTGAGATGCAAAAAGTATAACTGATTGATAGATAAATCAATGATGATATTCTTGAAAATGCAAACGAATGAAAAAAGATTTTGTAACTGATGGGGATTTGATAATTGGAAAAAAAATGTTGATTACGTGACGGGATTCTTTTGATAGACGAATAATAGATTTGAAACTGTTGTTTGACACCAAAACACAAAACCAAAACATAAATGGGCAAAACAAATTAGAGACATGTAACACGTCATTTTAATTTTCAGAATTGTGTTATTACGTCTTTTTTATTAATAAATAACTAAGAAATACAAGAAATACTGATCAATACTAAACCTATTTTGGCAATCTAGTCTCTTTTTGAATCATGAACTTCAAAATGCCATGTCCTAGTAGTCATTAATATCACGGAAAAATTGATCTTGAAGCCGATCAACTAGCTCTTGAAGTATATTCACCTGTTGTTGGAGACCAAAAAAATCACGATCAAAGGAAAAACAACATCTACTCTCCCCATGCACCAATTCCATACATTTCATCGACAGCAAATGCATTAATCTCACGCAAACGCTAATAATCTGCATGCTTCCTCATGCGGATTATGAACACGCCGAGTCTAGGCTGAAGAACTCGTACATCGTAGTCTGAGATCTTAAAATCATCTTCTACGGTTATTCTTAATGAATTGTACTCAACATTTTTAGGACCCATAGCAATAAGTTGGTAGCAATATTTTGTGAAGTTCATTCTGATCGAAAAGGAAGAGCGATTCGCATGAGAAGAAAAATTCCTTGTGTTGACAATTAGATATGGTGGCCGAATTTTTATTTATTTATTAAGTTATGTATGTTCAGAAACTACATCCGATTAAAAAGAAAATTAGATAAAGATCAAATATTCATTCCATATACATATCTCATTATCTATTTTCTACCATATTTATAGTGATATGGAAACTAAAATTTGATGTACTTGTAAGGAGGTAAGGAATACCAAACACCTAATTTGCTTAACATAAAAATGTAGGGGCTAAAAGAGAGATACATAAACTAAGGTACCATTAGCCCGTATTTGTAGTGGTAAATACACTTTTGTATTTTACGGATAGTTCTTGTTTTCTATTATCAATCAACGTCGTTGTATTAAGATGTTGTTGTGATGTGTATTCTAATTCCAGGAGGTAAGCATTACTGAATTGGTGCATAAGTAGCTGTAATGAGAATCGCAGCTAGTTTCTGCTATTATGCGTGATTTTTCAAAGTAGTCATTCGTATTCAAAACTTGCGTTTTCTATGTATCCAGTTCTTTACTCATAGATTGAGTTTGACAATGCAACCAACAATTACAAAACCATTCAATCATACACAAGAAAACGGTCATTAAACAAGAAAATTAATCCTAAATCCGAAAGTCATTAAGCAAGTCCAACACCATTCAGTCATTAACATCAAAACAGTCATTAACATTAAAAAAAACATGAAAATTAATCCTAAATCCGAAACGTAGATTCCAAAAAACAAAACAAGATTCAGTCGTCCACAATATCTTGTTAGACCCCTCTTAATTCCAATTTTTCTCTGTACTTTGACGATACCTATTTCTTCAAAATACTAACTTGTGTAACCATTTGTACTATGTACGTATCATCATTTCCATTAAAGCAACTTAACCCAAAAAATCCACCAGCTATAAGAAAATTGGAATTGATAGAGTCGACTCTTACCTGTTTCCGGCCATCACTCGGAGTCGTAATCCGACCTTCCCCTCTCCGATCCCATATCAGTTTCAGAATCAGTCACTATGTTGAGTATGACTTTATTTTCATGTGTTGTTCATGATAGGTACGCTTGATACTCATCCTCTACACTGACTTCATTCACAGGGTGGTCTGTATAATCCTTGTATCTTCCAGCATAAATTGATGCTCTTCTAGCCCTAATCCTTCTCATTAAAAACACACCTTCTCTCCTTTCCCTTTTTTGCAACAACTGCAAAAATTCTTCTGGGTATTCTTCATCTTTTACTTTCTCTATGCTTCTCTTCTTTGTCTCTTCATTTTCTGCCTCACATACTGATTTTGCATGATCAAACTCATTCCATAACAGATCTATATCATCGTCTTGGTTATTGTTCTGCAAACTTACTTCTTCCCTTCTATCATACTCCTCGCCTCTTCTTTCTTCTTCTTTTTATTCAATCTTATTGCTTTCGATATATGGTTCTCTGCTTTCTCTAGTTGCTCCAAATTCATTTCACATACTGCTAATTTGAACCTCATCATCACTTCCTTTCTCTTCAAGCACTCCTCCTTATCAACTTCTTCCGTTGTCATTGGGGTCTTTCCTTTTGATGGTTTGGAACCACTCCCTTTTTCCGTGCTATTCGGAGCCATTGTTATCTCTGAAACTTTTTTTCTTCTTCTCATCTCTTGGATTTTTTATCTCTCTGGAAAATAATGAATATAATCCCTAATTCCTCTCACATTTATTATTTTTTTTTATTTTTTATTCTCAGACCTATTTCAAAGAGACGCATGCAGCGGTTGAATTCAAAGAAATTGTAACACCCTACTAAAATGTCATGTCCTTTCAGACCTACTTCATGACGTAATAGTTATCCTTTAGATTTTGTTCCCTTTTAAATAAAAATCCAGTTGTAGGTTTAAGCTATAACCGCTTATAATATAACGTGCAAATATGCGTTACTTTCCTGCTCAATAAGGACGTGACCATTCAAATAATGCCTGCTCATAAAGGATGCGACCATTCGCCAACAGGTGTATTAGATATCTATATAAGCTTTACTCGTACCTGCTTGAAGCATTCTACAATATTAAGAAAATCCTAAAAGCTTGTAAAAATATTTTTTTTGATAATCTTTCATGAGTATAATAGTGGTGGATATGTTGCCGGAATTAACTACCGAGATACTACAACACCTCCAAACTGCAGAAAGCATTTTAGCAAGCAAATGTGTTTCCAAAAAGTGGAATACTATCCTAGGGGACAAATGAATTGGACTCCTTTTTGATGTCACACCGAGAATATGGAAAGAAGTTACTCAACTCTTTTATAGCGAGGAAGATTTCAGCCCGATCGCAACAGCCAACAATCACGACGCCCAGAATGATGGAACCCACGAAGATTTGACTAAGTTGCACCCAATATTTGGATCTTGCAATGGTATGGTATGTTTTTATGTTTCACACCACGGCATAAAAGATCCTATATATGTTATGAATCCAGAAACTGGTGAGCACCTACATCTGCCACAACTATGCATCCCAATTGCACGAGATCAAGTACTTTCGTGGTATCCACGATACAATGTAATTGGGGGTTTCGGCTACTGTTAACGTACCAATGAGTACAAGGTAGTTCGAATTCACACGGATGGTAAAGTTCAAATACACACTCTAGAAGAAAAGAGGGGATGGAGGAACATAGCAAAGGAGATTCCTTATACTTTTCGGAGTTCAGGTGTGTACGCACATGGTTGTATTTTTTGGAAGGATTGTTGTCAGCGGGATATTGGCATAATATCTTTCAATTTGGACACTGAGACGTTCCATAAACATTCGCCACCCCCGCATCATATTCCTGGGAGTGAATTTTGGATAAATACTTACCCATCACTTGGGATGGTCATGTTCGGAGTTCGCATTTTATTTTACTACATCCATGAGGGGATTGATCGGCCCCGGATAGATTTCTGGGCTCCCATTTCCGAAGAAAATATTCATACATAGGCACCTGACGGGAAATGGAATTGGAATTATAAGATAAGCATTTACTTTGAAGTTGATGAGTGGCCGACTTATAACCCGATAGCCTTTGTAAATAACAAGGACCTCTTATTTTGGAATAATAGGCGTTTATTGCATTACAATACACTCACCAGAACTTGGACGGAAATTTGGGGGCACTACGGTGGGAAACAAGGGTTGCAATTATTCCTCACATGAGGAGCGCTTTCTCGTTGAAGAATTTTGGTGGACAATCGGAAACGTGTACTCATGATGTCCATTCCTCTAACACATTCCTTGGCTTATCTATGTAGTTTTTTTCTCTTGTAGTTGTGTTTTTTTTTCTTTTTCTTTTTTTTTGGTGTTTGGATTATTTTCTATGTTGAAATGTACAATTTATTACTTGAGTTATCACTTTTTTTTTCTTATATTAAACAAAAGGCCACACGGAGAAACTTCATTAGAAAAATAATCAATCGTCACACAGGAAAATGGTTGGTATCCTAGCGACAAGTTGGGCACCAACACTTTTTTGAATCGCTACACCAACCTTATGAAAAATAAATTTTTTATTCTAGCAGTAACATCATGACTAGCAAGACGGTTCCTTTTTTTTGGCGTTTGGATTTTTTTCTATATATAGTGTTGCCGCTAAATGTTGGGTCATTGTTTAACTAGCCAACCTTTGTTTTTTTTTTCCTTTTTTTGCTTTACACCTATGGTCAAGCCGGCTGGCCCACCCCAACCGACTTAGGTAATTAGTTGAAAAGTAGAAAAATTATTTGGGTATTTCCTAAGAGATCGCGTATATTACATTAAAAAGGAAATTAGATAAATATGAAAATATTCATTCCATATCTCATGAGATCGCGTATATTATTTGTTATGTTCGTAATGTATATTAGATTAAAAAGGAAATTAGATAAAAAAAAAATATTCGTTCTGTACTACAATATTCAGTGTAAATACCAAAGAATAGGTGTTTTAAGATAATGATGGAAAACCTAAAAGATTAGGGTTTTCCTTATAAATATATATAAATTCCACCAAGCATAGAAAAAAATTAACATAGAGTATTAAGAGGAAAATGAGTTCTTCTAAGAGGGATTGTAGAGATGAAACTGAAGAGAGGATCCAAAAATGTCCTCGACTGATGGTGGGTCCTCGTAAATTGAGTATTATCATTATTCTGGACGGAGTAACTACTGTTCCTGGTGTTCCTCTCGACGCTGTAATTAGTTCTATTGTCAGTAGTGTTGACACTGATGATGTTCCTATTTATGCTGATGTTATTCATGGTGTTCCTCTGGACGCTGTAATCAATAGTATTGAGAATGCCGATGTTCCTGCTTGTGTTGATGTTCCTACTGTGAATGATGATGCTCCTGCTTCCATTATTGATGAAGATCCTGATGTTTCGGACATGGCAGAGGATCCAAAAGTTAACAAGCATGATCTTAACAAGCATGTGGAGCCTGATGAAGCAGAAAATGCCAAATCTGAGGATGACAAGCCGCCCAAGCCTGCTGGTTAGGGTGATCAAGTTCACCTCAGCATTGCGAGAAGAACTGTTTGAAGATGGGGGACGGTTCATTTGATATTTTTTTGTTTTTGATGATAGGGTTTGACTTATGGATTTCTTTTTGTGGACTCTCTGAAAGTTGTTTTCATTTCTTGTTTCGTTTGCTAATTTTGTCATTTAGAAGAAGGTGATGTTTAAAAATTCTTTTATTATTTAGGTATTAGAATCATGAAATAAATCAGATAATTATTTACAAGTTCACAGACTTTACAAAATGCAATATACTCTTGCAAATTTATTTATTTATGAGGGGTGCATTCTTTAGGAAAAATAAATATAATTAGCTGAAATAACGGAGGAAATGTAGAAACATACAGTTGTTCCCCCTTGTAAACAATAAGAATCAATTTATCACTTTAGGTCTGATCTTATTATCTCCTTGCCAATAATTTTAACAAAAATACGAGTTTAAACAAGTAGAGTGCTATTGAAAGTAAAGTACTGCTATACGACGATGTTAATGATAATGATCTTTGCGTGGATTTGGATGAGAATTAGGAACCAGACTAATCTGACAAAGAACCTGACTCATCTAACAAGTTCTTTGCTTTTTTAAACAGGGTTTTTGATGTGTAAACTTTTAGTTACGTATTTTTTAAGTACTGCACTAGATGCATGCTTCTTACGCTGATAGACAGGTTGACATTTATGTGATGAATGATTCACGCTGAATTTTTATGTTTTCTGGAAATGATGAACATGAAAATGGATGGGTTTAGTTTATTTATCTTTATTAGCTTACTGTATAATTAGAATAATACGTTTCCTACATAGGTGCCACTAATAATTCATACGTTTCCTCCCTAAACCAAGAATAATACAGGAGACAACCCAGCTTAAAATTTTTAAGGAAAATATTATTCGAAATAGGAAAGTAATTTTTTTCTATGGCCTCTGCTCGAGTTGGTTAGAGATAGGAAACTAAATTTCGAAAATTTTGGGAAACAATTTTATCATAACTGTCTACGATATATTCTCTCATAAAATAAGGAAACTAACCATATTGGTTACACATCAAAAATTTGGAAATAAAAAAAGAAAAACACCAAAAATCTTTTGTTTGGCGGGTGATGAAAATGAATTTTACTGGGAGGGATGATTTCAAAAGGAAAATCAATTCCCGCCTGATGGTTTGGTTAAATACCAAAAAGAAAAAGAAAGATGAGTTCGATTTACTTTTTTCAGTTTTTATTACTCGATACATTCTTTCTATGAAATCATAATTTTGCTACTGTCTCTAATCTTTACAAGGAACCTACCTGTTCAGACTCGATCTTTGTTGTTGGTATTATTTCTACAACCCATTATCGAATGAATATTAAATTGATGTTAGATTTTTTATTCGATCTCATGGAATCAGATGTTAAATCTTATAGGTTTACTAGTCAAAGCATGATTAGAGTTTTTATTCTATTACTTCTTATAGGTTTACTAGTTAAAGCATGATTAGGGTTTTTATTCTATTTTTACTATCTCTAATCTTTACACGGAACCTACCTCTTCAGACTCGATCTCTGTACTCGATCTTTATTGTTGGTATTATTTCTACAACCCATTATCGAATGAGTCTCTGTTACTTGGCGAGCCTGTAATGTCTGCATTTTAAGTTGCCACTTTTAATGATACCATGTTGCTGGTTGGCTAATTTGACTATCATCTTCAAGCTAAAAATGGATAATCATTATGTGGTGCTTTAGTACTCTTGGATTTTGTAACAAAAATTACTTTTTGCTTCGTGTATAACACAATATTCATGAGGATATTTTGTGTGTTGCATTGATGTTTTAGCCTCAAGTTACATGCATCAATGAGTTCATGTTTGTTTTCTTTTCATATAATAGAAAATAGGTGTAACACATGTTGCCTATCCTGTCAGGTTTAGCTAATATTTTCCAAAATAAGCTCAAATACATAACTGAGATGCACGTACCTACACAGCTTTTGTCATGGGAGAAGATGATGATTACAACGTGCCCCCAGAGGAGGACCAATGGGATGATGAGGTGGATTCTGATGAAGAAACGATGGAGTTAGATGAGAGTCAATATGACATTGTACAATCACATGGCGGTGATGATGAAGATATGGTCCCCACTGATAGATTTAAAGAATTAACAGGTAATGTTCGAAATCTTGTACTTACTTGTTTCTAACTAAACATCACATCGTTTCATATTTTGCCTCAGTCATTTCCAGAGTCAGACGGTTCTGAAAATGAAGATCTCGAAGTGTTAAAAGAAAAAGAATTGGAAAATGCTCCAGAAGCAGAAAAGCAGCCACAACAGGAAGACTCTACAGAAGAGATCATAAAAGAGAGGGGAATGACAAGAATATTGAAGCTGCATAAAGAATTCTCGAATAAAGAAGCCAAAAAAAGGGATATTGAATTTGACAAAATGTTTCGGCCTATTGGTGTCCATAGAATTGAATTCAGTAGTTACCTAGGCTATTTGGCCCGTGATATGGTTAGCATAAAACATTTATGTTGGAAGGAAGTCCCTGCAACAACAATACAAAATATGTGGGAGGAAATTCTGGTATGCATATGCGGTTATCAATTCGTCGATTTTGTTGTCTAACTGTGAGTCTGTGATGAACATACATTAGTTGTTATTGCAGTTTCATTATGAGGTGCCCTATGAATATAAGCGAGCGGTCATGAAGCGTCTACCTGTTCAGCTGCGGGACTTCAGAAGGAAATTATACAATAATCATGTAAAACTCTTCCTGGAAAGACCGGACAAACTAAAACTTTCCCTAAAAAGTACGAAACGGTAATGGACCAAGAAGACTGGGACGAATACCTTAAGTATGTACTCGAATCGCCTATATTTAAGGTATGGAATACACATTGCTTTTTCTAATTTACGTTTCGTTCTTATTGTCTATCCCAGCATACTAATGAAATTATTTTTATTTCCTCTGCAAGAAAAATTCGGAGAAGGGAAAAGAGGCAATATCACAATCCAAGTTCCCACATCGGACGGGACGAGGAGGATACTCGGGATTAAAACTAAAATTAGTAAGTCTGTTGTCTTATTTATTATACATTGTAAAGTAAAACCGGGCATATCACATACTTCTGTTTTGTATGTCGTGTTGCGTGTCTCATATATGCAGAAACTTATAACGGTATAGGGATGTGTCCTCTTACACCAATTTGTAATTTTGTCACATTAGATGCTTTGGAATAGGTTTTCTGTTTTACACAGTTAATATCTGTGCGGATGTAAATCCTTACTTGTTTCTGGTAACTACTAGGTCAAAGAGGGAAAGGTTGCCGAAAAAATATCTTGAAGACCGATGCTTCATGTGGGCAAAAGCACGCGAAAACAAAGACAAAATCGTACCAGACAAATTTGTCAGGGAGAAGACAACTGAAGTTATGAGAAAACAGAAACTTTACAGTCCTCATGTTTTTAACCAAAGTAAGTGTGCAAGGTTTATATCAGAATTTAACACATTATTTGAACAGGTAGAGAAGCGGAAGATGATTCAAGAGGGAACTCTAAAGATTGGTCATAACGAGGATGCCCTAACAGTTGTGATCGTCCCGGATAAGGGTGGACGTGTCAAGGGGGATGGATTTGGAGTGACGGCAAGACTTTACTTTCCAAATGGAAGAAAACCAAGACACTCGAAAGAGAATGATGAACTGCGTGAAAAGCTGAAAGCTAAGGAGAAAGAATTAGAGTCTACTAAAAATGTGTATCAGAGATTAACATATAACTTGTTATCTCAAGGTCACAACATTGCTAAAATTGTGGGCAACGGTATCAGCAAGTTTGGAGAAGAGGTAAGTGAACTGAGTTTTGATTAGATTGTTTAATTTTTTTTAAAAACTGGCAGACAATATCTGATTTTTTCAAACAATGTGTTCAACTACAGTCACGTGATGCAGGACCTAGCAACGCCTCCAATCCATCTAAGAATAACATAGGTCCAGAATCAGTTAAGCAACTTCCAAAAAAACATGGGAAATCCGGTCCGCAGAAGTCATCTGAAAGCATCAAAGGGTCCGCGAAGCGGGACTCTCCTTGTACTAAAACGCCGACCGTTTCTACTGAATCCCCGGTGTCTTTATTATAAAAAAAGAAGTCTCCGTCTCCTCCATCCACTGGGGAATCTCATAATGTGGCATCTTAAAAAGTTACCATTGATGTATGGTTTTCCAACGCATTTAAACTTTTAATCTTCCATTCACTATCTCTCACGCGCCTTGTGTTTCTGCAGGGCATAGGATGCAAACTTTGTTCTGGAGAAAAGGACAACATTGTTGCCTTTGGTAGAGCTTACTCTACAAAGAAGATACTCTATAAAATGAAGTCAGGAGTGACGGGTTCAGCTACATGCTATGGCGTCCGGGTTAGTGAAGTACTAAATGAAACCATCAAATTACCCTTTGGCAAACCTAGGTTAAAAACTTTAAGAGATGTTGGTGATGTTGAATTAGTTGGCCATCAAATCAAACCATCTTGGATCAAAAAGTTGGTTGCTTGGCTTGTTTGCTTTATTAACTCCTTGGATATGTTTTTACACAAACCAATTTTATATATGTATCTTGTTTGAGATAAGAGACGAATATGTTATCAGCTATATGAATCACGGATGTTAGTGTCTATTTTAGAACGAGATATGTCTTTAGCTACATGATTGTGAGTCAGTTGTGCATTGTGCTTAAATGGTTTCACTGCAAAAAGAAGGTACAGCTTCCATTTCAATTTTCTGATGCAGGTAAGTCAACCAAAACATTCCGAGGATGTGAAATCAACGGCTCTACTCAACGGAATCCCATTTTGTATTGCAATATCTGAAAAAGTTCCGAAGATATGTGTTTTAAACCAGTTACATGATCTTAAGACCATATGAGTCTGAAATATGCTATCAACTATACGAATCACGGATGTTAGCGTATATTTTGGAGAACCTTGTATATTTGTTACCTATTCAATTCATCAGTGTCTTCGCATTCACGGTGGAATTTGGTATATTTGTTTCCCGAATATGGAAAATTACTCTACTGCTGCAGGTAACTCAACAAAATTCGGGGAAACATACTCTGGATGTGACATCAAAAGCTACATTTAATCGGAGCAAATCTGAGATCACGAAAACTGCAGCAGTTCATCCAGTATCTTTTTTATTTTTACATGCATTTTAAATCTCAAATTTGCTTTGAAGTTTTCGCTTGAAGATGTTCATATGCCATATATTTCCGCAGGGTAAAAGGTGCTACATTTTTGTCGAGTCTAAGGAGAATGTCCTTGCTAGAGTTAGAGATTTTCTGTTAGCAAGAAAACAATAATTACATGGAAAGGATGGTGTGGAGGTTGATTGCCACAAAATCCTGATTGAGGAAGTAATAAAACCGAATTTTTGTCTACCCGTACGATTTGATAGTATGGAAACATTAGGACAAACTCTTGGAAAAGCGATTCCTTGGTCAAAGTATGGTGTTAATCTTACCGAGCCTGCTAAGAAGGTTAGTTGCTTGGCTTGTTTGATTTGTAAGTCGAATATACATAAACCAGTCTATCAATTATATGAATCACCTATCCAAGTGTAAATTAGAGAACCTAGAAAAATAGAAATATGTGTAACTTTCAAAAGTAACTAATAACTCTTTTAATCTTATGCAGAACCCTACCATTAATTCACAACCAACTACTTCTCTGTGGAAGTATCCTGCACGTAGCAACCCTTCTGATGGATCTAAGAAGCAGTCTCCTAATCTTATGCATAACTCTACTAGTAATTCCCAACCAAATCCTTCAATATATCTAGAGAAGTCGTGCACATCTACAACAGAACCTCTGGCTAAGACATCCAATGGAGTATGTTTTTTTTTTGATTTTTTTTTCTTCGTAAATCTATATTGCTAATTCTAGCATCTTGTTTTTATATGATGTTCATATGCCGTATCTCCGCAGAAAGCAAAATACGACTTTTGGAATGGATCTAGGGGAAACATCGTTGCTAGAGGAAGTATTTTACCTCCGGTGCCTAACCAGAAAATACATGGACAAGAGCTTCCTAAATACTGTTATGCTGTCAATATTCTGGAGGTCATAGATCCATCATTCGTGTTAACCGAACCAAGTGGCGAGTTTAAGTTATTAGGGGAAGCTGAATATGGTTTTGTGGCATGGCCTAAAGATAACGGTTCCATCCTGATGACAAGGTTAGTTTCTTAGCTCTTTTGCTTTATTAATCAAGTATATAAATTGTTTTTACATAAATTGTTTATTCAGTTTGATTAAAGAATAAGTACGAGACAAAAATATATTAACACCTAAATGGAACATGAATGCCAGTGTAAATTAGAAAATTGATATTTGGTTACGGATTTTATTATGGGCGTCAGCTGTGAAAAATGGCGCGGCCTTCAGTGAAGTTGGCTTTATTACATTGTTGGGAAAATGACTTTTGTCTGTCTCTTGTTGAGAATTCACATGACAGACGAATTCGCCTTGGATTTAGAATATATATATAATACATTTAATCTCTTGTTGCAGGAAACTCCACAGCATGGAAAACCTCATAAGCAACCAGAACCAGTTTAAGATTTTAAGAAGAAATTGTACAGTAATAAACTGAATGAGGAGCACCTAGCAGTCAATCCACATTCGGGGAGTCATGTAGCCTCTGAAAAGCTTTCTCAGAAGACTAAAAAGGCGCAGATAAGGTTATATGCACCAACTGTGCATAAGGCATACCAACTTTCAGATGGGCAACAGAGGAAGACAAGGTTTGGCGCGTCGAGAATGTCACAACCTGATCCATTGCATGCAGAGACACCACCATCAAAAAAGTTGAAGAAAAACTGATGATTTTTGGATAAATGCTCTTTAATTATTTTATTTTTGCTGACGCTTTGAAAGTTGTTTTCATTTCTTGTTTCGTTTGCTAATTTTGTCATTTAGAAGAAGGTGATGTATAAGAATTCTTTCATTACTTAGGTACTGGAATCATGAAATAAATCAGATAATTATTTACATGTTCACAAACTTTACAGAATACAATATACTCTTGCAAATTTATTTATTTATGAGGTGTGCATTCTTTAGGAAAAATAAATATAATTAGCTGAAATAACGGAAGAGTAGAAACATACAGTTGTTCTCCCCTGTAAACAATAAGAATCAATTTATCACTTTAGGTCTGATCTTATTATCTCCTTGCCAATACTTTCAACAAAAATACGAGTTTGAACAAGTAAAGTGCTATTGAAAGTAAAGTACTTCTATACGACGATGTTAATGATAATGATCTTTGCGTGGATTTGGATGAGAATGAGGAACCAGACTAATCTGACAAAGAACCTGACTCATCTAACAAGTTCTTTGCTTTTTTAAACAGGGTTTTTGATGTGTGAACTTTTAGTTTACGTATTTTTAAATATAAAGCATTTCGTCTGACCATTTTGTTTTCAGTGGTGGTTGTATTTATTTTTTAAGTAATGCACTAGATGCATGTTTTTTACGCTGATAGATAGGTTGACATTTATGTGATGAATGATTCACGCTGAATTTTTATGTTTTCTGGAAATGATGAACATGAAAATGGATGAGTTTAGAATAATATGTTTCCTACATAGGTGCCACTAATAATTCATATGTTTCCTCCCTAAACCAAGAATAATACAGAAGACAACCCAGCTTAAAATTATTAAGTAAAATATTATTCAAAATAAAGTAAATTTTTTTTCTATGGCCTCTTCTTGAGTTGATTAGAGATAGGAAACTAAATTTCGAAAATTTTGGGAAACAATTTTATCATAACTGTCTACGATAAATTCTCTCATAAAATAAGGAAACTAACCATATTGGTTACACATCAAAAATGTGGAAATAAAAAAAGAAAAACACCAAAAATATTTTGTTTGGCGGGTGATGAAAATGAATTTTACTGGGCGGGATGATTTCAAAAGGAAAATCAATTCCAGCATGATGGTTTGGTTAAATTCCAAAAAGAAAAAGAAAGATGAGTTCGATCTACTTTTTCAGTTTTTATTACTGGATTCATTCTCTCTATGAAATCATAATTCTGCTACTGTCTCTAATCTTTACAAGGAACCTACCTCTTCAGACTCGATCTTTGTTGTTGGTATTATTTCTATAACCCATTATCGAATGAATATTAAATTGATGTTAGATTTTTTATTCGATCTCATGGAATCAGATCTTAGATCTTATAGGTTTACTAGTTAAAGCATGATTAGGATTTTTATTCTATTACTTCTTATAGGTTTACTAGTTAAAGCATGATTAGGGTTTTTATTCTATTTTTACTATCTCTAATCCTTACACGGAACCTACCTCTTCAGACTCGATCTTTGTTGCTGGTATTATTTCTACAACCCATTATTGAATGAATATTAAATTGATGTTAGATTTTTTATTCGATCTCCTGGAATCAGATGTTAGATCTTATAGGTTTACTAGTTAAAGCATAATTAGGGTTCTTATTCGGCTGTATCAAATAAAAAGTTAATGACAATCACGGGTTGTACGATGAGATGTGATTTTATTTTGTTACAACAATATTGTTTTAGGCTTAAGTTACATGCATGAACTATTATAAGATTTAGGTAAGGATCTTTCTTTCATGTTACTTAGTTAGGCTTTACTAGTTAGTTAGGTTTTATAAAACTTAACAATGCTAATTGTTTTCTCGGGTTTTTGTTTTTGTTTGGGTTGGATTTAGATATAACTCTACTTTGATCAATGATGTTGTGTCAATCATATATATATATATATATATATATATACAAGGCTTCTCAAGATTTAATCATTTGAGTCTTTGTTACTTGGCGAGCCTGTAACATCTGCATTTTAAGTTGCCACTTTTAATGATACCATGTTGTTGGTTGGCCAATTTGACTATCATCTTCAAGCTAAAAATGGATAATCATTATGTGGTGCTTTAGTACTCTTGGATTTTGTAACAAAAAGTTATATAAGATCGTTTAACCGGTAACTTTTGCTTTGTGGATAACACAATATTCATGAGGATATTTTGTGTGTTGCAGTGATGTTTTAGCCTCAAGTTACATGCATCAATGAGTTCATGTTTGTTTTCTTTTCATATAATAGAAAATAGGTGTAACACATGTTGTCTATCCTGTTAGGTTTAGCTAATGTTTTCCAAAATAAGCTCAAATTCCTAACTGAGATGCACGTACCTACACAGCTTTTGTCATGGAAGAAGATGATTACAACGTGCTCCCAGAGGAGGACCAATGGGATGATGAGGTGGATTCTGATGGTGGTCATATAATTGAATTCAGTAGTTACCTAGGTTATTTGGCCCGTGATATGGTTGGGATAAAACATTTATGTTGGAAGAAGTCCCTGCAACAACAAAACAAAATATGTGGGAGGAAATTCTGGTATGCATATGCGGTTATCAATTCGTCGTTTTTGTTGTCGAACTGTGAGTCTGTGATGAACATACATTAGTTGTTATTGCAGTTTCATTTTGAGGTGCCCCATGAATATAATCGAGCGGTCATGAAGCGTCTACCTGTTCAGCTGCGGGACTTCAGAAGGAAATTGCACAATAATCATGTAAAACCTTTCCTGGAAAGACCGGACAAACTAAAAACTTTCCCTAAAAAGTACGAAACGGTAATGGACCAAGAATACTGGGACGAATACCTTAAGTATGTACTAGAATCGCCTATATTTAAGGTATGGAATACACATTGCAATTTCTAATTTGTGTTTCGTTCTTATTGTCTATCCCAGCATACTAATGAAATCATTTTTATTTCCTCTGCAAGAAAAATTCGGAGAAGGGAAAAGAGGCAAGATCATAATCCAAGTTCCCATATCGGATGGGACGAGGAGGATACTCGGGATTAAAACTAAAATTACCAAGTATGTTGTCTTATTTATTATAAACTGCACAGTAAAATCGGGCATATCAGATACTTCTGTTTTGTATGTCGGGTTGCGTGTCTCATATATGCAGAAACTTATAACGGTATAGGGATGTGTCCTCTTACACCAATCTGTAATTTTGTCACATTAGATGCTTTGGAATAGGTTTTCTGTTTTACACAGTTAATATCTGTGCAGATGTAAATCCTTACTTGACTAAAGAATAAGTATGAGATAGGAATATATTAACACCTAAATGGAACATGAATGCCGATGTAAATTAGAAAATTGATATTTGTTTACGGATTTTATTATGGGCGTCAGCTGTGAAAAATGGCGCGGCTTTCAGTGAAGTTGGCTTTATTACATTATTGGAAAAATGACTTTTGTCTGTCTCTTGTTGAGAATTCACATGACAGATGAATTCGCCTTGGATTTAAAATATATATATATATATATATATATATATATATATATATATATATATATATATATATATACATTTAATCTCTTGTTGCAGGAAACTCCACAGCATGGAAAACCTCATAAGCAACCAGAACCAGTTTTAGATTTTGAGAAGAAGTTGGACAGTGATAAATTGAATGAGGAGCACCTAGCAGTCAATCCACATTCGGGGAGTCATGCATGCCGCCTCTGAAAAGCTTTCTCAGAAGACTAAAAAGGCGCAGAGAAGGTTATATGCACCAACTGTGCAGAAGGCATGCCAACTTTCAGATGGGAAACATAAGAAGACAAGGTTTGGCGCGTCGAGAATGTCACAACTTGATCCATTGCATGCTGAGACACCGCCATCAAAAAAGTTGAAGAAAAACTGATGATTTTTGGATAAATGCTCTTTAATATTTTTTTTTGCAAACTCTTAGACCAAAGCTCAACATTTTTTACTGTGTTATTAATAATAATATGAATTTTTGGCATATATGAATTTCAGATTTAACCACAATTTATAAAGTATAAGAGAATTTGGATAGTGCCAGGGGATGGTTTAGATGCGTTATATCTGAACGGCTTAGAGGCGTCACATGCGTAATACACACTCTTCCAGATTAATTGGCGTGGCTAAACATAACATAAAGACACATTAAGCAGATATAAATTGGCGTGGCTAAATATCATATAAAGCCACGTTATATGGCATATCTGTAGGTTCTCCGATGAACGGCTCCCAACGTTACATGTGGACGGTCAACGTTACATCTGAACGGTCAATATTTTATCATCTTAAACGAGATCCAATGATTCCTAATACAGCCACGTGGATGAAGGTAATTGTAAATTGGTGTGGCAAAATATCACATGTTGCCACGCTATATGGCATGTCTATAGGTTCTTCAATGAATGGCTCACAACGTTACATGTGGACGGTGTAGGATGCATATAATTTAACGGTCAATATTACATCATCTAAAATGATATCCAATGATTCCTAATACGGCCACGTGGATCAAGATAATTGTAGATTGGCGTGGCTAATTTAATCATGTTTACCACATATTTTATTTTATTTGAGAAATACATTTTTCATCACCAGCAAGTTGTGGTATGAACAATTTGTTGGTCTCTTCATTATTATTCATGTAGTTCTCTTACCTTGCCATTAGCACTATTTGTAAGAGTCTTTTTCTTAGGTTATTACGCAACATAGTAGTGTTGCATTGAAAAGCTTGATGCAACATGGTGTTGCATCGAAAAATTGATGCAACATTGGAGATGTGTTTCTTTGTATTGCCGGATATTAGACAGATATACTGCAACTGATACAACAAAGAGCATATATGTTGTGAAAAAATATAAAATAGAAATATTAGCCACACTGTGGAGCAGTACTCAGCCCGGACACGCTATTTTCGTGCATTTGTATATATTCAACATATTCAGTTCGGACACGATATTTTTCTGCATTTGTTGTATACATTCTCGGATTTAACTTCCAGCAGCAGTCTTCTCTATTTCTTCTCCTCTGTAATAAATATGATCGATCTCCCTTCAAGATCAAAATAAATGAACTTAGTTAACGTGCGGCAGTAAGAAGATCCAAAATCGATAAACATTCAAACGGAAAAACATAAAGCGGACTGTTGAAATGCTGAAAATTAGGTAAAGTGGGACCAAAATCTAAAGGAGCTGATTATTGGGAATGAGATATGGGTCGATCAATGAAGTCAGTGATGAAAAGTGAAATGATGACCGTAATTCCAAATCCCAAACGTGTACATCTTTGCTTCTTTTCTCTATTTAAGGTATAGACTATAGACCACACATTACAGAAGAAACTAGCTGACTAGAGAGAGAGGGAGAAATGGGCACTGCTGGGACGGCATCAAGTTCCACGTCAGTTCATGCAAGGGATTCCAATGATCAACATGCCCAAGCAGATCATGGTCATCACGATCATCATCAAACCGATGATGCTAAGGAACTTGATGCTGGTGCTCTATTTGTTCTCAAATCTAAAGGTAAAAGACATATTAAATATTCATTACAACACCACTACGCAACCTCCTTAAACTTACTTTTTTCAAAGGATTAAGCATTAAAGAGCTAGCCATTTTCGTTGTTGATTTTGTTATGGTGTTTTAATTGTACTATCTTCAGGTTCATGGATACACACTGGGTATCACCTTACAACATCAATAGTGGCACCACCGCTGCTCAGCCTTCCATTCGCCTTCGCTTCACTTGGTTGGGTAGCTGGAATCATATGTCTAACCATCGGAGGTGTTGTAACGTTTTATTCGTACAACCTCATCTCACTTGTTTTAGAGCATCATGCTGAGTTAGGAAGGCGTCATTTGCGATTCAGAGACATGGCACGAGATATTTTAGGTATTTACATATATTCTTCCCGGTTTTGGGTTGGTTTTAGGATATTTTTTCTTTTCATGTCGACTTTTGTGGTATAGTGGTCAAAATGTTAGTATGATTTGAGTGGTTCGATGCTATTAAAGACGAAAGATGGCGTGATCATAATGGTGCCATTATGAATAAGAAATAGGGCAAATTAATAAAGTGTCCTGCTTCAAACCAATATTAAATAAACCGGCCACACAAATTAAATCCTTTATAAACTGACATTTCTGTTAAGTATAACACTTGGACCCACCAATTTAGTCAGAGGTGTTGACAAAGTCCAACTCGCCCTATAAAATTACCACCATAGCCTTACCCAAATAAGAGACAGGTTGGTGTTATCTTTTCCCATTTCTTCCTGTCTCTTTTTCTCTCTCGATTTTTTTCTCCGTTCTTCTCCTTCATCCTTCTTTTCTGCTGAAAATTGATTGCAACTGAATATTAAAGAAGATGATGAAACTGGACTGTTCAATACATATATGTTAAAGAAGATATCTAGTGAATATTAGGGTTTTAGAGAGGGGTTTTGATTTTGTGGAGATGAGGTACAAAGCGGGTTTAATTCAGAGGAAAACAAAAGTTAGGGTTTCCTAAAGAATTCCGAATAGAATTAGAAAACGAAATTGGTGATGGTATTTATTCGAGTATTGATTCAACTCATAAAACTAGGTAAGTTAAATTCGGGGTTTTGTAATTGATTTGTTGTTTTATATGAAATTGAGCTAATTGAATCACAATTAATGATTGGGTTTGGTTCTGATTGGAGTGAAAATGGTTGCATGAGGTTAAATTTTGATTTCACAAGGAATTAGGGTTCATACTATAGATGAAGTTGAATTCTTCTTATGATGCATATATGTAATTGTTAGGTTCAATGGACGTGCTATGTTGGAGGAGACAATCTTAAGTTGCAGGAATGGAGTTGGTGAGGAATTAAATGTTGGAGTTGGATTTCAGGTGTGTGCAGCTGTATAATGGTTAAGGTTCTGGTGGTGAAGTTGCTAGCGGATACTGTAATGTTGTTGTTGTAGCTTTAGATAATGATGAGAAGGTGTTGGTAGTCACTGGCAAGGATATAAAATGGATAGTTGCTAACCAAGAAATAACCAGTCTATGATAAGTTGCTTGACTTGAGCTAAAGTTATAGGTGATTTTGATCTGAGATGATGGCTCAAATGGTGTTGTTGTTAGATCATTTTGCAGCTGAAATGAAATTGCAGGTGCAATTGTAATTGGTGGTTGTTACAGGGAGAAAATGAGAAGTGACTGCAGTTGTTAGATCATTTTGCAATTGTGCATAGATTGTTGTGATCATGAAGCTGTTGCAGGTCTTCCAGGTTCAACAGAATACATAGATCAATGAGTTTTATTTGTTTCTAATGTTGCTTGTAGAGAATGACATAGAGAGATGGAAGGAACGAGCTAAGAGGGTGAGCTGTGAACTTATTGGAAGTTGAGTGCTGTCCTGATTATGCAGTTTCCAGCAAGGGTTCAAAGAAGTAAGTCATGAAACAAATGGGAGAGATGGTGAACACTAATGGGTTGGTGCAGCTGGCAATCAAGAGTAAGATGAATACAAGCTGAAATGAAGATGTTGTGATGACGTAAATTACAAGAAGAAGAAGATTGGGAGATCTTCTTGAAACTGAAATGACATCTGTGCTATAGTTAGCTTCGATTTCAGTTAAGTTGAGAAGGAGAGTAGGAGGATGGCTTGTTTGAATGGGTCTTGGTTGAGGAGAAATGGAGTAGTTCTGGTGGGCAAGTATGAAAATGCTCCAATTTTGAGTTTTTCAGTGATTCAATTAATGGAGAATAACACTTGAGATTTTTTTGGTTTGATTTTTTTTTATCTTGTTAATTTCACATACCGAGATTGTAATGTTTTTCATGCTGATTTTGTATTGATGAATCTATTTAATTTCATTATGGGTTAATTTGTGTATTTGGTCGATTATGATTCTTGATGATGATTTTTATTGGGTTCAATTTGGAGGAGAACACGTTACAGTTTTGTGAAGAAGAAGATGAACTGGTCATGGTTAACTAGGTAGTAACTCAGTCTCTTGGTATGATTTTGACTAGGTCGGGTTAGCTCATAAGAGGAGTAAAATGTCTTTTATTAAGGAGGTTAACTGACACGTATGCATTTAACAGCCGTTACCCATTTCTGAAAAAAAACGGGATGGAAAATGTCAATGTCGGCCAGTTTATAAAAACATTCAGAAAAACGGCCATTTTTTGAAATAGATTACCAAAATATGGCTACTTTATTAAAAAGCCCCAAGAAATAATGGTGCCTATTTGACATTGATAGGTTAGGGATAGGATCATAGGACCCCTGCTCGCATTTCTGAATGTTGATCATGGTGGTGAAAATGAATAACGTGGGGTACCAAAATATATAGAAATAGAAGTCTGGCTTGGTTTGGTGGGTGGATGGAAGGATAGGCACGTAAATCTTACGCACCTAATTTCGGACAGACTCTTTTGTTTTATTAGTTTTTGGAGACGGAAATATTGACATGATTTTTTAGACGTAAAGTTGGACTTCAATATTAACACGTTACCCAAATGTGTCTAAATTATGCAATCTTTTAGGATACATATCTTTTTTACCTACCTTCACATCCTTATGGTTACGGGATCCTACTGCCAGAAGATTCACATTTCTGTTCAAAATCTTGCTGTCCTGTGAATGATCTTTGGGTCATTTATAAAATGATCATATTTTTTGTAATTCCGGTATAAAATGATCCTATTTTTGTAAATTGGTTATAAATTGATCCTACTTGATCCGACATAACAGTTTTTTTTAAAAGGCGGGATTAGTTGTTCCCAAAATACCCTCGCTCTTAACTCAAGCAAATATTAACCACAGTTAACCCATCACTGACGTGGTGGACATCTCGCTGGCGTGGTTCATGTTGCTGACGTGGCAACAATTTTGTAACCAGAATCTGGCAGACTAGCTCAGGCTGACTGGTCTAATTGCCAAGGCCTGAGCCATTTGCTTTCATCGTGCAGCTCACTAAAATAGCACTTCCATCTCATAACAACATCAAGCTTGGCTGCATTAAGACGTCACTCAGCTACAACCATCACCACTGCAATACAGACCTTGTTCTTGTCCTCAACTACAACACATGAACCATCTTTACATACTAGCACCAGCTTCAGCTCAACTCATGCAATGCTTTAAGCTGCAATAACCATCTCCACTACAAATATCCTCCATCCCAGGAACCACCACATATAACCATTCCGTCAACTCCACAATACTGCACTACAACAGTTGCAACCGCAATCTTCCATTCTCTGCAGCACGAACTCATCAACACCATCAGTTCTTACCCACTCATCAGCACCATCTTCTCTGCCAGATCAACAATCTCTCGCTGCATCCACTAGTAGACTCCATTAGCTCACAACCATCATCAAACGCATTGGAACCAGTTGGAACCAACATCTCTTACTCAAACCAACTTCCTCATTTCTCAGCACTGCACCTGCACCTGAGTCTCCATCATTGGCAGCATTAGCGTTGTCTTCTAAATCTCAACATTTGAACTTTACCGTTGCAATTCAATTCCTTCAACCCATTAGCTTACAGCTCCAAATCCTAAGCATACATATAGTCTTCATACTCATCCATCTGTTGCAGTCCTTTTCTCTCTTCCATTCATCACTTCAGTCCACACCTCAACTCCATCTCCTGCAATTGCATCTGTTGCTACTGCACCGTTACTGGCAGCATCAACATCAACCTATAAACACCAGGTACTGTTGACTTCAATCACCGACATCCACATCCAGCTCAACTCACAACCATTTTTGGTCTTGACCTCAGCTTCCAACTCATAGCCACTGCACCTGCTCAACTGCAAACTCAGCTCAACAACCATTATTATTCTCTTTCCCTGATTCTTGTAGCTTCTAAGCCCATCTCCCTTCATCTGAATTCACTAACACCACCAGATTCTCAATCTTCCCTGTAATACATGAATTCCCCATAAATCAGCAACATCTCATGAAGAACCCTAAATTCATCACAAACTCAAATTACCAACAATTTTTGTAGCTTCTCGAACTCCAACTCCACATAACCCCTTTTAAATCTTCAAATGAGAAAAACTCATCTCTAATTTCTTCTGGGTTTCAAGATGAAAAACAGGTTATAGAGAATGTATCACATTCTTCAACCCTAAAACTTCTTACTAGGTTCTTCACATATTTCCTACACGGACACATAATCAAATTCAATACACAAATTAGTAACAGATAAAATACCTAATTGATTGTAATTAGGGATTACGAAATTGTCTATGAAAAATTTCACTTTTTAGGGTTTATGAAACAAAACCTAAAACATCGAATTAGGGTTTCTGAAATCAAACTGAATAAGCATGTGATTACCAACCTCATGATGTTCGCGTACATAGAGACAATATCTTTCAGGAAAACCACCGTATTTGCAAACCAGTTATCTTCCGTGCTTGAAAATCTTCACAAAATACCACTATATATGGATAAAAACCATACAAACCATACATAATCAATTCATAATATGTTTGCGATGAAAACCCACTCGAAATCTGTCTTCTTCTCTCGATATTCACTGAATCGCCATTTTTGCAGAGGTTTAGAAAGGGATAGGCAGAGATGAAGATGAAGTCGAAAAATGAAAAGGGAAATGAAAACCCTAAGTTATTCTTGCTTTGACCAATTCTAACCGTCTGTATTTCCTCGAGTTTCCTCAATCGCACGATCTAGGGTGCAAGATGTAACTTATCCTGGCCGTATAAGTTATTCTCTAAATTAATACTAGCCAGATCTACGGTATCTAATCCTGTGTGGTTAGGTTAGGGACATATTTATAAATGGACGACTGCCTTTAAGTCTGACTCAGTGGGTCCCAGCAAGTTAACACTCATTTTAACGGAACTATGACTCTTTTGTTAATGAATTGTAAGAGTAGGATCATTTTACAAACCGGGTCCTAATAGCAGGACTGTTTTATACGTTTCCCATAATCTTTTTTCATCGGACAAGTAGAAGATGTCAATCAGGAATTTGCATCTAACACTGGTACAGGATACCAAAATGCTTCGGGTTACTAAACCAACTTCGAGAAAAGAGTCATATGAAAATGCACAGTGTAGTTTAGAACTTTAGACTTCTGAATTATTCGCAACTAAAAAAAAAAACTAGAAGAATTGACACATAAAAAATAGAAGTTATTAATTTAAAGAACACGAGTTACACGAGGGGTGTCCTCTGGAGGGCAGTCATTTACAAATTACAATACAAGTAGTAACCATATTTCTGGTCCAGCAGTAGGGTCTTTTGTTGTCGCCGAATCAGCTCGACATTTGCATTTTGCAACAGCGTCGGCCACATAATTACCCTTCCCTATAGACGTCTGAATTTAATACATAACGGTTTTCCCCAATAGATAGTAACAATAACTTAGACTGGAGGTTTTTGTCATGAAGATTGAAATGTAACCGTGAGAGGCTTGGTCTGCAGTGTAGTTAGCATTTCCGTGGATTACTTATGCAAAAATGATAGATTGACCGGGAAATTGCACCGTCCATCTTCTCTTGTCTCACAATTACAATTGAGCCCCTATAATTTCTGGTGGTGGGGTCCAGTATTTAATGTGAGACGCGGGAAAGTGTCTGGCCCCTGTCAACCTACAATAACTGTTAATCATGCACACTCCAGTGTTACGGATTGACTAGTCTATTTGATCCAACTGGTTAGGTAGCTAATGGATGGATTAACTAGCACGCGTGTTAAGAATCTTAATCCTTCGTTGATTGTTTAACATGATATTCAAATGTCAGGTGCATACTGGATTGTCTACAAACTGGTGAATTGATTTGTTTGAAATTTCTTTCCATAATTATGCACTTTAAAATCTGTGTTGATTTGAGATCCATTGGACACTCCAAGTTAGCAGATAATGGGTTATGTTTGAGAAGAGCTGCTTTCTAAACTAAGCCAAAACGCCAATTTTTAACCACTGTGATTTAAAATGGTTAGGCAGGTCCAAGATGGGCTCGATATTACGTAGGTCCAATTCAGTTGTTAGTCTGTTATGGTGCGGTCGTCGGTTCTAGTCTTCTTGGAGGACAGTGTATGAAGGTCAGTGCACTTTTCATCTTTTTATTAGAGCAGAGGGTAGAGCCACTCCTCCGAAGTGGTCACTCTCCTCCAAAGTCTCATTCAGGTGAAGGAGAGAACTCAATGTAGACAAATTTCCGGCTGAATAGAGACGACACTCTGGATAGATTGCACTCCTATCTTGGTTACAAAGATGAAACCTGAGCTATCATGCAAAAAAAATGAGCTATCTTTTTGTCTGTTACTTTTGTTGCAGACAATTTACTTGTTATCAGACCCAGTAAATGAGGCCATGAAGTTATACCACTTTGTGATGATATTCGGAGGTCTACTTCTGATATTGGCACAAATCCCATCTTTTCATTCTTTGAGGCACATCAACCTCATTTCTTTGCTGCTTTGTCTTGCTTACAGCACCTGTGCCACGGCTGGTTCTATCTATGTTGGTAAGCAACCTAAACACATTTACCATTATTGTGAATTTAAGTTTAATTTTCAGGTATATATAAACACCGAGCTACTTCACCATATTGCTATTTGCGATGCATATGCCATAACCATGTTCTAAGACTCAGTAGTTTAGCAGATGTGATTGCATGATTATAATAACAAAAATTATTTTGTGCGTTCATAGGAAGTTCTTCAAAGGCACCTCCCAAGGACTACAGTTTAAAGGGTGATTCCGTCAATAGGTTGTTTGGTGTGTTTACTGCCATTGCCATTATTGCTACAACCTTTGGGAATGGAATTATCCCTGAGATTCAGGTTTGGGTCCTTCGTTCATATCTGCCGCTAAACAGTAATCGTTTTTTGCGACAAGGTTGAGTTTAGTTGTATTCTTGAACCTATTCTAAAACGGCTGAAATATTTTACAGGCAACTTTAGCGCCCCCAGTAAAAGGGAAAATGTTTAAAGGGTTGTCAGTATGTTACACTGTGGTAGTTGTTACGTTCTTTAGCGTTGGCATCTCAGGCTATTGGGCGTTCGGGAATAATGCAGGTGGAATCATCATTAATAACTTCAAAGATGACAAAGGAAATTCTTTGGTCCCGAAGCGGTTCCTCTTGATGACCAATGTCTTCATACTTTTACAACTATCAGCAGTTAGTGTGGTGAGAATCCTAGTTTTAACAATATCTGCTCCATATATGTTTTGTTGGTTAAACTTCAACATATAAGTCACTAACAAGCTGGTTAGGACAAGATTAGGAAATTGATGTAATCCTAAGGGAATTAGAAGTCATCTAGTTCTAAGAAAAGGAAAGACATGTAATAAGGTAATAGGATTAGGAAAAGGAATTCATAGTTCTATATATATGATCACCAAAGTTGTGATTGATCATATGAACAAGATTAGAGCTTGTGTTTAGTTTTGAGAGATTTTCTAAACATCAATAAACAGAGTTGTCTTTATATAACCTAAGTTTCATCTTGCAGTTGCCCTTAATTGGCATCTGAGCTTGTTTCTGAGCCATGGAAAACGAAACCACCATTGTGGGTGCAAAACAGTTCACACCACCATCAATACAAGTTCCAATCCTCAACGCCACAAACTACACAGTATGGGACATGAGAATGAAGGTACTGATGAAAATCTACAAAGTTTGGGAAACAATTGATCCTGGTACATTGGACCCAGACAAAAACAATGTTGCCATTGGATTACTCTTTCAAGCAATACCAGAATGTCTTGTTCTACAAGTTGGTGAACAGGAAACTTCAAAGAAAATTTGGGATGCAATAAAGGCACGTAATCTCGGAGCTGATCGAGTTAAAGAAGCCCGTCTGCAAACCTTAATGTCTGAATTTGAAAGAATGAAGATGAAAGAAACTGATACTATTGATAGCTTTGCAGGAAAGATATCAGAGATAGCCTCAAAAGCTGCGTCACTTGGACAATCCATTGATGAAGATAAACTGGTAAAGAAGTTTCTCAATAGTTTACCAAGATCCAAGTATATTCATATCATAGCTTCTCTCGAACAAGTCTTAGATTTAAAGAAGACTAAATATGAAGATATAATTGGAAGATTGAAAGCATATGAAGAGAGAATCTTTGATGAAGAAAACAATGGAGAAACTCAAGGAAAACTCTTGTACACAAACTCTTACCAACAAAACTCTGCGACAAGAGGAAGAGGTCGTGGAAGAGGTGGTAGAGGAAACAGAGGCCAAGGAAGGGGAGGAAGGTTTAACTCACAAGATAGAACAACAAGTCAGAATGATCAAAACCAAGGGAAAGAAAAGAAGGATAGATCAAACATTATTTGTTACAGATGTGATAAACCAGGACACTTCTCCTCTGTATGCCCTGAAAGAATACAAAAGATGGAAGAAACAAACAAGAATGAAACAAGGGAAGCAGATACAGCTCTTCTCATGCACGAAGTTGTATTCTTAAACGAAGGGAAACTAATACCAAAGAACTATGAATCAAAGGATGGAGAAGAAGGAATCTGGTATTTAGATAATGGAGCCAGCAATCACATGACTGGTAAGAGACACTATTTTTCTGAACTCAATGAGAAAATCAAAGGACAAGTGAAGTTTGGGGATGGATCTTCTGTAAAAATTGAAGGGAAAGGATCAATTCTATTTCAGAGCAAGACCGGAGAACAGAAGCTTGTCACAAACATCTACTTCATCCCAAACTTACAAAGCAACATTCTAAGTTTAGGACAAGCTACAGAATTTGGATGTGATGTTAGAATGCGACAAGATTATCTAACAGTTCATGACCCAAGTGGAAGACTTTTAGTTAGAGTCTCACGCTCACAGAATAGACTCTACAAGATAAGTCTCATGATTGGAAGGCCATTATGTCTGAATATGAGACTGGAGGATCAGACATGGAAGTGGCACGCAAGGTTAGGACACATAAGCTTTAGAACTTTAAAGGCAATGTCTCAGAACAAGGTTCGAGGACTACCACAGATAAATGATGAAGCAAAAATCTGTGAATCATGTTTAGTTGGGAAACAAACTCGTCAAGGTTTCCCAAAAGCAACAACATTTAGAGCCTCAAAGCCATTAGAGCTTCTTCATGCTGATTTATGTGGTCCTATTACACCACAAACCCTTGCAAATAACAAATACATATTTGTTACTATAGATGACTTCTCAAAATATATGTGGTCTATTCTTATGAAAGAAAAGAGTGAAGCATTTGACAGATTCAAAGCTTTCAGAAATCTGATAGAAAAAGAGTTAAAAGAGGAAGTCAAAATGCTTAGAACTGATAGAGGAGGAGAGTTCACTTCCTTAGAGTTCAACAAGTTCTGTGAGTCAAATGGAATCAAAAGGCAACTCACACACCATATACACCACAACAAAACGGAGTGGTGGAGAGGAGAAACAGGACTCTAATGGAGATGACAAGAAGTTCTTTAAAGGCTATGCAGGTACCTAATTATCTGGGGGAGAAGTGTACGACACTCCACATACCTAATAAACAGGATACCTACGAAAGCTCTGAAAGACATGACTCCATATGAAAGTTTGCGAAAGAGAAAACCAAACATAGATCATTTAAGAGTGTTTGGTTGCAAAGCATACGCAAAAGTTGATTCTGCAACTCTTAAGAAACTGGATGATCGATCTCAGACTCTTGTGAATCTAGGAATTGAGCCTGGATCCAAAGCTTACAGATTATTCAATCCAACAACGAAAAGAGTGTGATAGTGAGTCGAGATGTGGTATTCGATGAAAAAGCAAACTGGAACTGGAAAGAAACTAATGATGGACCAAGTAGGGATCCAGGAATGTTTCACATGAGATGGGGTCAAGTAATTGATGAAGGCGAAGGACCCATAATCATCAATACCAATGGAAACAATGATGTTAATCAAGAAGAAGAAGAGAATAATGAAAACACTGAGAATAACGAAGAAGAAGAAGAAGAAGAAGAAGAGATCGATGAAATAACTCAACCCATTCCACTGCGAAAATCAACAAGACAGATACAAAAGCCACAGTATCTGGAGGATTATGTTCTTCAAGCTGCAGAAGAATGTGAGATTATGCTACTTTCTGTTAATGATGAACCAAGGAATTTTCAGGAAGCAAAGGTCTCGACTAAATGGACACAAGCATGTAGAGAAGAAATTATTTCAATCAACAGAAACAAGACTTGGTTTCTAGTTGATAAGCCAGGTGGGGTAAAAGTGATTGGTCTTAAGTGGATCTTCAAAATAAAACGGAATGCTGATGGTACTGTCAACAATACAAAGCAAGGACTTGTAGCTAAGGGATACGTTCAAGAATCAGGCATAGATTTTGATGAAGTTTTTGCACCAGTTGCTATAATTGAAAAAATACGCTTATTAATTGCAGAGGCAGCATCAAACTCATGGTAAATTCACCACTTAGACGTTAAGACAGCATTCTTACATGGTGAATTGCGAGAAGATGTGTATGTTGAACAACCAGAAGGTTTTGAAGTAAAAGGACAAGAGCATAAGGTTTATAAGTTATCAAAAGCTCTATATGGTCTAAGACAAGCTCCTCGATCCTGGAATACAAAGTTAGATCAAATCTTAAGAGAAATCAGATTTGTTAAGTGCTCTAAAGAAACATCAGTATACAGAAGAGAAGAAAAGGGACCGCTTCTTGTGATTGCAGTCTATGTAGATGATCTATTTTTGACTGGCAACTCCCTTAAGGTGATCAATGAGTTCAAGAGAGAAATGTCATCAAAGTTTGAGATGTCAGACCTCGGAAAACTCACTTATTACCTTGGCATAGAAGTCCATCAAGGAATAGATGGGATTCAGATTAAACAAGAAGCTTATGCAAGGAGAATTCTGAAAGAAGCAGGACTTGAAACTTGTAATCCAACTAAGATACCAATGGAGTTTGGACTTAAAGTTTCAAAGGCACAAGAAGAAGCAGAGATTGATTCAACGAGTTATAGAAGAAATGTTGGATGCCTTAGATACTTGTTACACACAAGACCAGACTTGGCTTTCTCTGTGGGAGTAGCAAGCCATTATATGCAGAGTACACGCAAGTCTCATGGTGATGTAATAAAGCAGATATTAAGATATCTAAGAGGAACAATCAGCTGTGGATTGAAGTATGGTCGAGGAGGATCAAAAGGAATTGTTGGGTATAGTGACAACAGTCATAATATTGACCAAGATGATGGAAAAAGTACAACTGGTCATATATTTTATCTAGGAGAAGCACCTATTACATAGTGTTCACAGAAGCAAGACACTGTAGCCATCTCATCCTGTGAAGCTGAGTTCATGGCCGCAACAGAAGCAGCTAAACAATCAATATGGCTTCAAGAACTGTTGGGTGAAATCAAAGGAAGAGAACCTGAAAAAGTTCTCATCAAGATTGATAATAAGTCTGCAATTGCACTCACTAAAAATCCAGTGTTTCATGGGAAGACGAAACACATTCACAAAAGGTATCATTTCATACGAGAATGTATCGAGAAGGAGATCATCAACGTTGAACACATACCAGGAACTGAGCAGAAAGCAGATATATTGACAAAGGCATTAGCTCGGATCAAGTTTGAAGAAATGAGACAACTGATTGGAGTACAAGATATGTCACGGGTAAGGTTGAAGCTTAACGGGGAGAATGTTGGTTAAACTTCAACATATAAGTCACTAACAAGCTGGTTAGGACAAGATTAGGAAATTGATGTAATCCTAAGGGAATTAGAAGTCATTTAGTTCTAAGAAAAGGAAAGACATGTAATAAGGTAATAGGACTAGGAAAAGGAATTCATAGTTCTATATATATATGATCACCAAAGTTGTGGTTGATCATATGAGCAAGATTAGAGCTTGTGTTTAGTTTTGAGAGATTTTCTAAACATCAATAAAGAGAGTTGTCTTTATATAAGCTAAGTTTCATCTTGCAGTTGTCATTATGTTTAGAGTACTTTGGTCTTTGGTGCTAATAACTCAAAACTCAATATGCACAATTAATTTTCTTAATTGCAGGTTTACTTGCAACCCACGAACGAATTGCTAGAGCGCAATTTTTCTGACGCAAAATGCGCTGAACTCTCAGCAAGAAATGTAATCCCAAGGTTGATTTCTCGAACACTGTCAGTAGCCCTAGCAGTGACAATTGCTGCAATGCTTCCATTCTTTGGAGATATTAATGCTTTGATTGGAGCATTTGGGTTCATGCCTCTTGACTTCACATTGCCGGTCATTTTCTTCAATTTGACATTTAGGCCGTCTAAAAGAGGATCCGTGTTTTGGTTAAACCCACAGTAGCTGTCGTGTTCTCGATACTAGCAGTTATAGCAGCTGTAGCAGCAATTCGACAGATAATTCTTGACGCCAAGACTTATCGTTTGTTTGCCAATGTATAACTTATAGCTCTTTTCTAGTCTGAAACATAATCCTGTAATTTGCAGTTTTTTGTTTTTGTATTTATAGGATCAATCTACATGCACGCATCCTTCGTTTCGGGAAGATGATTCTGAGTTCAATGAAAATCATTGTAATCTTAAGTCTGTGGGATGTTTAGCCCACAATGTCAAAACCTGTGTCCGATATTTCGTAAAGATGATGCATAATCTTATTTGCTCAAAGTAAGGAGATCTTGCTGTTTCAAAGAGCGGAGTCAAGCTCATAGAGTACAACATAGAATCTACAGATATGAAACATTTCCTTGTCACCTGGTGCATTGCAGACGCCGTTTTGAACAAAAAGAAACAACTAAGGTCTGCACACCTGAGCTACCAGAAATGCTGAGTATGAGTCCGCCATCCATAAGTATTCTCCGCAGGCGACATTTTCGGAAACATAGTCCACATACTTGTAATCAGCCTTATAAAACTCAAATTGTTAAGTCCTTCTGAAGCCACCAATGGTTGTTTAAAATTCAAATTTATAAATGTACTCATTGAGCTCCAAAACATCTCTAGTGACCTAATAATCTAGGCACTCTGGAAAAGAAAACTGCGACTAAAACACTACAAAGAAAATAAAAAGTATTTGTTTTCTGCTGAAAACAGTTGGGGACCCTAGAAACATAAGCTTTCTAACCCTACGGCTACAACAAGAAAAGCCTTGGAGCAAGAAGATTTTTGATATGCGGTTAAAAGATCCAACTATAAAACTCTTCTCTCTGAAAAAACAGAAAAAAAAAAAAACTATGCAAATGAAAACCACAAGACATATAACAACAACACAACATAACCCCATTCCCGTCAGTATATAAGCAGTGGAAGCATAAATGCAGTACACCAACTCAATATCATCTAAGTAGCCTGTTTCGCTTACTGTATTATCTTGACACAAACCCTGCCACAGAATAAAAGCTCATAAAATGTTGGTGGTGTTCCACGAGATAAAATGTATGAAATAGAACTGGAAATGAAAATTAAGTTGTTTACCTTACTATGGCAATTCATCGGCCAAGCTCACATTAATGTCAGGAGATGGTTTTGCATCTGAATTGGATGTAGAACTTCTTTCCAGATTACTAGCATTTTGCAAGGGATTGGAATTAAAAAGTTTATGATTGTTTGTCAAAATATTTTCGACTTCCCCTTGGTTTTGTTCCGGCAATGTAGAAGTTGGTGAAGCAATGTTAGTATGAAGATGATCACTCGGTACTGCTTGAGAAATGGGTTTTGCAGTTGTAATTACATCTGGAGAAGCTGCGACTTTAGATGCCAACGGGGAAGGTTCGCGGTGACACTTCCTTTTTTGAATACCCCCTGGAATTGGTTGCATAAAACTTCCCAGCACAACCTAGTAAGCAATAGTATTTCAGATATGTAATTGATCAAGGTATAATGAAAAAAAAAAGTTTGTTTTAATTCCAACGTAGAACATGCGTCATTTGTATGTTCATAAGTCTAGTCTTGTACAGAATTGATGAAACTCTTTTTTTAGAACAAAAACTCAAACTTTATCTGATGGCATAACTGTAGATACCCCAAATTTAGCCAGGAGGCTTGGCGCATACTAGACTGCCATGTGTCATGGATGGCAGTAACTTGAATATTGGAGCGTCATCAAGACAGGTCAGACTGAAATTTTGGGGTTACAATGGAGAGATGTGTCATCAATCTAGAGATGTTGTATTCTTGTAAAGTAAAGTTTTAACCCCAAAAAAGGGGTCGCAATTTTGTACTGTGCTACGTACAGATCACAGCTAGAACTGTACATATAAGTAACCATTTGTTTGTTTATCAACTTGTTTGTAAATCTACCATATTGTGAACTAATCCTATCACTACTTAGCATTCCCATTGCTCCATGGTATTCCATATATGAAGGAAATCGTCCACACTGAATATCTCTTCTTGTTTGTGGAGGATATTAAGCAGTCAATGCATTTAATATTTATAACCCAAGATATATCCGTAGTCCATAGTTTAAGAAGCATAGTAGAATGCTATACACATCCCATAATCCATACTTCAAGATGCATCACTATCAGTAGGAAATGTTGCAATTCAGTTACAGCAAGGACGATTTACCTGGATGGGGCTAGCAGCGGTTAACAAACCAGCAACCCCTCCACCGATAACACGGCCATCAGCACCAGCCAGCGAGACACTCAACCCACCAGTTCTAGTACGTAATCCAACACCCTCATCAGTGAACGAGAAGGACCCACATAAAGATAGTATTTCGAAACGACCCTGCATCGTAAGATAAGGGTCAAAGTAATTACAAGTCCTTCCAAAATGTTGTTTGTCTACCTAAATTGTGCAACTAAACTACATAGTAAAGCCTCCACACACTTTCATGCTAGAGATGCAATCAAATAATAGACTAAGAGATCTTAAGTATTAGATACCTCAGTACATGCACATAAATTCAATGAATTCCCAAGAAGAGTAAAAAAGGAGACTAGTTAGAGATTGATCATTATTTACCTCATATGTCAACATACCACCAGAAGTACATGGCTGGCTAATGGTAACATTCGAAACGGCTCCATTTGCTGAGAGAATGCAAATTGCCCGAGGACTCTTTTGTGAAAACTCAAATATCTTTCCAGCAACATCCTAAAACAGAAACACAAACACACTCACAAGATCAGGTCCCTTTAAAATCCTCTTCCAGACTAATTATTAAAAATTTAAAACACAAAAGTAAGTTTCATCAAGAAAAGATTTACCTCTCCTGTATTGACATTAACCACATGTGGAGTGAAGTTTGCCCCAGCAGAATTAGTTACCCATTCACCTTCACCAAAAAAATAAATTAATAATACTTGTCAAAACTGAATCATAAACTTTCAACTATTTAATTTGATTTTAAGAAATTAAGTAAATTATTTTTTATGGGTAAAAATCCCCTCTTTTCCTCTGCTTTGCCCTGTTTCTAGCTCAATTATACCAATCAAAGAATAAATCACTAAGCAACAACAAAAACAAACAAAATATCATATTTCATTGACCAAAATCAAGCTAAAAATAAAATCAAAATGTAAAAATAAAATAAAATAAAAAACATTTTGGTTACCTAAAGAAGCAAGAACATGTCGATTACCGGAACCAGGTGGTCTACCTCTACCCCTTTTATCAGCAGAGTAATTATTTGCAGCACCGGATGGAGGAGTAAGATTAACAGGTGAAAAGAAATTACTAGGAGAAGATGATGAGATTGAAAATGCACTAGTCATGTTTCCGTCTGTGCTATACTTCCTGGGTCTCCCTCTTTTTTACCTTTCCAATGAAATATTTTCCATTCCTCCTCCTCCATTGTTACTTGCCATGGTTTTTTCCATACTCATGTTTACAGCCATGTCCATCACTTGTGGTAGTACTACAAATCCTCCTCCACCACTTACTGGTGATTCAGTTTCAGTATTTGGTGATGACCCTGAGACTGTGCTCTCTCTTCCTTCCATGCAGAACTTTTAGAGACACAAAAATATGGAGGTATTGACAAAGAAAAATCTTATAAATAGAGATTAATTATAATGGATAAGTGAGGAAGAAGAAGGGGAAGAATAATATCTAGTTTTCAAATGAGAGAATACTCTGAAAATGGCGCCAGAAGAAACAGAGATTAAAATCTGTTTTTCATCTGAAAATGGAGAAATTTCATAAAAGCTGCTCAATATTTACTACTGGTATGTGGTTTTTGTTAGTGGAGAAGAAATGAAATTACACGGGTTAGTCCACGAGTGAGTTTGGGGGAATTTAATGTATTTTGAGTATCTGGGATTTTGAGGGAGTGTAAGAGAGTGTGGGGAGTTTAAGAGAGTTTGGTGTTTTGAGTGTGAGGAGTTTGAGAGACTCTCCAGAAATCTCTACTTTTTTGAGAGATTTGGAGTGAGGGAAAAATACAATATAAACTCCCTAGAACTCCCCGGAACTCCCCAGAAACACCAACTCCCTGTCATTCTAATTTTAACGACTAACAGGGAGTTTGAGAGTTTCTTTCAAACTCCCCCACGACTAACAGGGTTTTCTAGGGAGTTCGGGAGACTCTTCTAAACTCTCCCACGACTAACAGAGATTTCGAGAGATTCCTTTGAACTCCCCCACGACTAACAGGAAAAAACCAAACTACACCCAACTCCCTTGAGGACTAACACCCTGTTAGTTTATAAAAGAAATATAAACTTATTTTTAAAAATGACTAATGTACCCTTATTCTAGGTTTACCAATTTAAAATAAGGGTATATATTTTTTCATTAAGTGTATTTTCTCTATTCTCCAAGATTGTAAGATTTTTTGGTTATCAGAATGTATAAATTATTTATCTTTTACCAAGGCAAATAAGTTAAGTTTATCTGTAAATCGAAATTATCGAAATATATTATTTTGTAATTATACTTAACCGAAAGTTACGGAAACTTTCTGACGCACCAAACACTTATATTTCCTGGTTCATGCACAGGATGCATGTGCATAGGTAATATTTTCTGCTTCAAATATTGACAAATCCGTCTTCAATATTTTATTAAATATAATCTTCTGTAAGATTTTATTTTCAAAATGACAATTTTTATGAACAGATTTTAATTTGGAATAATATTTTTATTTAAGAAATTTCAAAATTACAAAGTTATGGATTCACACAGTTAAAATAAAACATAATTATGATATTAAATCACAAAGATCTTATTTAATAAAAATTATAACAAAATAACAATATCCAATAAGTTTTCATTCACTAGAACAATATAAATCAGTATTTGGAGAAAAAATAATATTTTGGATTATATTTTAAATTTTTACATTTAAGCAGGTTAGAAATTGAAAAGAGACATGTTTATAGAGCTGCAGCCGAAAATAATATACTGTCAAGAACTTGTTAAACTAATTCACTGGAAGGGTTTAAGCAAGCAGGCAACTAAGCAAGAGTTTAATATTGAAAATTGAGTGTGGGAATGATGAAGTGAGTAGTAGGCGCACAATTAACGATGCACATCCAGTCAACTGTAAGCTGCTCTGTACAAAAACAAAAATTACCACTTAAATGCTACAGGTTTATTAAATCATGTTGTGAAAATTTGTTCGAACCCTAAATTCCTTACTACGGAATTGAAAACAACCTAAAAAATAATAAAGAAATAAATTAAAAGGTATTAGAAAAAATTAAAAAAAAACTAGAAACAGTGAAAAAAATAAAGAGAAATCAAATTCCTGCCAAAGCAAACTGCGGTTTAAAAGTTGTCGGGAAGACCGTTGACGGCCTAGACTATTCTTTTCTTTCTTTCTTTTTTTGTATGAAAAGAAAAAAGTTTAATCCGATTTATTAAACAAAGAAATTATTATGGTAGTATAACATTATAAAATTAGCCACAAAATACCCAGACCAAAAGCAAGCCAAGAGGTGAGGACTCTATTTTCTATTTTTCTTTTTCAAGATGTACGAAATAGGCTTGTGCTTTCGAAATTCGAGTGCTATCATTAAGATTTTGTGGAAAATCTGGCGCCAAATGGAATATAGTCTTAAGTCCTAACTAGGGCTGCACAGCGGGTAGGGTGGGTAGGATATGGCCTATACCCGTCACCCTACCCGTTTATTGGCGGTTAAGAAAAATTTCACCCGCCACCCTACCCGCCATTAAACGGGTAAGATCCTACCCAACCCATTCTCTGGCGGGTCGGGTAGGGTAGGGTGGCGGGTATAACCGTTTTTTTTTTTCTGCAGGAACAGATACATCATCAAGTACAACAGAATGGGCTATGTCTGAGATGATGAAACTGAATTACAGGAACTAAACTAACAAGAGAAACTGCTGGTTCTTGTTGTACAGTTAAGAGTTTTCTGCATTTCTTGAGCAAGTAAATCTACGTTTGGTGATCCAGAAGATGAACCTACTTCAGAAATTGAAGGAGGAGGAGTCGAATAAACGGGTGTTGCTGGTGTTGTACCTCTACCCCAAACACCACCACCGCCATGACCTCCAGCTACACCACCACCAGCACCATGATCTCCAGTTACACCACGACCAGCAAGTCAATCCACGTTTGGTGATCCAGAAGATGAACAAACTTCAGAAATTGAAGGAGGAGAAGGAGTCGAAGATATGGGTGTTGCTGTTGGTGTTCCTCTTCCTCTTCCCCAAACACAAATACCACCACCACCACCACGATCTCCAGTTTCACCAACACGATCTCCAGTTTCACCGCCTCCAAGACCTCCAGTTACACCACCACCACGACCTCCAGTTACACCACCAACACGACCGCCAACATTTTCACCACCCCGACCACGACCTCCAGTTTCACCACCACAACCACGACCTCCAGTGAAGAAGTAGTGGTGGTGGTAGTCACTGGGATTTGGATCTGCATACTCAGTCAGATGTATCCATATCTATAGAATGCCAATCCAACAACATGTCAACAACGATCTTGAATAATGAATGTATATATCTTTAGGTATTTATTTAGACTACTATGTATAAAGTTACTGGTAGCTTATACGGTGTAAGAACTCTCAAAGATATATTCGCAGTCCTGTCTGTTGGTGACAAGCTCTGGACATTTGAGTGAGACTTGTTAGTTTTGCGCTGGTATTTTCCATATCTTGTAACAGAATGTAAGAAACTCTGATAAATATGATTTCGATTAAGAGTCGGGACTCAGGTGATCATTCTACTTCATCAGTTCTTTGGTGATTTTTCTACTGAGGTTTTCATCCGTTCAGGTTCAGGTGCACATGCCATATTTGATGGTGTTACGGGGAAGCCACATGGGGGCTTGATGAAGTTGGGACTTAAGGTTTAGCAAGATGACCACTATATAACCTGACCACTTTCCTTCATTCCAAGGACTCCAAGTCTGAGACACTATTTTCAAATTATAAGAAGCTAACAATTCATGTCACAGTTGATAGTTATAATACTTACATGAAGTAGAAATATAATAGTTATACTATAATCATCATTTATACGACATATAATAGTTATACTATATTCTAAGAAACTGAAAACAACAGAGACTTGACAAATGTAGGAGAATAAATGTAGGAAATTCGTGTACCTGACTCTAAGACGTCATCCTCCTTCTCTTCAGCTCCAAATGTAGATGGATCCATATCAATCGGTGTCCTTAACCAGTTTTGTAGGAGAATCAATGCTTCCACAGTTCGGGGTTTTAAAGAACTTCGGAAATGACCAAGTATTCGCTTTCCAGTACTGAAAGCAGATTCACTTGCAACTGAAGAGACGGGAATAGCAAGTATATCTCTTGCTATAAGTGATAGAATATCAAATCTTGCAGCATTGCTTTTCCACCAAGTCATTATATCAAACTTCGAACCATTTTTGTTGTCTTTTGTTGGTGAGTAAATATGTTCCGATAAGTATCTTTCCACCTCTGATTTGTCAACATCCTCCGTTATAGATAACTGGGTTTTACGTTCTTCTCTATGGGCCTTATGTCTTCTCTTTCTATGTGACGTAGAACTAGAACTACAACTCTCTTGACTAGGACTACCACCAGTATCACCTACGGACTCTGACGAGGCTAACACACTTCCTACACCTATATATTCTGCCTTATAAGCTGTGAATAATTCATCTATGGAGGAAACAAGACCAGGGTAGAGAAACCCCCAACAAGTGAATTCAGAAAGGCAATAAAAATTGCAAAGGATATTGTTACACATACAAGTTACCATTGATGGATTCCATAGAGCTTTCTCAACTCCAGGAATACTGGGTACAGTAAGAATAATAATTAAATACATCCAAACCAAAAACAAAATTTATTTACGATGAAGCTTGATTAGATGAAAGATGACTAAACTGATGTTGGTTTGATGACCATGTACAGGTTGGAAAACTAGTTGCTGATGAAACTAAAAGGAGGTGACTATCATCTAATCTATTCACAAATTTGTTGGAAATATCGAACTAAAGAGCAAAATGAATATAATTTAGAGATTACTAACTTTGTGTTTTATAATCATGTTGATAGTTAAAGAGAATGAAATTTAAAATACCTGTAGAAACTGAACTAGGACTCGAGCATTAGCCCAGTCATACTTTTCAGGAGCATGCACGCGAGGCTTTTTCTTCTTGGCTTTTGATGAGTGCCAAATATTGTATATATTTATCCCTTTTTGTTGGCATTTAACTCATCTTTTGTGCATTAATTCTACATTTTATCCCATATTCTGTATTTTCATTGTTTTCAAGAATAAATATTTTTCTTACTTAATTTTGCATTTTTAGGTATCAAATAAAGTCTGGATGATTTGCGGAGCAGAAAAGTAGTGAAAAGCCGGGAAGAATTACGCAAGGAAGCCGCAAAGAATGGAGCGCACGTCCAAAAAGCTAGGAATGGGCTCAAGAAGGAAGAATTGTTCTTAAAGAAGATATGGGCTTGGCATACCCAAGGCCCAAAACCCTTACCCAAACCCATTTTCTATATCCATACCCGCCTCCATTCTCAGCCGTTAGATTGGATCCATCTCATCATCCAATGGTCGCTTCTTCATCGTTCATCAAAATCTGAAGTACCTGCAAAACACCATAGTGCCTAAATTCCAATCCTTCAGATTAGATCACATTTAGATCCTACGGTCGCTTCTTTGCCTGCGCATCAAATCTCGATACTTCCGCTTAACACTTCAACACCTAACCCCATCTAGAGCCGTTAACTTCGTTGTATCAAGACATCCGACGGTCGATACCAGCCTCTTCAGGCGGAGCCGTCCGATTCACCTACCAGCTTCGATTCCAGTGGCTCAGCTTCGCCAACATCTAACTTTGATGCGCCCGCTCAACACCCTAAAAACGGATACCCTATACCCTAAACTGTCGACCCATTCTTCTCCTCTTTCTTTCTTCTTCTCCTCCACCCGACAGTTGCAGAGCTGCAACTGCAACACCCATTCCGCCACCATACCTCTGCCACAACCACACCACCTTCTTTATCATCACCACCACCTACCGCACATGGTAACTTTCAATCAACTTCATCAACATCACACGATTTCAGTGACGTGTGGAATTGATGAGAATGATTGCATGTTATCAATCGAAGCTAGAAAAGGCATGGGAAGCAGCAGTGAAGTCAGAGGAAGGATGGGTCAGCGATTGATTGAAGAAATATGTTGTTTGATTAGGACACCAAGGTGGATTCTAAGCCATTAGCTTAGCCACAATTCCTTTCTTCAGTCACTTACAATTCCAGCTCTGCTTTTATTCACTGCTTAGTTACTTTCCTTTACTGTTTTGCTTAGTTCTTGCATTTTGAAGCTGTGTGCACTGATGTCAGTGCACAAACTCACCTCTGCCCTTGGCTCACAGCCTTGGTTCCTTGCTGTTTTGTCATTTGCTTTGCTTTGCTAACTGTTTTAGTGCTATTCACTGCCTTCATCCATCACTGCTCACTGCCATAGTGCTTTGCACTCATTGATAGCTTAGGAAAACTTCTTGTATGCTCCCACTCCCTGTGGAAAAACCCCTACTCATCCCTATACTATAAAACTTGGCCTTGTATACTTGCAAGTTTTGTGTGCAACCCCATTTCCACACCAAGTTTTTGGCGCCGCTGCCGGGGAGTGGTGCTGTGTGTTGAATTTCTTTTCCTTTGCTGTCTTTCATCTACTACTGCATACTCTGCTGAAAATTGCATCTTACCTTGCTGTGCTTGAAGCTGTCTCCTGATATCATTGCACTCTTGTTCACTTGCAGGTGCCACTGAGTTGCTGCTGCTGTTGCTGCTGGTAAGCCAAAGCCTGCTGCTGCCAAGCCTGCTGCCAAGCCAAAGCAACTGGGCTGCTACCTGCTGCTGCTGGGCTCTGCCTTCTACTGGTGGGCTTGTACTTCTCTGAACTGGGCTTGCCAAGTGCTGCTGGGCTCTGCATTCTTCTGTTGCTGGGCTCGTGGTCTTCTGTGAGCTGGGCTTCGTTGCTGCTGCTGGGCTCTGTTCCACCTGTTGTTGCTGGGCTTGAGCGTGAGCTGCTAAGGACGATCCTAAATCCCAACTGGGCTGTGCAACTAAAGGGAACAAAAGCCTAACTGGGCTTCCCTCCTTAACCAAGTAAGCCTAAACCATGAGTAACCCACTTGGGCCCCATTAAATATTCAATTTGGGTATGTAATAATTAATTTATTTTTAATTTGGGCTTGTAATAATTATTTTTATTTTTATTTTTCTTTTATTTTATTTTATTTTTCTTTTATGGGCTTGTAATTATTATTATTGTTTTTATTTTCTTTTATGGGTTGTGCTAATTTATGCTAGGTTTAGTTCAAAAACTTTTCCAAAACCCAATTTTAAACCAAAAACAAAATCCCTTATTAAAACCAAAACCCACTCAAAAACCAAATCTTCGTAACCCTTGTGGGCCAAATTGTTTCCGATTGCTCTGTCTGACCAACATGTTAGTTAGGGTACCTACTAGGACATGATTGTGACCTACAGAGACCAAACAAACAGACTTGTTAGAATTAACCCAGACGAACCTATCGAAATTCTAAGTTCTGAGGGAGACAGTCCAGATCAACCAGAAACAATGGGAGAACCCCGTACCCTCAAGGATTATATGTACCCAACTAGAGCCAGTCAACCTTCTTGTATTGTGCTACCCGAGGCTAATGGCCATTATGAGCTGAAATCAAGCACAATACAGATGCTTCCTATTTTTAGAGGTGTTGAGAATGAAAACCCGTACCACCACGTGAGAGAATTCGAGGAAATTTGTGGAACTCTGCGTTTCACTCAAATGTCCGACGAAACCCTAAAGTTAAGGCTCTTTCCTTTCTCCCTGAAAGATAAGGCAAAGGCCTGGCTCTATGCTTTACAGCCTCAATCCATCATGACATGGGATGACCTCATAAAGGAGTTTTTCAAAAAGTTTTTCCCAAATCACAAGACTGCGACAATTCGTCAAAGTCTAAATAGCTTTGTGCAATTAGAAGGTGAGACCTTAGCTAGATACCTGGAGAGATTCAATGAATTATTGCTCCAATGTCCCCATCATGGTTTTGAAAAATGGAGACTTGTGCAAATTTTGTATGAAGGTCTAGATGTGTCCACCCGAACAACGGTTGAGTCGATGTGTAATGGTCTATTCGTAGACAAAACTGCTGATGCGTCTTGGGACTTCTTGATTGAAGTAGCTGAAAAGACGCAACAGTGGGAATCCATCCGTGAACCCAGAAAGACTACATCCGAAGCGAAGGCTTTTAGGATTGAAGCAGATTTCGAGGGAAGAGCAAACATGGCATCAATAGTTAGGAGATTAGAAGAGTTAGAACTACATAAAAATTCAAAACCTTCCACCACTACTCTCCGAGAACATGTCGCTTCGGCTGTATGTGCCGCTTGTAACGATCCCAACCATCAATTCCAAAATTGTCCCGATTTGCTTGCAGTCCAGGAATCTAGGCTTGAACAGGCACATGCCATGTTTCAAAAACAAGAACATAACCCCTATTCACAGACCTACAATCCAGGATGGAGAAACCACCCTAACTTTTCATGGTCGAAAGGACCCACTCAGGGAGGACCATCTCAACCCAATCAGAGCTATCAAAACAATCAGGGATATCAGAACAATCAAGGTTATCAACACCCGAGAAACCCTCAACAACAATCAAACTCTCAACAACAATCACATCCTCAACACAATACCGACAAGAGATTATCCACCCTAGAGGAAATGTTCCAGAGTTTGATGCAAAGTCAGAAAAATCTAGATCAAAAGATGGATCAAATGTGTGAGAGAGAAAAGGGTAAACTTCCGAGCCAACCCCAACAAAATCCAAAGAGGATATTTCAAACAGGTACAACATCCTGCACTGAAACCTCACCCGATCAAGTCCATGCCATTACCACCCTCCGAAGTGGTAAAGTCATCGAGAACAACGTGGGCGAACCTAATGAATCTGATACAAATTCCACGCTGTCTCCACAACCCCAGAAAACCAAAGAATCTGAGCAAGTTGGAAAGCCTGACAATTCTACTGCTGTGAATGTCCCTTTGCCAACTCATTCTCCTGTTGCCCCATTTCCTCAAAGATTGATCTATCAACAGAAAAGTACCCATTATAATGAGATGTTAGATCTGTTCAAGAGAGTCAACATCAACATTCCTTTTCTTGAAGCAATCAAGCAAATCCCTGCTTATGTCAAATTCCTCAAAGACTTGTGTACTCAAAAGCGCAAGCTCAATGTGCAAAAACGTGCTTTCTTAGCTGAGCAGGTGAGTTCCATCATTCTGAACAAAACTCCACCCAAGTTTAGGGATCCAGGATGTCCAACAATTTCTTGCACTATAGGAGAACACACGGTCAATAAAGCGTTACTAGACCTAGGTGCAAGTGTTAACCTACTGCCATATTCTGTTTATGAGCAGTTAGGTCTTGGGGAGTTGAAGCCAACATCTATCACTCTACAACTGGCAGACCGATCTGTCAAGATTCCTCGTGGAGTGGTCGAAGACGTTTTGATCAAGGTTGACAAATTCTATTTTCCCGTAGACTTCATTGTCTTAGACACTCAACCTGTACAAAACCCAGACTGTCACATTCCTGTCATCTTAGGACGTCTTTTCTTGGCTACGTCCAACGCGATCATTAATTGTCGTAATGGAGTGTTGAAACTGTCTTTTGGTAACATGACGGTAGAATTGAATGTGTTCGATATTAGTCAACAACCTGTGAATCTTGATGATGATGATGTGCATGAAGTTAATATGATTGAAGGATTAATGCAAGATTCATTGACTAACATTCTATCCATCGACCCCTTTCAAGCATGTATGGAGAACTTTAACTCAGATTCCTATGATGATGCATACTGTAGTGACGTCCTATCTATGCTCGAATCTGTACCTCAAATGGACATCACTGAAAGGAAATATGAAGTGGAACCACCCTTACTCTCTGATTCCAAGCTTATTCCATCCATTGTTGAGCCACCCAAGCTTGAATTGAAAACATTGCCTAGTACGTTGAAGTACGCATTCCTAGGTTCTTCTGATACTTTACCTGTCATTATTTCATCATGTTTAGACACGGAACAGGAAAGTAAGCTTTTAGAAGTACTTAAGGAACACAAAGAGGCCTTAGGATGGACCATCTCAGATCTCAAAGGAATTAGTCCCACCATTTGCATGCACCACATTAACCTTGAAGAGAATGCCAAACCATCTAGGGAAATGCAAAGGAGACTTAATCCTAACATGAGAGATGTAGTCAAAGGAGAGATCCTGAAACTACTTGATGCGGGTATCATATACCCAATACCGATAGCAAATGGGTTAGTCCCATTCAAGTTGTGCCTAAGAAGTCAGGCATTACTGTAGTTCAGAACGACAAGAATGAATTAGTCCCTACTCGTACAACCACAGGATGGCGAGTATGCATCGACTACAGGAAGTTGAACACAGTAACAAGGAAGGATCACTTCCCGCTCCCTTTCATTGACCAAATGCTAGAACGTGTGTCTGGACACAGTCACTACTGTTTTCTAGATGGCTTTTCCGGTTATAACCAAATTCACATTGCTCCGGAAGATCAGGAAAAAACTACATTCACGTGTCCATTTGGGACGTTTGCTTATAGACGTATGCCCTTCGGGTTGTGTAATGCACCTGCTACTTTTCAGCGTTGCATGATGAGCATTTTTTCTCTGACATGATAGATAGTTTTCTCGAGATCTTTATGGATGATTTCTCTGTTTTTGGTTCCTCGTTTGACGAATGTTTGAAGCATCTTGCCCTCGTGATATCCAGATGTAAAGAAAAGAACCTTGTTCTAAATTGGGAAAAATGCCATTTTATGGTGAATTCAGGAATAGTTCTAGGACACATCATCTCAAAAAAGGAATTGAAGTGGATAAAGCTAAAGTTGACCTCATTCAACATCTACCACAACCCGCTCTGTGGGAGATCAGATCATTTCTAGGTCATGCTGGTTTTTACCGGCGATTCATCAAAGATTTCAGCAAAATCTCCAGACCTCTGTGCAGTCTTCTCTCCAAAGATGTTGCCTTCAATTTCGATGCTGCTTGTGTGAAGGCATGGGAGGAATTAAAAACCCTTCTCACCACCGCTCCTATAGTCCGACCACCCGATTGGAAAGCTTGTTCGAACTTATGTGTGATGCCTCTGATTATGCTGTTTGCTGTTTTAGGACAGCGTTGATAGACTACCATATGTGATATACTATGCTAGCAAAACCCTTAATGATGCCCAACTCAATTATTCAACTACCGAGAAGGAATTGCTTGCCGTCGTTTTCGCATTAGACAAGTTTAGATCTTATCTGATAGGGTCTAAGATCATCATATACACAGACCATGCGGCTTTGAAGTATCTTCTTTCCAAGAAGGATGCTAAAGCTCGCCTTATTCGATGGATATTATTACAGGAATTCGATCTCGAAATCCGTGATAAGAAAGGTTGTGAGAATGTGGTTGCTGATCATTTGTCTAGATTAACTTTAGAGTCTATTGATGAATTTGAGCTGATTAGAGAATCATTCCCAGATGAACAGCTGATGTCTATCTCAGACCTTCCTTGGTTTGCTGATATTGTTAACTACCTCGCTACAGGTAGGATGCCCTCACGTTGGTCGAGACAAGACCGCTAAATTCCTGGCTGAAGTTAAACATTTCCTTTGGGATGACCCATATTTGTTTAAGTACTGCCCAGACCAAATCATTAGGAGATGTGTCCCCAACACTGAACAGAAAGATGTGATATCTTTCTGTCATGACCAAGCATGTGGAGGCCATTTCAGTGCCAAGAAAACCGCTGCAAAGATCTTGCAGTGTGGATTCTATTGGCCATCATTGTTCAAGGATTGCCATGATTATTGTGTTGCTTGTGAACGCTGTCAAAAGCTAGGAAGCATTTCGAGGAGAAACATGATGCCATTGAACCCCATTTTGATTGTGGAGATTTTTGATGTTTGGGGGATACTTCATGGGTCCATTTCCCATGTCTGACAGAGTTGTACATCCTAGTCGCAGTTGATTACGTTTCTAAGTGGGTAGAAGCCATAGCAACCAGAACAAATGACCACAAGGTGGTACTTTCATTTCTAAAGGAAACATATTTGCACGTTTTGGTACCCCTAGAGCTATCATCAGTGACGGCGGTTCACATTTTCGTAACAAGTACTTTGAGTCTTTAGTACGCAAGTATGGCATAACTCACAAGGTTGCTACTCCGTACCACCCTCAGACAGTGGACAAGTGGAAGTCTAATAGGGAAATTAAGCACATTCTAGAAAGACGGTTAACCCGTCTAGGAAAGATTGGTCATTAAGATTGAATGATGCTTTGTGGGCCTATAGAACAGCTTATAAGACACCAATTGGCATGTCCCCCTATCGTCTAGTGTATGGAAAGCCGTGCCATCTACCTGTGGAATTAGAACATCGTGCCTACTGGGCAATCAAAGAGCTGAACTTCTCTCGGACGAAGCTGGAATTCAAAGGAAACTTCAACTCAACGAGTTGGAAGAATTGAGAAATGAGGCTTATGACAGTGCCAAGTTATATAAGCAGAAGATGAAGATGTTTCATGACAAGCGTATTCTACGCAAATCCTTCACTCCTGGTCAGAAAGTCTTGCTGTATGACTCCCGATTACATCTTTTTCCAGGAAAACTGCGTTCCAGATGGAAGGGTCCGTACCTAGTACGCACAGTTTTTCCTCATGGAGCTGTAGAGCTGGAGGATTTCCAACAAGAACGTTTTCAAAGTCAACGGGCAGAGATTAAAGCCATTCCTTGAGCCATTTCCACCCGACATTGAAACAACCAACCTGGAGGACCCAGTCTATGTGGACTAAACTGGTCCACTCTTTCCCTAAATAACCAAAAAGTTTTCCAAATGTTTCCCTAAAAACCAAAATTTGTTTTCCCATCAAAACCAAATTTCCCAACAAAACCAAATTTTTCCCAAAAAGTCCAATCCCATTAAAAACCAAATTTTCTTGTAGATAATGTGTTAGTTAAATTTCCTTTTGTATATTTTGTGCTCATCCATTGTGACTCCTAATATGATGGATTTTTGCCTTGAATAACGGAGTTTTAATCGCTTTCGCCGTACAATCGGGTATTCTCTCTCCTTTTACTCTACTCAGCATGTTCCTCTTCATATATTGTTTTATAATTCTTTCCATATTTTGAAACATTGAGGACAATGTTTAGTTTAGGTTTGGGGGTATAGAGTAGATACCATGATAATATGCTATAATTGAAAACAAAACTCCTTCTTTTTGAAAAAAAAAAATTCCAAAAAAAAAAAAAAATTAAAATCAAAAAAAAAATTAAAAAAAAATCATAAAAATGGAGCTCATTTACCTTGAAATGTTGACTCTTGTGCAAATATGTAATTATTAGGAGTCTTAGTCTAGATATTTAGGCACCCTTGATTCTAGCACAATTCACATAGTGATAAGAAATTTGCACGCGCACGATCTACCAATACATGTATGGCCTCGATCTTCAAGGTGTTTGATAGGAAGTTACGATTGCCAATCACTTTAGAATACTGAACGAAACTTGACTAGCTTGTTCTTTGGTTGGTTGGGATAGAAGGTGGAGGTTACATTAAGAAAGACAACCATCGAATTTAACTGGGTGCATCAAAAAGGGCTACCTCTTGCAAAGTGTCATGTAATCTTTTGTTTCCTTTTGTATATGTATCAAAAGCGTTTCTTTATCAAAATAAAATAAAAAAAAAAATAAAAAAAAATGATGTATATATTCAGAAAAAAATATCAGAAAAATACAAAAAAATCAAGTATTTATCAATTCCATTCTCTCTTGTTCCAAAAATAAAAGAGAATAGTCAATGTAAATAAGAGTCATGTAAATAGTCATTTTGTTGTTTCATTGTAATAAGCAAGGAGGGTGTATGCCATTGATGTACAACGCGAGTAATTGTGAAATACCTCCAACTCATTCACAATTCTCGTAAAGTCCGGACAGCTAGCTAGATTTCGACCTTGGTTCTTAGCCTGAGAAACTATCTCTTGGTGATTAGTAGTCATAACTTCAGATCTTTCTTTACACATGTGTAGATACACTTTACACTCTTATCACATGTCTTTATTTGTTATCAGTGCTGGGATTGTGCCTTGATAGCTAGATTGACATCTCCATTTTGCTGTGAGCTTAAACTGTCTTGCACATGTCACATTTGATGGAATCTGAGCTTATATTTTGACCTAGAACTTTGTAGGTACGTTCTAAGCAAACCTTCACGAGACTTAACTCGTCCACTAGGGACACTTAGTGGTTTAAAAGGCTTAGTGCATACGCTAAATGCATTCGAGAGACCAGCGACAGTGGTATAGTTAGGATTTCCTTAGTTTTGTTTTACTTGAGGACAAGTAAAATTCAGGTTTGGGGGTATTTGATGAGTGCCAAATATTGTATATATTTATCCCTTTTTGTTGGCATTTAACTCATCTTTTGTGCATTAATTCTACATTTTATCCCATATTCTGTATTTTCATTGTTTTCAAGAATAAATATTTTTCTTACTTAATTTTGCATTTTTAGGTATCAAATAAAGTCTGGATGATTTGCGGAGCAGAAAAGTAGTGAAAAGCCGGGAAGAATTACACAAGGAAGCCGCGAAGAATGTCGTGCACAAGACCAAAAGGCTAGAAGTGGGCTTGAAGAGGAAGAATTGTTCTTAAAGAAGACATGGGCCTGGCATACCCAAGGCCCAAAACCCTCACCCAAACCCATTTTCTATATCCAAGCCCGTCTCGGATTTCAGCCGTCAGATCGAAGCATTTCAGCATCCTACGGTCGCTCCTATGCTTGTGCATCAAATCCCGATGATTCCGCTAAACACTACAACACCTAACCTAATCTCGCACCGTAGACTTCGTTGTATTTTACATCCTACGGTCGCTACAAGCTGCTTCTTTCTTAGCCGTCCGATCCACCTACCATCTCCATATCCAGCGGCTTCAGCTCGTGGTACACACATCTTGATACACCCGCCTAACACACTAATACTCGAACCCTATGACCTAGCCAAACAGCTCCCTACCCTAACCCATATCGACCTCCACCTTCGTCTTCCTCTCCCCCTCTCTGCAACAGAACCACCATACCCTGCCGTACCACCACCTATTCCACTTCCACAACCACCACTACCTACACCAACTACCACCAACTCCACCATCTCCATCATTACCCGACACGACCCATCCCCCTAATTCGAAGCGCTTTAACCTCTCTCACCAACTGACCTAGGTGAGGGTTGATAAAACACCTCAAATTAGGGAGCAATTGTAGCGATTGGGAGCAGGAGAAGAACCGAGAGAGGCAGAGAAGACATGGGGCGACGTCAATTCAAAGTTTTGGTGAGTAAATTTCGGAGATTGAAAACCCTAATTTCAATTCTAGGGTTTCGGAAAAATTGGGTATTTGGTGATATAAATAGGGGGTGATGTAGAGGGGTAGAGGGGGATGATCTCTGGACTATCCAGAAAAACATTTTGTTCTGTTTTATTTCACAATTTCAATTTCAGTTATTGCATGACAGTTGATAGTGAATGTTATATGATGTTTTGATTTTTATCTTCAATGTTGAGAATGTTGTTTCAATTAGCATATGTGATGAATGTTGATGCTGTTAACATGTTTTTCATGAACTAAGTTACTGCAGCTAAGGCTCAGATGAAGCCTTAGTTCATTGTTGGATGATGAATTGCTAGGTTAGAGCCTTAATGCTTGTCTTTCTTGAGCAATGGGAGAGATTAGTGCTCATCTGTGTGCTTGTGATTGATTGTACTGTCAAAAGACAGTCAATGCTAGGAGCACATTAGTTGAGCAAGCTGATTTTCTTTCCATTCCAATTGTATGCTTAGGGTCTTAATTTCAACCTAGAACTACATTGTTTGGCTAGGACACCAAGGTGGATTCTAAGCCATTAGCTTAGCCACAATTCCTTTCTTCAGTCACTTACAATTCCAGCTCTGCTTTTATTCACTGCTTAGTTACTTTCCTTTACTGTTTTGCTTAGTTCTTGCATTTTGAAGCTGTGTGCACTGAAGTCAGTGCACAAACTCACCTCTGCCTTTGGCTCACAGCCTTGGTTCCTTGCTGTTTTGTCATTTGCTTTGCTTTGCTAACTGTTTTAGTGCTATTCACTGCCTTCATCTATCACTGCTCACTGCCATAGTGCTTTGCACTCATTGATAGCTTAGGAAAACTTCTTGTATGCTCCCACTCCCTGTGGACAAACCCCTACTCATCCCTATACTATAAAACTTGGCCTTGTATACTTGCAAGTTTTGTGTGCAACCCCATTTCCACACCAGCTTTCCTTCGACCAGATAAGGGAACTTCATCAGCATCAGAATCAGAAGAACTGGATTCTATTTCATCAAGAAACTCAGTACTGTCAATATCATCAACATTAACACCCATTACTGATTCATCGGGAATATCGAAGATAAACCTCTCACGAAATGATTTATCAGATCGTCCTAGCCTTATAAAGACTTTTTCGTATTTTTCTGCTGCATCCAACATCAAGTAAATGGAGTTCCATCTTGTTTTCACGTCTAACGCTAATCCCTTTTTGTATTCCATTCTTTCAAGAAATAAGGCATCTGAGAATTTCTTCATTCTAGCAGGAGAGGCCGTGACGTATTTAACCACCAACCTGATTCTGCTCACTGAAGTATGATATTTCTTCAACCCATCCTTAACAACTAAAGCTAATACGTGGGCAGCACACCTTACATGTAAATGTTTACCTCCTACAATCGACGATCCCCAACTTACAACTTTCTCTTGGACATATTCAATTGCTTTTTTATTTGCAGATGCATTATCGAGCGTGATGGTGAACACTCTCTCAAGACCCCACTCTATCAAACATTTCTCCAATGCTCTTCCAATATGCTCACCTCCATGACTAGTAATTTGACAGAAACATATTATTCTTTTGTGTAACTTCCAGTGGTCATCGATGAAGTGGGCAGTAACTACCATGTAGTTGTAGTTCTGAATGGATGTCCATGTATCGGTTGTGAGACAAACTCTAACCTTGTTCGACTTGAAATAGTTCACCAAATTGGATTTTTCACTCAAAACAGTCCACAGATATCACGATAGACGGTCATCCGCGATGGAATTTTGAACCTCGGCTCAAGATATCTACAAAATGCTATAAATCCTTCTCCTTCAACCATTCGGAAAGACTGTTCATCTGTGATAATGAAATTTATCAAGGCTCTCCTACATCCATCTTGACAGAACGTAACCCCAACTGTTTGCTGCTGATCTCCCAGATTGCTAGGCTGACCGAGAGAGTCCAACTGCGCAGCTTCTAGTGACTCCAAATACTTCCGACACTTGGTCAAATGCCATTTCAAATTTGATGTGCCATACTTCTTACCACCAGCCCTATATTTACCACCTTCACAGTAGTTACATTTCCCCCATTTAATACCAGCTTCATCAACACTCTTTTGGAAATGCTCCCACACCGAAGATGTTCTGTTCCGCTTCATACTTTCCCTGACCTCAGGTTGAGAAGATGGTGGAGGTGGAGGTGGCGGAGATATAACAACCCTGACCCTTTGTTGCACGGATTGAGATGCATCTTGAGAGGGAATAGGAGGTCTCGTTGACATCAATTCTGTAATCTCAACCATGCTTCCTCACTAGAAAGAACAAGTGATATGAATAGAAAGCAAAAAAAGTTAACAGGCTTCAAAGGGTCCTAATAACAGCACTGAAATCTAGAGAACATCACTGAAATCTAGAATTAGATAGTAGTTATATCCGTCTGTTGGTTAAGATACCCTTGGAGAATTAGAGGGTTCTATTGGTATCGATGATAGTGCTATTCTGCGTTGTATTGACTTGGAATAAGGAATTTGAGACTCATGTATAGATCTTTATTGGGAAAGTGGCATTCGAGATATTCTGCAGAGATACAAGCATTGTGGAGACAAGTTATTTGCGAGAAAACATATATACTGGACTCCAGTGTCAACTGTCTATTTAAACTACAAAACAAATCTCTCCTTTTCTCACCCACCTAGAAAAGGTCTTAAATGTACTCACTCACCTGACATGATGCTAATGTTCAATCAAACCAATGATTTTCATTAATACTACTATTGTTGTGAGCAGAATCTAAAGCTAATTCAATTGCTTTAGATAAACCTTTAAAGACATGGGTGTCACATAATCAAAATCTCACTGAAATTGTTTGAAATATTGATAATCTAAACATTTAAAGACATGGGTTTTAGATAGAAATCATGAAGAGACAATTTATCAATCAGTTTACATATGACCACAGATTTTAAATCTCATTCAATTGCCTTTTCCCATCTCCTAACAGAATCGCATTGAAACTCGTCATTCATGAGGAACAAACTAAATTTCTATGAGAAATTTCATCAATCAGTTAACATGCATGTCAATTTTTCACGATGGCAATCATATTACTCAACTGATTTCAACTAATTTCTTCAAATACAAATAAAATCACCAAGCAATACAACATATAAAAGAAAAACCCATTCAAATTATTAAAAAAATTATTCAAATTTTCACCTGAAAATTAGTTTGGATTTCAAATTAGGAGGAAGAACCACTCTCTAAACCCTTCATTAGCTTTCCAAACTCAGATTCCTCATATCCAGCAACATGCATGAAACCTTATGATTTTTCAATCAATTTAACACAAAAAAAAAATGAAACAAAATGAACTTTGAAGTTAGATCTTACCTTAAATCAACCTATTAAAAGGTTCTAAACGAGATCTGTTAACAGATTTGAAGTTATAAACGAGATGTGAGAGGTACTGGTAAATCAGAGGTACTGGTTTTATGTTTCTTCCATTCTCAAAAACTCCCCTGGCCAGTTCTTCTCTTTGCGTTGTGGATTCACAAGAATAGGGTTTTTCTTTTCATGATCTTCTCTTCTCTAGATTTTTTTCTTAGCAATGAATTCAGTTCTGGGAGTTTCTCTGCAGAGATAAAACGAAAACTGAATCCAGTTTTTAGTTTTGTAGTTTTTAGTGTTGTAGGAAAATATAAAGCAACGGCAGAGATCAATAGTTGAAAGATCAACGGCAGAGATTAAACGAGAACCAACGGCAGAGATCAATAGTATAAACAGGCGGGTAGGCGGGTAGGGTAGGATAATTTCGAGCTTTACCCGCCACCCTACCCATCTAGCGGCGGTTAAGAAATTTTTTACCCGCCACCCTACCCGCCAAATAGTGGATAGGGTAGGATACGGTTAAAAAACTGGCGGGTAGGGTAGGATTGGCGGGTATGGGTAGGGTATGTGCACCCCTAGTCCTAACGGTCATTTTCTAGAGTCTTGGTCCATGGGACAGGATACCGTTACTATTATCACTTATCAGTCTCAGAGCATGAAGCACTTCAACATCCTGGCTAAATTGGGATATATCCATATTAATCGGGGTATATCTAATAAGACAAAATCCGAGTCATTTTGAAGTAAAACATGACATCCCTTAACGATATATTTTCTAAATGGCTTAATCGTCCATACTTAAAATCCTACGACGTACAAATGGCATTACATAGTTCCTAAATGGATGATTTATTTATTTTTAAATTTTGTCCCACTACTAAGTTGTTTTTTTTTATATACATAAAAACAGAGGTTACTGACAATCTGAGGATAGAGTTGTTGCCTCACACATTTGAGGACTTAGGTTTCTCACCCTAGTTTGAGCTAAGTTATGGAGTTCGGAATAGTTTTTGGAATTAATGTCTTTACATATAACAACATCAAAAGAGGATAAAAGAAGGAGAAGCTGATCCATCCTGGAGTTGGTTTTCCAACTGTTTCGCCTTAAGCTACCTTGTAAAGTCTTGTTGATCTGAGTGTTGTTTCCTTTTAGATAGAAAGCTTTGCAGTTTAGTTGGCTAGCCCACTCCAGAGCATCGTGGACAGCTAGGAAGTCTCCTTCTTCTTTCCATGGACTCTGGCTCTTCTTTTCCTTTTGCTAATGGTTTCTCCATTAGGCTCTGTAATCGAAACACCAATACCAGTTAGGCATGTTACATGATCATAATATGTCAAATATGTAAAGGAGATATTTAGTCTGATTTATGGAGGTTGTATGACAGGGGTTCTAGCTGGTGATTTAGTTATGTTTCTATCTTGCAGAGCCAAGATCAAGCTCATATGGTCTATAATGAGTTTTATTGTCCGTGTAGGACATGGGTTAGTCTTTTGAAAGACTACTTCACATCTTGCCGTCCATATGAACCAGCATATGGCGGCGCATAGATCCTTCCATCGGCCAAAATGGGTTTGAGGGTGTGTGGTTTGGAACCAGCTCGAGCACCGGTCATTAAAAGTGGTAAAGCCACGAACAACATTTTCCATATTTAAAGAACAAAAGGACCAAACAGCTTTAGTCAAAGGACAGTGCATAAGAGAGTGTTCCCATGTCTCAATGTCATTCCTGCACAAAGAAAGATGGGGTCAATATGGTTAATATGAACAGACATGGAACCACTATAAGGCACAATATTGGTTTTCACTTTCCAAATAAAGAACCTGATTTTTAGCAAAACATTTAGATCCCAGATTTTCATCGCAGGACTATCCGTAACTTGTTCCTGTTTATTTTCAAGAAGATCATATAAAGATTTACTAGTGAACCTCCCTTGAGGATTATTAATCCATCTAAGAATGTCATCTTTGTTTCTATCAGGGATGATAGTTAAAATTTTCGCAATAGTGTACCAGTCGAAAATTTGTTGTAAATCATGGGTATCCCAACCCTTGTCAGTGATTAAATGTTCAACTAAAGTATAGTTTCCTGTGTAGTCAGGATTTACGATCAGAGGATGGTCAGCCATATCCGGTGTACAGTTATCTTTAAAGATATGAACACTATTACCTCTACCTATTTCCCAAATGCTATACTCTTTCACAAGCATATTACCGTGTGGATCCCTTTCCAAGCCTAAGAGGCTCCATCATTACAACCAGCATGGAAAGGGTTGGTATGAGGAAAGTACTTACCCTTCATGGTTCCAGAGTAAATCGAGATACGTTGTTTAAACAATCTCCAAGCATTCTTAGCAATCAGAGCGAGATTCATTTTATTTATATCTTTAGGCCATTCCCTCCTTTTTCCTTACTAACATTGAGTTTAGACTATTTCTTCATATAGACACCTTTGGAGACACTAAGGTCACCATATTTTCTCCACCAGAAGTCTCTAATTAGACTTGAAGCTTTCTTAGTAATTTTTTTAGGTAGAATGAAAGTAGATATGTTATAAACAAGAATAGTTTCAAGGACAGTTTTACCTAAGATTTTCCTTTCCAACCTGTGAGACGACCACCCATCTTATCCAACAGATTATCAAAGCAAGCAAATTTTGATTTATAGGTAAACAAGGGTCCTCTTAGGTATTTATCATCAAGCCTAATTTTCTTAACCTTAAGGATGTTAATTATGAACTTACCAAAGCAATTTTCCATATTTAGAAAAATTTACCATTTGACCTGAAGTGTTACCATACTCCTCAAGTATGGTTAAGAGGTCTGAGCTCTGAGTGGTAGTGGCCTTGATGAAGATTAGACAGTCATCTGCGAAGAGCAAATGAGTTATAGTCAGGCAATGTTTGTTTATTCTAAATCTTGTGATTAGCCCCTGATTTTCAGCGTTGGTAAGTGTCCTCGAAAAGGATTCCATCCACAAGATGAAAAGGTAGGGAGATAGAGGATCTCCTTGCCTCGGACCTCTAGTCGGTTTGAAAGGTTTACTAGGGACCCCATTTAAGAGAATGACCGAAGAGCTAGTGCTAATGCACTGGTGTATAAGGTTACACCAAGCATCGTAGAATCCCATTTTTTTTAGAATATCAATCAAAAAATCACAGTCAACCCGGTCAAAGGCTTTAGACATATCAATTTCAAGCCAAGGTAGTCAGTTTTAGATTTCTTCTTTTTCCTCGTGGCATGAATTATCTCATGAGCAACAAGGATGTTGTCAGATATTAGCCGGTTTTTAATAAAAGCTGATTGATAGAGAGAAACCAGCTTGTCTAAGAGAGGTTTCAACCTATTAGTTAGAACTTTAGAGATTATTTCATAAACAATGTTACATAGACTTATAGGTTTATAGTCTCCCGGCGTCATAAGTTGCCAGACCTTCAGGGTTAGGGATATAAAAGTTTGGTTTAACATGAGTGAGCATGTGCCCACTACTGAAAAAGGCCTGAACAATTTTGATGATATCACTACTGAAAAGCTCCCAATTCTTTTGGAAGAAACAGTCCGGGAAACCATCTTGTCCCAGACTGGCATTAGGTGGCATGTTAAAGAGAGCATCATGAATTTCAATATCAGTAGGCTTAGACATAAACAAGATATTATCAACTTCAGTAATTTGAGAGGGAACAATATTAACTATACCATGATTAATAACATGAGAAGAAATTGTAAGTAAATTTTCAAAATGAATATTCAAGCAATTAGCAATATTATTCCTACCTTTTATCCACAAATTGCAGTCATACAACCCATCTATTTGATTCCTTCTTTGTCTAATAACTACATTTTGGTGAAAATAGTAATTGTTTCTATCACCTAGGAGGATCGTGCTTTCTCTACATTTTATTTTCAGCAGTTCTTCCTCATAATCAAGCATTTTCTAAATTTCTAGTTTAATATTTCGCATGCTAGGATCATCCAATCTTATGTTAGGGGTATTCATGATAGAATCAAGTTTATGTGTAAGAGCAGCAAGAAATATGTATAATTGATCATTGTACTAGGTGATCTGTCATCAAAAAAGGGCATATCTCTAAACCTACCATTTTAATTGATCATTTTTAGTATAAGAAATATGTATAATTTATAACCATGTTAATATTCATCATGCAGGTGTTTTAAAATGTTTTTAAGTGATATAAAGTTTGCGAACATCAGTGGTATATAGTTAGAGAGATAAATCATCTCTAAATTTTACTAGTTATCATCTATAAGGGTATAACTGTAAAAAAATACTTAAAGATACTTTCCTCTCCTCCTTACCTTAAGAATTGTGCAAACTTAGCATGGAGGGAGTACTACTTCCATCTTAGAAAAAATTATACTTTTACCTTCTTTTTTTTTTACCTAACAATAGGCCAAATTGAAAAGGTGAGAGTATTACTTTTTCCAAAACAGAAGGGATAGGTGGCTTAATATATGGTGGTTACTCAGATACCCTGTGCTTGTATGAAAAAGATTGGGTGTTCAAATTTCACTTGCACGAGATGGGTATGTTTTTTTTTGTTTCTTTGTCTAATTATACAGTAGGCTTTATAGATAGCATGTCATTAATGAAGTATTCGTTATTTCGGTGGAATATTGGTAATTCATGATAAAATATTTCATATGATAAAGAAAAATAAATGTGATAGTATTGAAATACTCTTTAATAAATAATGTATTCTATCATATTTATAATTATCTTTTAGTATTATAAATATGGACTTTATACTTCTTATGTCATAGCGTAGTCGAACTCGTTTCTGGAATACTATTCGGTTGAGAGCGCCAAGATCGGCTGAGAAACTTGTTAACTAATAATACTCAGTCGGCTCGTTAGATTTAAATATTTTAAGTTCTGACATGACTTAGATATAACAAAAGTCAACATAAACATTATTCATATCATTTTTTCAATTTTTTCTACTTTTTTAATCCAAATTTCTAATTTCATGAAAACTTAAAGACAAAGACGAGAAGAGAGTTGCATCAAAGAACCTTGATTCCCAAATTTTGGAATAAATTCGATTTAGAGATTTTATTCAACTGTGAAAAAAAAAATGCTACTTAGCTACTTGGTAAACTATTTTGTAAAAAAATTCAGTGAAACTCAACCGATTTTTCCGACTTATTCATTCATCCTCATAATCGGTGAGGAAATAACATTCGGCACAAGTAGTGAGTACTCGCCAGTAATTGTGACGACTTTGTCGAGTTTTACTATATAAAGGTCTTACCAGTCATATGTTGAATAGAATGGTTCAGTCTCCACAGACCTTTGTTAATGAAGTTCTCCAAATGTCTTCGCCGATCTTCAGTCTTCGAGGATCACTCATTGATGTTTGATACTCAACTACCAACTTTTATACCTAATCCGAGACATGTTTTAGTAGATTAGAAATCCATATATAGTTTTGTGCATCTAATATTGACAACAAGCTTGAGATAGCAAAACTTACGTTCGATCGAGCAGTGCTCTAACAACTGGTTCTGACCATTTCAGGAACTCGGTATGTCTAAGAATTAATAGAACGATTGGACTCAGCTGCGGAAAGAGACGAGAGTAAAATCCTCAGTAAAATTAAAAGAAAAGGCACACTTTCCTAAGATGGAATCAGCCGCTATATGCATATCAGAATCCAAATCAATTAGCGGATTTGGAGCCGAGATAGTCTCAAGATCTTCAGAAATTACCCGAATCATCCAAATGTGACTGGGTTTCGAAAAAAGTTGGTAAGCTTCTTGAACACCGGGGATGGCCTAAAAGGAATCAACAGAATGGGTACCTCCATTATAATCTACATTATCTTTTGGGTTCCAGATTTGAACATGCACATCATTGAGAAAGAAGGGATCATCGTCAGAATAAGGAGAATCCATAGTAATGTCATAGATATCCACTAGGGTTCTATGTTGAAGAATAGCACAACTCGCGTTTTTGTTAGCAAACCTCAAACAATGGTCACAAATTTTGGATAAGGTTCAAGTAATTAAAGTATATCTTTGTGACTGAATAGTTCCCTACTTTCATTAACGGTTTGTCCATTAAAGTTTTTCAATGTTTACCCAGACTAACACTCTTAGAAATAAATCAGAGAATGAAGCAAAAATACCTACACGAACTGTACTCACATAACCCAATTTACTTGTTGTACATCCTATCATTTCCTGACTTATGTGTTCATGTTTCACGTTGAGTAAACTAGCCCAAATTGGGATTTCTTTAACAGAGTATGTAGAGATGTTCATTCCAGGATATGCTTTAGTAGACGACAACATTGCCAAATGGTATCGTGGAACATTTGAGGTTACCCAAAAAAAAAACTTTGTAAGAATGAAAGCAAATGAAGTATAGATTTTGATCAACTTTTCTAATTTGGAAATTTATGTTACAACCCCAGAAAGGAACTAGAGCACCTCTAATCTCCCACGGTTTAAAAAGGCCAATTGAGAAAACTCTTTCCAAAATGCTATTGTTTTTTGTTCCAAAGTCTCTGATGAATTCTGGTTGGGTTGGAAGAAGGCTAACATGGTTATAGTTTGCGAAATGTTGAGCTAACATTAGTTCGCTGAGATGTCGGTAGAGATCATGAGCATTAGCCATGATTGCATGAAAAAGAAAGATTGTTTCAAACTTTGAAAAGAAAAAAGAAGGAGGGGATAACTTTTTTAACTTAAACTAGCAGAGATACTAGAGCTATATATCAGTTTAAATATGGATGAGCAAATTGGATACTATTATTTTAAGTTTGAAATGATTGCAGATATAGGTGTTTTTGGGAAAACTTGGCTCCAATGAGCATGCAATAAGCAAAGCATAGAGAAGTGCATTCCAGAATGAAGGTACGAGGTCGGAGCTAGCAGAGGTGACAATATATACTAGGTTTTGGGTAACGAGACAAACAAAGAAAAACATTAGAAAGTCATTCTTTGAATTGGCTCAAGTTGACTAATTTTGGAAAATATTAGATTAATGTTATGTCAGCTAATGTTTCACTGGGCTTAGCTAAATGATTTCCTAGAGAGATTAAAAAGATGGATTTATTATTTCTAATGCCAAGTTTCAATTTGAAACCCCTGTGGTAGTCTAGGTCAATGCCACTGAAGATAGGAAATTGAACCAAGAGGATGAATGAAAAGACAATGTCGTGTTCTAGCAAAAAATGATACAAACAATGAAATTAAATGAGATGCAAGGAAATTGCTATAAAGACTAGAAGCAACTCACTACAGGGACAGGGGAATTCAAAAGGATAACTCTTTCAAAAGAATTGAGGACACAAAATGGCTTGCAAACATGACAAGGTACCAAAGGATGTATTAGTATCATCGACTAGAGTTATACGATGCCGAGAGGGACAAACTTAATTTGATCTAGTATTACTTCATTTGATGAGGTATTCATCCATCCAAAACAAGGCAAGGATTTGGTTTACTGTAATCTTAATCCTAAATATAAAGATCAATTGTCTCAGGGAATCAAAGAGAGGATTCGGGCTAAGTTTGAGAAATCAGAGCATTCATATTTTTAACAAAAAAATACCTCCAAGCATGAACTATACCTATGTCAGAATGAAGGAGAAAAAGTATTTGCAGAAATGGGGAAGGCCCAATCCAGAAGAATTCGATGAACAGTAGTTGAGAGGTGAAACAAAGGGAAGAAGAAGGGTTCACATTTTACAGTACTATCGAACCAGTTGATTCAGGTCCTATTTTAAGTCCTAGAATTTGATCCATTAGTCATTTAGGTACTCGATGGGCAGTCCCGATATGGGCCTGAAATATTATCGGGTCCAATTGAGTATTACCCAGTGGGTACCCACGGTTACGCTTACCCATTTATTTCATCTTTTTACTGATTTTTGTGGCAAAGTTCAAAGTATTTTTCTAGTTTTGACTTTTGATTTTTTCTCCATTTTCTTCTTATATTTAAGTTTTATTTACAACATTAATATAATAAGTTTGTATAAAAATAGTTTGGATTCATGTCAAAAACAAGAAGATGTTAAGTTTTTAAGAAAAAAATTGATAGTTCTTCGATACCCGACGGGCACTCGATAGGTATTTATGGTCTTTATCGGGTCCACTAGATAATACCCGGATCCGTCTTTTTTTTATCGAGTCCGTTTTCGAGTCCACTGGTATCCTGAAAGAATCGAACTCATTGACAGCCCTAAATCATACTAACCAACCTGTCTCAAAAATATGCGAGTCAGTTACTTGGTTCCATGAGTTAACGACACCGACTCAAATGCATACGAGTCAGGAATTAGACTTAAGTCTGGATCGGATCACAAATCAGATCTGGCTCAAACTAAAAAACAAATAATCTGACATTTTATTCGTGCCGAATCAGGAATCAATTCAGATCCAAACATCACATATCAGTTCTAGCTCAAACTAAAAAACAGATCCAAACATCACAAATCAGTTCTAGCTCAAACTAAAAAACAATCTGACATTTTACTCGTGCTGAATCAGGGATCAATTCAGATCCAAACATCAGATACCGGGTAAGCAAAAATAACAAACACGCGTTGTCAGAGGCGGGATCTGAGATAAAATCAGGTGCCACATCAGCTCAAGATGGTTCACACGCCAGCCAGTAACACCACATCATCAGTCGATGCTAGCCACATCATCAAAGATCGCTAAGGCACGCGTGAAATGTGACCCACATGGGAACAGTTGATTTCAAAAGAAAATGTCTCATTTTCTACCGACATGTAGCCTCACGTAGAGAGCTCTTTTTATATTTTATATTCAGGAAGAAAATCAAATAATTAAACTTCCTATTAATTTTAATTAACTCAACTTAAAGGAGAAGGAACTGCAATTAAAGAAAATTATGGACTGGGGAAAAAAGAGATTGTCAAGTGATGGATCATGTGGGGGATTCTTTTCTAGGGTTTTGAAGGGCCGCGTATAAATCTCAAGTAGCATTTAATGAGTTTTCCACCATTAAAGAACACAAAATACAAATAGGAGGGTGAAAAAAAAGGTAACCAGCAAGACTATGTAACTTATGTTTTTCAAACCTCAGTTGAGTTTGAATTTCCAATTAGACAAAAAGAAGGTAAAAAAAAATGAAACAGAGAGCTGCAAAAGAGAGGATTAAAGTAGAGATATGCAAAATGAAAATCACATTTGTTTTCTTCCTTATCATCTAGTTGACTGCGCAAAACATCCAACACAAACCTAAATTAACGAGGTAAAACTGAATCCGCTGTAATTTGGTTTGTGAATAGATCCTAACACTTCTCTTCCCAATTGTGCATTAACAATACATCTGTGTGATAATACAGCAAGGGAACTGATAAATATTTGATGAATGTTGTTTTCCTCTGCACTACAAAAATAAACATGAAGGCTCAAGGCTCATCATTTATCTGACCATGGAGTTCTTGCCAATGAGTTGCAGCCTCTTCTTTTGTTCGAAAGGACCAGATATGTGTTTTTGATTCTTCTCGGGCTTTTAGGATTTCCTGCAGTTTAGAAGACCCAAAAATTGTTACTTTCTAACAAGAGATGTTAGAAAATACATTATAGTTGAAGCAAGGGCAAAATCTACCAGGAGACTTGTAAAGCTGGAAAAAAGAAAATGAAGACAGCGATAACATAATCCGCTTCTGCAAGAACGACTAAAGCAGAGACTTAACCTACCCAATAGGCCTCAATGCGAAATCAGAATAAGGATAATAATAATTCTAAAAGATGAGGAAATGGTTAAAATAAGAAGCGAACAACCAATATCTAGATTTGAATATGTGGCACAAGTTTGGCCAGGCTAGTGAGAAAATAGTGTCCATGTTAAGGTAGTCCTAACTTTCAGCAACTTAAATCAGAATAAGAAAAGAGAGGCACCAAGCACCCTCCACAGAAACATACACGGCACCCACTGTTATGGATTATGCCTACACAAATAGACAACCTAAAATTACAAGGAATACACCCTTTTATACATGTGAAATAAACTGTTCTAAAAGAAGGTGAGGTAGATGTTCAAGGACCAAAACTGTGAATTATTACAACATATAGAACAGGCAGTAGGCATTACTTGACTGTGGTACGAGCCAAAAACTTCCTATATGTCGAACTGTTGCAACATATATACAGCTTAAACATGAATCTGGCACATTAGCATGATTATAGTTGTCGGTGTAAAATGTTGGTACACCAAATACACAGTCCAACTACTTTATAGCTTAGTTTGTAAAACTATAACATGAATGCCACTAGTGTATGTAGCTGCAAATAAATATTCAGGCATTTGATACATGCTTTATAAATAAGGGTAAAACAAGAGGGAAGATAGGAACGTTAAGAACACCAACCTCTACCTCAGAAGCTCGTTTTGTTTTCAGACTGAGACAATCAAAAAGAGCATTCCACTTCTGAAAGCAGTTATCAAAAGTTCCAAGCCTGTAATATTGCTGCATCTGGTAAACAGGAGCTGCAAAATGTAAACACCAAATCAGTAACATCCAATAGTAGGTGAATACTAACATCTAGCACCAACAGAGCATAGAACAAAACTTAATAAATAATAACTATGTTAATGATGCAACATGGTTATCCTCGTAGAAAGATATCAACTCTATAATAAGCAGCTAAACAACAGTGTTTTAACGAATGCTAATTTCCTAGCGTAGCTGGAAGAAGACACCTATTTCGCCTTATCTGAATTGGAATAAATACTGCGGAAACTATTTTACTGCAAGTACTGGCAGTTCGTTCAAGGTCTTCAATACCAATCTTGTTTAGATAACTCGTAAACAAGTTCAGTATCATGCGCGCTATTTTCTGCAGGGCAGCCTTCTGGAGCCATCTACTGTCCTCTATCGCACTCTCTTCCAGAAACAGGACTTTCAGAGCTCTGTCAAGCAAACAGGAAACAAGAAGCTAAGTGATGCATGTCAAAATGTTGATATTACTTCACATAAATTTCTAAAACCAAATATTTACATCAACTAAAATAAATGAAACATGACAACATTGACTCTGTTTCTTATAAATGTTAAAAAAAATGTGAATACCACAAGCAACTTCAACTTTCAACTAGTACCAATTATGTGGTAGGGAGACCCACTGTCCTATTCACCTTCGAAAAGGGTTTCTAAACACCAAGTCACTGAAGTTGTGAATGTCAATTAATTTTGTTAACTATTTAGCACCTCTCTTCTCATTCTCATGTCTACAGGAGTGAATTCAGAGCACCTAGGAAGTAGATCACCAAATACGCAGAATAAGTTTGTAGTTAAGAGCAAGAACAAGGTATCTTTGGAAATTAACCAATACAGAAAAGCAAGGTTCAAAGAAGATGTTACATTAACGGGAGAAAATAGACCAAAGACAAAATCGATGGAGGTGTCTCATTGCCAATAAAGAATACTTCGGCAATGAGATTTTAATTTAAGAAAATTCTGGCGGGGATAAATCATAAAACCAATTAGCTCGCTTTCGGATGCAGTTCTTCTCCCGCAATTCATTTATAATCCACAATTTATCCATCGTGATTTTACTCAACAGAAAAGACTAGAAGTCTAGAAGTAAGTAGAAGCATAAAGCACAAATGCATCAGCAGATCAGCGGTCCTAATTCTGCTGATATTGCCATCAGATGCATGAAGCACAAATGCATCAGCAGATCATAGGTCCTAAACCAACTGACATTGCCATCATTGGTTCTGTAGATTTCGTGGATTCATAACAAATAGCAAAATAAAATTAAATGGCATGGACTAAATATGTAAGTTATACCTGAAAGGCAGATTACAGAAATAGAAGTTGAAAACCGATGGAGAAAGTAGCGAAAGAATATATAATAAACATTTCCTACTCGAGCAAAGTTAGAGGTCAACAAGAAGCAGAAATATATATTGAACGTATCTAATAGCTAAGACAAGGAGGTAAAACAGTGGAAAATTCATATTCACGGATTCTTATCAGCATGGTTTTTTCAATTCCATCTCACCGCTATGAAACTCAAATCCTTATGCGTTGAAGTCCTCAAACTACTACAACTATGACCACCTCATTCACCAACAATCACCAGCCCTCCACCAGAACCATGACCAGCACGCCCACCTCTAAGATTCCTCACCAACATCACGATGATCAATACTGCCGCTACAACCATATCGATGTTATTGTCCTCATGAACACTAACCACTATCTTCAATTCACACAAGTAAACGTTTTCTTCTTTTGTTTCTCCTAATTGTCATGCACTCACTCAATGCGCCCAGCTTAAAACATGAAATTCTTGAGAATCTTTTATTATCTAAATAAAGGGAGGCATGTTTTGTAAGCAAAACTAGTTCCAACTAATCAAGCATATTCTATCAAAGTTCAAATAAAAAAAAAGCATTCAGAGTAATTATCAAGAAACTACATACCTGCAAGTACGCTTAATATGTAAAGCCCATCAGTAGAAAGGCCAATGTGTTTAACGAGCACAAGAGTATGAAGCTGAACTCCATGAGATTCACCAACAATCTCAAGATCTTTATCCCAAATAATCCTCCTTTGAAAATGAAGTGACTTCGAACATTTAAAAGATGGAGAAATCTCTTAAACCCATATACCAATGTACCCTTCACGATAATCTAGTATTAAGTTAAGCATTGCTGCCCCAGGTTTACCCTTCTTTTAGATGACTCCAAAGTGAAAACCTTTTACTGAGTCGGCTCGATGTAGTCGTATAACAGAACACAGTGGTAACATGGCTATGCACTAAAAGCATCTGTACAGTAATACAATTTCATTTCTTACATGGTAGAGATATTGAATCCTTACGTCTAGCATCATCTATTTGACATATTATACATTCTAACACCACATTGTACAATATATTGCTAATATTCCTCTGTTTTTGTTATTTTTTTTGGTAAGAGGAGTTATATTAACAGAAAAACTAAATGAGCCTTACAAACCTAGGGAAGGCTCGTCCCTATACATCACTTGCCAAAAGAAAATACAAAAAATCAGGGGGATTATCAACCCAGGCAGCAGATATATTTGCTGCCTTTTTAGACAAAATATCGGCAGCAAAGTTACCCTCCCTGTGAACGATCAGACATATAGGAAGGCTTCACCAAATGATGTTTACGAACGGTCTGTTGATGACCTGTTGGATGAATACTCCTCTATTCATGTGGATTCACCATCCAAATCTTTCAAACTTCAATACATATATAGAAACCTATATGGGATCTGCCAAAATCGCTATTGAAGCAAACAAATGTTTCTTGAAGTAGTCCAAAAAAGCAAGACCCCCAAAATTACCTTTGTTGTTGACTAACTTAATAATCAACTTTATCAACCAAATGATGAAACAACTATGACCACTAACCAACCAAGTTAAGTAAAAAAAACCTCAAAATTCAAAAGTACAACAGAACCCAGCAATAGATTCTCCTCCTCCAGCCACTAAAGCTATGTTCCTGAAGCTCTTAGACTACTCAACGCAAGTTTGCAAAAAACTGCTCGACTTTTAGTAGAAGCCAGTCTTATCAAACTAAATCGCTAAACAAAAATGGCATCATTTAGTTGCACAGCCATCATTTCACTAATTGGTCGAATCGAAGAAGGCTCGACTTAAATTCCCACAAGATTCTCATGTTTGAACTTATTGTTGGTTTCTTTAAGTACTTCAACAATTTCATGCCCTAATTATACGTTTTGAATACCTAATAAAAGTTTCGTTTCACAACGTTTCTAGGTCAGGAGATAAATAAAGTCCACAGAAAGAAAAGAAAGGTTACAAATCCATACATAATATTGTTTTTACTGAAGAAATGGAGAATTTAGGAAGCGACTTACAGTAGCAGAATCCGAGGGAATCGAAGTATTTTATGCATGATAATTTCGGACTAGATTTTTTCCCTTCTTCTTCACCGTCTTTTCTCTCCACCTCCATCGCCATCTCTCCCTCTTCTCTCACAGTCTGCGATCTCTCTCTCCGCAGTGGAGTTAAAAATTTAGAATTTTGTTGGAAACCTACCCAGTTTTGGCATGGGTAGAGCGGTGATTTAGTAGAAATAGCTGGTAAAATATTCCCGGTGAACTATAATAATGGGATTTCGACAACAGCAAAATGAAGGCCAAAATTATCGGAAGGGATTTTGCTTCTATAACCGTTCGCTCTTGTAAAAATTGTGTCACCACTCACCAGTCACTAGATGGAATTAGACAATTTTTGTGAAGACTTTACCAAATTACCAAAACAAAATTTCTGTTATTATACAACATATTATTACATTTATCACAATGTGAAGGCAAAATCATTCGACTCTAGACAAGTTACCGGAAAATAAAAATCAATACGAGCTTGTGTGGTAGGTAGGGTACAACGTCAAAGATAAAAAATGGGTAATACTTGCTCTGCTGTGAAAACCACTTGGCTTTGTATGTTTATATTTTCTTTTGGTACAACAGTATGGGGGAATCTCCATCATTCTTAATACTGCTTGGCACAAGATACAGCAGAAACCTCCTCATAGATTTTGTACACTACTGCTCTGCGGCATTCTTAAAAATTCAGCCTCCTAGAAGGAACCGTAAGGGTGCTGAGAACAACAAAAAATTCTCAAGCTTGGAAGGATTTCTGACAGTGCCCTCCTATTTACCAAGTAAAATCTAGATATGAACTTTGGTTTATCCATGGTTTCAGGTGAAAAGCATTTTTAGTTCCTCTATACGAGCAGTACGGACTTCCTGATCAGTTAAAGCACCAGATATCATACGCTGTTTACGCGCCTGTACTACTTCCATTCTTTCCTCAACCGTTCCCTATTCATCATATCATCCGCGAGATTAATCGAAAATCAACAAGTGATCACGATCACAACACCACACATGTGTCAAAAGGTTTACCATGAAGAACATACCTTCACAATGAACCGTCTGATGGTTACATTTTTGGTCTGACCTATGCGATGAATTCGCATGACAGCTTGCTCCTCGACTGCAGGATTCCACCAAGGATCCTGCAAATAAGGAGAAACGGAAAACATGTTACACGGTTCAGATGTGAGTCAGAAGCACGCTGGAAATTGGGACCAAAAGATGCAATACATGCCATAATAACATAATAACAAAGATAAAAACAATTGGAACGTACCAAAACGAAGGCGTTTGAGGCTGCTGTTACGTTTATTCCAACTCCACCAGCCTTCAAAGACATCAGCAATACCTGCAGCAACCATAACCAAAGTTCAAATTGCAACTTCGACCGCGACTTTCTTTTGAAAAATATATAAATAAATTAGCCATGGTTTTGTAGACTACCATTATATCATTTTCCTCTGAAAACTGCTTTATTACTTTCTCTCGCTGTTGCTGACTTAGAGTCCCATCCAAACGAACAAAAGAAATATTACTCCTGCAAACAAAAAGATCGCAACAAAATGAGAAATAACAGACTCAAATATAATTAAGTGCAAGATGCAGTATGCAGGTAGGTGCGACCTAAGTTCCAAAAGGTGTCCATAAGAAATATACCACATCTATTATCAAGATTAACAGTCATTTCCCTTGGAAGCTTGCAGAGATATTACCAGCTGTACCGAGGGACCAATGAATGGAGAGATAAAAATGTCAAAGTCAATAGTCGCACCACATGACAGTAAAATGCTTTTAGTTACACTTGCAGACTTAAAAACTTCATGCTTTGTTAATTTGTCAACACAAAGCACCACCAAAACAAATAACAATTACTATTACTTTTTCTGTTTTGACAAATGAACACAAATTGATAAACCTTTTTCCAACTTTTAAGCAGCAAAGACCACTACCTAGAAAGAGGAATCTGCAGAAGGTCCAAGAAGGAAGTCCACTGACTAAAAACAATACTTTTGGAGCCAGATGCACGCAGATTTTCCAATTCACGCAAAAGGATCACTACTTTCGACGATTCCACCCAATTCTTCTCAATATCGATCTGGAAGCGACTATCGGTTGGAGCTGTAATAAGATCTTGCTTGTTAACCGTCTTCCTGAGTATATTAACAAACAGATGTTGTCACATTATCCACGAGAGTATGTTTACCACAAGAAAAGGAGCTTCAGCATGGCCACTATTAATACATGAGAAAAATTCGTAAAAAAGTACTTAAGATACCTACAAACAGGACAAAGACCAGAAGTATGGTTTCGCCAACTGGCCAAAAGACATTCCCGACACAATCGATGAGCACAAGGTGTCAACACAGCATCTTCAAAAGCTTCAAGGCATATTGGACACTCTCCTTTGTCTCCCTTGCGTAGCTCTTCCACCACCTCCTGGATATAAGCCCTTGATGGTGCATCAGGAGATTCCCCTTGTACTGCATCCTGACCTCCTCTCAGGAAACGTTTGGCAAGCTTATTTAGATCTGAGTATTCTTGAGTATCACCACGGCTGAATCATCAAAAGAAAACCCATATTAAATATCATAATCAGGGTTAAGGGTAAAACAGATCAAGAGACAGCATGACGTGGCCCACTCATATTTATTATCAGTAAGTTATATTTCTATCCTTCAGTAACTAGGTCCCATATCATTTGATCACTAGAGTCAATGATGATACTCTCCATGAGGAAATTCATCCTTAGCAGATCCTGACCCCCATGCCATTTGAAGCGAACCTTTACCTTTCCCACAACTATCAGAATTATCATTGAATACCTAACCTTGCCTAACAGAACACATTATAGGGTGTTTGGATACTAGAAGCAGAAGTGCGTAGCTAAAGCATGGTTCAAACTTAAGCAGACCTCATCACAAGAAACGGATGGTCACAACATTGTCGAAGACGCAAAAGCAACTCCAAAATGGATGCATAATTATGCAGAACCCGCCCTTGCTCAACAAACTGGTCAAACTTCACCTGCAAGGGAAATCGATTCAAGATTTGACAAAATTTAGCAACTGACAATATAAAATAACAAACACCTACAGTTCTACCATCAACAATATGTTTTTGGTAGACAGTTCTTATGCTTGAACAATATACACACCTTTGATCTTTTAAATAAAGCATCATAAAAATCCTTTTCAGCTGCTGTGAGTTCACAGTAGATCACCTGAACATCTGCTGGAGGGAGAACAAGAATCGGCCTACAACAGATACAAGAATTAGCAAGAAAGCAAGTTACAAAGGACATAAAAGGGTAATAGATATATAACTTGTTCTCTTACTTTCCCTCTCTGTCTGTGCTGGACTTTGTTCTCCTCAACATGATTGGTCTTAGAATGGATTGGACCAACTTCAATCCTCGTTCATCACCCTCCTCATAGGGCTTTTGAACCAATTTGTTCCATCTAATATATAAGAGAAACACACAAACAAGTAAATATCGACAGGAACTTGAAAACTGAAGATAACATGGGACACACCTGCATCCTAGAACTTGAAAGCAGCAGAATGTAACTTACTCAAGAAAAAGTATCAGGACTTACATTCCCCAGGTACCCCAAGGTTCTACCCTCAAGAACCGAAGAAGGCTGTAGATATCCTCTAAGTTATTCTGCCATAGATATAGCAGTAAGAAGAAAAAAAAGGTAGAAAACAGAGATATGTGACCCCAAGGTATAAAATTTTGCTTTATCCTGATAAATAATCCAACACCACGCAACAACATTACTTTGAAAGATCACCTGGATAGGAGTTCCAGTAAGACACCACCGACAATCAGCAGTTAAAGCAGATGCCGAAACAGAAACTTGGCTCTTAGAAGATTTTATCGTATGAGCTTCATCAAGCACAATTCTGAACCACCGGACTGAATATAATCCACCATTTTCTTCACCCTGGTATAAGTAAGAAACAGATGTTTGAAAATAAGAGTTCTTTCAAAAAAAATCGTATTGTAAGTGCACAAGTAAGTGAACTTAAAAACAAGATTAAGCATTTGAGGATGCCTCGGCTGAAAACTCTGAAGCTAATACGCCGTAAGTAGTAAGGACAACATCATTCTGCGCCAGTAGCTTTGCATCTTTTGGTCTACTTTGTCCATAATGAACATAAATAGACAAAGATCCAGATTTGCTATGAGTCTCGATTTCTGCCTGTTCAACAGCATGACACGTATTAAATCGCAGCAAGATTTTAAACAAACAAAGATGGGACAAACAAAAAGATAACTAGAAAAATATAACTGTTCAGAGATAAAAGAGTCAACTTCTCACCTTCCACTGCCCTAGAAGGGTCATGGGGCAAACAATCAAACTCCCACCACTAACAAGGGATTCCTTGGGTTTCATGAGTTTATCAAAACCAGAGAACTTTTTAACTTTCTGTGTAGAACTTGGAGATTGATCCGACAAACTGCTTTCATTTGTTTCACCAGAATCCTGGACTGTGAGGTGGCCATTAGATAATCCACCTCTCCCTGGGTGAGCAAGAAGCAGTGCTATAGTCATAATGGTCTTCCCAAGACCCATAGCATCTGCCAAGATCTGAAAGTGGATGATCAAGACAAAACTTGGCAATTAGTACCTAAACACAACTAAAAGATAAAATTATTATAATTTGCGGAAATAAATAGAGTCATGGCACATACACCTCCTCTTGACATTTGTAGAGTGCTGGGAAATTCTGTTGTAGCATCACCTGAAAACGAATTCAAATAGACAACAAGCTCCCTCCTACAAGTTACAAATAATGAAATAAAGCATGTTATGGACTCTACTGCGGGAGCACAAAGGATAGAATGCAAAGCACGTTTAGCATTTCAATATACTTGTCTGCAAGACGATAAGCATCCCAACATGGGTGGAGGGTGGTAGAGGCCTTCTCTACACATCCCCCCTTTTCCAGCTGGATCATCCAACGAAGAGCTTGTTTCTGGTAGGACCGCAGATCACACTGAAGGGTAGTTGGGGGATCTGTTTCCTACGTTGAGAAACAAGCAAGGAACATTACTTTCTAGTATTCAAATGCATGTGAATTTTCATGATAGAAAAGTAGAAGTATTTTGTCCATGATAATACCTCTAGCTGAGAGCTGTCCCCTGTCCCAACGATATTATCCAAATCTGAATCTGAAACAGATACATGCTCATTTTCATCTTCACTTCCTTGGGGAGATGGCTTCTTAGATTTGTCACTGTTTAATATTGATGTTTGTGATCCAGAACTATCCTGCTTGAGTACTGATATTGATTACAATCGAGTCCAGATAAAATCAAAAAATAAAGAGTGTTGTTTATACCTTCAAGTTTAATGGTCGCTTTCTAGTATAAAGATCCTCGGGAGTGAGCTCTGCCTAATCATAAATGAGGACAAGAATCAGTTACGAAGTAGAGAATGCAAGGGGAAAATGAAAGGAAATAAATTAGTGAGTAGCATCCTTCGTCAGCTTCAACAATAAATATGAGCAGCCTCCTTTACAGAGGAAAAAATCAACCATGTTCTCTGTGTGATGGATTATTAAAGCATAAAGTGTTTTTATCAGGATAAATCAACCTTCTTTCACAGAGTGAACCTCAGAAGGTTCAGAAAGGAATGTTTCACGTACACATGTTTTTAGACTATAAGTTTGAATCTGGACAGCCAGCTCATCTCTGTATCACAATAACTAATTAGAGTGTATGAGATCCCAAATCAAGGATGTTTCAACTCGATGAAGGTGATGCAGAGCATATAGATAAACTGATTACTGAAAAAATCGGATAAAACACGTAGTTGGCTAATAGTTTGGGCTTAACCAAGTCAAAGTCGACTTGGAATATTTAAAATAAAGTCAAATGAAACTTAAACCGGTATAAAGCAAATGAGACAAAAACACATTCGGAAAGCACATGGGAAAATGAAAAAGCTTACCTTTTTAAAAGGGGTTAACCCAAGCAACCTAAACAAATTTGGAAGAGGATGAACAACCGATTCCTCCGCAGAAGTGCGGGTTGCCTTGAGTGAAGTCTGGTGGCACTTACGGAACATTGAACCGTTGATGTACACACTGACAAATAGAGATAAAAAAATATTTATTAATTCTGAGTATTACCCCACACTAATAACCATAATGATTTACAACCTTAGTTACCTGACTGACAAAAGAATAGAGTCCATGATGGCAAGAACATCCGGAGAAAATTTACAGCGTCCCTCGATCCGAACCTTCTTATCTTTCACTAATGGAAAGAGACAACGGGCCCACTCATTCGGAATCCGACCAATCTACAACATGAACATCCCCCATTTACTAGTTCAAAACAAATTTACAACCCATGGTAATACTAACGATCACATGTTGTAATAGCTCAATTTAGTAAAGAGGTACAGTTAAATAGATAGCAAGAGTCAACAAGGGTAAAGACTCAAGATTATATCACTGCCACTCCCACTAGTTGAAATCATCAACACAATAAGACCGAAGACTCTAGATCCATAATAACTCTAAGATTTAAAATAAAGACGCCACTAACATTAATGGGACTAAGAAGTGGTCTTACACAACTAAATCACCAATGGATAACAATGACTAAAACAAAGAGAAAGATTGAAAACCAAACCTCTCCTGAATCTTTTGTTGAAAACCTTACAATCTCTGAGCAAGCAGAAGCTGTTTGTTTTCCTTTACCGAAAACCTTACTTGTCGAAGAGGAGGAAGGGGAACTCGGTTTCTTGAAAGGAAAAGAAAACTCTACTTCCTCCCCTACTTTGAGTTTTCTTCCTTTACATGTAGATAACCCAGCAAGTTCAGTACTACCAATTAACCACCATTCACTTCCATCACCAAACTTCAATTTCTCACCTACTTGAGAATCCCTGACATTTCTGCTCACAGGAAACAAATTAGGGTTTCCAATCACATCAGTTTCTAACAAATTAGGTTTCACCACAACATTAGTAGTTCTAATCTCCTCATTTGAACTGCGCATCGATGTTTCAGGATTCTTCCCGTTCTCTACTCTCTCTTTGTTGTTACTAAAATCAGGCACATCAAAGATTATATTAATCGCAGCCGTTACATCATTCTTTGCCATATGAAGAGCCCGGATGATATCCATATCTGAAAAACCTTCACCGATAACAGATCGTACTGTCATCATTAATTCTTCTGTGACCTTGCTGTTTCCCATTTGTTAAACCCTAGATTTCTGTAACCCTAAATTTTCAGATTATAAAAATCGAGACATCAAATCAGATTAATGAATGAGAGTTTTCAGAACTAAATATCTGCAATGTAAGACCAGCGGGAGAAATAAGCGAAACCTTAAACCCTAATAGATCCAAATTAAAGATGTCCTGGCTGATGAATTCAAAACCACCGCGCCAAAGAGGGAACTTCGTTGAAAAAATTAGCGGGTAACTTCTATTTATATGTGGATCAGATATTGCGAATAAATAAACAACCTGATCACCGGTAAACTAGATAAGCGCTGCCACGGTGGAGCGGCCAACGATAAAGCAGACCTGCGTACATCACTTTTCGCTAACAGCACACATTTTCTATACGATATTGCCATTATGCACCGTAACCTTGGAGCCTTTCGATACCGATTATTCCGCAACATTGTTATTCATGACTGTTAATGGGGTACCAGTTTATTGGAAAGGGTATCCACATACATCTAAGACAGACTAAAAAATCTTCTGTCTTATGTGAGTTTTGATATATTCCCCAGTAATCTGACACCCTATTAACAATGTTGATTGTTTTTGATGTCATTGCAGAAATATCGGTATAATTGTTGGGTTGTCGGAGATAATTCAGTAACCTGAATCCAAAACTCATTGATACTTCGAAATTCATCACCATCAATTCTCTATCAATAAAAGGAAAAATCACCACCTTATCGGGTTACATTACACTCATGATATATGTATTTGGAGCCTACATCAGTACATGCGCTTTTGTTGTCGTTTTTTTGTCATGTACCGATTTTGATTACCAAATACACTTCTCAAACATAAAAGAACATGTAACTAAGATGAGATTTACAACGTGACCCAGAAACACCTTAGGTTTAGTAGTGTTATTAATATACAGAAACGACCTCGATTTAAGATCCGAAATATAAAGTTTTCCTCGTTCTTTATCGAAATAAACTTTGTGCTCGTGTTTTTCATCCCAGAAAGATTAAAACAATATTATCTACGGTTAGAAGACCAATTTGATTGGAAAGAAAAAGGACAAGTTCAGCCTTTTAAAACCTAAAGTAAAAAAAGACAAATCAAAATTTCATCTTACTTTTTTTCTCCTCCCCAGTAGGTTGCTTTCCTTTTTTTTTTTCCATATTAAGTCGACATTGTATTGATTAGGTAAAGTTTGTCACACGAACTGTGTAAACACAATTTTCATTTGAGGAATTAAATGAAATTACATCTAAAACACCACCTGGGAAATAAAATTTATAATTATTTTCTTTATAGAAAGTTTCATATATTATATATTAATAATATAATGGAAGATTACAATACAAAAAAACATAAAAAAAACAGTTATGCCTGCTTAAAAAAAACAAAGAAGTAAACATTATGAAAAAAACCTTCAGCAACAGGAAAAGAGTTGTAGAAGGGGGTTAGAGAAGATTTCCACAAATAGTGAACATTTTGTTGAACAACAAGGTTTGCGAGATAATGAGCTACTGTTTTAAACTTTCTCGTTTGATAATCGGAAATAAAGGACTTCAAAATCCAAAGATTAAACCTACATAAATTAGGTTTAGTTTTGCTCTTGTCTCTAAGTGACGGTATCATACCAAGTCCTATGGTTCTAGAGGGGCTCGGGTATATTGGTCATGAAAAAAGAAATGGAAAGAACATGGACAGTTCACAATTTGAGACAATCAAGCAACTATGGGATATGGAGAGATTATAGGATTTCCGGCACGAGTAACGGCTGAACTTGTGGCCATCACGAGTGTTTCTTTGAGAGTCGGGATGTGACTTGAGTGCACGCAACTGACTGTGATATAACCGTTGCGATAATGATCTCGGCAATTGAGATATAAAATTTGAGGAGAAAATCAACAATTGCAATCGAGAAATAAAATATCCATGATGTGTTTGAAAAATGAAATATAATGTTTAGCCCATATATCTTCCCATTGGCAAACTTGAAGATGAACCACGGTAAGATGTTGTATATAGTTGTGTATAATATTTTCTTATAGGAAATCAACCTTGCTTTGAACCCCAAAATTAAGTTTAATCTTATTCAAATCATAACAAAATTTAGGAGTTGAAAGCATACCCAATCAAGCACTAATGAAGAACGAATAGTTTTTTTAACAAATAAAAAAATAATTACCACAATATGAAGACAAAAAATAATCACAAGGATGAAAAATGAATCACCAAAAAGGTGAATGAAAAGAATCACCAAAAAGGTGAATGAAAAGAATCACCACTAGAGTGATACTGATAAATAATAAAGCAAACATACCTTGGTTTGAATATTACTTCTTCCTATTCCCTTGGTACCCAATAAACCGTGTTCTAGTGCTGGAAATATGTATTCCTCCACAAAAAGGTTTTGGAAGACAGGTGTTTTTGCTCGCGATACAATTATCACGATGTGGTCTGGAGCAAAGCAGTCAAAAAACAGCCTCGCTATTAGTACCTCTGTTGATTCGATCTTCCATTTATCATCGGATCTGAATCACAAAGATTAACAAAGACGAGTAGTCAGAATTTTAGTTTTTTTTTAAATAAAACGAGTTGTTTGAGCCGTCTGATGTTGTTATTGTAGTCAATTTGGTCAAGTAGATATTGTCTTTTATGTGCTTGCTGGATTTTTAAAAAGAGGGTATGAATAAGGTTTTGTTGCATGCATATGAAGTTATAGAGGTGATGTTTAAATTTTCAATTTAATTACATATAAGTCATGTTAGTAACAATATATATGATAAAAGGGACTCTAGGTCTCTAATGCCTTTTCCTAGTATTAACCGAGTATTGGCGAGTTTTTCAACCAAGCTGGTCGTTCCCCGCTTCTTATTCCCACCCGTATATGATCCGAGGAAAGATTTTAACTACTTTGTCCCGAATCCTTCCATCAAGATTAATATAAGTGTGACAATGGCTTATACGGGATAAAGGGCTTTCTTAGTGATTTAAAAAAAGTTTTAGTCTTCTTCTCAATTGAAGATGTGTAAGGTAAATGTTGTATCATAAAAAGGATAAAAACAATCGTGGTCCAGTTTATAAAACCAAAACAAATTAATATATATGCAACAATGATTTAAACATCATGTTGTTTTTCATTAGTCTATAATTTCTTATATAATTGGAAAGATAAACTTTAACTCGAACAAAATACAAAAAAAAAAACGTTAATTGAGATGTAAATATAACTATGACAGAAGCTAAAAAAATCTAAGGAAAGGAAATATAAAGGATATACTAATTGAATTACTAAATAGCCAGATTTTGAAGAAACACAATGATATAAGAAAGTAAAATATTGAAGCATTAAAAAAATATGAGGATTCGAATGGTATAATAAGCAAAGATTGTTTTGAATTTTTATCATTGGCAACAATATAAGTGATTTTTAAACCACATATGACTTTTCTACCAATATATTTAAAAATCTATCCTAACAAGCAACAAAGAGTGAAAAGATTTCGGAGTAAAAAAGAGACCAGGAAATCGAGAATTGCAAACTCCAAAGAGGAAAAGCTAAAATATGGCCGGTTAAGAAACACAAAATGGTTAAAACAACTCAAAAACAAATTCAATGGGTACCTAAACTGAAAATTATGTTATTCATGACCCGACACGACCCATATCATCCAAACTATTACATGCTAAACCGCCTCACACAATAATAGAGGCTACAAGTACAAAAACCTACTAAATGTTAAATATCATAAAAAGCGAGACTAAGTTAACCAAAAAACAGAATTTGTTTAGACCGAAAACAAGATCATCAGACTACTAACATGAATAGAACCAAAACAAAAGGGATTTCAAAGAAAACATATAGATCATAGCAAAAAATCACAAATAAATGTCGAACACCAAGATCAAGAACAAAAAGAGTTAGAGAAATACAACCTTACCGAAACCATGTAGGAATTTGATTTTGAAAATAAATAAATAAACATTGTAACAACTCATAAATGAAAATACCCTTTAAAAGTTTAACTGAATTGTTAGAGCATTGCTCGGATAAACCCACCAAGCGTTGGTATGCCAAGTTTGGTTGCCAGATTTAGTTCCAAAATTCAGAGTCTCTTGATTTGAAAACCAAAGTCAACTTCGTTAGGTTAGACTAGGAACATAAAAATGTTGAAACTTTCTCTTATTAATCAAGATGATCCCGATGACGTGTCGGCAATAACAAAGACATCGTTCTTTGACTCGAGGTTAATAACTACATACTTGACTTGTTCCATTTCTATCATTTTCATTTCAACTTAGTATTTATGGCAAACATAACATACAAATGCCTTTAGTATTGGTGACTTGGTCATTATATTGTGATTAAAGAATTAAGGAATTATATACTAGTTGTTTTCACAACTTGAGGATATCTATATTACCGATATTGCACTAATTGATAATTAATTATTATTACGTGTGTTGAACTTTTAGATGAATCCATATCTTTGAATAATGTTTAATCACATAATTTAAGGAAGTAGACTTGCGAAACTTGTTTTATAGTTGAAAAGTGATTCAAGGATCTATTATAATCGACCCCTAATAAGGATATATTCAAATAACCGATCACATGCAAGGAACTCAATTAGGACTGATCCTAAGGATCTCAGTCTGGACCGTTCCCTAGCAAGGATCTAAGTTAGGACCGATCCTCGTGTATCTGACCAAGTCTTACGTTTTTGATTTTTCTACTATATTAGGGTTTGTATAGACATCGATGTGTATATTGATTAGACTGGGAATGTTCATAAATTTCGACATAGTGATTTGAACATGTATTAAACTCTAATATCGTAATATTCAAATATCTTCCTTGGATACTCAAGGGCATGACCCTGAAACCGATTTTTCAATATCTTTTTAGATATCGCAATTATATACTTATCACATCCCAGAGGTTTGCATATCTCTAGTTACGATATTAATAAAGTACATGGATATATGCTAGTTGATGTTAGTTTTCAACTATAAGTGACATCGGTTTAATAGTTGGGATGCGGTTGGTATTTGTCAAACTCAAAAATAAAAATTCTTTGCATATTTTAAGGACTTTCAGAATTCATAATACCTTATCTTCCAATCAATTCTTGGTCATAACATTATAAATAGTGAAGCTTGTATTCTTACAAACTCATCCCTTGACATACATCTTGATTGATCGTGTGGGAAGCCGACCTGTCAGGAGATAAAAGAAATCTAATTTTGTTAAGCATATTATGTTGCCTTCGTTTAAAGTCCTCTTTGAGATCAAAAAGCTTTTAGTAGCACTCTTGATGAGAAACTAAACCGTATTATTTTTTTATTTTCCAATTAATTAATTTGATGAAGAACTAACGGCATAGTTATTTTTGATAGATCAAACTTGGTTATTTTATGGTCCTTCTCTTATGATATATAAGGCCACTCAAGTTTGTTTGAGGATTTTACTATTACGGATCTCGTGATTCGGGATCTGTAGATAGAACTGTTGATCAATCAATGTTAACAGACTTCATTTAGTGCATGTTGACCAATAGTGGAATCAAATTTGTTGTGCAGCGGTTACTTTGAAGATTGAAGACTTTTTTTTTCGGTTTCTGATCTTTGTGTTAGTTCTTGCACATTTGATTATTTGGGATACAAACAAGCAGTTTATTTCGATATACATCAAACTTGTTGTAAAGATCAAACAAATTGTCAAGTTGCTTATCCTCGTAGAGTTGCTTGAATAGAGCTTGTTCGTCGAGTTAAATTATTTCTATAATCTTTTGTATTGGTTCAGTCTTTGACCAATAGAGTTTATATTGAATAAACGGAATATCCTTTATACTCAACCTTATCTCTGACCATTGCCGCAATTAGGAGATTGACAAGTGATTTGGTTACTGGAACATGTTAGCCTTTATTGTTTTGAGTTACGATCCAAAGAAGTTGACATCAGAAGTTCTCGCAGCAGGTGAAACAACTTGAGATAGCAGACTCTGTATTGGGATTCATGTGCGTTGACCAGATTGGTTGTAGGCACGGGGATATTGACGAACCTGATCAACTAGGAGTAATTTACTTAGTCTCAACTATATCCACGAAGTTTCTGGTAGTCAATTTGTATACCGGCTTAATTATGAGAGTATTCAAAACTGGATTAGGTCCCGAGGTTTTTCTTCCTTGCAATTTTTCTCGTTAACAAAATCTTGTGTGTGTCGTTACTTCACTTTATACATTATAATTAATGTATAGTTATAGTAAAGTAATAACACTTGTACATTAATCAAAGTGATACAATCCCATAGATTGGTTCGATATCGAACTTAAGATATATACCAGGTTACATCTCGTTGAAGTAATCTTTTAGCAGTTATTGTTTCTGTAAGATTACATAAGGTGTGTCTATAGTAGGTTAATACGATAATATTGAGGTTTACTCGGTATCCTCATCATTTCAATTAGTACAAGTGCAGGAAAACACGCTAAGATCCAACAATATGTGTTTGATGCGATCCAACCTATCGAGACAATGAGTCAAAATAAAGGTAAACAAAAACCGAGAAAATACTCAATCAACGTATTGCAAGGTTTTGAAAATACTCTCTCTGAGTTAGCTATTGGCAAACGACCAAATACCTCTTCCAAATCTAAGTCAAGTACAGAGGATCTATGATAAATCATTGAATGAGTCTAAATCTCATGATAAAGGAATGGCATGTCCAAACTAAGGTTGCAAATATCTTTTTCAGAATCTGTTTTGGGGCCGATTCCAAGCAATGCTGGTAGAGACTCTTCGGTTCCTACTATATTGTCTAATTTAGATAATGTATCCACAAGATCCAGCTTGGTTGAACCCACCAAACATTGCTCATATTTTAGTTCCAAAACTTGAATTGCTTGATTAGATTAGTATAGTCAACTTTGTTAGGTTACACTAAGAAGTCTAGAAATGTTGATACAAGCTCGTGTTACTCTGAAGAACCTGAAGACGTACCGGCATTAACTAACACATCTTCATTATGTTTGAGATTAGTAATACAAAACTTGATTTGTTTCCTCTTTGTTTTTTATGTTGCTTTCAAATCGTTTATATTGAAAACATAACATGCAAAGTTATATACTCCCTCCGTTTCTAAAAAATAGGCTTGTTTGGTTTTCACAAAAATTAAGAAGACTAATCATTGTAGCCACTTTTTCATGTTTTTTCCTGATCTATCATTTGGTCCCCGCTCATTTGATATTAGAAAAATGATAAAAATAAGTGGTCCCCTTTTTGTATTAAGAGAGAAAAGGGAGGGAGAGAAGTGGTCCCCTCTATGGGTATACTAGTAAAATCATAACATTTGACTTTCCATATATGGAAACAAGCCTATTTTTTGACATATCCAAATAAGGAAACAAGCCTATTTTTCAGAAACAGAGGGAGTATATGAATCTCTAGTATTTATGATTTGATCATTACATTATTATCAAATTGTCAAGGAAGAATATATTACAACTTTGGTATATGAGAATACGAAGTATAGCATTTATCTTTTAAACTTCATACATGCGACATAACACTATCTCTGTAATTTGTTACTAGATTTTGTGATGTTGAGTTGATTTCATGCCTAGAAAACTATGTTTAGCTACATGAGTTTAAGTAAGTAGACTTGTGAAAATTGTTTCGTAGTTGAAAGGGATCAAAAGGGATCTGGTGGTCCAATTCCTACTTGGGATCTCTAGCAGGATTGAAACCTAATAAAAATTGTATTTCCAGTTTCCGTATAAACTTTAGGGTTTACATAAATTTCGGAGTATGAGTTTTTATCTATAAAATTTGACAATATAGACATTATGAGCATCTTGAACATATGTTGACATCTTATTTATTTTTTTCAAATATATTCATTGATACTTAAGATGAGATCCCAAACTGAAATATTTGAGAATCTTTTATTGGGATTTTTGAATTTATGTATTTACTCTCCCAGTAAGTAAAACATATCTTTGGAGAATATATTAGTAAAATATACTTGTATGCTAGCTAATGAGTTATCATCCATGAGATATTTTAGTATATTAGTTGGAATTATACAAAACCGAAACTTGGAATTTACTGCATATCTTTTGATATTTTAGGTTATGGAAATTAATTGGTGTACGAACTACCTTAGTCTATAAATAATGAAGTTTGTTCTTCTTACAAACTTATCCCGACACACGCACTTGATTTGGTAGTCAATGTGATAGCTGACTGGGTATATTCGTAATACCATCTTGGAGAGAAAAATAACCCAATTATGTGAAATCTCTTACATCCGCTCTTTAAAGATTTTAGTGGGATCACGAATCGTATAGAAGTACCGTTGATGGGAAACTAAAATCGTATTGTTATTTTAGTTTTCGATTGACTAACGGTAGTTGAACCTTTATATTCACTGATTTATTTATTTCGTGATCATTATCTTATGATATAAGTTCACTCGAACTAGCTCAAGGATCGACAGAGTTCATACATGTTTTTAGATCTGCAGATAGGCTTGTGAATATCCATTGTTAACCGATTACGTTATGTGCATGATTGATCATAAGGGAATGATGTTATTGTGCATGTACATTTAAGGCCGAAGGTTTAAAGACAAAAAAAGATTTCTTATTGGTTTATAATCTTTGTGATATACTTCGTGCACACTTGATTGGTTGGGATCCAACATAACTTGTTTATCTTGATAGATATCTTGTAACATGTTTATAAATCGATGATCTATCATTCGATGGTTCTCTTCAGGATACGAATCTGATAGGTTGAGCTAAGATTTGACTATATTGATAATCTAAATCTTAGTTTATCTGAAACGACATAAAGAAGTTTATTAGTTTAGAAGGAAGAGCCTTTGTATGACTCAACATACATATCTGGTTTATTTCTTGAGATTTAGAATGGTTATCGAATACAGATTAGTCCGTTGTTGTTTCAGCATACGATCCAAAGGAGTTGAGTGATAGAAGTTTTCACAACGGGTGAAGCAACTTAAGATAGTGTAATCCTATAATTCGCGTGCGTTGACCAGATTGGTAGCAGACGCATGGATACTGAAGGAACTATGTAATTTGGAGTTAGTTTACTTGGTCTCAACTATACGAAGTTGGTAGTAGTCTTTGTATAGCGGCTTAATTATGAGAGTATTCAAAACCAGTCTACGTCGTGGGGGTTTTCTGCATTTGTAGTTTCCTCGTTAACAAAATCTTGTGTTGTGTTATTTACTTTACTTCTGCATTATTTAGCTTGTCTATATAATTGAAGTAAATACACTTGTATGTAAGTACGTAACACTTGGTTTGATCCCATAGTTGGTTGGATCCGAACTTATACTATATACCAAGTGTACATCTTGTTGTTGCGATGTTCTTGACAGTCTTTGTCTATATTAGATCACGCAAGGTGTGTATCATATAAGTTGATATCGAAAACATTGTGTTGTACTTGGTACCCTCGTCATTTCATGCTCAGTTTGCAAATTAATCTTACTGATTATTTGGAACAAAAAATTGCTCTATGTAAGGAAGTAAATAAAAATACTTCAAAATATGAAAAACTTACACAATGGTTAAAGAACTCAAAAATTGATCAAATATATTAAAGGAGAACTCCTTAAAGAACTAAAGCAACAAATTACCAAATCTCTTGAGACTCACTCTTTTTTGGGTTTTGACATCTTATTTAGATCTGGAGTTTAAAATTTCAAAGTTTGAACATCTTATTACGTTACTGAGCAATAACCTTAGGATTCAGAAAAAAATAATCCACCGAGACAGGTACAAACATATAATTTCAAAAATCTGGCACCTAACCATCATGGTCTGAAAGTTGAATCTCATTCTCACAAAAGTTGTATAAGGGTTCATGAAAATTCCTTCAAGGATGACAATATTATCCAAGTAAATCTTGGCGAGAGAATTATATCTCACCCAACATTAACTAGACGTGTTGGTATTGCATCCTTACTAAATGCCTGATCAAATATTATGTGAGGAAGCACAAGTAACTGAGCATTTTTAATCCCGTTAGAATCTCTTGTTCAATATAAAGAAAAAATACACAAATATTTTGAGAATCTACTATGTAGTTTCTAAAATCCGATCACAAAACTATTAAAGGATCATATGATTATTGTGTAAACAAGGTAATCATAATCACTCATCGAACAATGTACTTTTGTACAATGTTGTGTCAAGTATTGAATGTTTAAACTTACTTCTATAGAAGATTTCTTATTCTCTTTCTGAGCTTCCAATGGTATCCACACATTCAATTATTGAACTGTTTTTTATTTTTCTTATTAGAATTTGAAAAAAATTAAGGTTGCATAATATTCATTGTGGAAGGAATTAAAATATGCACATAGGAATCAAAATTTTATTTTTGAATATCGCCAGACTTATCTTGGAAATCTTTTCTATATAAGGTTGGTGCCTATCTTTGGTAAGTGCTGGATTTTATTTTTTGTGTTATTACATAAGTTTTTGTATAAGTATTAGACTCTCGAGGTTTCAGAGTTCTAACTAGAAGACACATCCTCAATCCAGGTCTCAAGCTAAGCGTTAGAGCACTGCTCGGTCGAACTCGCTAGTGTTTCTATCTCAAGCTTGTTGTCAAGTTTAGTTGCCAAAACTATAAGTCTTGATTTCTAGTCTACTTATAGCTAATTCTCGAATTAATGTACATAGGAATCAAAATTTTATTTTTGAATATCGCCAGACTTATCTTGGAAATCTTTTTTATATAAGGTCGGTGCCTATCTTTGGTAAGTGCTGGATTTTATTTTTTGTGTTATTACATAAGTTTTTGTATAAGTATTAGACTCTCTAGGTTTCAGAGTTCTAACTAGAAGTCCTCAATCCAGGTCTCAAGCTAAGCGTTAGAGCACTGCTCGGTCGAACTCGCAAGTGTTGTTATCTCAAGCTTGTTGTCAAGTTTAGTTTCCAAAACTATAAGTCTTGATTTCTAGTCTACTTATAGCTAAGTCTCGGATTAGGATAGGAAGTGTGGTTGAGCATTAGACTTCACGATGTTCATTGATTGAAGACGAAGAACTACTAAGGGGAGCTTTTGGAACTTCATCAACAAATATGTGGAGACTTGAACTCATCTATCACTCAAAAGTCTACCTACTTTATCTCCTATTTGAGACAAAAGTCATATAGCTATATAAACTTCAATTATACAAATTTGATATTTCGAGTTGAGTTTAACTCGCTTACATATTTCTCGAAATATGTGTTGGTAAGCTTTCGCTTTAACCAAGTTCTCATATCGTTGTCAGCCACATACGATTCTAAGAAGCATGCCATCGTTGAAGGAAATAATCTTAATACCTTATCCAAAAATACTCTGGTTGGGAAGTTGATTATCTTTGATCATGAGCATACATCCAAATCTAGAAAGGATTTTGCTTTCAAAGCACAAAAGAACACAAAATTACTTGACAAAAGTAAATGTGTTGGCATCTCTGGAGATGATCCTTCTGAGACTGATTCATCAGATGAATATCTTGACAAGTTCTTTGATCACAAGACAGTTTAGAGATCTTATTTTGAATAGAAGTAAATGGTTCACTAGATATAATCCTAAGTCGTCAGTTAAACCTCATAATCGTGTTCCTCCTAAAAACAGGAATACTGACGATACTGATGACGAGGATATGCCACAGTGCTTCAAGTGTAAAGATTTTGGTTATTTTGCAAATGAGTGTCCGATTCGTAGAAAATACACTGGAAACAAAGGTCTTGATGAAATTTCTGATCACTATGATTCTAATGAAAACGAAAAATCAAGTGTTGCACTCCTCGGTGAAAATATTGATTTTGATAATTGTAGCAATACGTACATCAACCTCGATATTTTTCCGGGAGAAACTTCAACCACTTTGGAGGATAAAATGGATGTCTCCTTGTCTACTGGAAATTCTATTTTTCCAGGTTCTACCGTTTTTTCTAGCAGCCTGCACAGCTATGGCGTCTGAACCATCCTCCATATCGACACGTTCTCATTGTACTCTAAATGGTCATGAACTTTCCAAATGTTTCAAGTACAAACATAAGATAATATATGTCAATAAACTTTAACAAAGATCAAATCAATTAGCAAACAAGCTCAAACTTTTGAGAAGTCGTCTGAGGTATGTAATCTCTTCTCTTTCCTAAAGAAGTTAATTTCCAAAGAAAAAATTAGACCACTAGAGAAAAAAATACGATCTAAACAGTCTGAGAAACAGGGTTCTAAGAATTCTGTTCAAGAAGGTTTTAGACCTTTTGGTGGACAGATTATTGTTTACCCCAGCACAACTTAATTGTGTTGGTTTTTCATCTTGTCTCATATGCCTGGTTCAAGAGACAAGAGTTTGCACACTTCAGGCTTTAAAGAAAGAAAAAAATGGTTCTTTTTTTCATCTTGCGTTTGCCGGTTTGGAATCCTTCCATCTTTTCATATCTAAATTGATATTGAAAGGGGTTTACTCTGTTTAATCAATAAAAAGAAGGTTAATATCGACAATTCTGCCTTCTTTAGGGTTGTGAGTACGTGAATCCTTTTAGTGTATAAAGGTTCCGTAACCCCACATTCCTTTTTCCTTCTCTGAAAACTCTTTTTATCACAAGATTGCTTGTTGAGTCTGATTTATGAATTCCTCTCACAATCTCATACTGGTATGGAGAATCCAAGCATTATGTCTTCTGATGGAAAGGTTGTTAATATGATTGTTAAGCCATCAATCATGAAGGAAAAAGATAAATCTCCCGTACCTTCAAATTTGAAAAGAAAAAGGAGGAATGTGAAAAAACCAAGAGATGTTACTTCCAATCAACATAAGTTCTCTGGAGTTCTTGAAGAGTTGAAGGAAACAAGAAAGGAGATTCAGGAAATAAAGGCTATTATTTTTAGGACTCTCCAAATTTAGAAGGCCCTGGTTTTGCATCAGTGTAGAAGGTTTGTTGGAATTGACTCCTTTATTCATGAACCTTATGTTCCCATGGCTGTTGACGACAAGGAGTTCAGGGACGATAAAGAATTTTTTAGAGGCCTTAATGTATAGGAAACTTCTTATGAGAATTTATTCTTGTGTTTTAAGAAGGATAACTAGGGTTGGGAATAGCCATTATTATGAATACACATAGCTATTTACAACGATTTTCATCTTGCAACGTTTTTAGTTTTATTTATTTAAATTCTAAAGTTTATTTGGAAGATGATTTTGCAGTATTAATCTTTATGGTTACGTATATTGCAACTTTTTATGGGATGTGTGTGTTTGCGTCCATGAACTATGACTGTCCCATATATGTCAAAAGTTAAGTATTTGATGTGTCATTATGAAAATATTGGTAAAAGATTGAATGAACTTTTGACAAACAAGAGTTAAGCCTAATATGTCATTATACAAATATTGATGGAAGATAGGATGAACTTTTGTCTACAAATATTAAGTCTATTATATGTTTCTATGCAAATATGGATGAAAAATATAATGAATCTTTGAATATTCCGCAGTATTGATCTTTCCCTGATCCACTTCTTTGTGTAAATACTGTGCAGCTCCGTAAGTTCTCTTATGTGAGCATTTCCGATTAAATTAATCATGGGTTCTCTTGTGGTTAATTTAATTGAGTATTTTGTATACAAATTTATGTTTCACGTGATTTTGTTAATGTCCAAAGAAATCCTTATTTTCTTGTGAAAGTAAGGTCGCTCTTGTTGTTCTTTCGGGAATGACATTTTATAGGGGAGAGTTCTTAATTGAACTTGTGCTTAATTGCCAAATCTTTGTGGGGAGTGCGGTTGTGGAATATTGTATGAGTTATATTGTATCTTTATAAACTCCTTGATGAATGCATGTAGTTTCGGCTAAATGATTGCATCTAAACGAAGTTGATATGTTATTCTATTTTGGTCATGAAGTATCTCTATGGAAATTTCATTAGGATCCCACTAGTTTTCGTACCTTTGCCAATTTTATTGACAAAAGGCGGGAGAATTAATGTGTAGTTCACACTACAAATACATATGGTTTACAGATCATTATGTAAGGGGGGGTGGTTTTCATGTGAGATGAAGTATTGACTAAGGGAGAGTGATACATATCACCATAATATTGTTATCAAAGTTGTGATACAGTTGGACTTTGATGCTGTGTAATAACACTATGACACTGTATAACAATGATTGAGAGCAACTGTTTTCTCATTTTTATAGCTACGGATATTCAATAACTATGATGCTGAATTGAACACGTTCGGAATCATTGGAGTACTTGGAAGTGACAAAGATTTCGAGTAATGTTGAAGAACCAAGGAAATCAAGCATTTGGATTGAGATCTACAAAGTTTATTTATTTTGTATTCCATATGTATTGATATGTAGTTTTTATCACTAAAATTGACAAAGGGGGAGATTGTTAGAGCACTGCTCGGTCAAACTCGCAATCATTGCTATCTCAAGTTTAGTTTCCAAAACTATAAGTCTTGATTTCTAGTCTACTTATAGCTAAGTCTCAGATTAGGATAGGAAGTGTAATTGAGCATTAGACTTCACGGCATTCATCGATTGAAGACGACGAACTACTAAGGGGAGCTTGTGGAACTTCATCAACAAAAGGTATGTGGAGACTTGAACTCATCTATCACTCAAAAGTCTATCTACTCTATCTCCTATTTGAAACAAAAGTCGTATAGCTCTATAGACTTCGATTATACACATTTGATATTTCGAGCTGAGTTTAACTCGCTTACATATTTCTCGAAATATGTGTTGGTAAGCTTTCGCTTTAACCAAGTTCATCTTATATTCTTGACGAAAGTCAAAATATGATCATATGAAAATCGCCTGGTAACATCTTACATGATTTGTGTGAGACATCCATTTGATGTAGACTCGGAATGTTTCGTATTGATCATTCGATAACTTGAAAATTGCTTTGAAGCTAATAGTTTGTGTGAGGCAGCTATTGTCGTCTTCCAGGAATGTTTCAATTGAAATGGAGTTTAAAACAATTGGATAAGGATAGTATTCCTACTTGCATATATGTAATCCAAGTCCGGGATCTATGCTATGCATACTAGTTGGTTTTGAGAAAGTCCGGGAACCTGGTATGCGTACCGGTACGCGTACTGGCGTAAGGTTCAGGTCCGGGAATTTCTGCTGAGTTTGGAAGGTATGAGTACCAGTTCGCGTACTGGCAAAACCCAAACTTAGTCCGTCCATTTAGGTACGCGTACCCGTATGCATACCTAAGTGGATAATGTTCTAAAATCGAATTGTTCGTGAACTAATACATTTATATAATAAGGAATGCAATCTTTTGCAAACCGTGGTTGTAATGTTCATAACTTGATTCGAGTGAATCAAAATCGATTTTGTTTCAATTATGTCTTGTATACTTCTATGAGAATATAAACAATTGAACAACTCTAGACCTAGTTTCATTTGAGTCATTTGAACTAGTTATGGTTAAGATAAATATGGTTGATATAAAAGTGTTCATATGGATAACTTCGGTTAACTATTGTTGAGCCAACAAGGTGTATACGTTTAGGTACGGTTACTCGTATCTAAATGAAATCACTTTTCATTTGTGTGTAACAAGTTAAGTTCGATCTAACGGTTTAAATATATTAGCTTGAGTCTAATCAGGTTTTCATCTAACGATGAATATTGAATGCTTTGTTACCAAGGTAGCATTGACTGCAAACCCTGATTTGAAGACTATATAAAGGAGAACTCTAGCAACTGGGAAACTTAATCCCCACACCTCATGTGTGATACTAGTTGCGACTAGAGTCGATTCTCCTTTAACCTTAGGTTTTTAACGAAACCCCGTAGGTTGACGACTTATAGACTTCATTGGGATTGTGAAGCCAGACCCAACTATTTTCTATGTAGTTACGTGTTATGATCTTGCTGTTTCCATCGTGATTGAGTACTATGTTCTCTAAGATTTGCTTGAGATTTAATCTCCAATAGGAAAGATAAAAAGTAGTCACAAACATCTTCATCTCATCGGTTGTGATTCCACAATATCTTGTAGCGCTACCGTACGATTAAGATTATTGTGAGGTGATTGATATTTCTAGGATGTTCTTCGGGAATATAAGTCCGGTATATAAATTGGTTCCTGTTCACCTTGATTTATCAAAAGACGGAATAAAACTCGTAGGTTTATCTGTGGGAGACAGATTTATATATTCAACAGACTTTTCTGTGTGAGAAAGATTGGTTTATCAAGTCTTCGACTTTGGGTCGTAGCAACTCTTAGTTGTGGGTGAGATCAGCTAAGGGAATCAAGTGCGTAGAGTCCTGCTGGGATTCAGAGACGTAAGGAGCGTAACTGTACCTTTATCAGTGTGAGATTGGTTAGGGCTCAACTACATTCCAGTCCGAAGTTAACTTAGAGTAGGCTAGTGTCTGTAGTGTCTTAATACAGTGTGGTGTTCAAATCTGGACTAGGTCTCGGGGTTTTTGTGCATTTGCGGTTTCCTCGTTAACAAAGTTTCTGGTGTCTGTGATATTTCTTTTCCGCATTATATTTGTTTATATAATTGAAATATCACAGGTTGTGCATAAGTTCAATCAATTGAGAATCCAACCTTTGGTTGTTGATTATATTGATTGACACTTGGATATTGGTTTTTGATACCGTCCAAGTTATTTCTTATACTCAATCGGGCTCGCAAATTCCTATTTGTTTGATTGCAGGTTGAATTGAGAAATAGAGATACAAACTCTTGGATATATTTCCATTGATTGAGTCTGACTGTCTAGTTGATTCTCTTGGAGTTATATTGGAGTTGTCCATACATATTTATAAGCGAAATATTGGGTGTGATTGTTAGACCCCCGCTTTTTCAATTGGTATCAGAGCAGGCAAACACGTGGATGACCTTCCTCATTTCACCGAACAAAATGGAAGACCCTAATGCAAATGGAAGACCCTAGTCACTTGGTCTTTTGCAACTAAAGAAACGATCAAGTGATATAAGAATCAAAAGACCAAGTGGAAGACCCCCGCTCTATTGGAGTTGTCCACAAGAAGAAACGAGCAGGCAACTTCTTGTGGATAGCTCCAATAGACCAAGTGATAAAATGGAAGAACCTAATACACATGGAAGACTCTGGTCATGATTTCTGCCTGAGAGATGGATCCATAGGTAACATTACCTGAAATAGACAATGTAGTAGGAACTAAACGGTCTCTACAAATATCGATTAGAATCAGCCCCAAAACAGATTCTGAAATAAGTATCCGCAGCTTTAATTTTGGACATACCCTTTATTTGTCATGAGAATCAGACTCACTTAAGAGTTTATCAGAAAGATACTTTATACTTGACTTGGATGTATAAGAGGTATTTGATCAATTGTCGATACTTAATTTAGATGGAATATTCTCGAAATCTCGCGGTACGCTAACAAAGTCCTTTCTTGGTCTTCCTTTACCATTATTCTAACTCATCATCTTATAGGTTGGATAATACCATACAAATATTGTTAGATTGTTATAGTGTTTTCCTGCTCTGACACTAACTGAAATGACAAGGGTACCAAGTACATCACAATCTTTTTGATATCGACATACACAAACATACCTTGTATAATCTTATAAAGACAAACAAATGTCAAGAGACTATTCCAACAAAATGTATACTTGGTATATAACATAAGTTCGAAACTAAACCAATATATAGGATTGTACCAAGTGTTTGATTAATGTACATGTGTATTTACTTTAATTATAAGTATAAATCAATATAATGTGAAATAAACTAAGTCACACAGATACATAAGATTTTGTTAACGGGGAAAACTGCAAGGCAGAAAAACCCCATGACCTAGTGAAGTTTTAAATACTCTCAGAATTAGGCCGTTATACAAATTGATTACCACAACTTCGTGCAGTTGAGACTAAGCAAACTATCCCTGACTACTCAGTTCCTTCCGTATTCTACAACCAATCTGGTCTACGCACGTGAATTCCAAGATAGATCCATTATTTCAAGTCGCTTCGCCTGTAGTGAAGACTTCAACAACTCAACTCCTTTGGATCATAATCCAAAACAGTAAAGGACTAACCTGTTTCAGTAACCTCTCTATCAATCCCAATAAATAAATCATAGATAAATTGAACTACCATTAGTTGTATCTATAAAATAAACTGCCATTACGAGTTCATTCTACAAAACTAAACTCTAGAATGATGTTCATTCTTGAGTATGAACTACCATTATAAATATCGTAAAAATTAAAGCTTTGAAAAATAGTGAAAGTGATACTCGTTATATATATCTCATCGAGAGATTTCAAATTTATAAAATTTGCTAAATTTCGACTTATAGTTTGTGAGATGTTTATTTTAAAAGTTATTTTTTCTAAGGAGATAGGGAAGATAAAAGAGAGAAAGGATAATATGGACCAAATAAATTTTCCACTTAAAATATGACCAGACCGAAATTTTCCATTTTTTTTCTCGAAATGTTAGTGAATGTTTACTCTTTTCTCTCGTACCTTTGATATAATTAGGGTTGCACAAAACCGATTAGGTCCGCCAGACCGAACCGAAACCATACACAAACAACCAAACAAAATCAAGAAAGAAGATCCAACGGTAGATAAGCGGGTTAGGATTTTCTAAAACCGATAAATATCGGGTCTAAAAGGTGGACACCTATAGCCGACCGATCAAATCGAACCGCCAATCGCAGTCGTGAGATACAAATGAATGGTAACCCTTTGTTTGTATATATAAATCAAATTTCTTTAGGTTTATTCATTTATCCTAGCATATTTCTCTCTATTTTTTCCCTTCCCCCTTCTATTTTCCTTCTTCCTAAACAACTAAAATCTCACAAAATTGTATATTTTAGAACTTAATCAAAGCACATAAACAAGATAATCGTTGCATTAAAAAAAATATTCGATCAAGCATATCTTGTTTTTCCTTAGGTTACAAATCTCAATTAATTAGTTAGATCGAGATTCAAGGTTGCTGTAAAAATTTTCTTCCGTCAATGGGTTTAGGGTTTTTATTTACAAGTAGTATTTAATATTGATTTCTATAGGAGAGCTGATAAAATCGGTTATGGATTTTATGGTTTTTTGTTAAAAGAATATTTTTGATATTGGAATGTGTATATAAATATAACTAGTATATCTATGCCAAGTTAGACATACAATTGATAATTTCGTTTTGATACCTGAAGAGGTAATTTTTTTTATATTGTTTTAGAAGAAATTACCGGTTTCGCAGTATTGATAGTTATAATCAGCCGCCGATATTTTGGTTGGTATACACAACTTTGAAACCTAAAAATCGACGAGGTACGGTTTGGTGGTTGGTTTTGTCCAAAATCTGGCCGACCCGACTGTGGTGCAACCTTAGATATAATCAAGTTTTGTATTGGCATATGTATTATAAAACAACTGAAAAAATTGTATCACTGAATTTTTAATGACAAAGGCGATAGAAAAAGAAAACAATTAGTATGTTTGTTTATCTCAGGGATCCTAAAAATTGTAGTCAAGGAAATGGTGTCAGGTGTCATCAACTTTTACAAGCTCACAAATTTTTTTCCCATCATGTATGACTAGATAAGTTTATTAGGAAACAACAAACTCTCTTCTCTTTCCTCTCTATCTCCTTCTCAAAACCCCAAAAAACCCCACCACCATTAAAGCTTATTGCTCAGATCTAGTCTATTTCGGTCTAGATCTGAGCAGGTTTCTTTAATATTTTTTGTTTTTTTAGATAACTAGTAGTTTAGGTTAAATTTGTTTTAGTTTTTGCTTCAATATCCATTGTTTTTAGAAGATTCTATGGTGTTCTTGTGGGTTTTTTTTTCCCTTTTCGTTTATATCTTCTCCTTTGTGGAGATTCTATATGCACTCTCATGGCGTTTCTTTGTGATTTCAATGGAGATTTTAGGTGGAAGTTCAAGTGTGGTGATCAAGATTCAAGACTTTGAGCATATTACTCACATATTTTATGAGTAGATCTCTTTTTCAAGAAGAAAAAACCTTATTAAAATGGTTGGATTATGATGTAGAACATCCCTTATTTAGAGTTTATTATTTTTGGAAGTGTCTTATTATTAGAATTTCTTATTTTTAGAAGTTATTTAATTTTAGAACATTATTTATTTTAGGAATTTCTTATTTTCCAAGTTTGAGTCTTAAAGTTATTTAAATAGGATACAAGTCCTATGTATTTTCAAACAATATTATTATCAATCAAAACAGAGTTTTTCTCCACAGTTATCCTACTTTGCTATCAACTTCTCTATTCACGCTTCCGTTCTGCATTAAGTGGTACCAGAGCTTCGACTTCCGATCCTCTTATTCTTTTCATATAATTTTTCTTTACCCTTTTGTCTCTTTTCTACCTATCGAGATCTCCGTATCTCTTCTTCTAAACCGTTTTATCCAACTATCTTTTTATTATATAAAAAAAACATCTGCAAGTTTTCTACCAAAACCTTTAATTCTCACCACGTACTTTACTATCAAAATTCTTTATTTAGCTCCTTTTTTTTCTTTAAACTCATAAATCCAGCTGTATCAATTTTTCACCGTGACCGGTAAAGAGAAAGACAATTGTACTAGTCTTGATGATATCGTACGAGCCATTGAAGAGTCCCAACGTAAACTTACGGAAAGTCAGGCCGAGACCCAACATCAACTTCAAGAATCCAACGTCGACTTCAAGATTCTCAAGTCGAAACTCAACGCTAACTTCAACTAATTTTAAAAAATTTGGATGCTCGTGTTATTATCGTAATGGTGAAACTAATAACCATCAACCTCGCGATGATGAAATAATTCTGAATGGTCACATTGTTCAACAAAAAAAACAACAACAAGATAGTGATGGCGAATTTGTTCAAGTCCGAATTAATAATCAGGTTAATTATCGAATGGCAAATGCTTTTCCTCAATTTTATAGCAACCATGATATTGAAGGTTTTCTTGATTGGATAACTGAAGTTGAAAATATTTTCAAGTTTTACAAGATTCTTGGGGATCAACAGGTTCCTTGTGTCGCTTCTAAGCTCAAAAGTGCCGCTTCAGCATGGTGGGAACATGTGCAATTTTCTCGCACTCGTGTTGGAAAACAACATGTTCATTCTTGGCAAAAGATGCATCGTTTGTTAAAATATCACATCCTTCCTGTTGATTATCATTAAGTCTTATTCTGTGAGTACCATAATTGCAAACAAGGTATTCAAATTGTCTCGGTTTATTCAACTAAATTTTATCGTTTGTCTGCTCGTAATGGGTTGTTTGAAAATGACTCCCAACAAGCTGCACGTTTTATCAATGGTTTGAGTTATAATATCCAGAAACGCATGTCCTTACAACCTTCCCACACTTTGAAAGATGATGTATGTTTGGTAATGAAAGTGGAGTCCGTTATGGATAATTGTTATGGTTCGATGTTGTCTTCAGATTACACGGAATACACTCCAACTTCCAACTCTAATCAATCCCATACACCTATGAATACTAAATATATTTCGCCCCTTCTACCTACACCTCCACTTACTCCTTCCGTTGTTGTGAATTCATCCCAATCAAGTAAGTCTCATATGTCATTGCCACATACTACCAATCCTCCACTTCAAATTGGCATATCCAAGTAAAATCCATATGCTCGCCTGATACCGGCATATGTAATAAGTGCAGGCAACCAGGTCACCAATCTCACGAATGTCGTGGCAATCAATCTCGTACCACTGTGACTCAAGCAAGTGATATTCTTTAACTTAAATGAAGATCCTCCTGATGTTGAGGAAATTCACACTTATGGCGAAGTCGGTGATGACGTTTCCGATTATTTGATCTGATTTTGGTATTACACTCGTGGACGAGTTCTTTTCAAGCTGGCGGGCCGGATGTAGAACATCCCTTATTTAGAGTTAATTATTTCTGGAAGTGTCTTATTATTATAATTTTTTATTTTTGGAAGTTTTCTTATTCTAGAACATTATTTATTTTAGGGATTTTTTATTTTCTAAGTTTGAGTCCTGGGGTTCTTTAAATAGGAGACAAGTCCTATGTATTTTCATACAATATCAATCAAAACAGAGTTTTTCTCTACAATTATCCTACTTTGCTATCAAATTCTTTATTCACGCTCCCGTTCTGCATTAGATTATAATCCTAAAACCATTCTTTCAATCTTCGGATTGCTTGGTACTCTTGTTGGTAGTTCGTTATTTCTCTTCACGGATTACTCTTTGTTAGTACCTTTTAGTTGTATTTCTATCTTTGATCTTGATGTTCTTGAAGTCCATGTAATATCTATTTTATTATGAATGAAATTTATAAGAGTTACCAAAAAAAAATTAAAATTGTCTCTGAAAAAGCGGGGGTCTAACAACCAATCCCAATATTTCGTTTGGCAATCTGAATAGACAAACTCCAATATACTTTTAAGAGAATCAACTAGACAGTTAGACTCAATTTAGAGAAAAGTATATCAAAGAGTTTTATATCTCTATCTCCCAATTCAATCTGCAATCAGCAAATAGGAATTTGCGAGCTCGATTTCAGTCAACAACCAAAGGTTGGATTTTCCAATTGATCGATTCTACGAACAACCTGTGATATTTCAATTATATAACAAAAAATAGTGAGGAAAAGAAATAACACAAACACCAGAATTTTGTTAACAAGGAAACCGTAAATGTAGAAAACCCCCGGGACCTAGTCCAGATTTGAATATTGCACCGTATTAAACCGCTACAGACACTAGCCTACTACCAATGAACTTCGGACTGGACTGTTGAAGGGTGATTTCAGATTTAGGTTCTACCCGTCCTAGCTATACCAAATTACCTCACTATACCAAGAATAATAAGAGAGAGAGAGCGTTGTCTTTCCATTGTACCTTGTCCTTATTTATATAGACTTTCCAAAAGCCCCTTCTTTTTATGACATCATGCCATGTGTCCTAAACTTCTTTAATTACTACTGATGTCATTCCTTCTCTAATAAAACCTCCTCCTTTCTTATTAATTCCTCCCTAGTCCTTTCCACCTAATGGATACTTTCTTAGTGGACTTGGGCTTTAGTCCCCAAGTCCCCATGTCTCATATTGGGCTTGCCTTCCTTTCAGGGGCACACTACCCCGACTAAGGGGTAATATTTTTCATGTATCAACGTTATTCCCCTGACTATTGGGTCAATTTTTAAATGACCCGATAGTCAAATCATTCTGCATTATCGATCACCATGCATCGTAAGCAGTGAGGCGGTTACTATGTCATTTATGATGACGCTTCCTCTATATAAAGGTATCATTCCTTCTATCCGATCATCTGTTTCAAGCACCTTGTTTTCCATTTTTGCCTCTTCTCGTCGGATACTTTATTTAGATGGCGCATTCCCTTCATGGGTACGTTTTGATCTTAGCGCATGTCCCTGCACTGGTCTTAATGTTCAAGGAGGCGGAACTGGAGCGCTTGTTGTTAGTGAAGGCCGAAGTTGAGGCACTTCGCGAACACATACTAGCAAACAGGGACTCCATGCGTTCCCAGTTTGAGGATCGTCATGAAGTTCATCAGGCGGCTCAGAGGTCCGGTCATATGACATCCTCCATTCAGCACGCTTTAGATGACGCAATCACAGCTCGGTATGCTGCTAATTCGCTTCTCATCGAGTCCTCACTAATGACAGCAACTATAGATCATATTGTCGCTGATTGTCGTTCGTGTGCCCCTAATCAAGTGACTCCGCGGCTTCCTAGGTACACTCTGTCCCTAGCGGTTGTTTCATCGCTCGTAAACTTGCTATATCCCAGAGATGAACTTGCGCATTTACTAGCATTAAGAGCATAGGGGGAGGTGTTGTAGGCTCTTAGGGAGGACTCGCTTAGACAAAGCACGTAGGGAGTGTGATGAACATGAAGGCACTCTTGCGCTCGCTCGTAACGCAAGGGGTAAGGGTAAAGTCATGCGAGATATTCGTAGGTTGATAAGCGAGGCTAACTGGAAATTGTCTCAAGACGCCATTCAGTGTGATGAGGGGCGTCTGATGGCGGAAGCCGTGGATATGGACATTGCCCGATGTCGCGAGCTAATAGTCGGCTAATGTTGCGTGTCATTTTGGAGCGGCTTATCTTGCTGGTTTTTTCTCTTTTGTGTACTTGTTTTGGGACTCTGTCCTTTGTGGATTTTATTTCGATGTTAGTATTATTTATTACTTGTTGCTATACTTTTATTCCCTGTTGCTACTTTCCCTACCCCTTTTTGTCTCGTGGATATTGCCTTGCTGGTCTTTGGTCTCTGAGTCCCCAGGACCCATTTCAAGTTTGCCTTCCCTCTAGGAGATACCCCAGAGTTGCTTGGGGAGCACCGTCTCCCGTACTTCATTGTTAATGTGAGTTGACGCGTGTCACACCGTGTAAAGGATATATGGATGGTGGTTGCATCGTGAATTACGCCCTTTCTTTTTATATACAATTCTCCTTCTTAGTCTGATCATTGGTTTCTCTCTTTAACTTCCTTTTCCCTGTCTCTTGGTCAACATATCGCCTTCATGGCTAATTATCTTCATGGATATGTGTTATCTCTGGCGCCTGTTCCTTATCTCTTTGTGTTGATACATACAAATTCCTCAACACTCACCACTATGTTGTCGGGCATCAACACATTATTTTCTCTTAGTGTTGAAACGTGCAAATTTATTAACACTCGCCACTGTGTTGCCGGGCATCAACACATCCTTTTCTCTTAGTGTTGAAACGTGCAAATTTCTCAACACTCACCACTGTGTTGCCGGGCATCAACACATACTTTTCTCTTAGTGTTGAGACGTGCAAATTCCTCAACACTCACCACTGTGTTGTTGGGCATCAACACATCATTTGTCTTAGTGTTGAGATGTGAAAATTCCTCAACACTTACTACTGTGTTGCCAGGAAAACTTCCTCAACACATTTTTCCTCTTAGTGTTGAGACGTTCAAATTCCTCAACACTCACTACTATGTTGTCATGCATACCGCCTCAATACATTATAGTGTTAACGACTCCACTACCTCAACACTCATCTTTGTATTCAGGGATCGCTGCACAAACAATACATGGCACCAGTACTCCGTGGCCAAGACAGAAGTGCGCCAACGCAAAGATTGCAGACTGCTCATGTCTCTAGCCAAAGGTCAATCGAATTTTTCTGGTAATCTTCGCATGTCTCTCCCTTTCGATTATTTATCCTTTTTCTGTCACCATCTCATTCTTACCCCGAAACAATGCTACTGTTACATGCTAAGCAAGGGACTTAATGTTGATGGTGGTTTTTAGTTCAGGTCTAAATCTGTAAAACCCTACATTTAATGTGTCGTCACTCTGCAAAGAAACAGAGCCATGTAAAAGTGATGAGGTTTCAACCTCTTCACTAGCGCATTTATCGAGCAAACAAAGGGAGGTGTGGCCATGCCATAGGCTAGGCGGCGCCACTTGAAAGTGGCCACACTCATGCTGCTAAACCGGCCTCCTTTCCATCGACCAATCAGGTCGCTTTAAACCGCCACAGCGCATTGGAAGTGTGGCCACGCCCAAGCTTGACGGCCCCACTTACCATCGACCAATCAGGTCGCTTTAAAATCCGCCACAGCGCACGAAAAGTGTGGCCACGCCCATGCTTGTCCGGCCCCACTTCCCATTGACCAATCAGGTCGCTCTAAACTCGCCACAGTGTTGAAAATGAGGAAACCACGCCAGAAGGTCGCAAAGCCAAATGGCTTCCCAAAACTCGTGCCAAACGCGCATGCCAATCGTCATGCCAAACATGCCAAGCAGCATGCCAAACTCGCCAAATGCGCATACCAGGCGCACATGCCAATCGGCATACCAAACATGCTAGGTGCACATGCCAAACGCATGACATATATGCTAATTAGGGTTTCGGCATGCTAAACCCTAATTTAGACAAAGTTGTCAGGCGCCGACAGAAGGTAGCCATAATCAACGTCTATCCTTCCTTATGAGATGCAATCTCAGCCATCCAAGTTCGCCACCGAGCTGACAGACTTATGGAAACTTTAAGGTGACCAGCCGCCTAAAACTAATGGCCATTGCTATGCCAGACGCCACTTACACCATCGTGCCACTGACATGCACCATGCCATCCATGCCGCATTGCCACTGGCGTGCACCAAAAACGCCACTACGCCATCTTCAGGCGCCAACACAAGCTATCCATGATCAACGGTTACCCTTCCTCATGAGATGCAATCTCAGCCATCCACGTTCGCCACCGAGCTGGAAGACTTGTGGCAAGTTTCAGGCGACCAGCGAGGACGAGTCTACTAGCACCACATGCTATTTTCCTTCGACAAGCCCCTTGTTTTTAACTTGCCACACGTAGCAAAGTGCTACATGTTTTCCAATAAAACACTCGAGACATCAAAACATGTCACAAACTGGGAGATACTCATCATGATATTGGTTTGACGGTTTACAGCGTGCGGCGTGCAATACCCTCGTTAGAAGAAAGTGTCATAAAGCGAAGCGGTTAGTAATGTCAAGAAGTAATGGTGAAACGTATCCTTCATTATGGAAACATCAATTCCAGGCGTTACTCGTTACTATTTTCTTCCACCACTCAACCGTTTCCACTCCCTACGAGACCAGGGTACGTTTTGTTGCGACTTGTACAAATAGGTCTCACCTATTTTCCACCAAAAAAATAAGTTTTTGGTCAGGAGAACAATACAACATCCAGAAATCATCTGATATCTTTTCATTCAGCTAGCCAGTTCAACTTTCTGATACAAGTCACGAAACACACACACTTCCAGAATCAACTATTCTGGTCTCAACACTTTCTTCACTTCCCTCCCTAAGACCAACCCTTCTCCTTCACTTTGTGACCGAAGCAAGCATGGAACAACCATTTCTTGGTTTAGGCCAGGATTGTACAGATTGATCACTCGAATCAAAGTACTCCCGTGCAGTACATTGTTTAAGGTTTAGACTACTTTCTCACCCACACATACGAAATTACCAAAATCAGCAGAAACGGTTTTCACCAACAAACAATTGGCGACCACAGTGGGAGATTAATCTCTCGATTACAATATCAATTTCCAATTCCAAATTTCATTTTTTCAACCTTGATCTCAAGATGGTAGAACTCAGGTCCAGATCTGCAAAAAACCCTGAGAACACTAGCGCTGAAATCATCCCCGGTATGCACCACCGTGCAAGACAGAAGAGCAAACAAAAAGAAGAAATACGGAGATAGTACCTGGAATATGCTCGCCTGCTTCTCCACTAGCTCCAAGGCGTCGTAATAAAACTCATGATACAGGATAAATAAGATCGGTAGAACCTTTTATAGGCACGACGCTTTTGGGAGTTCGAATGAAGGAAGGTTTCCTATTTTTGGTTACACACGGAAAAAAGCAACCGGACCCGCGCTGGCAAGGCTCCATGAATCCAACAGGCCACGGCCAAGCTAGCGCCAAGAGCCCGCTCCTAGCCAGCACTATCTTCTCCGCGTCCCATCCAATGCCAAACCAGTGTCATCTTCTCCGCTCCTAGCAAGCGCCAACAGTCCGCTCCATAGCCGGCCAAAGTAGCGCCCGCCACTCCATAGCCAGCGCCATCTTCTATGCTCCATGGCCGATGCCAACAGCCTGCATCCTTCCAGCGCCATCTTCTCTGCTCCATGGCCGATGCCAACAGTCTGCGTCCTTCCAGCGCCATCTTCTCCGCTCCACAGCCAGCACCATCAGTCTGCGTCCCAGCCAACGCCAAACCAACGCCATCGTCTCCGCTCATATCCAGCCAAAGCAACACCATTCATCTTTCCATAACCAGCAGCGTCATTGATCTAGTCAGCCAAAGCAGCGCCATCCACCTTTCTGTGGCCGACCAACGCCCATCCCGCAGACCAAGTCGCAGTGCCACCTATGCCAATCAGTAGCCAAAGTTGCAGTGCTGACGCCAACACCTTATGGCCAAGCCGAATTTATGCAAATCCGCTTATGCGAGGATCACAGATTCTTCATGCCTCCTGACAAAGCGGCGCAGAAAATGTCCCTTCAGGCGTTACACCTACGATCACCAGGGCCAGAGCCACTGCCGCTACCCCCAACGTTTCTTCAAGTGTGACAGCTCCAACCGTCACCAGAGCCGCTGCTACTCCATCATCAGGACGAGAGACTGGAGGAGCCAGAAGAAGCCGACCTCCTCTAACCACTGTTGATTTGATGAAAAGACAAAAGGTTCTCGTAAGGCTCAGACAGACATGGCTACAACTCATAAAGGGATACCTATGTTCCTCAAGACACTAACGGAGCGACCACTACAAGAGTCACGTCAACCCCAAATGGAGCTGACAAGGAATACTTTTAACATCCGGCGCATGCGCTTCAGCAGAACGCGCGTTTATAGATGAAGAGGCTTGCGTTGCTCTTGAACGCCCAGTAGAAGGAAATCAGCAATCCATTTTCATCACACGTGAAGATCAGGAACGACTTCTCCAAAATCAAGGCAAAGGAAATCAACAACCCTCCTGAGTTCACAGAGACCCTCTTCCCTTCAGGAGCTGCATGATTTCTGGGGACTTCGCCCACAAAATCGTGCAGTCTATGATGAAACATTTATGTGAGATTCTATATTTATCCAAGGCGCGACGTCAATACATATTTGCATCCCTCAACCGCACTGCATCAGGAAAGCAGCTGTTTCCATCCAGGGAAGCCGTTCCCAAACCCCAACTTCCCCTGGAAAGCAAAATTGATAGATGAAACTGGGGACTCCTAACCACTGTTCACTTGAAGGATGTCGGGTTTGATAGCACGCTGATTGACGTGGCCTCCGACTTCAACATTGTAACCATCAAGTCTCTGGGAGTTGCAAGGAAAAATCAAACAGAAGAAGTGTATTCTTCCCGTGAGAGAAAAACACGACTTGTCGACCAACACTATTTGTGCAGTCTTCCCATATGCCATATCGTATCAAGTCATTTTTCGAAGTCAACGGTTAATAGCGCCCTGACTGGAAGTTTTCTCCAGGAGCCGCTTTGACGTCTCTCTCCAGGAGACGCTTCAACGTTCTCTCCATAAGTCGCTCCACTTCAACGTTCTCCAGCAGTGGCTCCGCTTCAACGTTCGCTCCAGCAGCCGAAGCTTCAGCGTTTTGCTCCATAATCTTCAACGTCCTCTCCAAGAATCGAAGCCGCTTCAACGCCTCCTTCCTTCCAAGGATCGCGCCGCAGCCACACTCCTTCCTTCCAAGGTTCGTGCAAGTATCCACCACACTCATCTCTGTCAAGGATCGTGATTGCATCCATCCAAGGTTCATAGTCGTGGCCACCTTTTGTTTCATCCCATCAAAGACCTGGGGACTTTTGTCCGTATTTCGACCCGTCATCATCCTGATGTCATCATGCCTGGTGCTGCTCACTCATGGGGGAGCCTAAAATACCCAAAGCCCAATCTTGCGCGAAGGACATGCCTGGCGGATACAGAGCTAAGTAACTATCCTTAAACTAAATGTTTTATATCTATTAGGCATATTTAATAAATTTTAAATATCTTAATGTTGAGACGTGCAAATTCCTCAACACCACTATTATGTTGTCAGGCATACTGCCTCAACACGCTTTTATCTTAGTGTTGAAACGTGCAAATTCCTCAACACACACCACTGTGTTGATGGGCACCAACACATCCTTTTCTTTTAGTATTGAGACGCGCAAATTCCTCAACACTCACCACTGTGTTGCCGGGCATCAACACATCCTTATCTTTTAGTGTTGATACGTACAAATTCCTCAACACTCACCATTGTGTTGTCGGGAATTAACACATCCTTTTATTTTAGTGTTGAGACGCGAAAATTCCTCAACACTCACTACTGTGTTGTCGGGCATCTAACACATCCTTTTATTTTAGTGTTGAGACGCGCAAATTCCTCAACATCACCATTGTGTTGCCGGGCATTAACACATCCTTTTATCTTAGTGTTGAGACGTGCAAATTCCTCAACATTCACCACTGTGTTTCCGGGCATCAACACATCCTTTTCTCTTAGTGTTGAGACATAAAAATTCCTCAACACTCACCACTGTGTTGCCGTGCATCAACACATCCTTATCTCTTAGTGCTGATACGTACAAATTCCTCAACACTCACACTGTGTTGCCGGGCATCAACACATCATTTTCTTTTAGTGTTGAAACGTGCAAATTTCTCAACACTCGCCACTGTGTTGCCGGGCATCAACACATCCTTTTCTCTTAGTGTTGAGACATAAAAATTCCTCAACACTCACCACTGTGTTGCCGGTCATCAACACATCCTTTTCTCTTAGTGTTGAGACGTGCAAATTCCTCACCACTCACCACTGTGTTGTCGGGCATCAACACATCCTTTTCTTTTAGTATTGAGACCCGCAAATTCCTCAACACTCACCACTGTGTTGCCGGGCATCAACACATCCTTATCTCTTAGTGTTGAGACGTCCAAATTTCTCAACACTCACCACTATGTTGCCGGACATAAACACATCCTTATCTCTTAGTGTTGAGACGTACAAATTCCTCAACAATCACCACTGTGTTGTCGGGCATCAACACATCCTTTTCTCTTAGTGTTGAGACGTGCAAGTTCCTCAACACTCACCACTGTGTTGTCGGGCATCAACACATCCTTTTCTTTTAGTGTTGAGACGCGCAAATTTCTCAGCACTCACCACTGTGTTTCCGTGCATCAACACATCCTTATCTCTTAGTGTTGATACGTACAAATTCCTCAACACTCACACTGTGTTGCTGGGAATCAACACATCATTTTCTCTTAGTGTTGAAACGTGCAAATTTCTCAACACTCGCCACTGTGTTGCCGGGCATCAACACATCCTTTTCTCTTAGTGTTGAAACGTGCAAATTTTTCAACACTCACCACTGTGTTGCCGGGCATCAACACATCCTTTGCTCTTAGTGTTGAGACGTGGAAATTCTTCAACACTCACCACTGTGTTGTTGGGCATCAACACATAATTTCTCTTAGTGTTGAGATGTGCAAATTCCTCAAAACTCACTACTGTGTTTCCAGGCAAACTGTCTCAACACATTTTTCCTCTTAGTGTTGAGACGTTCAAATTCCTCAACACTCACTACTATGTTGTCATGCATACTTCCTCAATACATTATAGTGTTAACGGCTCCACCACCTCAACACTCATCTTTGTATTCAGGGATCGATGCACAAACAATATATGGCACCAGTACTCTGTGGCCAAGACAGAAGTGCGAAAGCGAAAATATTGCAGACTACTCATGTCTCTGGCCAAAGGTCAATCGAATTTTTCTGGTAATCTTCTCATGTCCTTCCCTTTCGATTCTTTATCCTTTTCTGTCACCATATCATGCTTACTCCGCAACAATGCCACTGTTACGTGCTAAGCAGGGGACTTAATGTTGATGATGGTTTTTAGTTCAGGGCTAAATCTGTAAAACCCTATATTTAATGTGCCGTCACTCTGCAAAGAAACAAAGCCATGTAAAAGTGATGAGTGTTCAACCTCTTCACTAGTGCATTTATCGAGCAAACAAAGGGAGGTGTGGTAATGCCATAGGCCAGCCGGCGCGACTTGCAAGTGTCCATACTCATGCTGCTAAACCGGCGCCCTTTCCATTGACCAATCAGGTCGCTTTAAACCGCCACAGTGCACTGTAAGTGTGGCCACGCCCTAGCTTGCCGGCCCCACTTCCCATCGAACAATCAGGTCGCTTTAAAATCCGCCACAGCGCACAGGAAGTGTGGCCACTCCCATGCTTGGCCGGCCCCACTTCCCATTGACCAATCATGTCACTCTAAACTCGCCACAGTGTTGAAAAGGAGGAAACCACGCCAGATGGTCGCAAAGACAATTGGCTTCCCGAAACCCGCGGCAAGCGCACATGCCAATCGGTATGCCAAACATGCCAAGCAGCATGCCAAACTCTCCAAACGCGCATACCAGGCGCACATGCCAATCGGCATGCCAAACATGCCAAACGACATGCCATATATGCTAATTAGGGTTTCGCCATGCTAAACCCTAATTTAGACAAAGTTGTCAGGCGCCGACAGAAGGTAGCCATAATCAACGGCTATCCTTCCTCATGAGATGCAATCTCAGTCATCCAAGTTCGCCACCGAGATGACAGACTTATGGCAACTTTCAGGCGACCAGCCGCCTAAAACTAATGGCCATGGCTACGCCAGGCGCCACTTACACCATCGTGCCACTGACATGCACAAGCCATGCCAGCCATGCAGCATTGCCACTGGCGTGCACCAAAAACGCCACTACGCCATCTTCAGGTGCCAACACAAGGTATCCATGATCAACGGTTACCCTTCCTCATGAGATGCAATCTCAGCCATCCAAGTTCACCACCGAGATGGCATACTTGTAGCAAGTTTCAGGCGACCAGCCAGGACGAGTATACTAGCACCACATGCTATTTTCCTTCGGCAAGCCCCTTGATTTTAACTTGCCACACGTAGAAAAGTGTTACATGTTTTCCACGAAAACACTCGAGACATCAAAACATGTCACAAACTGGGGGATACTCATCAGGGTATTGGTCTGGCGGTTTACAGCGTGTGGCGTGCAATACGCCCGTTACAAGAAAGTGTCATAAAGCGAGGCGGTTGGTAATGGCAAGAAGTAATGGTGAAACGTATCCTTCATTATGGAAACATCAATTCCAGGCGTTACGCGTTACTCTTTTCTTCCACCACTCAGCCGTTTCCACTTCCTACGAGACCAGGGTATGTTTTGTTGCGACTTGTATAAATTGGTCTCACCTATTTTCCACCAAAAAAAACAAGTTTTTGTTCATGAGAACAATACAACATCCAGAAATCATCTGATAACTTTTCATTCAGCTAGCCAGTTCAACTTTCTGATACAAGTCACGAAACACCCACACTTCCAGAATCAACTATTCTGGTCTCAACACTTTCTTCGCTTCCCTCCCTAAGACCAACCCTTCTCCTTCACTTTATGACCGAAGCAAGCCTGGAACGTCCATTTCATGGTTTAGGCCAGGATTGTACAGATTGATCTCTCAAATCAAAGTACTCCCGTGCAGTACATTGTTTAGGGTTTAGACTAGTTTCTCACCCACACACACGAAATTACCAAAATTAACAGAAATGGTTTTCACCCACAAACAGAGGCATACCAAACTGCTCAGCGAGCTGAATCATCAGGTCGGGTGTCATTAGAGATCCAGCGTGCGTTGGACAAGGCTGTTACTGCTCGTGATGCGACCAATCAGTTGTTCGCAGATTCTTTGATGATGATGGCTACCATAGATCACGCCGTTTCTGATTGCCATCTTTGGATTTTCAACCAGACAGCTTCATCGTTTCTTGGGAATGTTCTGACCTTGGAGGTTGCGTCTACGCTCTTTCCCCACCCTTATCTTGAGGATGAGTTGGCACGTTTATTGGTTCTTAAGGAAGAAGTGGGTTTGTTATGGACGCTTAGGCTAATTCATCAAGATAAAGCGTTGTTTGAGGGTGAAAACAGTTTCACTGATTTTGGTAATTTCGAGTGTGTGGGTGAGAAACGAGTTTAAACCCTAAAAAATGTATAGCAAGGAAGTACTTTGATTCGAGAGATCAATCTGTACAAATCCGGACTAAACCAAGAAATGACCGTTCCAGACTTGCTTCGGTCATAAAGTGAAGGAGAAGGGTTGGTCTAGGGAGGGAAGCGAAGAGAGTGTTGAGACCAGAATAGTTGATTCGGGAAGAGTAGTTGTTTGACGACTTGTGTCAGAAAGTGGAAAGCTAACAGATGGGAAAGCTAACAAGTGATTTCTGAGTGTTGTATTATCCTGACCAAAACTTGTTCTTTGGTGGAAATAGGTGAGACCTATTTATACAAGTTGCAATGAAACGTACCATGGTCTCGTAAGAAGTGGAAACGGTTGAGTAAATGGAAGAAAGCGGTAATGGGTAACACATGGAATTGATGTTTCCATAATAAAGGAAACGTTTCACCATTACTTCTTGTATTTACTAACCGCCTCACTCTTATGAAACTTTAATGTAACGGGAGTAGTGTACGCCGCACGCTGTAAACCGCCAGACCAATACCCTGATGAGCATCCCCCAGTTTGTGACATGTTTTGATGTCTCGAGTGTTTTGTGTAGCATGTTGCTATTGTTTAGAAAGTTGAGATTGGGAGGCTTACCGGCTCGGTGGTGACCTTCCACGGTCGAGATTTTGCATCTTGAGAAGAAGGTTAGTCGTTGATTGTTGTTACCTTCCGTTGGTAGCCAGTGGCGTGGCCACGGTGCTGGCATGGATTGTGCATGCTCTTGGCGTGGCTAATTAGGGTTTGGTGTCGTGACCATAAAATTGGCATATCTAAGTGTACGGCGTGGCCAAAGAGTTGGCAGCGTAGCCAAAGGTTGCCACAAGTTGTTTGGTTTAGTGGCGAGCTTGTACGACAGAGATTTGCATTTCAGAAGGAAGGATAACCGTTGATTGTTGCAACCTTCCGTTTGGCATCCAGCGGCATGGAGGCATGGCCGGCATGGCTTTTGCGTGTCCAAATTAGGGCTTTGGCACCGTGGCCAAGAGTTGTCACCGTAGCCAAGAGATTGCCACAAGTCGTCTGGTTTAGTGGCGAGCTTGTACGGCTGAGATTTGCATCTCATAAGGAAGGATAGCCGTTGATTGTTGCAACCTTCCATTTGGTAGCCAGCGGCATGGAGGCATGGCTGGCATGGCTTTGGCGTGGCCAAATTAGAGCTTTGGCACCGTGGCCAAGAGTTCGCACCGTAGCCAAGAGATTGCCACAAGTTTTTTGATGGCAATTTTGTACGGCTGAGATTTTCATATCAGAGGGAAGGGTAGTCGTTGATTGTTGCAACCCTCCGTTTGGCAGCCAGCGGCATAGAGGCATGACCGGCGTGGATGTGGCATGGTTTAGGCGCGGCCAAGCTAGGATTTTGGCATAGTTTTAGGCGCGGCCAAAATTAGGGTTTTGGCATAGTTTAGGCGCGGCCAAAATTAGGGTTTGGCATTGGGACAAAAGTTGCCACGCGTTTGGTGGCGAACTTGGACGGCTGAGATTTGCATCTCATAAGGAAGGGTGGCCGTTGATTGTTGCAACCCTTCGTTTGGCAGCCAACGGCATGGAGGCATGGCCGGCATGGCTTTGGTGCAGAGGTGTGGCTGGCATGGCATGCCATTGGCACTATGGTGCGGCTGACATGGTTGGTATGCCTTTGGCATGGAGATGTGGCTGGCATGGCATGACATTGGCACGGTGGTGCGGCTGGCATGGTTGGCATGCCTTTGGCGCGGAGATGTGGATGGCATGGCATGTCATTGGCACGGTGGTGCGGCTGGCATGGTTGGCATGCCTTTGGCGCGGAGATGTGGCTGGCATGGCATGCCATTGGCGAGGATATGTGGCTGGCATGTCATGCCATTGGCACGGTGGTGCGGCTGGCATGGTTGGCATGCCTTTGGCGCGGAGATGTGGCTGACATGGCATGCCATTAGAACGGTGGTGCGGCTGGCATGGTTGGCATGCCTTTATCGCGGAGATATGGATGGCATGGCATGCCATTGGCACGGTGGTGCGGCTGGCATGGTTGGCATGCCCTTGGCGCGGAGATATGACTATTAGGGTTTAGCGTGTCGAAACCCTAGTTTAAAATATGTGGCACGTGTGATTGACACGTTTGGATAGCATGCGCGGCTGGCATGTGCAAAGATGATGCCAGTCAGTACCGAGGGCTCTGCCGTGGAGCATGTCATATAGAAAAGGTACCCCGGTAATTTTACGCAGACATGTTGAATGGTTCAATAAATGTGCTAGTGGCGACATTATTACTCAAGTGTGACGTCACTGTGTGACTAAGGTTTTACGATTTTAACCTTAAGCTAAAAACCACCATCAATATTAAGTCCCCTGCTTAGCTCGCAACAGGAGAATTGTTGCGAGGTAAGCACAAGATGGTGACATACAAGGACGAAATCGAAATGGCAAGTCATGAAAATATGGTTAGGAAGATCTGTCTAACCTTTTCGAGAGGTAAGAAGAATTCGTGATTCTTGTGTTGGTGGCTTTGGCGTAGATTCTGCTCGTGGTGCTGTTAGCTAGGCCGCGGAGTGGTAGTGGTGGTTGTTGTCCGGAATGCAAACAGTTGGCGTTATCTTGGCTAGGTTGGGGAATGAAGATTTGTTGGCGTTGCTGGCTTGGCTTGGAAAGCCGTTGGCATGGTGTGTCTTAAAACGGAGCCGCTGGCATTGATCGGCTTGGAATGGAGCCGTTAGCGTTAGATCGGCTTGGGATGAGCGCTGGCTTGGCACGGTGCTGGCTTGGCGTGGCGCGGGTTGTTGGATTTGCGTGGCGTGGATTGTTGGCGTTGCTTGCAGGCCTGGTTGCCTCTTTCCATGCGTGGATCAGATAGAAAATCCTTTCTTTATTCATATCCCAAAGTATCACGTCCATATGAAAGGTGTTAGATCTCCTCCTCATGTTATACTGCCGGTTTCGCTTCCAAGTTCCGGGCTGGTAGTGGGCTCCAATGCACGAGATCTTGTAGCACTTACCAATGAGGCCCTATCCATTAGTATTACACAGAAGAAATCCAGAAGCGGTAAATCAGGCCAGCGTGTTCCAAACACGTACTTCTACGTTTTTTTATCAAACCCTAATTGACTCGCATAGACAAATATCTTTTCCAGCCGATATCACGCCTTAATTCACGACTAGTAGAAAGTTTTCCTTTTTCGGATTTCATCGCTCTGCTGAATATAAGAGGCGATCTTGAATCCTTCGTTCGTACAGATCGTCTTGAAATCACATCTATCCTCTTTACAGGTATCGTCTCGTGCTTTCTCCTGGTTTCTCACTCTGTTTTTTTGTTCATGTAGATTGCTGGTACAGATAGGGCGAAAACTTATCCCATCTTTTGATTTTGTAGTACATATTGGGATCTTCCAGTGACAACCGTACCTCTGACTCTTCGCAGAGAAGCTTTGGGATCGACAAAAACTGGTTTTGTTCTTATGAGGAGGCATTGGACAGAATTAATTCTCTGTTTCGTGAAGCTGGAGAAATTATTCAGGACATGCCTTCCACCTATTTATGTGGAATGCGGATGCATGCTTAGGATTTCATGACTCTGGTGGACATGGAGGAAAAGCGGGGAGATGGTGAAACATCGGACGTTGGAGAAGCTGTGGTGGCATATGCTGAGACGGTTGTCGAAGTGGGTGTTGGACAGGTGGAAGAAACTGTTGCTGCTGAGGCGGTTTCCAGGTGGGATGTTGGAGTTGCTGTTACGGAGGCGGCTTCTGAATGGAACGTTTGTTGTCCGAAAGATTATTGGGAAAAGTGCTTGAAAGGGCTCTGACAGAGGCGTTGGCGATCCGGGCGTCTACTTTCGATGACCAGTTTCCCTTTTTGTCATTTCTCTTTGGCGTGCAGCCGCTTTGATGTTTCATAGACTCATTTTTATCTTCTTTGTATTCATGGCGAAGTTAGGGTCTCGCCAAATAACATCCCGCTTATTTAGCTTCTTTGAAAAAAAACCTATTTTTCGAAAGGATCCAAAACCTTCATCAAAATAAGTTGTTTGATATTCTATACCTTTCCTGTAGTCTGATGATTCCTTGTATATTCTTCCCTTCAAAGTTTCGAGTAAATTATTTTTTGTAGGGTTTCGACTTTTCGGGTCACGATTTGATGGGTAATGGTTTCACGATGTTTCGGGATTTATTTATTTATTTAGTTTTTTTTTTTTTTTTGAGATCCAGAAAACTCATTTGAAAGGAAAAGTATGCTTCAAATAGAAATCGGAAACCTAATTAAGAATGCAAGCGGTGCATTCATCTTGGAAGGAATACAAATATTGAGTGGAAAGGGAAATCGCTGAAGAAAATACTAAAGGAAGAACGCTGGAGGAGGAAGTAACACCGTGCTTTAGGTATTGAAGGGCTTGAGCCATCACGAGTGAACTGTTATGCCTTCCAACTTGTCAGTGTTGATGAGTTTGCAGTAACCGCCCAAAAGAACATCTGCCACCAGATATGGCTCGTCTTCCTTTTCCTCTGGTGAATCAGGCCGAACAACTATCTTCACTGTTATATTTCCGACTTGAAATGAGGTTGCCTTGACTACCATGTCTCCAATTTGAAACTTTGGGCGTCGTGTAACCGCTTGACTCTTGGTCTCGTCATCTTCGATTGCAGCTTCCAAATTCTTAGTGAAGCGCTTGAAAGGCCCAGCGTCCCACTCACATCTCTTAACAATGTCTGTGCTGATAATCAGACCAAGTCCCCATGACAGTCTAAGAGAAGAAGTGACTGGTTGTAGAGAAGGTTGTTTGACCAGACTTACTTGTGTTTGGAATCTATGAGCGAGCGCTAGCGGGCTTTTTTCGGGTGATCGAGTTCCATTGGTAAGTTGTTCATACGACAGCAGGTTGGACGGCTTGTTGGAAACTTTTTCGGGTGTCGACACTGGCAAAGGGGATGCTCCCAATTTTGCTTCGTTGTCAAATACCCACGAGCACCCCAGGATCATGCCATAACCTAGTTCTTTGACAATGTGGAATTTGTTATGTGTTATAACGTCTCCCACCTTGATCTCGAGGTTAATGTAGCCGTATGCGTTCATTGCTTCTCCTTCCGAATTCTTGACCATGGTTGGGGAGTGGGTAGTCTCTTGCTTCAAAATTCCTGCAGCTATCAGAGTCTTGATGGTAACGACATTGAAGTCAGAGGCCGTGTCGATCAGTGCGTTGTCGAGCTCAGCGCCTCTTAGATAGGCCGTGATCCGCAGTCCCCAGTTGTGTTTTTTTCGGCATCGTTTCCTGAAAGATCTTGGGCTCCTGGCGTGGCTTCCATAACAGGAAAAATTCGTTTGCTTGACACAACACGATTGGGGGCTGTAAAGATATCTTGACGTTGTGCCTTGGAAAGATAGAGAATTTCGCATACATGCTGCATCATGGATTGTACAGTCTCGTGTACGGATTCCCCATAGATCCCGCAATTCCTGACTGGAAGTGGATCTCCATGTACTCCTTCGTTTCCTAGCTGATGTTCCCCTGCTTCAACTTTCTCCTTGAAGATATGCTTCAGTCTGTTGCACTCACTGGTCGGATGGTGAACAATCCTGAGGTAGCGGCAATATTTGGGGTTTGCTATATCGGCTTCGGTCGGTGGGCGCCTGGGAGGTGATAGTCTGATGACGCCATCCTGGATCCATGCCTCTAAGAGTTCAATCACCTTCTCGATCGTGAACGGGAAATCCAGGACATCTTCTTCAGCTTCGTGATGACGCATGAGAGATTTGACGGCGGCCCTCCGTGGCGGATCCGCCCGTCGTGCTGGTGTCGTGCGCTTAGGCTGTTGGTCTGCCGCTGGGGACTTCCTTTTTTCTCCTTCGTCTACTACACTCATAGAGGAGGGACCGGCGTTGTATTGCTTGTTGACGAGACGCCTACTTCCTCGAGTTTCGCGTGCATGTTCGCCTCTGGTTGGCCTGGTTCTTTCTAACAATGCTGGTGCTATCGTGGCCGATCGTTTGGCTGCCTCATGGATTTCATAGAATGTCTGAAACCGCAAGTGCTCTAGTAAGGCACGATAGATGGGAGCCATACCGTTGATGCAGGAATTCACCAATTGATGTTCGATCACGTTTGGGTCGTGACAGTCTAGCGCTTGAACCCTGAATCTCTTGACAAAATCATTTAGATGTTCGTTATCTCGTTGGAACATCCTTCCTAGATACGAGAAGGTAACTTACTCAGACACGAATAAGTACTTCTTGTAGAAAGTCGTGACCATGCCACCCCAGTTGGGGATGCTGTTTGGTGTGATGATGTTGTACCATGTGTATGCTCTTCCGGTAAGAGACTTCGAAAACTCCCTCAAACGAAGAACGTGATTGTATTCATGTTCGCCTAGAGACTCCAGGAATCGAGAGATATGTTCACGTGCATTCCTAGTGTCGTCGTATAAAGTGAATTGAGGAGAAGAGTATCCTCTTGGAAGATGAATTCTTTATATTTTAGGCGGGTAAGGGGGTTGATGCTGATGCATGTCTATATCATCACTTTTGATTCGATTCCGAAGAAGTTGCTACAAATCTTCTCGCGTGACAAAATTGGACGGTTGATTTCTCTCCAATGGGGTTCTGGCGCGAGTTTATTCGTCTGCAAAGGTGTGCCCTGCTGAGGTGCCGACGCCAGGGGTATTGGAGGTGTTCCTCATCGACTTTGGATGTCGCGACTCCCATGGTAGCCGCTCCGTTAGGGTCTTTAGAAATACAAGTACCTCTTTCTGAGTCGAAACCATGTCTGTCTGGGCTCTAGCAAGAACTTCCTGTCTTTCCATCAAATCAGCGATGGTGACATGGGGTCGGCCTCCTCTGGCTCCTCCGGTTTCTTGTCCTGATGGCAGAGTAACTGGAGGCGCCATACTCGACAAAAAATTAAGGGAGGTAGCAGCAGCTCTGGCCCTGGTGACTGGTGGTATAACACCTGAAGGAGCGCTTTCCGTGCTGCTGGGATTAGTAGGTTGTGTAGAAACATTAGGGGCGGCAGCAACTCTGGTTCTGGTGATTGGTGGTGTAACACCTGGAGGAGAGTTTTCCGTGCTGCTGGGATTAGTAGGTGACGTATTGATGTCACAAGAAGGAGTGTCAGTACCAGGGACGGGTTCCGTGCTGGTGTTCTCAGGGTTTGTTGCTGACCCTGATCTGAGATCTACCATGTTAAAATTGGAATTAAAAGGTGAAACTGGAAATTGGAAATCGATATTGCAACCGAGAGATTCATCTCCCACTGTGGTCGCCACTTGTTTGAGGATGAAAACAGTTTCTGCTGATTTTGATAATTTCGAGTGTGTGGGTGTGAAACGAGTCTAAACCCTAAACAATGTACTGCAAAGGAGTACCTTGATTCGAGAGATAAATCTGTATAAATCCGGCCTAAACCAAGAAATGGCCATTCCAGACTTGCTTCGGTCACAAAGTGAAGGAGAAGGGTTTTTCTAGGGAGGGAAGCGAAGAGAGTGTTGAGACCAGAATAGTTGATTCGGGAAGAGTAGTTGTTTGACGACTTGTATCAGAAAGTGGAAAGCTAACCGGTGGGAAAGCTAACAAGTGATTTCTGAGTGTTGTATTCTCCTGACCAAAACTTGTTCTTTGGTGGAAATAGGTGAGACCTATTTATACAAGTCGCAACGAAACGTACCCTGGTCTCGTAAGAAGTGGAAACGGTTGAGTAAATGGAAGAAATCGGTAACGGGTAATGCATGGAATTGTTGTTTCCATAATGAATGAAAACTTTCACCATTAATTCTTGTATTTACTAACCGCCTCACTCTTATGACACTTTCTTGTAACGGGCGTAGTGTACGCCGCACGCTATAAACCGCCATACCAATACCCTGATGAGCATCCCCCCAGTTTGTGACATGTTTTGATGTCTCGAGTGTTTTGTGTAGCATATTGCTATTGTTTGGAAAGTTGAGCTTGGGAGGCTTGTCGGCTCGGTGGTGACCTTCGACGGTCGAGATTTTGCATCTTGAGAGGAAGGTTAGTCGTTGATTATGGTTACCTTCCGTTGGTAGCCAGTGGCGTGGCCACGGTGCTGGCATGGATTGCGATGCTCTTGGCGTGGATAATTAAGGTTTGGTGCCGTGACAATAGAATTGGCATAGCTAAGTGTGCGCCGTGGCCAAAGAGTTGGCAGCGTAGCCAAAGGTTGCCACAAGTCGTTTGGTTTAGTGGCAAGCTTGTACGGCTGAGATTTGCATCTCATAAGGAAGGATAGCCGTTGATTATTGCAACCTTCCGTTTGGCATCCAGAGGCATGGAGGCATGGCCAAATTAGGGCTTTGGCACCGTGGCCAAATTAGGGCTTTGGCACCGTGGCCAAATTAGGGTTTTGGCACCGTGGCCAAGAGTTGACAATGTAGACAAGACGAGCTTGTACGGCTGAGATTTGCATCTCAGAAGGAAGGATAGTCGTTGATTGTTACAACCTTCCGTTTGGCAGCCAGCGGCATGGAGGCATGGATGGCATGGCTTTGGCGTGGCCAAATTAGGGTTTTGGCACCGTGGCCAAGAGTTGGCACCGTAGCCAAGAGATTGCCACAAGTCGTTTGGTGGAAAGTTTGTACGGCTGAGATTTGCATCTCAGAGGGAAGGGTAGTCGTTGATTGTTGCAAACCTCCGTTTGGTAGCCAGCGGCATGCAGGCATGGCCGGTGTGGCTTTGGCATGGTTTAGGCGCGGCCAAACTAGGATTTTGGCATAGTTTTAGGCGCGGCCAAAATTAGGGTTTTGGCATAGTTTAAGCGCGGCCAAAATTAGGGCTTGGCATTGGGCCAAAAGTTTCCACGCGTTTAGTGGCGAACTTGGACGGCTGAGATTTGCATCTCAGAAGGAAGGGTGGCCGTTGATTGTTGCAACCATTCGTTTGGCAGCCAGCGGCATGGAGGCATGGCCGGCATGGCTTTGGTGCGGAGGTGTGGCTAGCATGGCATTCCATTGGCACTATGGTGCGGCTGGCATGGTTGGTATGCCTTTGGCAAGGAGATGTGGCTGGCATGGTTGGCATGTCTTTGGCGCGGAGATGTGGCTGGATGGCATGACATTGGCACGGTGGTGCGGCTGGCATGGTTGGCGTGCCTTTGGCGCGGAGATGTGGCTGGCATGGCATGCCATTGGCACGGTGGTGCGGCTGGCATGGTTGGCATGCCTTTGGCGCGGAGATGTGGCTGGTATGGCATGCTATTGGCACAGTGGTGCGGCTGGCATGGTTGGCATGCCTTTGGCGCGGAGATATGGCTATTAGGGTTTAGTGTGTCGAAACCCTAGTTTAAAATACGTGGCGCGCGTGATTGGCGCGTTTGGCTATCATGCGCGGCTGACATGTGCATATATGATGCCATTCAGTACCGAGGGCTCTGCCGTGGATCATGGCATATAAAAAAGGTACCCCGGTAATTTTACGTGGACATGTTAAATGGATCAATAAATGTGCTAGTGGTGACATTATTACTCAAGTGTGACGTCACTGTCTTACTAAGGTTTTACGATTTTAACCCTAAGCTAAAAACCACCATCAACAAGTGCGTATTGACCATGAGGATGCTCTCTCTCTTGCTCGTGAAGCTGGAGCTGAGGGTGAGGTTATTCAAGACATCTATCATTTATTTCATGAAGCTGATCAGGATCTTTCTTTAGCTACTGCCCAATGTGATGATGGGCGTTTGATGGTGGAAGCTTTGGATGCGAATATTGCTCGTTGTCGGGCATTAATGGATGGTTAGGTTGTGAGTCCCTCTATGGAGGATGTCTTTGTTTTGGTGTCTGCTTTTTTTGTTGCTCTTTTGTGTATTTTTTCTGCGTCGGTGTGAATAAAGTTTTTGCTTAAATTGGATTATTGTTCTCTTCCCCATACTTTTTTCTTTTTTTTTGAACGCGCCTACTCCTTCTCCCTCTATCTTTTTTCTTTTTGGAAGGATGTCGGGTGGTGGGCATTGATAGAACGCTTCTACTCCCCTCTTTTTACCGAAGGATGTTGCATGGGGTGGGAGATGATAGAACGCGCCTACTCCCCCCTCTGTGTTTTATTAGAAGGGTTCTGGGTGGTTTGGGAGTTGGTAAAACGCGCCTGCTCCGCCCTCTCCTTTTATTAAAGGGTGTTGGGTGGGGTGGGCGATGATAGAACGCGCCTACTCTCCCCACTCTTTTTATTGAAAGGGTTTTGGGTGGGGTGGGAGGTGATGGAACGCACCTACTCCCCCCCTCCTTTTTTTTCTCAAAGGGTGTTAAATGGGGATGGCGTTAGTGAAACACGCCTACTCTTCCCTCTCTTTTTATTGAAAGGATGTTGGGTGGGTTGGGTAGTGATAGAACGCGCCTACCCCCCCCCCCCACCCCCATCTTTTTATTGAAAGGGTGTTGGGTTGGGTGGGCGGTGATGGAACGCGCCTACTACCCCTCTCTTTTTATCGAAGGATGTTGGGTGGGGCAGGCGTTAGTGAAACGCGCCTACTCCACCCTCTCTTTTTATTGAAAGAGTGTTGGGTGGGGTGGGCGTTAGTGAAACGCGCCTCCCGCGGCATCCTTTCTTGGATTTGTTCACTATGCAAGTGCCTTTGGCTTTTCTTATGACTTTTTGTAGTTTTGTCCTTCAATCAGGTGCCTTTGGCATTTCTGAGACCTTCTGTAGGTTTGTCAGTCAATCAGGCGCCTTTGACTTTCTTGAGACCTTTTGTAGGTTTGTCAGTCAATCAGGTGCCTTTGGCTTTCCTGAGACCTTTTGTAGATTTTTCAGTCAATCAGGCGCCTTTGGCTTTCATGAGACCTTTTGTAGATTTGTCAGTCAATCAGGCGTATTTGGCTTTCCTGAGACCTTTTGTAGATTTGTCAGTCAATCAGGTGCCTTTGGCTTTTCTGAGACCTTTGTAGATTTGTCAGTCAATCAGGTGCCTTTGTCTTCCTGAGACCTTTTGTAGATAGACACCATTTTCGATGACTTACTTTTATTGCTTAGGGCAGATGTTTATACATGGCATGACTCATGCGTGAAAATTTTTCAACCACTTGCCGTTGATAGGCATTTTGACCTTGGTTCCGTTTATACGCCTAAGCTTATAGTATCCGCTTTCTGCCACTTTCCTTATCTTGAACGGGCCCTCCCAATTTGCGGCAAACTTCCCAGCGCTGGAATTTCTTTGTACATGGGAGGCGATTTTTAAGACCAAGTCGTCCATCTTAAATGTCCTCTGCTTCACGCTTTGGTTATAGTAATTAGCCGTGCGTTTTATGTAGGCTTCCGCGAATCTTTCCACTTGTGCTCTCCTTTCCTCTATTGTGTCTAAGTGGGCGAAACGACTTATTTCGTCTGGTGTTGTATGGCTAGCCATTGCCACTCTTGCATATGGGGTCGCTATCTCCGCAGGCAGTATCGCGTCTTCTACATAGACTAGTGAATATGGTGATGCTCTCGTGGAACTACGCTTCGAGATCCTGTACGCCCAGAGCGCCAGCGGCAACTGTTCATGCCATTCTCTATCATGATCGTGCACTGTTCTGCTAAGGATTCGGACGAGCGTTTTGTTCGTTGCTTCCGCTTGCCCATTTCCTTTGGGATAGTAGGGAGTTGATTTATGAAGTCTTGTGTTGTATTGGCGGAGTAGATCGATCACATCCTTATTTACAAACGACTTGGAATTATCTGCTCTGATTATCATAGGCGCACCGAACCTATAAATGATGTGTTCATTAATGAACCCGGCTACAGTAACTCCAGCATAGTCTTTGAGGGGTATTGCTTCAACCCATTTTGACGCGTACTCCGTGGATGTTACTATGTATTAATGGCTCTTCGAGGACGTCGGGTTGATCGGTCCTTAGGGTCGAGCCCCCAACTATGAAATGGCCACGGTGTCACTATGTTGTGTAGTAGAGTGTGAGGCGCTTGGATCAGATTTTCATGTGTCTGGCAGCTTAAGCATTTTAGGACATGTTCCGCGGTATCGCTTTCCATGGTTGGCCAGTAAAACCCTCCTTCATAAAGTTGCAGGAACAACTTCCGGATTCCCTGATGCTTAGCGTCGTGGGACCGGGTCATTACCTCTACTGCTTCCTGATCCGACAAACATTGCAATACAGCATTGTTATAACTTTTGCGATAAAGAACACCTTCGTGCATGAAGAAACACGCCTCATTCTTTTGGACTTTCAGGGTCGCCTGCCTGTCACCAGGTAACTTACCATGTTGGATGAAATCGATGTAGGGCTGTCTCCAGTCCACTTCCTCAGCATTGCCGACTTCAGCGGGTTGCGATGGAGCTTGACAGTCGGCACAGCTGTCTTAGAGTGTTGCCGCTTGAGCTGACATGCTCGACCAATATACACTAAACCTTTGAAGTTTACTGTAGAGGTGAACGACGCCGGTTTTCTCACATGTCTCCGTGTGCAGTTCCTGGAGTAATCTCTCTGCTTCTCTTTTATTCACACACCTCGCGAGGGATCCTATAGATGACCTATAGTACAAGTCCCCTTGGATCATTACAAATTGCTTCAAGGCTTGCTTCCTCGAAATCCAGGTATTCTTTCCAAGTGTTGGGCAACTCCTTTCTTCGTATGACCGTGCCCTCTTCTTCACCGTTTAATTGTAACTTACTTTCCAGGGTTTCCAAGGCGTCCATGTGCTTATTTCCACCTCTGCCAGTATGGTCGAATATTGACCCCGTTTGGTTCATCAACCTTTGAGCCTCCACCCGATGGGGTGATAAGTGTGGTTCTTTGACATGAAAGTCGTCATTAACTTGGTTCGTTATGAGACTCGAGTCTCCTTTGACTTCTAGGCTCCCAAAATTGAGCTCCTTTGCCATTCGAATCAGTGCTTCTTATTCGGTAACGTTGTTACTACACGGGAAGTCTATTTTAAACGAGTATGAGAGCAGCTCGCCTCGTGGGGCTTCGAATACTACTCCGGCTCCTCCAACAGTACCATATGATGACCCATCAAAGAACATGGTCCGGGGCTTGTCAACGTCTGCAGCCGCTAATTCTCCGGGTATATATTCATGTACCACATCGTCTCCTTCTCCTGGAAACATTGGTATCAGGTCGGGTATTGCCTATCCTCTTATCGCATTTGGGCGCTGATATTTGAGATCGAATTCCAACAATTGTAACAACTACCAAGCAGTTCTCTCTGTTAGGACAGAATTTGAAGCTAAGTAGGCTAAGGGGGTTTTCGCTGCCACCACAATGGTTTCGTGCGTCAAGAGGTAAGGGCGCAACTTCTGTGTCGCGTATATGAAGGCTAGACATGCCTGCTCTACGTGCGGATATCTCAACTCCGCGTATCGCAGAACTCAGATAACATAATAGATATGTGACAGCTCGTTTCCCCCCATGTCTTGTGCGAGGACTGCGCCTATCGCCGAGCTGGTAAACGTCGTGTATAGGTAGAGGGTGACTCCTCGGATCGGGGGACTTAGGACTCTGGGGATGACAAGGCATTGCTTTAGTTTCTCGAACGCAACGCACTGTATTTCCCCCCACACAGCGTCTTTCTCCAGTAAGGGAAGGAACGCAGTCATTAGTTGTGCTAAACCGGGAATGAAGCGTCGTATGTACGATATCCGTCCTATGAAAGCCTGTAGCTCTTTTGTGCTTGCTGGTGGCGCCATTGTCGTGATCGCCCTCAACTTTTCTTGGCTCCACTCGGATTCCTTCATCAGCTACTACGAATCCCAGGAACTTCCATGATGTTACCCCAAAAACAATTGAGAGGATTCATTTTGAGCTTGAGCTTTCTGCATCTCTCAAAAGCCGTCTTCAGGTGGGAGGTGTGGTCCTCAGCTTCTTGCATTTTGACCACAATGTCATCAACGTACACTTCTACCATTTGGTGCAGCAAGTCATGGAATATGGAGGTCATGGCGCGCTGATGTTTGGCGCCAGCATTCTTCAGACCGAACGATATCACCATATAGTAGAAGTTTCCGTATGGAGTTTGGAAGGCGCTCTTCTTTGCGCCCGATGGGTCCATCTTTATTTGGTTGTATCCAATGAAGCCACCTATGAAGGAGTAACGCCCCTTCCCTCCTGTCGTGTCTAGCGTCATATTGATGTTTGGTAGCGGGAAGTCGACCTTTGGGCTTGCTCGGTTCAGGTCTCTATAGTCCACACAGCATCTGACTTTCCCATTCTTCTTTACCACGGGCACAATGTTAGCTATCCAAGTAGGGCGCTGGATTGGTTTGATGAATTTGGACTTAAACAGCCGTTCCACCTCTTCCTTTATTGCGAGAGCGGTGGCTCTAGGGAATTCCCTCCTTTTTTGTTTCACGGGCTTGAATTCAGGCGATACACCAAGATTGTGAACCACAAGATTGCTGTCCAGACCCGGAATCTCGTTGTAATAGTAGGCGAAGACATCCTTGTAATCTTTAAGTAGCGCGATCAATGCTTCCCTCTCTTCTTTATCTAAACTCTCGCTTATCATGATGAGGCGCTCGTCTTCTTGCGTTCCTATATTGACCTTCTACATTCCGTACATAGTGAGATCTCCTGGCGTTCGCTCTTCGGCGATCTTGGCGGTAGTGTCTGTCAGCTGGTTTTGCAGCTCCTCGTCATCAATTGTGCTATAAGGAAGCTCGAACAAACTTTGTTCTGCGCTTTTAGAGGGAATTTCCATTTCACTCATTGATACATCGGCATAATCTTGCACGTTCATGGGTGCTCCCTTGATTAATTGCTACAAACGGTATACGTGCCCTCCATCTGGCTTAGAGAAATGCTGAAAACTAGGCTGCTCCTCTTGCTTCCTTTTTTCTTTCTGTCGGAAATACCATCCTAGATGGGCGAAAAACAGACTTGCCCGGCTCCGACTTTTCTTCCTCTCCCCGCTTAGGTAACGGGATGAGTTGTACCTCGGGCAATTCATCTATTTCTTTTGGTTCGTTATAGAATATTGCGTCCGCCATGTATGCTTTCTATGGGTCGAAAGGATTGATTTTGGCTGGAATCCGGTACTGCTTACCTCCTATGCTGGTCTTCACGCATTGGTGGTACGTTGACACGACCACCTTGTGATTAAGTAGCCATCCTCGCCCCAGTAATACGTGGAATGTGGTGTCATCCTCCAGTACATAAAACGGTGTGGGCGCTCAGAAAGGACCGACCTTCATGACCAGGTTAACGATTCCAATAGTTGTCTGAGCATGGCCTCCGACCCCTTTTACCGTTGTGACTCGCATTCTGATCACGGACCGCTGGACGCCCAGAATGTCTAGTGTATGCATGGATATTAGGTTCAGAGACGCGCCTCCATCGATGAAAGCTCTCTTTAGCGGTTTCTTGTTGATGTACGTTGTTAGGTATAAAGGTCTAAGGTGCTCCCCCGGGCAATAGATATATTCATCGGTAAATACAATCGCCTCCTTAGGGAGGAGACCACAAGGCCTTCCCTATGCTATATCCGTTATAGCCTTGGACGCTTCTTTGATTTGATTTTCGCTGAAACCAAGCGAGTCGAAGAACTGTTGAGCCAACACCGTTTTGGCGAATTGTCTAGCCACGCCATCTGTGTTTGCAAATGCAGAGTTCTCCATTCCGACTTCGCACGCCTATTTCTCATCGTCATCCCACGGTTTCCAGACATCTCCGCTCGGGTCATGAGAGAGCATCATGACTTGGTGTTGGGTTTTTTTCCCGCCTTCGGGATTATTTATCTCGATCTCGCTTATTTCCAATTTTTTTAGAAACATCCTCTGAAGGTTGAAGTAGTCGATTGTGGGGTGTTGTATCCTTTGATGGAAGTGACAATACCTAGCGTCGTTTTTGTCGATGGTGCTAGGGTCCATTTTTGTTGGGGGCAGTTGAGTTTCCTTGTTCTCTATCCATTATTCCAACAAACCCACGATTTGTTCTTTGCTGCAGGGTAAGGGCGTGGAAGCGCTTTTGTGCCCCAACCCTCTCGACCATTATTTTCGCGAGTATTTCTAGGCACGGTTGATACGGTATCGACTGAATTACGCCATATGTAATCTGAGTTCGGTTCTTCGATGCAGTCAGCGATTCTTGCGGCTTCTTCTTATAGCTCCACGAATGTGGGGAAACGGAAGTTAACTAGGATTTTCTTAAACGATTGAGTTATTCCTCGCGCACAAATTTCCACTAGCGCTTCCTCCTTGACATCTTCATGGCAATACAGGGTGAGAAGACAAAACCTGGCGATGTATTTTCCTATCTTTTCGCCTGGGCGTTGGTTACACTTGCTCAAGTATATAGTTGTGACCTTCCTCTTTGCTGAATAGACTTTTCTGAGGAAGAGCGTGGACATGGTCGACCATGAGCTAATGCTTCCTGACTTTAGGTTGTCATACCAAGTAAATGATGTATCAGTTAGCGACTTTGGGAACTCTCTCAGACATAGTTTCCCACCAGTTGCACGATCATTCATAGTGGATAGGAATCGACTAAGGTGTTCCCTTGCATTTCCTTGGCCATTGTAGACCTTGAATTTCGGTGAAGTGTAATCTTCTGGGTATTGATATTCTGTGATTTCGGAAGAGTAAGGGCTAGCCATGAAATTGTAGTTATCTTGTTTCACGACCCTATAGTTCATCTCTAAGTACTTTGTCATCGCCTCTTGCGTCATAGCTATAGGTTCTTCTTCCATTTCTTCCGCGTTCTCCATTGCTTCTTTAGCATTCTTCTCGGCGCTGGCTACTTTCATGAGCTTTCTCAACTCTTGCTCGCTGCGTATGTGGTCCTCTAGCTCCTTCCGCATCTCTTTGAGGGAAGGCTGGATAAGCGGCGCTTCCTCGACTTCCGGCTGTTTGTCCTTTTCGCGCGTGGCATCTGGTGTTCTCGCCTGTGTGATTGGGTCTGATACTATCCCTACTCTCTCGCCTTCTGGGTTAAGTTGACGAATGTTCAGACTCTTTGTCGCGCCTGAACTAGCGCCTTCTGGGTGTGTCATGGTGAGCTAGGCACGAGCCTCCGGTTGTGGTCGCCAAATGTTGAAGGGTGATTTCAGATTTAGGTTTTACCCGTCCTATCTACACCAAATGACCACACTATACCAAGAATAGTAAGAGAGAGAGTTGTCTTTCCATTGTACCTTGTCCTTCTTTATATAGACTTTCCAAAAGCCCCTTCCTTTTATGACATCATGCCATGTGTCCTAAACTTCTTTAACTACTACTAATGTCATTCCTTCTCTAATAAAACCTCCTTCCTTCTTATTAATTCATCCCTAGTCCTTTCCACCTAATGGATACTTTCTTAGTGGACTTGGGAATTAGTCTTCATGTCTCATATTGGGCTTGCCTCCCTTTCAGGGGCACACTAGACCGGCTAAGGGGTAATATTTTTCATGTATCAACATGGATTGTAGTTGAACCCTAATCAATCTCACACTGATTCAAGGTATAGTTGCGCTTCTTACGTCTCTGATCCCAGCAGGATACTACGCACTTGAATTTGTTAGCTGATCACACCCACAACTAAGAGTTGCTATGACCCAAAGTCAAAGACTTGATAATCAAATTTGTCTCACACAGAAATACGTATGAGTTTTGTTCCGTCTTTTGATAAATCAAGGTGAACAAGAACCAATTGATATACCGGACTTATATTCCCGAAGAACAGCCTAAAAATATCAATCACCTCACAATAATCTTAGTCGTATGGTAGCGAAACAAGATATTGTGGAATCACAAACGATGAGACGAAGATGTTTGTGACTACTTTTTATCTTTCCTATCGGAGATTAAATCTCGATCCAATCTTAAAGAAGATAGTACTCAAATACGATAAAAACAACAAGATCACATCATACAACTACAGAAAAAATAGTTGGGTCTGGCTTCACAATCCCAATGAAGTCTTTAAGTCGTTAACCTACAGGGTTTCGTGAAATACCTAAGGTTAAAGGAGAATCGACTCCAGCTTATACAACTAGTATCACACGGGAGGTGTGGGGATTAGTTTTCCCAGTTGCTAGAGTTCTCCTTTATATAGTTTTCAAATCAGGGTTTGCAATATAAGTTACCTTGGTAAAAAATCATTTAATATTTACCATTAGATGACAACCTGATTGGGTTCAACCTAATATCTTTCAACTGTTAGATCGAACTTAGCTTGTTATACACAAATGAAATGTACCCTCAATTAGGTTTAGTAACCGTACCTAAACGTGTACACCATGTTGGCTCAACCGTAGTTTACCGAGGTTAGCTATATGAACACTCTCATATCAATCTTATTCATCTTAACCATAACTAGTTCAAATGACTCAAATGAAACTAGTTAAAGATTTGTTCAACTGCTATATTCTCATAGAAGTACAAAGAAACACAATTGAAGCAAAATCGGTTTGATTCACTCGAATCAATTCATGAACATTATAGCGACGGTTTGCAAAGAATGCATTCTTTAATATATAAATGTATTAGTTCATGAGTAAACCGATTTTAGAACTTTAACCACTCAAGTATGCAAACGGGTACGCATACTTAAGTAGCCGATCTGAGTTTGGGTTTGCCAGTATGCAAATGGGTACGCATACTTAGTACACTTCCAAAACCCAGCAGAAATTTCCGGACCTATACCTTATGCAAGTACGCGTACCGGTATGTGTACTTGGTACACGAAATTTCATAACTACAAGTACGCATACGGTTATGCATACTTTAGTTCTGGTCATGGATCACATACATGCATGAATGCACACTATGTTTATAATACAATGATGGTTAAGTATTCTAAACTATTATTTCAATCATTGAAACTTTCTTAGAGGATGATAATAGCCGTTTTCACACACTATTAGCATCAAAGCAATTTTCAAGTTATTGAAATAATCATAACGAAATATTCCAAGTCTACACCAAATAACTGTATCACACAAACCATGTAAGATGTTACTCGGCGATTTTCACATTATCATCTTTTGACTTTCGTCAAGAATATAAGATGAACTTGGTTGAAGCAAAAGCTTACCAACACATATTTCGAGAAATATGTAAGCGAGTTAAACTCAACTCGAAAATGTGTATAATCAACAACTATATAGTAATACGACTTCTGTCCCAATATAGGAGATAAAGTAGAAATAGACTTTCCAAGTGATGGATGAGTTTTAGTCTCCACATACCTTTTGTTGATGAATTTCCTCAAGCTCTCCTTAGTAGTTCTTCGTCTTCAACTAATTAACACCGTGAAGTATAATGCTCAACTACACAATCTATCCTAGTCCGAGACATTACTATAAGTAGACTAGGAATCAAAACTTATAGTTTTGATCACTAACATTGACAAACAAGCTTGAGATAGCAATGCTTGCGAGTTCAACAGAGCAGTGCTCTAGCAGTTTCCATGAAATGTCCAAATAGCTAAAACTACATAAGTTTCAAACTATAATTTATTTATTTGAAATCAAAAAACTCTAACACTACTAAACACCATGTCGTTTTAAGAATATAGGCTTGCTTTACGTTACGTGTACATGTAATTACACAAAAGAAATCTACTCTTTTAAACATGGGGAGTATAATTGAACTGTGGCCTTTAGGTTATAATTATCGATGCACACACTAAGCAACACCATGCTTGTATGCAAGCTTTTCCAACATCAAGTGAAAGTGTGGGGCATTCATGTTTAAATTTGTTAATATTAATTAAGGAATGGAAACTACTAGGAGAGTAGGAGTTGTACCGGTAGATATATTTAGATTTTATGTTACCTACGGCCGGTTCCTATGGGCATGGCAAAGACATGAGTTTGCCACTTTACCAGGCCAGGTCGAGTACCTACCGGACTCGATCGTTCGGTGTAATCTAGATCGACCGGTCAAGAGTCGACCGCCAGCGGTGTGAACACGGTCGCCCACAACATCTTATCCAACGGTCATCAATTCATCATCTTGTAAATACAATATCCAATTTCATTCCAACTCACACCATTTCTTCAATATTCATTCTTTCACTCCACAAAGTTCAATTGTATCACAACTTTGACAACAATACTATGGTGATATGTATCACCCCCTAGGTAATACTTCATCTCACAATGAAAACCACTCCCCCTTACATAATGATCCGTAAACCATATGTATTTGTAGTGTGAACTACACATTAATTCTCACCCTTTTTGTCAATATAAATTGGCAAAGGTACGAAAACTAGTGGTATCCTCATGAAATTTTCGTAGATATACTTCATGACCAAAAGAGAACAACATACCAACTTGTTTCGATGATTTCACATAGTCGAAACTTAGTGTATCCATCAAGGAGTTTATAAAGATACAAGATAACCCCTACAATATTCCACAACCGCACTCCCCACAAAGATTCGGCAATTAAGCACAAGTTCAAATAAGAACTCTCCCCCATAAAATGTCATTCCCGAAAGAACAACAAGAACAACCTTACTTTTACAAGAAAAGAAGGATTTCTTTGGACATTAACAAATTACATGAAACATGAATTTGTATCCAAAAGTCTCAATTGAATTAACCACAAGGAAAATGATCAATTCAATTGGTCATGCTCAACATAAGAGAACTTACGGAGCTACACAATACATACACAAAGATGTGTATCAGGGAAAGAACAATACTGCGGAATAATCAAAGATTCATTCTATTTTTCATCACTATTTGCACAATGACATATAATAGACTTAATCTTTGTAAACAAAAGTTCATCCTTTCTTCCATCAATATTTGCATAATGACATAAAAGGCTTAACTTTTGTAGTCAAAAGTTCATTCTATCTTTTATCAATACTTTCATACAGACATATAATAGAGCTAAATTTTGAACAAGTATAAGACAATCAAGGTTCACGGACGTAAAAAACATATCCCAAAACAATTTGCAATATATAAAACCTTAAAGATTAATACTGCAAAAATCATCTTCCAAATAAACTTTAGAATTTAAACACATAAATCTAAAAACATTGCAAGAGGAAAACGTTGGCAATAGCTATGTGTACTCACAATAATGGCTATTCCAAACCCTAGTTATCCTTCTTAAAAACACAAGAATAAATTCTCATAAGAAGTTTCCTAGACAATTATTGAAAAAAAATCCCATAAACCATTTCACTTACTTTGAATACTCTTCTCATATTCCCTATATTCTTCAAGCTCATCTTCAATAAGATCAATCCTGGATTCAAGGTTATCCATCTTTTCTTCAAGTCTTTTGGAAGAAGATTCAAGTTCATTTTTCAGAGCACTTACTTGTTCCAAGACGAGATTCATGGTTAAAAAGATCTTATCAAAAGGAGAGACAGAGGGATTCCCAACAAGGGAGGAATCACGTTTATCGGATGACATCTCACTATCATAAGAGTCAAAATGAATCTTCTTGGAAGGAAAAAGAACATTCCAGACATCATTTTCTTTACTTGAAAGACTTGATGAGGACATATAGAAGAGATAAATGAAATTCTCTCACTTAGGAGAAATCTTCTTCTTAAAAAGAAGGAAGATAGGGGATAAATTTCCAAAAAGACCTTTGACCGAAATCCTAACAGAATTAGGTTATCCCCAAGAGAAGGTCTTAAAAACAAAAAGTCGTTTTAGTAGAGAAGCGGTTCTTGACTCAATAAACAAAAAGAGCCACAAAGAAGGAGAACAGAGACACACAAGAGAATCAACAGAAATAACTCACACAACCCTCTTGAAGATTATGGTTCTCGTCTAAGAGAGAAAAATAACTAGAACCATCTTAACCCTTATTACAGATTGTAATTTATCCAATCCAAGTCAGGATTGGGTGGTTTCTTATGAGAGGAAGAAGTATTTATTATTCTTTGCTTCTGTTGAGTCTTCGTAAGGGAAGAGTTATGTACATCATTCTTCCTTTTTAATACAGTTTTGAAAACCTTGACTGTTGATTTTGTAAACTATGAATGACTTTGGAAATCTCTTTTGAAAGAGATGAAGGCTTATTGGGAGATTTCCTTTTCATCTTCTGAAAACAAGGTTAAACAAAGGAGAGATTTTTTTTATACCTTGTGCACATTGTATCTCGATGATCCTGATGTCTACACAAGAGAACTAAACCATTTGGTATGTCCTTGTATTTTTACATATCATCAGAGTGACTTGAGAATGATATAGATTCATGAATAACTTGCTGAAGATGCCTAGAAGAGTTAATTGAGGAGGTTCGATGTATCTTAGTAGGATCATAATTTCGAGAGGCAACAATTTTTTTCTTAAATTCCGTAGTTGGCATTCCAGATCATCAATCTTTTTAATCAAGGCTTCCTTTTCCAGTTGAAACTCTTATGGAGAAGTAAGATTGTAAATCATAAAATAATCAGGGTTGTTAGGAGGACAAGTATGATTATCATCAAGGAAGTTAAGAGAACTTTCACAGATATTTTCCTCAGGGCAGTAATCAAGAGTAGCCATCCATGCTTTAGTTATCTCACTAAACTTCTCATCAGAAAGATTGGAAGTATCACGGACACTTCTATAACACTTGGAACAAGCTTTATTACCATAGTTTTTCTGAACTATTCTATCCCTGTTTTTAATTGAATGATCTTTCTTTCGAGACTTTCTTTTACTCTGTCTGAGAGTCTTTTTTAACTGTTGTATAAACAGTGAAAGAGTAGAATTAAAGCAATTCTCATCTCTTGAATCAATCAACTTAGGACGTCGAGACTTTTTATCAGATGTAGCAACAAAGTTGGCTACCAAGAGACGTTTTTCTCTTTGACATAGTTCAAGATAGAAAATCTTTAGTTTTCCAGCAAGAGTATTTCTAGAAAGGGTATCAAGGTTATTTCCCTCAACGATGGCATGCTTCTTAGAATCGTATCTAGTTGGCAGCGATCTGAGAATTTTCATCACAATGTCCTTTTCAGGAATAGTCTTACCCAATGCAAAACATGTATTAACAATTTCAGAAACTTTGTGAATAAAATCATCAAATGAATCTTCATCTGCCATACGAAGGTTTTCCCAATCAGAATTTAGGTTTTGCATCCTAGCTTCCTTTTCACAGGTATTTCCTTCAAATACGGTTTCGAAGTGTTGATGATGGTTTTTAGATTAGGGTTAAAATTGTAAAATCTTGCATCTGATGTGGCGTCACTCTGTAAGGAAACGGAGCCACGAGTGTCAGCCTTTCCACTAGCATACTTATTGAGCCGTTCAATATATCTACATTTACCCAGACTGGCGGGTGTAGAAACCATCCCAAACACTCTGTAAATTTCATCACCTCGCCAATACAAGACTTACTGAGTACTTTTCATGTGTTATATTCCCCGACAGAACCCTTAATATCGGTATGTCATGACGGATTTATGTTCACTCGCAGCGGAGTAGCATGGACCTCCAAGTACCAAAGTTAAGGCCATTGCACAAAATGCTCAGACGGAAAGCATACTGCATTCTATAAATAAAGATTTTTGTGGCAGCATACAAAATCCAGCCAATTATTGTGATAACTCGCAAAAAAATCATAAACCCGACTAATTTGCAAAATTAGGGTTTCACGCCCCGCGCAATGCACTATACCCCGTTGGTCGAAAAACTATGCTTAGCCAAACTAGGCGATTAAATCCGCCACAGCGCACTGGAAATGTGGCCACGCCCTAGCTTGCCGGCCCCACTTCCCATCGACCAATCAGGTCGCTTTAAATCCACCACACTCACACAGAAGTGTAGCCATGCCCATGCCTGGCCGACCCTCTTACATTAACCAATCAGGTTACTTTAAACTTGCTACAATGTTGAAAAGAAGGAAATCGCGCCATATGGCCGCAAATCCAATTGGCTCCCTAAAACGCACCAGCATGCCAAGCAGCATGCCAAACATGCCAAATGCACATACCGGGCACACATGCCAAATGTGCCAAACATGGCCACTCATCCCATGCTACGTGCCATATAGGCTAATTAGGGTTTCGACAAGCCAAACCCTAATTCAGGCAAGATTTCCACACCAACGTGCCAAAATTTCAGTGGTTATGGCTACACGCGCAACCGTGTTAAAGGCATGCACGAGCCATGCCAGCCATGCCGCAATACCGCTAGCACAAGTTAAAGGTGCCACTGTCAATTAAAGGTAGCCATGATCGACGGCTACCTTTCCTCCTGAGATGCAATCTCAGCCATCCAAGTTCGCCACCAAACTAACAGGTTTGTGGCAACTTTTGAGCGACCATGCCACCAAACCCTTTGGCCACGACATCAAATCCCAGTCTGGCCACGACGCCTAATTTCGGCCGCAGTGCCAAACCCTAACCTTGGCCATGCCTCCAAGCCTTAACTTTAGTCACGGAGCCAAATCTTAACCTTGGCCATGCTATAACACTACATACGTGGCCATGCCACTGACACGCTGCTATGCCACAGCCACTGGCATGCCACCATGCCACAACTACTAGCATGTCGCGATGCCACGGCCACTGGCATGCCACCATGCCACGGCTACTAGCATGCCGCTATGCCACGGCCACTGGCATGCCACCATGCCACTGCTACTAGCATGTCGCTATGCCACAACCACTGGCATGCAACCATGCCACGGCTACTAGCATGTCGCTATGCCACGGCCACTGGCATGCCATGGCTACTAGCATGTCGATATTCCACGGCCACTGGCATGCCACCATGCCACGGCTACTAGCATGTCGTTATGCCACGGCCACTGGCATGCCGCCATGCCACAGCCACTAGCATGCCGTTATGCCATGGCTCCACCAGGCGCTACTATGCCAATGGAGCCACTTCGCGATACAACAAGATGAGACCATAATCAATGGCTACTATTCCTCATGAGATGTAATCTCAGCCATCAAAATTCGCCACCGAGCCGTTCAGCTCATGACAAGTTTTAAGCGACTAGCCATAACGAGCCTAGCATCACATATGCTATTTACCTACGGCAAGCCTCTCATTTTTAACTTGACACACGTAGCAAAGTGCTACATGTTTTCCACGAAAACACTCGAGACATCAAAACATGTCACAAAGTGGGGGATACTCATAAGGGTATTGGTCTGGCGGTTTACAGCGTGCAGCGTGCAATACGCCCGTTACAGAAAGTGTCATAAAGCAGGGCGGTTAGTAATGGAAAGAAGTAATGGTGTAAACGTATCTTTCATTATGGAAACATAAATTCCAGGCGTTACTCGTTACTCCCTTCTTCCACCACTCAATTGTTTCCACTTCCCACGAGACCAGGGTACGTTGCGACTTGTATAAATAGGTCTCACCTATTTTCCACCAAAAAAAAAGTTTTGGTCAGGAGAAGAATACAACATCCAGAAATCATCTGATAGATTTTCATTCAGCTAGCCAGTTCAATTTTCTGATACAAGTCACGAAACACCCACACTACCAGAATCAACTATTCTGGTCTCAACACTTTCTTCGCTTCCCTCCCTAAGACCAACCCTTCTCCTTCACTTTGTGACTGAAGCAAGCCTGCAATGGTCATTTCTTGGTTTAAGCCAGGATTGTACAAATTGATCTTTCGAATCAAAAGTACTCCCGTGCAGTACATTGTTTTGGGTTTATATTTGTTTCTCATCCACATACCCAAAATTACCAAATTCAGCAGATTCGGTTTTCACCCAAAAACAATTGGCGACCATAATGGGAGATTAATCTCTCGGTTACAATATCAGTTTCCAATTCCGAGTTTCATTCTTCAACCCAGAAATCAAGATGGTAGAAGCAAACGATCCGCGCGGGGTTCAATGGCTCAGTTGTCAGTTATTACACGATGAGGAAAGACTGGGGACTTCTCACAGTCACAACGGCGTCGCCCATAAAACTCAGTCTTACGCCCGGAAAATCCATTTTTCTGGGAGACCCTAAAAGCGAGTAAGTCTTGTTAGACAAAGTACATAATCTACCACTTCAAGTTTTCACATTGATAATAGAAACCGATATCCATGGTATCCCAAAATTTCATCTCATACTTTCTACCGTCATACAACATTCACGGTTCCATGACTCTCCTGGAATATTTGTGTTATGATGAGCACGAAAGTGCGACGCATTTTCACCCATAAATACAATAGCTGGGACTTATTTTATCACTAATAAACTTGTTTGTAGGTGTTTTTGTGAAATAAGCTCTTATGGAGAAAGTTGCTCGAAAAGTGGTTTTTGTACCCCGGAGGACACATGTTATTCAGACTCTCAGTTTTGGATAAGGGGCACCCAATTACTAGGGGGCATCCTAATTGCTATTCGCACTCCCGGATTGGATAAGGGGAGGTCATCTTCAACCTTTTGAATTTGAAAAATGGCGGGAAAACTGGTTTTCAGAGGAACAGAATTAGGGTTTGTGTTTGTGGTGTGAATAATGAGATTCAATCGCTGAAACTTCTTGGGTAAGTATGTTAAGGCTTAACAGGTTTGGTATGATCGATGGATTTCATAGACTTTGGCTGGGTTGTGCTGAACTTTTGATTTGAATAAATACTGGTTTTGGCAAAAGTTCTTCAGCAAAACATAATTAGGGTTCGAAATTTGGAGGCAATTTAAGTAGACTCAAGGGCTAAAATTTATTGGTAAGACTTGATTAAGCTTCACAAGCATGGTATGATCAACGTTTTGGATTGGAATTTCAGTTTGAATAACTCAGGGAGTTTACGTATTTTAAAGAACCCGATATTGTTGTTTTGGTTTTGGACGACTTTTTGGGAGATTAAAACAATACAGTTGATTGGATTGGGACTTTCGTCTAAACAGGACTGGTAAGTCCTTCAGAACCGGTGAAATTGGGCTGCATCGTCGGAGAGAAGAAAACAGGGAGCGTATAGTTGGTTAGAGACATTCATGGGCTTTTATGTGGCTGGCTGAGTATTTAGTATGTTTGACTCTATCAGAAATAGGTTGTCAACGTGTTGGAGAGTGGTTGAATGATGCAGACGCGTGAGAAGATAAAATGGGGAAGAAAAATATCCAAAGATTATTTTCTTTTACTGCCGAGTTATGGAGATATTTTCTAGAGTAATGATATGTTATTCGTGGCCCTGTTGAGTATAAATATGTTGCTGTTATAGCAGAGAAGGCATCGATTGTTTGGGGGAGGCTACAGAGTGGAGAAAATTATTGCAGAGAAATCAGCAGCAGCAGCAGAAAAAATTGTGAAGAACACGAAGAACAGACATACAAAGACAGTCGTTAAACTCTATCGTTTTTGCTTAAGATATAAGACTGTCCGGTGCGACAGTGTACCGTTATTCTTTGTGACAGTGGGTTTGAAACGCTTATAAACGTTGTGATTCCCTGTTTTAATTGATTTTCTTTTTTCTCTTCTTTGCAAACACCATTTGAGCAATGAAATATTATTTTGAGAGTGTCTTCACCATGTGGAGCTAAACCCCTACACTGGGTCGACGGAGGATACCAAAATTCGTCATGTGGTAAATTCATTTAATTATTTATATGACTATTTGCATTAAACTAAAATTAGAAAAAGATTTTTCTTAATTAATTGTCATTTCGTTTGATGGTTTGCGCTTAGGATTAATTCTTTTGATATGCCATGCTTAAGATTTACAATCAATATTTTGAGAATCTACCTTAGGCAAAGAATTAGAGTCAAAATTCTTATTGAATGAGCTATAATGGTTTAGAATAAATAGGTGAATCGCATGGATTCGAATATTTGGTGGAATCCTAGTCCCAGTAACTCTCGTCTTTGTTTATTATTTTATTTAAACCTTTAAATTTAATCTTCACAAGTCTTAGAGTTCGAATCCTTATTTACAACAACGACGATTAAAAATCACATCATTTTGGCGCCGCCGACGCGGATTTGTTTTTAGATTAATTTTTAGGTTTATTTTTATTTTGTACAATTAGTTTTTTTTTTTCCTTTTTATGCGTTTCTTTTTGTATTTCTTTTCAGAGACTTTTTGAGGATGATGACTTCTTCTGAGGAGACGTCACCTACGATGACGCTGGCGGAATATAAGTGTAGAAAGTCAAACTATCAGTAAACCTCATCTGAGATGACGCTTGCGGAATATAAGCGTAGGCAATGGTATGGAGTTTCTGCTCCACATGAGGTAAGTGAAGAATCTCCTCTAATGATATATGAGAAGTATTACAAATACACACCACCTAGTTTGGAACAAAGATTGAGAATTCTGGAATGCCAAGAATTATTTAATGATGATGATCAGTCTTGTAGTAACTCTCCGTTCCAGACATAATTTGTAGATGATCCTGTGGATGATTGTGTAGTTGATTTGCCTAATTCCATAGATGAATCTATCTCACAAGATAATTCACCGAACTTAGAGGTTGTTTCTAGACCCATTGACTTCCAAAAGTTACCTAATTTAGGGTTAGAATTGTGTGCTTCTAAAATTTTACTGGAGTACTTTGCATCTAAATACCCAAAGGACTTTCCTATACCTGATAAAGTGCATGAGCCGATTGATAATTCCCCAGTCTCAATAGAATCCCCATATTTTGTTCTTTACGCACTTCCTTGTGCAGTAGAAACTTGATTTAGGGGTAAATCTTGGTTTTTGATAGTTTCAGCGTTTCCACGTTTTCATAACAAAAGTGTGAAGCTGTCATTTGTAAATGTTGTATTTTGGATTGATCCCCAAATTTTCAGGTTGTTAGTTTATGGGGATCCTTTTTGTATATTCCAGTAGGTGTACTTTTATTTTATTTATTTTTATATTTTCGTTTACTTTTCGCATTATGAATTTCCCATCTTAAGTTTTGTGTTGGATGACTCAATTACATTGAGGACAATGTAATGTTTAAGTGTGGGGGAGTGGTTAACTTTTTACTTTAGTGTTTCAGGAGTTTCATTGCAAATCATGATCAGCTGTTGAGCGGGTCTATTGAAGGTTTGTAGGTAGTTTATGACCATTTGTTGAGCGGGTCTTTAAAAAAAAGAAAAAAAAAGAATGACCAGCTGTGTAGCGGGTCTTTTCCTTTTTCTTGCATGTTATGACCAGCTGTTTAGCGGGTCTGGGAATTTTTTTTATGATTGTTAGGGTTATGACCAGCTGTGTAGCGGGTCTTTTCTTTTTTCTTGCATGTTATGACCAGCTGTGTAGCGGGTCTAAGAATAATAATAATAATAATAATAAAAAACTGATATGACCAGCTGTGTAGCGGGTCAGTTTTCTGTTTTGCTCGAGAACTAGCAAAATGTAAGTGAGGGGGAATTTGATGAGCACGAAAGTGCGACGCATTTTCACCCATAAATACGTTAGCTGGGACTCATTTTATCACTAATAAACTTGTTTGTAGGTGTTTTTGTGAAATAAGCTCTTATGGAGAAAGTTGCTCGAAAAGTGGTTTTTGTACCCCGGAGGACACATGTTATTCGGACTCTCGGTTTTGGATAAGGGGCACCCAATACTAGGGGACATCCTAAATGTTATTCGCACTCCCGGATTGGATAAGGTGAGGTCATCTTCAACCTTTTGAATTTGAAAAAATGGCGGGAAAACTGGTTTTCAGAGGAACAGAATTAGGGTTTGTGTTTGTGGTGTGAATAATGAGATTCAATCGCTGAAACTTCTTGGGTGAGTCTGTTAAGGCTTAACAGTTTTGGTATGATCGATGGATTTCATAGAATTTACCTGGGTTGTGCTGAACTTTTGATTTGAAGAAATACTGGTTTTGGCAAAAGTTCTTCAGCAAAACATAATTAGGGTTCGAATTTTGGAGGAAATTTAAGTAGACTCAAGGGCTAAAATTTATTGGCAAGACTTGATTAAGCTTCACAAGCATGGTATGATCAACGTTTTGGATTGAAATTGGTTGGAAATTCAGTTTGAATAACTCAGGGAGTTTACGTATTTTAAAGAACCCGATATTGTTGTTTTGGTTTTGGACGACTTTTTGGGAGATTAAAACAATACAGTTGATTGGATTGGGCCTTTCGTCTAAACAGGACTGGTAAGTCCTTCAGAACCGGTGAAGTTGGGCTGCATCGTCAGAGAGAAGAAAACAGGGAGCGTATAGTTGGTTAGAGACATTCATGGGATTTTATGTGGCTGGCTGAGTAGTTAGTGTGTTTGACTCTATCATAAATAGGTTGTCAACGTGTTAGAGAGTGGTTGAATGATTCAGACGCGTGAGAAGATAAAACGGGGAAGAAAAATATCCAAAGATTATTTTCTTTTACTGCCGAGTTATGGAGATATTTTCTAGAGTAATGGTGTGTTATTCGTGGCCCTGTTGAGTATAAATATGTTGCTGTTATAGCAGAGAAGGCATCGATTGTTTGGGGGAGGCTACAGAGTGGAGAAAATTGTTGCAGAGAAATCAGCAGCAGCAGCAGAAAAAATTGTGAAGAACACGAAGAACAGACAGACAAAGACAGTCGTTAAACTCTGTCGTTTATGCTTAAGATATAAGACTGTCCAGTGCGACAATTTACTGTTATTCTTTGTGACAGTGCGTTTGAAACGCTTATAAAAGTTGTGATTCCCTGTTTTAATTGATTTTTTTTTCTCTTCTTTGCAAACACCATTTGAGCAATGAAATATTATTTTGAGAGTGTCTTCACCATGTGGAGCTAAACCCCTACACTGGGTCGACGGAGGATACCAAAATTCGTCATGTGGTAAATTCATTTAATTATTTATATGACTATTTGCATTAAATTAAAATTAGAAAAAGATTTTTCTTAATTAATTGTCATTTCGTTTGATGGTTTGCGCTTAGGATTAATTCTTTTGATATGCCATGCTTAAGATTTACAATCAATATTTTGAGAATCTACCTTAGGCAAAGAATTAGAGTCAAAATTCTTACTGAATGAGCTATAATGGTTTAGAATAAATAGGTGAATCGCATGGATTCGAATATTTGGTGGAATCCTAGTCCCAGTAACTCTCGTCTTTGTTTATTATTTTATTTAAACCTTTAAATTTAATCTTCACAAGTCTTAGAGTTCGAATCCTTATTTACAACAACGACGATTAAAAATCACATCATTTTGGCGCCGCCGACGCGGATTTGTTTTTAGATTAATTTTTAGGTTTATTTTTATTTTGTACAATTAGTTTTTTTTTTTCCTTTTTATGCGTTTCTTTTTGTATTTCTTTTCAGAGACTTTTTGAGGATGATGACTTCTTCTGAGGAGACGTCACCTACGATGACGCTGGCGGAATATAAGCGTAGAAAGTCAAACTATCAGGAAACATCATCTGAGATGACGCTTGCTGAATATAAGCGTAGGAAATAGTATGGAGTTTCTGCTCCACATGAGGTAAGTGAAGAATCTCCTCTAATGATATATGAGAAGTATTACAAATACACACCACCTAGTTTGGAAAAAAGATTGAGAATTCTGGAATGCCAAGAATTATTTAATGATGATGATGATGATCAATCTTGTAGTAACTCTCCGTTCCAGACAGAATTTGTAGATGACCCTGTGGATGATTGTGTAGATGATTTGCCTAATTCCATAGATGAATCTATCTCACAAGATAATTCACCGAACTTAGAGGTTGTTTCTATACCCCTAGACTTCCAAAAGTTACCTAATTTAGGGTTATAATTGTGTGCTTCTAAAATTTTATTGGAGTACTTTGCATCTAAATACCCAAAGGACTTGCCTATTCCTGACACAGTGCATGAGACGATTGATAATTCCCCAGTCTCAATAGAATCCCCATATTTTGTTCTTTACGCATTTTCTTGTGCAGTAGAAACTTGGTTTATGGGTAAATCTTGGTTTTTGATAGTTTCAGCGTTTCCATGTTTTCATAACATAAGTGTGAAGCTGTCATTTGTAAATGTTGTATTTTGGGTTGATCCCCAAATTTTCAGGTTGTTAGTTTATGGGGATCCTTTTTGTATATTCCAGTAGGTGTGCTTTTATTTTATTTATTTTTATATTTTCGTTTACTTTTTGCATTATGAATTTCCCATCTTAAGTTTTGTGTTGGATGACTCAATTACATTGAGGACAATGTAATGTTTAAGTGTGGGGGAGTGGTTAACTTTTTACTTTAGTGTTTCAGAAGTTTCATTACAAATCATGATCAGCTGTTGAGCGGGTCTATTGAAGGTTTGTAGGTAGTTTATGACCAGCTGTTGAGCGGGTCTTTAAAAAAAAACAAAATAAATAAAAGAATGACCAGCTGTGTAGCGGGTCTTTTTCTTTTTCTTGCATGTTATGACCAGCTGTTTAGCGGGTCTGGAATTTTTTTTATTTATGATTGTTAGGGTTATGACCAGCTGTGTAGCGGGTCTTTTCTTGCATGTTATGACCAGCTGTGTAGCGGGTCTAAAAAAAATAATAATAATAAAAAATAAAAATAAAAAACTGATATGACCAGCTGTGTAGCGGGTCAGTTTTCTGTTTTGCTCGAGAACTAGCAAAATGTAAGTGTGGGGGAATTTGATGAGCACGAAAGTGCGACGCACTTTCACCCATAAATACGTTAGCTGGGACTCATTTTATCACTAATAAACTTGTTTGTAGGTGTTTTTGTGAAATAAGATCTTATGGAGAAAGTTGTCCGAAAAGTGGTTTTTGTACCCCGGAGGACACATGTTATTCGGACTCTCGGTTTTGGATAAGGGGCACCCAATTACTAGGGGGCATCCTAATTGCTATTCGCACTCCCGGATTGGATAAGGGGAGGTCATCTTCAACCTTTTGAATTTGAAAAATGGCGGGAAAACTGGTTTTCAGAGGAACAAAATTAGGGTTTGTGTTTGTGGTGTGAATAATGAGATTCAATCGCTGAAACTTCTTGGGTGAGTCTGTTAAGGCTTAACAGGTTTGGTATGATCGATGGATTTCATAGAATTTGCCTGGGTTGTGCTGAACTTTTGATTTGAAGAAATACTAGTTTTGGAAAAAGTTCTTCAGCAAAACATAATAAGGGTTCGAATTTTGGAGGCAATTTAAGTAGACTGAAGGGATAAAATTTATTGGCAAGACTTGATTAGGCTTCACAAGCATGGTATGATCAACTTTTTGGATTGGAATTGGTTGGAAATTCTGTTTGAATAACTCAGGGAGTTTACGTATTTTAAAGAACCCGATATTGTTGTTTTGGTTTTGGACGACTTTTTGGGAGATTAAAACAATACAGTTGATTGGATTGGGCCTTTCGTCTAAACGGGACTGGTAAGTCCTTCAGAACCGGTGAAGTTGGGCTGCATCGTCGGAGAGAAGAAAATAGGGAGCGTATAGTTGGTTAGAAACATTCATGGGATTTTCTGTGGATGGCTGAGTAGTTAGTGTGTTTGACTCTATCAAATAGGTTGTCAACGTTTTGGAGAGTGGTTGAATGATGCAGACGCGTGAGAAGATAAAATGGGGAAGAAAAATATCCAAAGATTATTTTCTTTTACTGCCGAGTTATGGAGATATTTTCTAGAGTAATGATGTGTTATTCGTGGCCATGTTGAGTATAAATATGTTGCTGATATAGCAGAGAAGGCATCGATTGTTTGGGGGAGGCTACAGAGTGGAGAAAATTGCTGCAGAAAAATCAGCAACAACAACAGAAAAAATAGTGAAGAACACGAAGAACAGACAAAGACAGTCGTTAAACTCTGTCATTTATGCTTAAGATATAAGACTGTCCAGTGCGACAGTTTACCGTTAATTCTTGTGACAGTGGGTTTGAATCGCTTATAAACATTGCGATTCCCTGTTTTAATTGATTTTCTTTTTTCTCTTCTTTGTAAACACCATTTGAGCAATGAAATATTATTTTGAGAGTGTTTTCACCATGTGGAGCTAAACCCCTACACTGGGTCGACGGAGGAAACCAAAATTCGTCATGTGGTAAATTCATTTAATTATTTATATAACTATTTGCATTAAATTAAAATTAGAAAAAGAGTTTTCTTAATTAATTGTCATTTCGTTTGATGGTTTATGCTTAGGATTAATTCTTTTGATATGCGATGCTTAAGATTTACAATCAATATTTTAAGAATCTATCTTAGGCAAAGAATTAGAGTCAAAATTCTTATTGAATGAGCTATAATGGTTTAGAATAAATAGGTGAATCGCATGGATTTGAATATTTGATGGAATCCTAGTCCCAGTAACTCTCGCCTTTGTTTATTATTTTATTTAAACCTTTAAATTTAATCTTCACAAGTCTTAGAGTTCGAATTCTTATCTACAACAACGACGATTAAAAATCACATCATGTTACTTACAGTCGTGAGACGGTATTATTCTAAAATTCATTCCAAAGAATAATCCAAAACCTTCATAGATAACAATTATCTATCAATCCAAAATCCAAAAACTAGGCGTTTCGTTTGCCTTTAAAAAGAAAAAAAACCTAAGGAAAAGAAGTTCAGAAGACAGAAGATATTCAAGAAAAATCATCCAACAATGGCTTGCTATTTTTAGAGAAATCCTCCTTCGCGCTTTGGAGAGCCGCCCGTTTCATCTTCAATTTTCGGACAACCTTTCGATTTCCGCTTCCTATTGATTGATCACATCCGCGGAGGGGCCTTCGGTCGCCTCAGCCTGCAACTTTTGGATCTCGGTGAACCCCCAACAAACCAGGGAGTGTTGAACTCAAAGTTAACGCACATGTCCTGGTGGAACTTCCAGCTCGAGATTACATCCTCAGAAACGGTATGGCCAGTCACATTGCACATATCGTCAATCGAAGATAAGGCTTATTCCGCGCGCCTGACTAGCGCGAACCGGCTAGTGATCTTTTTGGTTGTGGCGATATGTCCGTACCTTTCCCATATCTTAGTGTATAATTTCGCATATTTTCCTGGCACACTGAAGCCTCCAATCATCACATGATCTGGAAAAGGAACCAAATATGGAGGAGCAAAAATGGCGCCCGCAACTGAATCTGTGACCGGCATAGGATTCCTGACTACAATTGCGCCAACGGTCGCCGAAGTAATTTGCACCATCTGGGTTGCAGTGACGTCTTCAACCTCCATTTCCAAATCACCAGCAGGCGCGTCTTCCACGGTTGGTGTCAAAGCTACATCACTACACCAAATTTAACGTTTAGCAACAACTTGAATCTGTTGCTGACCGGGCTTGCAACAGATTTATGCCGTTGCTAAACACCCTGTCGTAGTTTTTCGCAACAGGTCTAGCTCTGTTGCTAATTTCGGTCAGCAACGACAATAAAAAAATTAGCAAAAACCCTAAGCTTTTGCTACTCTGTCACTAATTTTGGAGCTATTCCGGTATATTTTTCACCAGAACTGGATATAGTTGTTCAAGTTCATATTTAGCAACACGTTTTTTCCGTTGCTAAAATTTTTCCACAGGAAAAAAAAACAGTGCTCCCCTACCAAATTGTCCTGCAGTACTCCAGTTCCCTGCAATTGTACTGATTCTTCTTGCTCTGATAATTTAATCAAATAACCCCCACATTCAACACAAAATCTTAATAGAACTATGAAACAAAACATAAAAGTCATGACACAACAAGACCTGTCATTTGGATATATCTATTAACTTAACATTACATCAAGGAATCTTACAAAATGTTTTAAAATGATAATGAACTTTTACATTGTTGGATGTCTCTAAGGAAAAAAAATAAAAAAAATAAGGGAAATACAAATACATGAAGTACCTGCTCATACTGTTTAATTAAGATGAAATACATTAACTCTTTCATTGCAAAGATGAAAATAAGGCAAGTACGGATACCTCTACTCCAATTAACTTTTAAGTTCTTCCATCCCAGTGTCTGTTAGTACTGCAAGAGTAAAGTTTGAGGATAAGGCTATGAGGCAGTGAACTTGAGTCATGAAATGAATGATGCATTTGGAAATAATCTCAAACTAATTAAGATTTGAAGGAAATCCGGCTTGCCTTTGGGAGAATTACATTGCATCACATAAAATATATGACAAGGTTCTTTGAAAATTGAAATGACGCTAGTACTAGGCGGTAGAGTCATATACACCAAAGGGCCTATTGAACCTACGAATCAAGATGATGTCGTGACATCTATAGATATGGACAATATGAGAAAGATTTGCATATTTTTATTCCAGAGGTGATGTTGTTGCTTAGTGCTTCCGGCCTGTATGCCAATTACCGAGTCTTTGCGCTAATTTTCAAATATTGCTTCCATGGTGGCCAAACCTGAATTTTCCATGAGGTGGCTCCCATCTAGCAAAATTTCATTAGAAAATAAATTACACCAAGAAAAGCATATCTTTCAGAACTCAAGGTTTTTTCAGATTGTAGATATTGATTAGTGAATAGCAAAAAATCCATATGCACAATGAAAATATTCAATTTTGGTAATGTCGACAAATCAAACAAAGTTCTCAATAAGAAACAATTGAAACAACAGATGGAATCTAACTACGCCTCAAAATTCATATTTAATTATGAGGTTATACTATTGGTACATTATTAGACGTCTGGTACTGTGCTACTGTGTTACATGTAAGCCACAAGACTTATTGCAAAATATCATAGTTAATTAGGTCTTAATCCATTATCAAGTGGCTGGTACTGTGGTACATGTAAGCCATTAAACTTATTAAAATTTAATGTAGGTGGTCAAATCATTTGAAAGGATGGGCTTAATAAAAGTAGCCAAAGATGAACACTTAAAAGAGATTTTCCTCACCATTGCTTCTTCAGCTGTCATAGAATTCAAAACACTTTTGTATCCATGAAGCCATGACATATTTGTATCCCCCTTTGTTCCGAAATATAGTTCTTCAAATCCTGTAGAACAATTATTGTTGGTAATTTAGATTACATATCGAACTAATAAATGCATTTCTTATCTGGTTATCAAGATAATTAACACAGTAATCACAAATCTTGTAAGAAATTTGCTTGCTTTTCTATGTTGCGAGCAATCAGTTTGTGTAATTCATGACTAGCCCACACATGGAACACAAATATGGACATAATCACACACGTTAAACAACCTAGAGCAATATTCGATACCTTTTTGTGAGCAAGTTTTAAGATCTCATCTTCTTGATAACCAGATACCGATACTAAACAAAATGTTAGTATAAAGATCGACACCCCATAATCGTATCGTGCTTTGACCCCCGGAAAGAAACGTACAAACGATGCTATAGTCACTGCCAATAAAATCAATAAATGAAAGGAGAAGGTTATACCATATAATATAAATACATAAATATCATTAGTCACAAAATAAAAAATATTAAAGTTTGTTTTCCTTTTGGGTGACCTTACCTATAAGAAAGATAAAGAACCAAAGAGTTGCAGGATGCCCTTTGTCTCCATCTAGAGTTTCCAAGTGATGAGCGCCAAATCCTAAGGCACCAGCTAAAAATGTTGTTAATGCTCGATTAAATCCTTTACCCAATGTTGCCCCTACAAAAATGTGTTTATTGTTTCTAGTTATTAAGCCAATACACCAAAAGAATCATCTGATGGTTCTCAAAAAGATAATATGAAGACGACTACAAAAATGTTATAAAAAGTACTGCTAAACTTACCAACACTAAGTTCGAAAACGACTACACTGTTAAGGTAGCCGACATAGTATAGAAACCAGTGACAGTGTTAATCCAACCATGATGGAATGAATAATATTTCTGGCGTCATCCTTTCCAAACTGATTCTTGTTTTGTAGAATCCAAAACTTTGTTCACCAAATTTAGATCAGCTTTTCGGCAACGTAGTAAGACAACCATATATTAAAGATGTGAAGTCTTTTTTTATGTGCATATTTAACAGTCTGCATAACAAATAAAGGTGCAATCTAAAAGCGATGCTCACATATTAGTAGGCAACGATGTCAAAACCATCAAAATCAGATCACCCTTTCCGTAATCTCTTTCATTCTTCTGACCACATCAACTATCTGAACCTGCATACCTTCCATGAATCATCTTTTATCCTCACTGCAGATTCAGCATGAAACCACATATCATTTTATCAATATATTTAAGGTAAAGAACACTTAATTTCAAAAATGGGGCTCACAGGTCTGTGTTTCCTTCAAAATCATATTCATACAATGATGCTAAACACTAATGATGCATATAACAATTAGTAAACAATGTTAAACCCCAAGTTCTGCATAATCATAATGACTCAGAGACATTCATTAGCTACTGGATTTAATTACATTGAAATTAAAATAAAACAATATAATCAAAAACCTTAATACAAATGAATAGAAGAAGAAGATATTGATTTGAAGAAGCCATAACCTGGTTTTTTAGTTTAGGAATAACATCAACTCACCATCATCACTCAACAATCAACTTACAGCTGCAAACAACAATCAATTGAATCATGTAAAAATAAAACTATCAATATCTTAACGGGATTTAGTCAAAATCACATCTATATTACCTGAATCAACAGAATCTGAACTACAAAATTTCCCATTTGATAAATTTCTAAAATCCACATCACCACCAACATCAAGCAGAAATAAAACTAGGGTTTCCTTTACCAACAACATACCAAAGTAAAGATGTAATCTGAGTTTCAATACAATTACCAATTGCTTTAGACAACATAAATTACTCTTGATTCAAAACAAATCTTTTCATTCATCTAGCCAGTTCAATTTTCTGATACAAGTCACGAAACACCCACACTTCCAGAATCAACTATTCTGGTCTCAACACTTTCTTCGCTTCCCTCCTTAAGACCAACCCTTCTCCTTCACTTTGTGACCGAAGCAAGCCTGGAACGTCCATTTATTGGTTTAGGACATGATTGTACAGATTGATCTCTCGAATCAAAAGTACTCCCGTGCAATACATTGTTTTGGGTTTAGATTTGTTTCTCATCCACACACCCAAAATTACCAAATTCAGCAGAAACGGTTTTCACCCACAAATACTAAGATATCCCAAGCATCTTTAGACTGAGTGCATGTAGTCACATGGTGCTGAAGATCTGGGGTAATGTCATGAATGATAGCATTTAACCCGTCAGACTTTTGCTTTGCAACGAGAATCTCGGCAGGTTCGTATGCACCAATATCCTTTGGAACAGTTGCATCGCCTTCTGTAACAACCGGAGGATTATAGCCATTAACTACATAAACTCATGATTGAAAATCACGCGCTTGAAGAAAGGCACGCATAGCAATTTTCCACCATAAGTAATTTGAGCCATCGAAGACTGGTGGTACGTTTATGGAGATAGCACTTCTGTCCATATTCAGATCACTACAAACACAGACTTATAAGGTCTTAAATGTGTTTGCATGCTCTGATACCAATTGAAAAAACGGGGGTCTAACAACCACACTCAATATTTCGTTTGGAAATATGAATAGACAAACTCCAATATACTTTCAAGAGAATCAACTAGACAGTTTGACTCAATTTAGAGAAAAGTATATCAAAGAGTTTTATATCTCTATCTCTCAATTCAATCTGCAATCAGCAAATAGGAATTTGCGAGCCGATTAATTATAAGAGAAATAACTTGAACGGTACCAAAGACCAATGTTCAAGGATCAATCAATTTCAATCAACAACCAAATGTTGGATTTTCCAATTGATCGATTCTACCCACAACCTGTGATATTTCAATTATATAACAAAATATAGTGCGTAAAGAAATAACACAGACACCGGAATTTTGTTAACGAGGAATCCGCAAATGCAGAAAAACCCCGGGACCTAGTCCAGATTTGAACAATATACTGTATTAAGCCGCTATATACACTAGCCTTCTAAAAATAAACTTCGGACTGGACTGTAGTTGAACCCTAATCAATCTCACACTGATTCAAGGTACAATTGCGCTCCTTACGTCTCTGATCCCAACAGGATACTATGCACTTGATTCCCTTAGCTGATCTAACCCACAACCATGAGTTGCTAAGACCCAAAGTTGAAGACTTGATAAACAAATCCATCTCACACAGAAAAGTCAATAGGAATAGATAAATCTGTCTCCTACAAAAATACATACGAGCTTTGTTCTGTTTTTTGATAAATCAGGATGAACATGAACCAATTGATATACCGGATTTATATTCCCTAAGAACAGCCTAGAAATATCAATCACCTGACAATAATCTTAATCGTATGGTAGAGAAACAAGATATTGTGGAATCACAAACGATGAGACGAAGATGATTGTGACTACTTTTTATCTTTCCTATCGGAGATAAAATCTCGAACAAATCTTATAGAAGATAATACTCAATACGATAGAATACAGCAAGATCAGAACATGCAACTACGGAGAAAATAGTTGGGTCTGGCTTCACAATCCCAATGATGTATTCAAGTCGTTAACCTACATGGGTTTTGGAAAAAAAACCCTAAAGTTAAAGGAGAATCGACTCTAGTCGCAACTAGTATCACACATGAGGTGTGGGGATTAGGTTTCCCAGTTGGTAGAGTTCTCCCTTATATAGTCTTCAAATCAGAGTTTGCAATAAAGGTTACCTTGGTAATAAAGCATTCAATATTCACCATTAGATGAAAACCTGATTAGATTCAAGCTAATATCTTTAAACCGTTAGATAAAACTTAGCTTGTTACACACAAATGAAAAGTGACTTCATTTAGATACGAGTAACCGTACCTAAACGTGTACACCTTGTTGGCTCAACAATAGTTAACCGAAGTTAGCCATATGAACACTTTCATATCAACCTTATTCATCTTAACCATAACTAGTTTAAATGACTCTAATGAAACTAGTTCTAGAGTTGTTCAATTGTTTATATTCTCATAGAATTATACAAGACACAATTGAAGCAAAATCGATTTTGATTCACTCGAATCAATTCATGAACATTATAGCCATGGTTTTCAAAAGATTGCATTCCTTAATATATAAATGTATTAGTTCATGAACAAACCGATTTTAGAACATAACCTACTCAAGTATGCAAACGGGTACGCATACCTAAGTGGACAGGCTTAGTTTGGGTTCGCCAGTATGCGAACGGGTACGCATAGCTCCAAACTCATTTGAATTTCCGGACATGAACTTTACGCCATTACGCATACGGGTATGCATACTAAGTTCTCGTACTTTCATTAAAGCAACCAGTACGCATACGGGTATGCATACTATGGTTCCTGGACTTGGAATAACTTGCAACAGTTAGCATACTGTACTATATCCAATTATGGTTAATTGTTCTAAAATTCATTTCAATCATTGAAACATTCTTAGAAGACGATAATAACTGTCTCACACAAACTATTAGCTTCAAAACAATTTTCAAGTGATCGAATGACCAATACGAAACAATTCCGAGTCTACATCAAATGACCGTCTCACACAAATCATGTAAGATGTTACCAGGCAATTTTCACATGAACATCTTTTGACTTTCGTCAAGAATATAAGATGAACTTGGTTAAAGTGAAAGCTTACAAACACATATTTTGAGAAATATGTAAGCGAGTTAAACTCAGCTCGAAATATCAAATGTGTATAATCGAAGTATATATAGTTATACGACTTTTGTATCAAAATAGGAGATAGAGTAGATATACTTTCGAGTGATAGATGCGTTCAAGTCTTCACATACCTTTTGTTGATGAAGTTCCACAAGCTCCCCTTAGTAATTTTTCGTCTTCAATCGATGAACGTCGTGAAGTCTAATGATCAACTACACTTACTATCCTAATCCGAGACTTAGCTATAAGTAGACTACAAATCAAGACTTATAGTTTTGACAACTAAACTTGACAACAAGATTGAGATAGAAATGCTTGCGAGTTTGACCGAGCAGTGCTCTAACAAGTTTTAAACATGTTTGGTTAAGCTTTGGTAATATTTTCTTCTCCGCTGCATTCTTTCCAAAAGTTCCACTTTTATATTTTTAATTATTAAATATGTGTAGCTTATACCAAGATTTTCAACATTTCACTTGTCTCTTGTCCAATCTACGAATTATAAGAACTCTTTTCCTTGCGATTTCACCGACTTGGCACGAACTATCCATTATAAGATGAGAAAATAGATTACAAATCATATACAAAAAGAAAAATATATACACAAATTTAAGTTTGTCACTATATGAACTGACTCATCTATAGGCGTAAATAATACCAAAATTGTTGTGAAAAAGAGATACCAATATTAAGAAAGTAAAGGAGTGAAGCTTTACTGACCCATAAAATATTCCAATTTATAATCATGGTCAATGTCTTTACCTATATAACATAAAAATAACATGCCATATGTAATAATCAACCCTTTAATTATGCATATGTGTAAATGCAATCGTAAGTGACGCATGTTCTCCATGTTGCAGTAGCATGTATTTATGCACGGTATATGCAATTCGATAGGTATGCATACCCTTTTACTAGCTCTGACACTCTTTTGAGTGTTACTTTGTTCATACAAAGCATAAGTTGCTTCTATGTATGTGTAAGAATGAATTTCATTTACCATCACATATATATGTTAAGCTAATACTTTGACTTACAAATATGTGTCACTCCACATCTTTAAATTTATGGGTACTAGCATGCTCTTTCTTAAGCAATATCTTGTCTATTTAGTTGATTAATTGTTTAAGAAAAGGGTATAAAAAGGTTACAAACAGAATTTTGATTAGCTTCATTTACAAACTCCTTGGGGTTATAAGACCACAAGCTTAATCGTCATATCCACTAAACATGCTTCCTATAAAGAAGATAAATAATCGAGTTTCATGGAAATGGAGCCAAGGGAAGAAATACCATGGAACGTTCCATTCACTAATATAAATTGCAAAAAAAATAAAAATGCACATGATATGCTGATTAGAGAAAAAAAACATAGATAACAGATATCTGCTTGGACGGATACCATAGAGCAGCAACATTTTGCCTTGTCAAATTCCTTAGGCATCGCTTCGGCATTGCATAACCAACCTTATCCAAGATGGGTTCTTTATGCTTTCTAATAGAAGGTCCCTAGTCCAGAGTTGAACCGCAAATGCAGAAAAACCCCGGGACCTAGTCCAGATTTGAACACCACACTGTATTAAGCCGCTACATACACTAGCCTACTCCAAGTTAACTTCGGACTGGAATGTAGTTGAGCCCTAACCAATATCACACTGATCAAGGTACAATCACGTTCCTTACGCCTCTGAATCCCAGTAGGACTCTGCACACATGATTTCTTTAGCTGATCTCACCCACAACTAAGAGTTGCTACGACCCAAAGTCGAAGACTTGATAAACCAATCCGTCTCACTCAGAAAAGTCTGTTGAATAGATAAATATGTCTCCCACAGAAATACCCACAAGTTTTGTTCTGTATTTTGATAAATCAAGGTGAACAGGAACTAATTGATACACCAGACTTATATTCCTGAAGAACAGCCTAGTAATATAAATCACCTCATAATAATTTTAGTCGTATGGTAGCGAAACAAGATATTGTGGAATCACAAACGATGAGACGAAGATGTTTGTGACTACTTTTTATCTTACCTATCGGATATTAAATCTCGAGCCAATCTTAAAGAAGATAGTACTCAAATACGATAGAAACAACAAGATCAGATAACACAACTACAGAAAAAATAGTTGGGTCTGGCTTCACAATCCCAATGAAGTATTTAGGTCGTTCACCTACAGGGTTTCGTGAAAAACCTAAAGTTAAAGGAGAATCGACTCTAGCTTATACAACTAGTATCACACAGGAGGTGTGGGGATTAGTTTTCCCAGTTACTAGAGTTCTTCTTTATATAGTTTTCAAATCAGGGTTTGCAATCTAAGTTACCTTGGTAACAAAGCATTCAATATTCACCGTCAAATGAACCTGATTAGATTCAAGCTAATATCTTTCAACCGTTAGATCGAACTTAGCTTGTTACACACAAATGAAATGTACCCTCATCTAGGTTTAGTAACTGTACCTAAACGAATACACCATTTTGGCTCAACCGTAGTTAACCGAGGTTAGCTATATGAACACTCTCATATCAACCTTATTCATTTTAACCATAACTATTTCAAATGACTCAAATTAAACTAGTTAAAGAGTTGTTCAATTGCTATATTCTCATAGAAGTATACAAGAACACAATTGAAGCAAAATCGGTTTGATTCGCTCGAATCAATTCATGAACATTATAGTCACGGTTTGCAAAGAATGCATTCCTTAATATATAAATGTATTAGTTCATGAGCTAACCGATTTTAGAACTTTAACCACTCAAGTATGCAAACGGATACGCATACTTAAGTAGCCAGTCTGAGTTTGGGTTCGCCAGTATGCAAACGGGTACACATACTTAGTACACTTCCAAAACCCAGCAGAAATTCCCGGACCTATACCTTCCGCAAGTATGCGTACCGGTATGTGTACTTGGTACACGGAATTTCACAACTAAAAGTATGCATACGGGTATGCATACTTTAGTTCCGGTCATGGATCACATACATGCAAGAATGCACACTATACTTATAATCCAATGATGGTTAAGTATTCTAAACTGTTATTTCAATCATTGGAACTTTATTAGAGGATGACAATAGCCATTTTCACACAATATGAGCATCAAAGCAATTTTCAAGTTATTGAAATAATCATAAAAAACATTCCAAGTCTACATCAAATGATTGTATCACACAAACCATGTAAGATGTTACTCGACGATTTTCACATGATCATCTTTTGACTTTCGTCAAGAATATAAGATGAACTTGGTTGAAGCGAAAGCTTACCAACACATATTCCGAGAAATATGTAAGCGAGTTAAACTCAGCTCCAAATCTCAAATGTGTATAATCGACAACTATATAGTAATACGACTTTTGTCAGTAGAAATCGACTTTCCAAGTGTTAGATGAGTTTTAGTCTCCACATACCTTTTGTTGATGAAGTTCTACAAGCTCTCCTTAGTAGTTCTTCGTCTTCAATTGATGAACGCCGTGAAGTCTAATGCTCAACTACACAATCTATCCTAGTCCGAGACATTACTATAAGTAGACTAGAAATCAAGACTTATAGTTTTGATCACTAACATTGACAAACAAGCTTGAGATAACAACGCTTGCGAGTTCGACCGCGCTGTGCTCTAGCAGTTTCCATGGAATGTCCAAATATCTAAAACTAGATAAGTTTCAAACTATAATTTGTTTATTTGAAATCAACAAACTCTAACACTACTAAACACCATGTCGTTTTGAGAATGTAGGCTTGCTTTATGTTACGTGTACATGTAATTACACAAAAGAAATCTACTCTTTTAAACATGGGGAGTATAACTGAATTGTGGCCTTTAGGTTATAATTATCGATGCCCACACTAAGCAAAACCATAGTTGTATGCAAGCTTTTCCAACATCAAGTGAAAGTTTGGGGCATTTATATTTAAATTTGTTAATTTTAATTAAGGAATGGAAACTACTAGGAGAGTAGGAGTTGTACAGGTAGATATATTTAGATTTTATGTTACTTAAGGCTGGTTCCTATGGGCATGGAAAAGCCATGAGTTTTCCACTTTGCCAGGCCAGGTCGAGTACCTACCGAGCGGCTCGACCGCTCGGTGTAATCTAAACCGACCGGTCAAGAGTCGACCGCCAGCGGTGTGAACACGGTCGCCCACAACATCTTATCCAACGGTCATTAAATCATCATCTTGTAAATACAATATCCAATTTCATTCCAACTCACACCATTTCTTCAATCTTCATTCTTTCACTCCACAAATCCAATATGTCAGTTCGAGTCGTAAATTTAACATAGTTGAAGACGAATCCATTTGCAGTAATTATGTTTTTGTCACACAATATATGGTCAATGGTGCACAACAACAACTTACTGTATAGCGGAACATATTTCAGAGATTTCAAGAAGAAACATTGAATCTCAATAATCGAGATGCAAATTCTTTGTGTCATCGCTTCAGAGTAATCAGAAAGGATGTGATCTTGTTTGTTGCCGCACTTACTGAAGGAAATTGAAACCGAGTAAATGTTCAAAACGAATTTGATGTGGAGCAAATATGCCGGATTGAATGGCGCAATATTGTGGGAAAAGATTTTCATTCGATAATTGTTATCATATCTTGAGGGTATTGCCCAAATATGATGCATTTAAATTAGCAATTCGATAATTGTTATCATATCCTAAAAGTGTTGCCCAAATATGATGCATTTAGATTAACATTTGTATGATGCATTTAATCAAGATTTAAGTTTACTTTTAAGATATTATTAATATAAACTAGTGCATCTTCCATTACATTTGATATCTAATTTTCAAATTTTAATTTACATTAGTGGCTCTTTCATTAATCTAGGTAATAATATAAACTAGGCATAACTTAGAATAAAGACTTTAAAAATGAAAATTCGGGACAATGTTCTTCATCTTGTTTATCTTCTTCATATCACCAAACTTCCAATCAATGCGCTCACGAACGGAATCTCGTTTGTTTATCTTCTCCTTTTCCTTCAAGTTTTCCTTGCCTTGAACTTTTATTTGTCTTTTCCTAGTTGAAGGTTTGATTTGATTAATATCCAAAACTTGTAGACTTCTTTGGTTTTTTCCTATTTCTTTATAACCGTCACATATCTTACTAACAACGGCCTCAAGCAGCACTCCAGAAAAATCAAGTTGGGTAGCCAAGTCAAGTTGGGATTCAAACTTTGTCACTTTAAAGTTGGTAGTGAAGAAAAGATAGAAAACCTTTACACAAAAATTTTGTGTAAATTTTGGGTTTGAGTGTCACATTTTTATAGCGGTGGAGAATGAACCTTTGGAGGTTTAAAATCAACCGAACGGTAGAGACTATGCCGGTAGCGGTTGACACTAGACCGATGATGGTGTAGTCTTTACCGTTCGGTAGAGACTCATCGCTTAACAATGTTCCCACAATTACTTGACCAGTTTGTCAGTCCAGCTGGCATGGCATATGAAAGGATTAGCCACTCCCATAAAAACCGGCCTAATCATACTTTATCTAAGATACTAGATATTCAAAACAAACATACTTTACTATGAAGTGAAAAGGGATTATGTTCGAACTTCTTTTTAGAGAAATGGATTATGTGAATAAGAAACAAAAAATGTTGTTTTCAAAAGACATATTAGTTGGACAAAGAAAGAAAAGCAGACGAAATTCGGTGGCCAAACATAATGTGGATAAAAAACAGTACATAAAAAATGCATCATCAACATCTATTCTCGACATTCACGGGGTGTATGTTGGAATTACCACTTGGTTGGAGAATAATACTAAAATTCGGAACTCTTTATGCTTTGATTCTGGATGCTATTCCAGTAATCCACTAACTGGATTGAATGTTGTGCCGATAAAAAATCCTAATGAAAAGAAATTTGTTCTGCAGAAAAGAGCAAGACAAACGATATAAACTTGTTATAGGATTAAACTCTCACTGTCATACAGTAACAACATTTAATAATTTCATTAATCATAATTGTTAATCTAAAACGAAAGACTTAATCATTGGAATTTGTAGTGTTTTCCATAATGAATGAGTTGGTCTGCCAAAGCACTTGCCCGGATCTTTCAATTCTTCTGTACTAGTAATAGTAAATTCTGGAATCCGAATTGGATTTAAGCATCATCGGTTTTCGTATGTTAGGACTGCTCAGTGCTCACCTAGCTGAAACCTATTTCCTTGATTTAGCTTTTCAACTCTCTTCTCCAAGTATTCAAATTAGGGTGCTAACAAATTTAAATACGATCATTGAATTTCATTTTCAGTCCTCCTTTCTTTTTCTATTTTATCAATATTTACTCCTCGTTTTCAATTTTTCCACATTTCTTTTCAGTATTAAAAAAATTAATTAACTATTTCCGAATATTATTAAATTATCAATTAAGAAACATACTAATAAATCTTCTTCTCTCTCTCTCTCTCTCTCTCTCTCTCTCTCTCTCTTCTTCTTCTTAATATTTCAAGCTCGCTAACATTTCGGCTGTGTTTATGGTGCTCAGTCAGAACCTGCAGCTTCCCAGCTACTTCCCCATTAACTAAACTAAAACAGCTTTCACACCGCACACATACACAAAAACATAAACAGAACCGCCTGTTTTCCACCAGTTTCCCCCTGATTTCACTTACCAAGCTCTAACCTTTCCAAGATCTGTTTGTTTCTTCTTGGATCGATTCAGCATGATTTCCTTCTAAGACACTATCAGTGAGTTTTTCTTTTCCTCTGAATTTTCTGCTTGTTTATTTATTTATTTTTTATGTAGAGGAGATCCTGGTGTTGGAATAAACGTTATCTTTGTAATTTCCAGAATATTTTTTAGTTTGGTAAGTAGAATTTTGTTTCAGTTGGACTCACCATACAATTCATCATTTGAGAAAATAAATAAAAATGGACAGGATTAGGTCTAGAATTTAGTATTTCTTATGTATCATCTAAACCTTTTATGAATTTTTTTTAGAGATTTTATTTTGAATTATTTGGTGAGATTATGTGATTCATTTAAAATTTGGTTCGTTTTAGAAGTGAATTCTGAAAATTGGGTGTCTAGAGAAATATCTGAAATTCGCGGTGCCGTCAATTTAAGAAGTTGATTTTAGTGCAACAACTTAGTTGATTTACGTTTGTTTTTAAATTTGATGCAGAGAGTGTTGAGATCTGTTGAGAAGTGCTGGTTTTGATTTTCCTATTCTATTGGGATAAAAATGGTTATGGACTCATGGTGGTTTCGTAATATATGGAAATCATCTGGGAAGGAACCTGAGAAACTGGTGATTGGAGTTTTAACGTTTGAAATTGCGAGTTTGATGTCCAAGGTAGTTCAGCTATGGCATAGCCTTAATGATAAACAGGTAGTTAGGTTAAGAGAAGATTTAATGAATTCAGTCGGTGTAAGGAAGCTTATTTCAGATGATGATGAATACCTTGTACAGTTAGCATGTGCAGAGATAATTGAAAACTTAGGATTTTTAGCGAGATCTGTAGCTAGGCTTGGGAAAAAGTGCAGTGAACCCATATGGCAAAGATTAGATAACGTTTTTGATGATCTTGTTAAGAATGATGTAGGCAATTTTGAGTGGGAATTCACATGGAAGAAGATGGATAGGAAAGTTAAGAAAATGGGGAGATTCATTGCTCTTAGCTCGAATTTGTACCAAGAACTTGAAGTTCTTACGGAGCTTGAACAGTCTCTTAGAAGAATGCGAAACAGTGATGACCCTAATGCTGGGACTGTTCTCGAGTTCCAGCAGAAAGTTGTTTGGCAGAGGCAGGAGGTCAAGAATCTACGTGAGATGTCTTTGTGGAACAAGACGTATGACTATGTCGTCCGTCTTCTAGCTAGATCATTGTTTACCATTTTCGGGAGGATCAAACATGTGTTTGGAATACATCATACAGCTGCTATAGGGGGAACCTATGATTTGGGAGCTGCAAAAACTAATCCATTGTCCCGTAGTCACTCTGTTTCAGTGTATCCATCTGAGAATAACTTAACTAGGTTTTCTTCAGGTCCTCTTGGGAGGTCAGCCACGAAATCTGGGCCTCTTAGTAGATCAATCACCAAATCAGGACCAATCTCTAGTACATATGTAACAAATATGCAAAGGCGGATGGGTGATCATTCCTCAAACCTTCGCGGGAAGCATTTGCGTTCAAAAACCAAAAGATTGCCTCCTGTGGGACCTTTCAAAGGGTGCATGATGGGTGGAGATGATACTCCTGTACTGCAGAGTTGCACACCAATAATCAATGGGTCACCTATGTCAAGTGGTGTTCGTTCTGGAATTCTGAATGGGACGTCAGTTGAACCTACCCCCCAAAGTAATACACTTCATTCTAACCTTATCTTTTTTAATTTCAAGTGCAGACGGTTGAATCCTCCGCCTTCAACTCTTGGTGGTTCGGCTCTAGCTCTTCATTATGCGAATGTTATTATTATCATCGAGAAGCTTGTCACATCTCCCCACTTGATTGGTCCTGATGCGAGGGATGACCTTTATTATATGTTGCCCACAAGTATAAGAGCAGCTTTGAGAGCAAGACTCAAGTCTTACGTGAAGAGTTTGGCTTCATCTATTTATGATACCGATCTTGCACATGAATGGAGTGAAGCATTGTCAAGGATACTAGATTGGTTGGGTCCACTTGCTCATAACATGATAAGGTGGCAATCCGAACGAACTTTTGAGCAGCAGCACATGGTTTCACGGACAAATGTGCTGTTGGTACAGACCCTATATTTTGCAGATTTGGAAAAGACAGAAGGTGCAATTACGGAGCTTCTAGTGGGTCTAAATTACCTTTGGAAACTTGGGAGAGAGCTTGATGCAAAAGCGTTAATAGAGTGTGCTAGTACTGGAGCATATGATGATTATCTGGAGGCCAAAGGATAATGTTGATTCAATTGATTTGCACGTGAGTTTAATATCACCTACAGGGTGGCAAGTGACAGTACTAGACTAGAGCTGTAGTCTCATGAAATGTCAGACCTAGCTCCGCTAAATGCACAATCTGGAGCAGGAAATGTCAACTTGGTCAACTGTGCAGCCCTACTGATTCTTTTCTACAGTCAAGAATTTTTGCTGGAGTTGGTCTTAAGGTTCAACGTTCAGCACTTCTGTAGGCAAGACACGAGCTTAATATCCATTTGGCCATTTCAATTGGCTTTTGTTGTAAAGCATGTCAGACCTTGTACCATTAAGTCCTCGGTTTGGTCATTTGAAATTTAATGTCTGTAAATTTACCGTATAAATGCTTTTCTTAATATATTGTTTGAGATGTTTTTGCTCATGGTTTTGTGTGGTAATTTGCTAGTTATGGTTTTATGCTTTTCTTAGAATGCTAGAAACAACGACACTTATGCCAACAAAAGTATGCCAATAACCATTCCCAACTGTTGACTGTCAATGCTCCAAGTTTTATGCTCTGAACTAGGTAACACTGGGGCCTTACGGCTGCGGCTCAACCTCTCCTTTTAGTGTATATACTTTAGGCATAATGTGCAAGCCAACGTTTCTAACTGCGGTACAAAGCATAAAGAGAGAAAATAATATACTAAATTGGACCAATTTTTATCGTTGTATTTGGGAGTAGTTTTATACTGCCTTTGTCATTACCTGTTCACTGTAAAATGAAATATAAAAAACGGAAAAGTACAATCGAAAATGATAATAATAGACCAAACTTGCAGTATGTCGACTGTATACTAATATAATTCTCATAGGAATTATTATCCTCGCGTTTTTAGGGGCCACTCAAAAGAATTTAGGGGCCAACAATAAAACAAAAAAGGTCATCCAAAGGGAAAATGTAGCCAGCCCTTATCTCGCGTAATTCGTAATGGCGAAATTATCCTCATATATTCGGAGGATATGATAACATTGTTATCCTCCGATTGTAATCGGAAGCCAAAATATTACCCAGACTTCCGATTGTAGTCGGTGCAGTATTAGAATGATTTCTGTTTCATTTTTTCCATTTCTTTTTCATTTTTGAGTTGTTAGAGTTATAGAGAAGAATGTGAAGGAAAAAAAGGAAAACCCATTTTATTACTACAAAAATGGATGGATATGAAGAAGAAGGTGAGAATCATGGCGAAGACGATTTGGGGTATATGTTGAATGATCCAAACTTTTGTGGAGAGGAAAACCTAGACGACCCTTTCATGGAAGAAAATGGAGAATCGCCTGATATTGAAGCTAACGATGCATGTAAAACACATGTATTGTGTTAAGAAACTCAAATACTCGATTTGCATGCGTTTGCGTGCTTTTGTAAACAAGAAAAACCGATTATTGCATGCATTGAATGCCATGAACTACCCAGATTCGGTAGATAATTTCTCGAATAAACTTACGAATATAACACACTGAGTACCAAATATGTATATTCGGTAGTTCCAAGATAGTAGTTTACTGTCGAATATGAGAAAAAACCCCAAACTGGTTTTCCAAAAAAATCTACATTCGGTACTTATGTAGAGTTATTTACCTCTGAATGGCCCCAAAAACGAATTCCTCAAAAAATTTCAAAACTCAGTATTCTTATCCTTTACAATCGGTAATAGTTTAACATTATTTGACTGCCGAATATAACAATGGCCTCAAAATAAAATTTCCGAAAACTTTGAAATCGGATGTTTATCGATTAAAGTTATCTCCCGGTTATTTATATTCGGCTGTTGTACTATATATTTTAGATTCCGATTATATCATTTTTTGCACTCAGTAAACTGTGTACATTCATTTGCATAAATCGGGTGTTTTGGGTAACCGATAGGATTCTGAATATAATTCTATCGGGTGTTTTGGGTAACCGATAGGATTCCGAATATAATCCTATCAGGTGTTTTGGGTAACCGATAGGATTATATCATTTTGTTGAGCAAATGAACGCCTCGCAACAAAGCCAATCAATGGAAATTCTTACTATAAAAGAGGACAAAGGTACTCTTCGTTGCCCTAGAGATCTTAATGGAAGACCAAATCGATCCACATATACAATATACAAAGAGTATTTGGAACAACTCCCTCCACTTATCATACCATTTGTTTTGTCGACCGACAAGGTTGATGGGGATGGAAATTGTGGGTTTCACGTTGCTACGGAACAAATGGGTTACTTTAGAGAGGCGGATATCGAAGATGTCACCCAATGCCAATATTTAAGAAATAAGATGGCGGTACAACTAGTGAAGGACAAGGGTTTTTATATGGAGATGATGAGGCGAGAAGATAGATACGACAAAGAACAAGAGTTCAAAGACTTAGTTGCGCGTGTGAAGTGCCGAAAGGGATTGAAGACAATCGGGTCCAAGTATTGGATGACAATGCCTAAATTTGGATATCTCCTAGCGGACGTTTTGAATTGCGTGGTACATTTCTTTGTTCCTCCTATGTATGGACTTAGCATGACGTTTGCACCCACAAGAACGGCTTGCGACGAGTCGGTTAAAGATAGAAGAATCGTAATGGCATTTGTGAATGAAATGCATTTTATCGGTTTAAGAGTAAAGAAAGATTGTCCGTTACCTCCGTTGAGTAAGTGGCACGATTACTTCCCGATGAACCATTGCAAGGATTGGGTGAAACAATATGAGTCCAACATGGTTGATTGGGATCGCGTTATGGACCACAACTTTCCCGCTGAGTTACTCGAATTGATCCCCTCGGATGATGACGATGTTTGATCGTTCTTTTTCGAACATGTAATTTGTACAATTTTTTTGGAAACTTTTTTTGTGAAGATATATGATTTAATCGGTCGCAAAAAATACAATGTTGTCTCCCGAACGCAGGAATCGGGCTCTTTGATACATGTTTTGATTACGAATATTATAATCGGTTGGTAATGATACACGTTTTGATTCTGAATATTATAATCGGTAGAACTCTTAAATATCTATCTACCGATTTGGTGGGTATTTCGAGGCACGACTATAATTTTTTTTGAAACTATGTAATCGGAACAACAATATTATAACACTTCAATCCGATTAATCATATTCGGGAATTCCATATTTTATCAAACCGCCGATTAATATTAAAAATTTGAATTTACAGCACTCAAGCATCACATGTTATTCTTTTTTCCCAGTCCGAGATGCAACAATCAACGCGGCTTCGAAATGTAGAAACGACTCTCCTCTCCACTTGGAATAAGCATCTTGTGCCGCAAACCTGTCGTTTCTGTGCCTAGCAAGAATACGGTTGTACTCGGTTCACAATTTTATAACATGGTGCACCCTTGAAGAAACATGGGATGGTTCATAATTGTGGCGTGGCTTCTTGTACTTACCAACAAAAGGACCCAATGAAACGTTAATCCAAAATATACGATCGTCATGCTGTTCTTTGGGTAGATCTTTCACAATGTAATAATTTTTTATCCATTCGGTCTCTTCCTCAACTTGTTTTAATCTTTCTCTATGATGGAATTGTTCTTCACCTCGCTTCTTAGCCTTGATTTCCTCTTCCTCCTCCTTCGTTGCCACTAACGATGGTTTAATTTTTTTTGGTTGTTTGTTCCTTTTTTGTATTTCTTCTTCCATTGCTTCAATTGATGTAGTTGTTCGCTTGCATCTTCGAAGTATGTTGTCGATTGATGATGGACTTGCCATTGAAAATGTTTTTCATTCTGATTTTTTACTCAATAATAACTGAGAGGGGTTACCCTCCTTATATAGATTAGAGTTCCAACGGCTCTAATTTTTGAAAATATGGCCGTTGAGGTTACCCTCCTTGGAACCACCTAGAGCCATGACATGGTTTGTTTTGAACTTGTAATATTCGGAGGATAATTTTTTTTGTAAACTCCCGAATGTACGATGGCCCAAAAATCAGAATTTGGGAAAAACTGATACTTTTCAAATTTTGAACTTGAAATAATCGGAAGTCAACTCAGTTACCAAAACTTCCGAATATGGGATATCTAACCTTCTATATTGGCCCTTGGAACCACCTAGAGCCATGACATGGTTTGTTTGGACTTGTAATATTCAGAGGATAATTTGTTTTGTAAAGTCTCGAATGTACGATGGCCCAAAAATCAGAATTTGGGAAAAACTGATACTTTTCAAATTTTGAACTTGAAATAATCGGAAGTTAACTTAGTTACCAAAACTTCCGAATATGGGTTGTCTAACCTTCTATATTGGCCCATGGAACCACCTAGATCCATGGCATGGTTTGTTTTGAACTTGTAATATTCGGAGGATAATTTTTTTTATAAAATCCCGAATGTACGATGGCCCAAAAATCAGAATTTGGGAAGAACTGATACTTTTCAAATTTTGAACTTGAAATAATCGGAAGTTAACTTAGTTACCAAAACTTCCGAATATGGGATGTCTAACCTTCTATATTGGCCCTTGGAACCACCTACAGCCATGGCATGGTTTGTTTTGAACTTGTAATATTCGGAGGATAATTGTTTTTGTAAAGTCCCGAATGTACGATGGCCCAAAAATCAGAATTTGGGAAAAACTGGTACTTTTCAAATTTTGAACTTGAAATAATCGGAAGTTAACTTAGTTACCAAAACTTACGAATATGGGCTGTCTAACCTTCTATATTGGCCCTTGGAACCACCTAGAGCCATGGCATGGTTTGTTTTGAACTTGTAATATTCGGAGGATAATTTATTTTTGTAAAGTCCCGAATGTACGATGGCCCAAAAATCAGAATTTGGGAAAAACTGATACTTTTCAAATTTTGAACTTGAAATAATCGGAAGTTAACTTAGTTAACAAAACTTCCGAATATGGGATGTCTAACCTTCTATATTGGCCCTTGGAACCACCTAGAACCATGGCATGGTTTGTTTTGAACTTGTAATATTCGGAGGATAATTTTTTTTGTAAAGTCCCGAATGTACGATGGCCCAAAAATCAGAATTTGGGAAAACTGATACTTTTAAAATTTTGAACTTGAAATAATCGGAAGTTAACTTAGTTACCAAAACTTCCGAATATGGGCTGGCCCTTGGAACCACCTAGAGCCATGGCATGGTTTGTTTTGAACTTGTAATATTCGGAGGATAATTTTTTTCGTAAAGTCCCGAATGTACGATGACCCAAAAATCAGAATCTGGGAAAAACTGGTACTTTTCAAATTTTGAACTTGAAATAATCGGAAGTTAACTTAGTTACCAAAACTTCCGAATATGGGTTGTCTAACCTTCTATATTGGCCCTTGGAACCACCTAGAGCCATGGCATGGTTTGTTTTGAACTTGTAATATTCAGAGGATAATTTTTTTTGTAAAGTCCCGAATGTACGATGGCCCAAAAATCAGAATTTGGGAAAAACTGATACTTTTCAAATTTTGAACTTGAAATAATCGGAAGTCAACTCAGTTACCAAAACTTCCGAATATTGGCTGTCTAACCTTCTATATTGGCCCTTGGAACCACCTAGAGCCATGGCATGGTTTGTTTTGAACTTGTAATATTCGGAGGATAATTTTTTTTGTAAAGTCCCGAATGTACGATGGCCCAAAAATCAGAATTTGGGAAAAACTGATACTTTTCAAATTTTGAACTTGAAATAATCGGAAGTTAACTTAGTTACCAAAACTTCCGAATATGGGTTGTCTAACCTTCTATATTGGCCCTTGGAACCACCTAGAGCCATGGCATGGTTTGTTTTGAACTTGTAATATTCGGAGGATAATTTTTTTGTAAAGTCCCGAATGTACGATGGCCCAAAAATCAGAATTTGGGAAAAACTGATACTTTTCAAATTTTGAACTTGAATAATCGGAAGTAAATTAGTTACCCAAACTTCCGAATATGGGTGTCTAACCTTCTATATTGGCCCTTGGAACCACCTAGAGCCATGGCATGGTTTGTTTTGAACTTGTAATATTCGGAGGATAATTTTTTTTAAAGTCCCGAATGTACGATGGCCCAAAAATCAGAATTTGGGAAAAACTGATACTTTTCAAATTTTGAACTTGAATAATCGGAAGTTCTTAGTTACCCAAACTTCCGAATATGGGTTGTCTAACCTTCTATATTGGCCCTTGGAACCACCTAGAGCCATGGCATGGTTTGTTTTGAACTTGTAATATTCGGAGGATAATTTTTTTTTGTAAAGTCCCGAATGTACGATGGCCCAAAAATCAGAATTTGGGAAAAACTGATACTTTTCAAATTTTGAACTTGAATAATCGGAAGTAACTTAGTTACCCAAACTTCCGAATATGGGTTGTCTAACCTTCTATATTGGCCCTTGGAACCACCTAGAGCCATGGCATGGTTTGTTTTGAACTTGTAATATTCGGAGGATAATTTTTTTTGTAAAGTCCCGAATGTACGATGGCCCAAAAATCAGAATTTGGGAAAAACTGATACTTTTCAAATTTTGAACTTGAATAATCGGAAGTAACTTAGTTACCCAAACTTCCGAATATGGGTTGTCTAACCTTCTATATTGGCCCTTGGAACCACCTAGAGCCATGGCATGGTTTTTTTGAACTTGTAATATTCGGAGGATAATTTTTTTTGTAAAGTCCCGAATGTACGATGGCCCAAAAATCAGAATTTGGGAAAAACTGATACTTTTCAAATTTTGAACTTGAATAATCGGAAGTAACTTAGTTACCCAAACTTCCGAATATGGGTTGTCTAACCTTCTATATTGGCCCTTGGAACCACCTAGAGCCATGGCATGGTTTGTTTTGAACTTGTAATATTCGGAGGATAATTTTTTTTGTAAAGTCCCGAATGTACGATGGCCCAAAAATCAGAATTTGGGAAAAACTGATACTTTTCAAATTTTGAACTTGCAATAATCGGAAGTAACTTAGTTACCCAAACTTCCGAATATGGGTCTGGCCCTTGGAACCACCTAGAGCCATGGCATGGTTTGTTTTGAACTTGTAATATTCGGAGGATAATTTTTTTTGTAAAGTCCCGAATGTACGATGGCCCAAAAATCAGAATTTGGGAAAAACTGATACTTTTCAAATTTTGAACTTGCAATAATCGGAAGTAACTTAGTTACCCAAACTTCCGAATATGGGTTGTCTAACCTTCTATATTGGCCCTTGGAACCACCTAGAGCCATGGCATGGTTTGTTTTGAACTTGTAATATTCGGAGGATAATTTTTTTTGTAAAGTCCCGAATGTACGATGGCCCAAAAATCAGAATTTGGGAAAAACTGATACTTTTCAAATTTTGAACTTGAATAATCGGAAGTAACTTAGTTACCCAAACTTCCGAATATGGGTTGTCTAACCTTCTATATTGGCCCTTGGAACCACCTAGAGCCATGGCATGGTTTGTTTTGAACTTGTAATATTCGGAGGATAATTTTTTTTGTAAAGTCCCGAATGTACGATGGCCCAAAAATCAGAATTTGGGAAAAACTGATACTTTTCAAATTTTGAACTTGAATAATCGGAAGTAACTTAGTTACCCAAACTTCCGAATATGGGTTGTCTAACCTTCTATATTGGCCCTTGGAACCACCTAGAGCCATGGCATGGTTTGTTTTGAACTTGTAATATTCGGAGGATAATTTTTTTTGTAAAGTCCCGAATGTACGATGGCCCAAAAATCAGAATTTGGGAAAAACTGATACTTTTCAAATTTTGAACTTGAATAATCGGAAGTAAATTAGTTACCCAAACTTCCGAATATGGGTTGTCTAACCTTCTATATTGGCCCTTGGAACCACCTAGAGCCATGGCATGGTTTGTTTTGAACTTGTAATATTCGGAGGATAATTTTTTTTTAAAGTCCCGAATGTACGATGGCCCAAAAATCAGAATTTGGGAAAAACTGATACTTTTCAAATTTTGAACTTGAATAATCGGAAGTAACTTAGTTACCCAAACTTCCGAATATGGGCTGTCCCCTTGGAACCACCTAGAGCCATGGCATGGTTTGTTTTGAACTTGTAATATTCGGAGGATAATTTTTTTTGTAAAGTCCCGAATGTACGATGGCCCAAAAATCAGAATTTGGGAAAAACTGATACTTTTCAAATTTTGAACTTGAATAATCGGAAGTAACTTAGTTACCCAAACTTCCGAATATGGGTTGTCTAACCTTCTATATTGGCCCTTGGAACCACCTAGAGCCATGGCATGGTTTGTTTTGAACTTGTAATATTCGGAGGATAATTTTTTTTGTAAAGTCCCGAATGTACGATGGCCCAAAAATCAGAATTTGGGAAAAACTGATACTTTTCAAATTTTGAACTTGAATAATCGGAAGTAACTTAGTTACCCAAACTTCCGAATATGGGTTGTCTAACCTTCTATATTGGCCCTTGGAACCACCTAGAGCCATGGCATGGTTTGTTTTGAACTTGTAATATTCGGAGGATAATTTTTTTTGTAAAGTCCCGAATGTACGATGGCCCAAAAATCAGAATTTGGGAAAAACTGATACTTTTCAAATTTTGAACTTGCAATAATCGGAAGTAACTTAGTTACCCAAACTTCCGAATATGGGTTGTCTAACCTTCTATATTGGCCCTTGGAACCACCTAGAGCCATGGCATGGTTTGTTTTGAACTTGTAATATTCGGAGGATAATTTTTTTTGTAAAGTCCCGAATGTACGATGGCCCAAAAATCAGAATTTGGGAAAAACTGATACTTTTCAAATTTTGAACTTGCAAATCGGAAGTAAATTAGTTACCCAAACTTCCGAATATGGGTTGTCTAACCTTCTATATTGGCCCTTGGAACCACCTAGAGCCATGGCATGGTTTGTTTTGAACTTGTAATATTCGGAGGATAATTTTTTTTTAAAGTCCCGAATGTACGATGGCCCAAAAATCAGAATTTGGGAAAAACTGATACTTTTCAAATTTTGAACTTGAATAATCGGAAGTAAACTTAGTTACCCAAACTTCCGAATATGGGTTGTCTAACCTTCTATATTGGCCCTTGGAACCACCTAGAGCCATGGCATGGTTTGTTTTGAACTTGTAATATTCGGAGGATAATTTTTTTTTAAAGTCCCGAATGTACGATGGCCCAAAAATCAGAATTTGGGAAAAACTGATACTTTTCAAATTTTGAACTTGAAATAATCGGAAGTTAACTTAGTTACCAAAACTTCAGAATATGGGCTGTCTAACCTTCTATATTGGCCCTTGGAACCACCTAGAGCCATGGCATGGTTTGTTTTGAACTTGTAATATTCGGAGGATAATTTATTTTTGTAAAGTCCCGAATGTACGATGGCCCAAAAATCAGAATTTGGGAAAAACTGATACTTTTCAAATTTTGAACTTGAAATAATCGGAAGTCAACTCAGTTACCAAAACTTCTGAATATGGGATGTCTAACCTTCTATATTGGCCCTTGGAACCACCTAGAGCCATGGCATGGTTTGTTTTGAACTTGTAATATTCGGAGGATAATTTTTTTTGTAAAGTCCCGAATGTACGATGGCCCAAAAATCAGAATTTGGGAAAAACTGATACCTTTCATATTTTGAACTTGAAATAATCGGAAGTTAACTTAGTTACCAAAATTTTCGAATGTACCACACAAATCATTGTCATTTGAACTTGTCTAACTTAGTTACCCAAACTTCTGAATGTACAACACAAATCATTGTTATTTATATGCTCTTCTTTACTTTACGACCGTGACTACCTCCCAGTCCTGCACGACCACGGGTTTGAGCACCTTCAGTTGGAGCAGCTTCAACGCTCGATGAAGCTCGAGTTCTTTTACCCGTCTTTGATACTGCCACCTTGGGCTGATGCCTCTTCGTGACTTTCTCCCCAATCTGGGCAGCATAATCTTCGTTATCCATATTATCAACTAGATCTCTAGCCTCTTTGATCTTCTCAGCTGGCATGGGATCTCCGCTCTTCAGGCATGCAGTTAACATTTTGGAAACACGCTTGAACCTATTCACCTGTTTTTTATACGTAATGACATAACATCAAACGGTAATTACCTAAGATTTATAGGAATAATATAAAATGAACAAAAATATAAGAACACGCACCAGTCTATCATAACCAGCTGGTTTGTCTTTGATGATACAATTATAACTTGAACCCGCGGTAGTAGTGTTGGATTTGATTTCACGGATAACCAAAGGATGTGATACCTTGTTATACCAACTCATATAGTCTGGAGAATTTTCATCACGGGTGGTTCGTCTACCAGTGTCGATAATGAAGTCATTCCTCTTATCCCAGTTATCAAGAACAGTAGGTGGGCCTGTGTGAACAATCGTGAGATTATCACCACTAGAAGAGCACAACTCCAACTCCAATTTGTAGTAATCCCCAATTTTCTCCACAGGTTGATGTTGTATGTACCCGTGTTGTCGCATCACCCTAGAGGGGTTATACATCACATATCCTGTGGGGTGCCACAATGGTCCAAAATAAAGGGACAAGTCCGACCGACCATTTATATGCCCACTGGCTCGATCTTCCTTGTATGGATCAAAGCATACGTCTGAGGCCTTCAATTGGTCCAAAATCTCTCTCATGCGAATCAACTGCTGCTCTTTTGTCCTAGAACGGTTGTCTTCAAATGTATACTTTGTTCCTCTAGGAGTACCTTTGCACCACCCCGGTTTCTCTCTGGCCAACTTCAGGATAGGGAAGTGGTCATAGATCCATGCCTATATACATAAGTAACCAAGTTTTAGTAAATAGATTGTGTATATTCGGTAGTAATTTCCAAACATTAGTTCCGATTATATATAATCGAAAATACAACTGAGTACCTATCCACCGAATAACCAACATTCGGAAAAAGAGATGGATCATTTCCTATCGAATATGCGTCATTTGGAGTTCAGTAACCTATAGTTTTTCTGGCCTGTATATTCGGTTCTAATATCAAATGAATATTTCCGATTATATATAATCGGAAACAAAAATAAGTACCTAGCCACCGAATAACCAACATTCGGAAAAAGAAATGGATCATTTCCTACCGAATATGCGTCATTTGGAGTTCAGTAACCTATAGTTTTTCTGGCCTGTATATTCGGTTCTAATATCAAATGAATATTTCCGATTATATATAATCGGAAATAAAACTGAGTACCTATCCACCGAATAACCAACATTCGGAAAAAGAGATGGATCATTTCCTACCGAATATGCGTCATTTGGAGTTCAGTAACCTATAGTTTTTCTGGCCTGTTTATTCGGTGCTAATATCAAAAGAATATTTCCGAATATATATAATCGGAAACAAAAATAAGTACCTAGCCACCGAATAACCAACATTCGGAAAAATAGATGGATCATTGCCTACCGAATATGCGTCATTTGGAGTTATGAATATGCATCATATGTATTGTCTACCGAATAACTATAGAGTGAGTTATAGAGTTAAAGAAAAAACCTGCAATAGAGCCACGTTCCCGGCAACTTGGAAGGTTCCTAGCCTCGAAGCCTTTCTCAACTCTTCCATCAAGAATGCTAGGCATGTCGTGCCCCAAGAATAGTCACCGACTTCATGGAGAGGATCCAAAAGTTGTATAAGGTTGGCGTCGATCTGGTTGCCAGAAGTATTGGGGAATATGACACATCCCAATACACAAAGGAGATATGTGGTGGCAGCGTGGTTCACTTGCTCATCAGTTAACGTTCCATTCTTTTCCTTCTCCAAGGTGCCTCAGAACATATTCATCAAAGCTGTAATGTTGATCTGTCTTGTTCTGTAACTTGCATGCCTCCTAAACTCTACTGTTGTTGTCTCTTCATCCCAACCTAAGAACTTTTTAGTGAGAGCATAAAGTTGTGCCCAACTTAACTGCTTTGTGTAGTTAAACTTCAAAGTTGTGCGGGAAGGTTAAGAATCTGCACAACATCATCCGGGGTAATCGTCATCTCCCCAAACGACATATGGAAAGTATCGGTCTCAGGATACATTATCTCCACGAACGCCGATATGGCCACACGATCATGTTCCAACAATGAATTCTCGGCGGCATTAGCTAACCCCGATTTGGCAACAATTGACTTGAACCTTTCACATTCACCGGATAAAGGCCACGCAAGCATTTTTGTTGGTGCGGCGGTAGGTTTGAGTAGACGGACCGCATCTTGATGATCCTATTAAAGTACATAAAAAAATCCTTAATACAAATATTACAATATAACACATAGACAATACATTAATAAAAAATAGTAATTTTATTACCTCGGTTTCGTATATTTCTCTGGCTTATGAGTCTTTGTATCCAAATAGCAATTTTCCTCCATCCGCTGGTATCCCAAGGATTGTGCCTGCTGGAATACCCTTCTTCTTCAAGTGCTGAGGGACAAGATGTGATGCTTTCTTAGCAATATCCTTCTTTACACCATCTTTTCCTTTTTTGGCTTTTTGGGTACCACTTGGTTGTCCTTCTTCTTCTACTCTTGGCACTGGATCAACTGGTTCAATTTCATGGTGGGGTGTAACTTGTGGAGCAGTTGGTTCTGCACTTTGTTGAGCGACTTGTTCAACACTTGGTTGCACCCCTTGTTCACTGCCTTGTTTTTCTACACTTTGTTCAGCACTTGGTTGCACTCCTTGTTGACTGCTTTGTTCTTCTAAGCTTTGTTGAGCACTTGAATTATCTTTGGAACTCCTTTCCCTCCTAGCACTAGCTGTCACTTTCTTCCTCCTTTCTCGACTTTGTCTAAACAATAAAGAAAGGAACAATATTTACAAACTATACAATCGGAAGACAAAGTATGGAAATATAACCCGAATGTACACATTCGGAAGTAAGAAGACACATACTGTTCCCGAATACAAAACAATCGAAAGCTAACTAAACATATTTACAACCGAATATGCATCAATTGGAGTTCAGAATCTCTAAATTTTTCATCCTACACAATCGGAAGACAAAGTACACAACTATAACCCGAATAAACAAATTCGGAAGTAAGAAGACACATATTTTTCCCGAATGAAAAACAATCGGAATATAACTAAACATGTTTACAACTGAATATTCATCAACTGGAGTTCAGAAACTCTAAAATTTTATCATACACAATCGGAGGTATAAAACATTATATTGTACTCCGAATAAATATTGTCCCCAAAATGAGATTTTTCCTATATCAGAAATTTTGAGATTTTTTCAATATATATATTCGGTAGTGAGTGTACTTCCGAATACTGTGTGTCTACTTAAATATATTCGGGAGCAAAAAAATTCATTAAACTACCGATTATTACCAGTTTGTATCCAGGAAGATATGTCCAACAATATTCGGCAGATAACCAACAAATATTTCTCCCGAATACTGTCGATGTTCTTGAGAAATGACGAACACGACTACATTCGGAAGTAAATAAGCATGAATATCGCCCGAATCTGGATAAATAACCGAAAACCCTAGAATTTTTTTTTCTCGATTCGTCGAATTAAAGCGAAATAAACCCCAAAAATGATAGATTCTTACCTAATTGGGGCCATTTGAAGTTGACGAAGTGTTTGACTATCGGAATCGCCACCACCGACTACATTTCCGGGTAATTCTTCTTCGCGTTCTTCTTCATTTGCAGCAAGAATTTCTTTATTTCTTGCTAAAATCCCAATCTTTGGATCGATACCCCGAGAAACATTTTTGGTTATAGGTCTGTGGGTTTCATTTACCTTATCCATTGTTTTATAAACGAATCGACGATGTTTTGATTTTACGATTCGCGGCGATGTTTCGGTTGAACGAGGGAAAGTTTTTTTTTCTTCCACAATCGGAAGATATGAAACTGGAAGAAGAAGAGTTGAAATGAGTAGAATTTTTTTTGATTTGGTTTTTATACAGTTTTACCAGAAGGGCATTTATGTAACTTCAATATCATATAGGGTACCCCTTAACTAGAGTCTTCGGATGGGTATAAATTGATGGCCCCTAAATCCTTTTGAGTGGCCCCTAAAAACGCGAGGATTATTATTAGCAAACATCCATTCAATTACATTATTAGACCAAACTTGCAATCAGTATTCGTTTGCATAATGTTAAATTGGTGTAAAATAAAGACTTGTATGAGAAAAGCTATGACTTCAGTCCTCCAAGATCATATGGTTTACAGAGCCCAAAGCCACCCGACATCCAGATTATGTAAACACCTATGAGATCAAACTAGTGGATTTTAATAAAATGTCACACTTCCAATTTCATGTTTTAAAAATTGCCACCGTTTTTTTGCCACACATTTGACTTTTTCCATCCTGTTTTTTTCATTAAACCGTTAACATCAGTTAGTGCACATCTGGCAATTATTCAGCCTTATAAAAGACGTATAAGCCCTTGAATCATTTTGATGTGGCTGAGTTAAATCGACTCATTGTAGTGAGTCGTTACTATAATTTGTTCTAGGATGTTTTCTTTGATGCGAGTTCTTCCTGCTCTATTGCAAGCTCCATAACTGGACGAATTGTCCCACTCCACTGGATCCATCCATTTTTTATTTTTTCCTTTGACTCAATCTTCAACAACAATAAATAAAATCGGATTATATAGAGAAACACCCTTCCTCGTGATTCCAATTTTTCAATCTCACGAAACCAGGAGACCATTTGTTAGCATTAATCTCGGTTAGTTTCTTTCATCGTCTTCCATCACGGTAACTTATTGTCTTCCTTTTCTTCTATTGTAAAAAGATGCGACTAAACTGACTCAATAATATTCCAATTTCTCATCCTACATTCAATCAATGATACCTCAATCAATCGAGAAAAGCGACTAACCCCTTGACCCGATGATTCATTAACCAATCGAGAATCAGATTCCTACTCATTAACAGATCCAACTTATTGATTATCACATAATGAATCAACTATCAAGACTAATTGAAGTTCGTAGCAGAAATATTTATATGTATACCTTCGACTGACATAACCGATTTTGAGAGATCACAGTCGAGAGATATTGACCGGTTCCAACAAAAAGAAAAAGAAGAATCTCTCGACTGGTTCCAATGAAAAGAAGGGGGGTCTGTCGAGAAGAAGTAGGGGAAGAAAAAGAGGAGGCACATAGCTTTATATCTTTAAGGATAATAAAGTAATTTCAACCATTTTTTAATCTCTTCTAATGAGATATTGACTGGTTCCAACGAGATTGACTAATTTAGGTGGGTCTTAACGGAACTTATAACAGTTGTGGCACTTTATATAATTTGAAAAAAATGGTGACACTTTATTAAACCGGATAATGAAAGTGTGGCAGTTTATTAAAATTCCCATCAAACTATTCCTTCCATTTCATGCTCCTTTCATTTCATCCTTCAACAGTCCACTAAACTAAAGAAAAGCAAATGACAACAAAAATAACTTTATCTGAAAATGGTGACAAAAACTGGAATCACCAAACTACATGAAACTGGGTTAAGATTCAATATTTATTTTCTTGTAATCCAACTAGGGTGTATTGTTGAAGAAGAACAAAAATGCTTGATATGGATCAAACAGATAAATCAACAATTTTAAGCCACCATTCCACCACAATTGGCATGTTGTAGTTGTTTGGGTTATGTCCACGGTGTTTAGTTAGCCGGGCCTACATCCCGCCCAGTAGAAATCTGTTAACGTCAGAAAACTACATAATTAAGTTGGGGAGACCAATTTTACCTCGTTAGAGCGTCCACAGTGGTACGATCAAAACCAAAGATCAAAGACCAAAACAAACGATCAAATTTGAGTTTAGTCTGTAGTGTCACGTTAAGGCAGTGGAGTATATTTAGTCGGGCGTATGTATAATCCACGCTTGCACGTGGAGCGTTGGTATAATCTTCGTTTGGGTCGGGCGGAGATATAGTTAACGCTGGTTGTGGGGCGTTGGTAAAGAATACGCTTGTTGTGGGGCGTATATATAGTTCACGCTCGGAGAAGGGGCGTAGGTATAATCTACGCCTGGTGTGGCGAACGTATAATCAACGCCTGAATGAAGCGTACGTATAATCAACGCCTGTTTTGAGGCGTACGTATAATCAACGCCTGTTTCAGGCGAACGTATAATCAACGCCTGTTTTGAGGCGTACGTATAATCAACGCCTCATTCAGGCGTACGTATAATCAACGCCTCACTCAGGCGTACGTATAATCAACGCTTCTCTCAGGCGTACGTATAATCAACGCCTCACTCTTCTCTCAGGCGTACGTATAATCAACGCTTGGTTTCACTCAGGCGAATGAAGGAATCAACGCCTCATGGCAGGCGTACGTATAGTGTTGGACTTCTATTAACACACGTATCGAGCACGTGTGGCATTAAAGCCCAGAAAATCTCTAACCACCACGTATAGCCCACGTGTTCACTTTCCCTTTACCCTAATCTTCTCCGTCTTCTTCTTTTCTTTTCTACCTCCTCTTTGTTTCTACCGCCCACAAACACAGCTTCTAAACCAACACATCACAGTAACGAGCAGTAAAAGAAAAGAAAAAAACGAGATACTTGATGAACCCGGGTTACAAAAGAGGTATGTTTTTTTTTTCTTAATCTCTTTTGTTTTATCCATATTGTTGTATAATTTATTTAGGGTTTTATTTGTTAAAATTAGTTTATCTAAAATTGGGTTTTAACGAACAAATATGAATATGAAATTGGTTAAATTTAATTGGGTATGTGTGTTTTATGTTTTTTTAGAGATTAATATGTATGTGAAAAAAACCATATTTGATGCTTATGTAAATTTGGTTAAATTTTTTTTAAAAATAGTTATAGAAGATCTAATTTGTGGGTGGAATATATTTATAATTTTTGGGTATTGTAAAAATCTGTGGTTATGTAGATTATGTGGGAAATAGTTCTCACCCTTCATCTGTTTCAATCAACCTATTTCAATTGAGAGCTTCCTTTTATTGCTTTTCTTCATGTTGTCTGTTGGTAATTAATTTGAGTGAATATGGTTATCAATAATTGTAGTTATGTAAATTATTGGATTAATTTTAAAATTATTGGATTAATTTTAAATTATTGTAAATTATTGTAGTTATGTAAATTATTGGATTAATTATTGCTTTTCTGCATGTTGTATGTGAATATGGTTACCAATAATTGAATTTGTATTGTTTTTTATTGAATTTTGAGGTGATTAATTTTAGTTATGTAAATTGTAGTTATGTAAATTTTGGGAGTTACATATGTAGAAGAGCTAATTGCGTGAGTATGGAATTGATTTTTTAGTGATTTTTATGGAATCTTGAAGTGATTAAATTGGGTTGTGGAATCTTGTAATGATTTTCGAAATGCATCGGTGACGATTTAATTTGTGTTTCTGGAATTATAGAATTTGGAATTGATATGGTTTGTGTTAAGGATTTATAGTATTTGGAATATAAATGGTGATGGACTAATAAAAATATTCGTTAATGAAGGTTGGTCTTTTAATAATGTAACTGCATCTATATTGTGTGTGCACATATGTTGAACAAATTCACAGCGCGTTTCAATGGTCGCATGAAGACGAACAAGAAACAAAAATCTGTAGCCGAAGAGGATTATAACTTAATCTCTAATGGTACAATTAAGGAGGTTGATATTCCCCGGTTAGGGAGGTTTCCTATACTGCAAGATGATAAACCGCACGCTACTACGGACATCACATTTACAGGGGAGCACAAATTGAAGTATCAACATCGTGGATCTTTGGCATCGGTAATTCATCACTATCAAACTATTTCACAACACTGTCCTAGAGCTAAATATATTATTGAAAAAGCGGGATGGCAAAATTTACTGGACATACAATGTAGCGAAACCAACCATTCAATGGTTGATTATATTGCTGAGCGGTTTTGGGATACAACAAACACTTTTCACTTCCCATTTGGTGAGAAGGAATTCACCCCCCTAGATTGGCTCATGTTGACTGGACTGAGTATCGGTGATGGGCCTGATGTTCCTTATGATTCGGGGAAGTACCAATTTGAACATGTTCGTGAGCATATCTTTCCGGATATCCAAGATGTCACGCTCTGTCCAAAAGCACCGTCGTGGGTTTCAAATTCAATTACAATTAAATATTCAAGGTCATATTTCTTCGAAGACAAGTTGGTTGCGGCTGAAAATGATAGCACCCTTGCTCATAGAGTAGCAATTGCCTTTTTCATGTATGTTTTGGGACATTTTTTCTTTTCTAATGCAAAGACTTATATTGATGCTGGATGGTTAGCTGCTTTTGAAAATCTTGATGTAGTATCCACGTATGACTGGGGTGGTGCTACGTTTTCGAAATTGTATGCGGCACTCCGTTTATCTGGGAGGAGACAGAAGGCACTATGTGGTCCATTCCAAGTGTTAGAGGTATTCTTTAAATCTAGTTATTTTTCCTCTCATTGTTTATTTTGTTGCTAAGTTATTAAATTGGCTAATTATTTTGATGGAGTAGTTTTGGGGGTATGAATACCTGGGCATATGTCGACCAGAAATCCCAGAGGCGAGTACAGAACAAAAATGGCCCGTATCTTCTAAATGGAATGTACCGAAGAATACAAATGATATTTTCCGTTGTAGGGATTTACTAAGTAAGCTTACTGCTGAACAAGTGACATGGCGCCCATGGGAATCATACAGAGAAGTTCTTGCATCTGATATGGGATGCACGGCTACGCGGCTATCAGACTCGAGATATATATTTTCTTACATGGGCATTGTGAGTTAGTTTGTAAATTTTATTATATAACATACTTTTTTTCTATATAACATACTTACTATATAACATACTTTTTTTCTATATAACATACTTACTAAATTCTTATTCCCTTTCTAACTGTACAGCACAACATGTATCTTGGTGAAAGGTGTTGGCGGCAAAACCATTGTACTTTTGCTGTTCTTATAAGACTACACACAGTTATAGGGGATATTGGCAATATTCAAGCCGAACGCCTAAAAAAAGAAGGTTTGGTCGATGCAACAGAGATAGTGCAAGTTGTTAAAGATTATGATATATATTTACAATACTGGACAATGGTAACCAACTCCAATGATTACGTGACTCATCCTATTTGGGAAGCCCAAACATATGGGTATGTCGGTGACTTGTATACGGTCCCAATTGAACAACCTGTTGAACATGTACATATCCCTCCTCCACATCTATTATCCCAAGTAAGTGTACTTTCGACTTTTTATTGTACGTTCGATTTTTGTTGGTATATTTGTACTTATGTATTTCATTTTTTCTTGACAGCATGAAACTTACACATTATTTCAAGAAAATGCTGATTTTAATCAACAATTTCGCGAATTTACATTAAAACAAACGAAGGAGAGGATGGACGTTATTATGTCGAAAGAAGTAGAAATACAAAGGCTAAATAATGCGAACGTTGATTTGCAGCAACAACTATCTCTTTTCCGTATGCCGCACACTGTCCAACCTCTCCTTGGATACGGTTCCTTTTCCCAAACAATGCCATCACAAGTTTGGAGTGGTATGAATCAAGGATCAGCTTCAACAATGTCCTCAGTCAATACCAATCCGAGAACGCACATGCCTTTTGTGGCACCAAGATCGTCCACTTCGGATAATGATAATATGAAGGGTTAATTTGTTATGACTATTTAGATGACCTGTCTTTGGAGTTATCTTTTCTTATCTTATATAGTATAGTCATATCATATATAGTATAGTCATATCAGGTCACTGACAAACACTTTATCTTTTTTGGAAAACACTTTTGCGTGAACCCAAAAAAATATCTTTTTTTGGTTTTTTTAATGCTCTTGAAAATGGGTTATAAATTAAAGACTTGATCACTCAATATATGAATAACAATACATCTCTTCTGCTTCATATAGTAATGGAACACTATGAGAAAACCGCTCATTATCGCTCTTCTGTTTCTTCTTCATCTTCTTCTTCTAATAGTAGTTTTTATTCCTCGGATGATGATGCAATAGCAATTATGCAAAATAACATGGCCGTTAGTTTGGGAGTCCTTGTTACAAATTCAAAATGGCCTCAAACTCGTATCAGAATACCAAGAGATCGTGAGTCAGGGGCTGAACTTCTATGGAACGACTATTTCTCTCCGTACCCAAACCAACCACCCAATGTTTTTCGCATAAGATTTAGAATGCGTCGACAATTGTTTAACCGGATAGTGGAAGGTGTTACCAATGCAAACAGATATTTTGTTCAAAAGCCCGATGCTTGTGGAGTTTTAGGATTAAACCCTCATCAAAAAGTAACAGCAGCAGTACGAATGTTAGCTTACGGATGTGCGGCAGATGCAATAGACGAGTACTTACGCATAGGAGAAACAACTGTGCTGGAAGCTCTCGTAGGTTCTGTAAGACGATTATGAATGTGTATGGGAAAGAATATTTGCGTGAACCAACGGCTGGTGATATTGAACTGTTGCTCAAGCAAAAAAAAGACCGGGGATTTCCTGGGATGCTGGGTAGTCTAGATTGCATGCATTGGAAATGGGATAAATGTCCGTCAGCAGAATCTGGGGCTTACACCGCGTATAAAGGGAGCGAAAGTATCTTGTTGGAGGCAGTGGTGTCGTATGACCTATGGTTTTGGCATGCTTTTTTTGGTATGCCCGGTTCTAACAACGATATTAATGTTATGAACCGTTCATATGTCTTTCGAAGTCTTGTAACAGGAAAAGCACCGCCGGTGAGCTATGAGGTGAACGGACATTCATATGATATGCCGTATTATCTAGGTGATGGAATATACCCAGAGATTCCTACTATTATTATGGCCATTAAACATCCGGTTGGTAGGAAAAAGGAAATATTTTCATCGATGCAAGAGGGTGCAAGAAAAGATGTTGAACGGGGATTTGGTGTACTTCAACAACAATTTGGAATCATCAAACAACCTGCAAGAATGTGGAATCCAGATGTGCTTGCCTATATCATGAAAACTTGTATTATCTTACATAATATGATAGTCGAGGATGAGCGTCTACCCGGTGACTGGCCACATGTTTATGAACAACGTAGCAACGCAGCACCGGTTAATATATTAAGAGGCAATAGTGACGAGTTTTCCCAAATTAGAGCTCAGCAAAGTCGATCGTCGATTATATTTTATATTTTCTAACACAACTGGGTAGCACTCTTCGTGCTTAAATTTTTTCCCATCGTTGCATTCCTTGAACCTCTTGTTAACTTCTTCAAGCTGTTAATGTTTTTAAAAACACTTAAGTACATGGGCGCTTATTAAATATTAGAAAACATTGTTCGAAAAATCAAGAATGCTTACCTTCTTTTCAGGACCCCATCCAGTATGATATTCACCTTCAACTTCTGCCTCTTTTGCCGAAAATAACGCCACATCTTTACTTATTCCCTGATATCGTTTTTGCCAAGAACTCCAAGACCGCTCTGGATTATTAGGTAAATGAAGTTCAATATCATCCTTGATACGAGTCCACAACGTCGCCTCTGATTGATCAGCTCCAACACTAGAATCTTGAGATATAGATAAATGAATTTTACACATTGTTACATCTTCGATTGTCGTAAAATTTGGACCTCGTGCTACTCTTGGTGACATTGTAAGCGAATCCGTGAAAATTTTCCAAATGATTTGAAAGCAGAAATAATATTTCTTCTTATTGGTGTGATAGATAGTTTGAAGTATTAGTTGGAGGAAAATGTCACAGGATCTCATGTGTATATATAGGTGTTTCTTCCGAAATTTTCAACGTTCCAAAATGTCTTCCAAACTTTCCAACGTTCCAAATTGTCCAACGTTCCATTTTCTTCAACGTTCGAATTACCAACGGTATAAAAAAATTTCAAAATCAATTTTGTCTAACGTTTTAAATTTTTTTTTTAAACTCAAGCTTGGGGCGGAGATATTAAGTCCGCTCAACAACAGGCGTTAACTATATAAACGCTTGGCGTGGGGCGTTAACAATATCAACGCCGGGCTGGGACGTTAACTATATATACGCCTGGAGTGGGGCGTTAACTATATCAACGCCGGAATGGGGCGTTAACTATATATACGCCTGGCGTGGGGCGTTAACTATATGAACGCCGGGATGGGGCGTTAACTATATATACGCCTGGCGTGGGGCGTTAACAATATCAACGCCGGGCTGGGGCGTTAAATATATCAATGCCTGGCGTGGGGCGTTAACAATATCAACGCCGGGCTGGGGCGTTTGTATAATCTTCGTCTGAATGGGGCGTTAATTTTATGAACGCCTGGCGTGGGGCGTAAACTTTATCAACGTCCCAACGGGCGAACATTTCAGCAACGCCTGAACTGGGCGTAACTTATATACACGCCTCTTTATGGGGCGGTGACTTTACGTACGTTTCACAACAGGCGTAGATTATATACACGCCCGATGACAAACGGTGATTATACATCCGCTCCACTATATATAGTTTTGGTCTTGGTCCCAGACCAAATATGGTCCTGAATTTAGTTTTGGTCCAGATTTTAATCTTTACTCCGTCCCGTTGCGTCTTGTCCATGGATCATAATTATAGGTTTGGTCTCCACTGCAGTTGCTCTTAGGGCACCTTCTTTATACTCAACTACCACCGGCTTGTCATCGTTAAAGTCTGGAAACTACACAATTAAGTTAAGGAGACCATTTTAGGCACCTTCTTTACACTCAACTACTACCGGCTTGCATTGCCTTGGAGTACCTCTACAATGATGCATAGTCAACAAAACAACACCAATTTGTAAGTGAAGTAAACCTGTGTATATCCTTGTTTTGAAGAACAACAAAATGTTACTGCAAAAATTGTTTCAAAAAGCGAAAAAGAAGATTTGCATTTGCTCCCCTAGGTCATCACCCTCTAGATACCCACAAATTAGATCTCACTCGAAAAATTAGTTCTATAAGACTTCAGCTCACAATTACCAAAGCTTTCTATTTTATAACAAAGAAAGAGATGGTTGCTATAGTGGTCTATAAAGAAAACAATATAGAGAAAAGGAAGAAAAAAATGCAAAGAAATAAGATATGAACAGCTTACCTGTTATTTGCAACTTCGCAGTTTCTTTAAAAATTCGAACTTCACCATGGATACAATGAGGCTAAGTTCTATGGACTAGATATCTAGCTGCTAGATTGGCCATCCACGTCAGTTAGGGCAACCTCCTAAGTCCTATGGATGGCTAATCTAGCAGTTAGATTAGAAGTCCACGTCAGCGGGATCACCATCTAGCGCTGAACGGTTCAGCGCTTTAAATCGCAGCCGTTAGATCAGAAAGTTTTCTCTCAACACTGAATGGTTCAGAGTTTTGGTTACTTTTTGAGCGCTGAACGGTTCAGCTTTTGAAACTAGCTTCTAGTTGAACTCCGAGCAAATGCTAGGAGAGAGAAGTAGCTGGTACAAGTGTTAACGTTTTTCCCACACTTATTTTTTGATTTGCAACACTTTTTGGGCAATCTAGCAGCTCAATCTAGTCCATAGGACTTGGCCTAAAGCTAAACTCCCCATAAAAGTACGTAAGGTTTTAGCAAACTCAAATAACAATGCCCTCCGTAGGAGTTGAACCCACACCATCACGCTTGAGAACCATGTTCTCTGCCATTTGAGCTAATACGCAAAGTATCATTTCATAATGCAAGTGGGATATAATATAATGACACTTAAGCGCACATCATTCATAGGCAAAAAGGGTTTGCAAGCAGAGAACTTACCCTCAACTTACTTATTGCAGGTATGATACAAATCATGAATAGCCTTTCACCTTTGACAAAGTAGAGGGTAAAGCTCTTGAAAGTTGGATAAACCCCATTGAGGGACCTCCATGGAAGGTGATTGGGGAAGAAGAGGAAACGTTATTCTGCGCAGACATGTATCATGAAATTTCCAACTTTATATCAAGCATATCTTACACTAAATTTTTGATTATCAGCCAAATCAGATCCTTAACCAATAAGAGATTAATGCTAACAAATTCCAAACTATATATAATAAACTAATCACTCTTTTATATTTACTTACCAATTTATCTCTGTTCCTGCAAATGTAGTAATCACAAACATAATTTCCTTTGTCCTCCGGGCCCAAGCTTTTCTTTTTGTTCGGAACCTGACAAATGAATGAAGTGATGAGAAAGATTTATAATCTGCTAAAATACATAAGTAGTCTCACTTGCAGATATGTATGTCATCACGCTCAAGGAAAATCCAAGGGAAAAGAAAATGAATGCATAAATGAAACTGAGTTCATGTAATTTGCTAAGAATTAACGGAAAATATATATGACAAAATACCCCAATCAATGCGGATGCATCTATTTGTTCACAACTTCTTGGTTAGGTGCATCTCATCTATGCAGATTGAGATTAATTAAAGACAGGTGCAAAGAGATATAAATCCAACTAAAACTAAATCTATAGAACTTTAGGTTTCAGATTTTTCTAAATTTGAAGTTGTAATACACCACTATGGATGCATCTCATTGCTTCACCTCTAGAACACGATGTCGTTCAAGAATACAAAAGAGGATAATAGGAGATGGAAAAGGTAATAGGACCAAAGTAAAAAACTCACATTGCATAGTTATGTGGCAGCTATTGAAGCCACCTTTATAAGGTGATATGGGAAGAGAGATTCAACTCTTGCTCTGTTGCTCCAAAAAAAAAAACTCTTGCTCTGTTTCTTATAGGAGAATCCGAGTAGCTGCATGATTCGTTAGCTTCTTGATTATTATTTCCATGATATTCACAATAATCTGAACTTATAGCTTCTGCCCTCTCATGATTTTCATCATTTCACATGATGAGATGAACACTCTGTAAGAACAGAATTCATTCCCTTTTGGAAATCTCCAACCGGCATCCACGGATCATTTTTGTTTGCGTAAGTAGGTACAAAATTCTGAACTATTGTAGCCTTGACTATTAAAAATAATGACCCACATTGAATTTGAACATATTATCTAATGCCTTGAGAAGCTCTTGATATCCCTCATAAACTTTAAGATCAACCTTTCTAAGGTAAGGAGCTCTACCCATACTAACTTTCACATAATAATTCATTAATTCAAACCCGGTATCCATCAGGCAATGATCATATTCATCTACACACCATGCCACTAACTACATGCAGCAGAAATTTGCAAACTACAACAACAATATTTATTCGTTCAGCATATTCAAGATTTTTCATGCTAAAAGACTCAACACCCTATAAACATTTCCCTGGTGGGCAGATATGATAATTAAATTGATAGAACACCAAACAGCTCTAAGTAACATATCTTGGGACAATGTTTTGGTGGAAAGAAGTGACGAACTGCAGGCTTTTCAATTAAATCCTGAAATCTAAAAGAGAAGATCCCAGAGTCGAAACTTCTTTGAAAATCCCAAATTTCAAATAACCAATCCTGAACTTTAAAACCAAAAATCCCAAAAGGGGATAAAAAAATGGGAATACATACATTGCGAGGAAAATCTTCCGCAGCAATAGTAGCAGCAGTAACCTGCAGAACTCGTTATGTGTATTTCACAGCCTTAATTGTCGAGATCAAGATTAACTGATTAGAAGATCATTAGCCAGAAAATCAAAGATCAAGCTAGCTTCAATCAAATACCATGAGGTGGAGAACCTGACAATTTTGAATTTTGAAGTTCAAGAAAGATGAGAGCAAAAGTGTAGGCCAAGGAAACTACATACTTAATCCGCACCTTCCATATATCCAAGTGTCTTTCCTGAATATATGCTAATCAAAAGTTGATAAATAAATTTCCAGATGCAGTAAATGAAAAGTCATCCATTTAAAAATCCCATACTCCGTCCAATAAGGTTCTGTGCAGAATCCACTCAATTTGAAAGAACCATTTTTTAGGGACCATGGTTTTTTTTGGGGACCATGGTCTTATTAGGCCAACCTCCCTATACTTATACGGGGTGTCCTAAAGTTGGGTAAATACACATTTACCCTTTACTTTAATTTAAATTAAAACTAACCTAATAACTATATAAATCTAATCATATATATCTAATCTAAATGAATCTATTAACCAAAATCAAAATCAAAAACAAAAACAGGGGGAATCGAAATCTTTTAGTTTTGAAAAAAAAAATATTCTCTTCTTCTTCTCTCTTCCCTTGACGTTCCTCGTTCGACTGAAAAATAAGTATTAACCATCAAATGAGTTGAAAATGGAAGTTGCAGAGAGAAGTTCAGATAGGAATTATGTGAAAAACTTTGTCGAACTAACCGAACCTAATGGAAATGATGAACATGAAGAACAATTTGGCTATTTCGCAAAAAAAAATTCCCAACCGAACCTTAGTTCGGTTAGTAGCAAAAAACATCTCCCAACCGAACCTAATAGTTCGGTTAGTTGCTAAAACATTTCCCAACCGAACCTAGTTGTTCGGTTAGTTGCAAAAAACAATCCCCAACCGAACCTTAGTTCGGTTATTTCGCAAAATATTTCCCAACCGAACTGGTCAGTTCGGTTACGTCACAAAAATGTTTCTTAACCGAACTTTAAGTTCGGTTTGATCGTAAAAAGTTTTAAATATTTTTGTAACCGAACTATTTAATGGTCACACCAAATATATAGTTCGGTTTGATCGCAAGGAAAATTTTCAATTTTTTTGTAACCGAACTTCTTACTGGTAACTAATCATTACTAATCATATTAATCATTACTAATCATAGTAATAACTAATCATAGTAATAACTAATCATTAAGTTCTTTTTTGGTCATAAATTTGGGTAAACGAACTTATTTGCAAAAAAATTTAAAATTTCTCGCAAAGAAAATTTTCCATTTTTTTGTAATAGAACTTCTTAATGGTAACTAATCGTTACTAATCATACTAATCACTAATCATTACTAATCATACTAATTATTAATTAATAACTAACTAATCATTAAACTAATACATTTAGTTAAGGAGGGTAAGTTTGGTATTAAGAAAAATATTTAGAATAAAGGGTGACTTAGGATTACGTATAATGTCTTGCCTAAAATAGAATCATGGTCCCCACAAAAAAACCATGATCCCAAAAAATGGTTCATTTCAAAACAACTATTCCCAGTTTATCTTTAACATCCGGAACAAACTGCAAATAAAAGAAATTAAAAATTTGAGTTGATCTTATTTAGGTTCCAACTTCTTTAGTACATTTGTTCTTTTATTAGTGAGCTAAAAACATACCTTGTCCCAACTATCCCAGCATCTTGGTAACTGTAAGTCCACTCATTCCATAAATCAACCAAGAAATCCAATATCCCCATATCCACCATTTGTTTATATTTACTGAAGCAAACAGAAAAGGATCATATATCAAAATAAAAAATGAAGATAAGAAAACAAAAACCAAAAGCTTGTATATTATAGCCAAGATCAATTTTAAGCTTGAGTTTTGATACCACTGAAAACCAAAAGAATGTCTAACACAAATGAGGCAACTGTACTCGTAACAACCATGTTTCTTCGAAGTCCTGCAACTGTTTGGAACAGTCTTGAAACCGAGCATAACCCGCAACCTAAGTCTGTAGAGTTATCTCAATTTAGTAACGACCTCATGGTGCAGCCCCTAGATGATTTGATAAATGATTCTGAGCTCGTTGTTCTTGTATTTCTTTGGTCATTGAGTGCAGGGTCAACCAAGTAGTTAATATTCCTTTGGTCACTTGAGTATTTAGAAGTCTGAAAAAAGGAAAAACATCATTATATAAGAAACAAAGAGTACATGAAATCATACCTACAACTTATCTGAATGCATACTCCTAAACGGTCCCTTACTACAACCACCAATTTTAAGAATGCAAACTCCTAAATGGTTCGAGAATGCATACTCCTAAATAGTTCTCTGCTAATACCAACAACAATATGTAGTTATTATTGTTTATTTGAGAAAGACTTTATCCCGTGTATTCCGGCATTACTTTCCTCGTTTTCCGCTCTTTAGCATCGGCGTGTCATACACTCTTCAATGACATTCTACAATACGTTGGAGAAATTAAGTAAGAGATGAGTCCAAAAACAGTTTAAATCTATTTCATTTATTTTTGGCATGGAAGTTCTGTCTATGTAGAAAAAATTGATGAAACAGAGAAAGAGATAGTGGAAAGGGTTATTTTCACCCATAGGAGAAGCTCATCTTATATACAATTAGGTATACTTTCAGCTCACACATTTTAGGGTTAGGAGGAAAATATCTCTAATACTAACATTAACTCTACAGTAATGTAACTCCATAGTACTAATTGTACAGTGACATTCGTGACTCATTCCAACACTCCCCCTCAAGCAGGTGCGTAGATATCATGCATTCCTAGCTTGTCGAGGAAAGCGTTGAATGGTCGACTAGGAACTCCTTTAGTCAGCATGTCTACAATCTGGTCTTCTGTTCTTACAAACGCAGTGCTGATAATCCCTGCATTCAACTTCTCTTTGATGAAATGTCTGTCCACCTCCACATGCTTTGTTCTGTCATGCTGGACTGGATTGTGAGCGATGTTGATGGCAACCTTGTTGTCGCAGTACAACCTCATAGGACCTCTAGGCCTGAAACCAATCTCTGTCAACAATATTCTTAACCACAATAACTCACAAATTCCATGATCCATAGCCCTAAACTCTGCTTCTGCACTGGATCTAGCTACAACTGATTGCTTCTTGTTGCGCCAAGTCACTAGGTTTCCTCCCACAAATGAACAGTATCCAGTGGTAGACCTATGATCAATTACGGAGCATGCCCAATCTGCATCTGTGTATGCTTCAACCTCTGTGTGGTTATTCTGAGAGAATAAAAGTCCTTTTGATGGTGCCAACTTTAGGTAGTGAAGTATTCGATACACTGCATCCATATGTGTCTCTCTTGGAGCATGGATAAACTGACTTACTACACTCACAGAGTATGCAATATCAGGATGAGTGTGAGAGAGATAAATCAATCTTCCCATTAACCTTTGATATCTTTCTTTGTCCATCGGAATACCGTCGGTGTCTTGTCCCAGCTTCTGATTCGGTTCAACTGGTGTGTCAATAGGCTTGCAAGCCCAACATTCATGTCTCAGCTAGAAGATCTAGGACATATTTCCTTTGAGGGATGTAGATGCCCCTTTTGGATCTTTCCACTTCAATTCCTAGGAAGTAGCACAATTCTCCTAGGTCTTTTATCTCAAATTCCTTAGCCAAGTAAGATTTTATCTTCCCCATTTCTTTCACATCATCACCTGTCATTATAATGTCATCCACATAGAGAATAAGCATGGTCAGCTTTCCATTCCTTGAACGTTTGAGGAATAAGGTATGATCTGCCTGACTTTGCCGAAATCCATATCTCCGCATACTTTGGGTAAACCATCCAAACCATGCTCTTGGATACTGCTTCAAACCATATAAGGATTTCTTCAACTTGCATACTTTCCCTTCATTGGTGGCAGTTTGAAATCCAAGAGGAATGTCCATGTATACTTTCTCTTCCAAATCACCATTAAGAAAGGCGTTCTTTACGTCGAATTGATGAAGTGGACAGTCCTTATTTGCTGCCAAAGATAACAAGACACGGATAATGTTCATCTTAGCAACATGAGCAAAGGTTTCTTGATAGTCAATTTCATAAGTTTGAGTGTAGCCTTTAGCTACTAATCTTGCCTTATGTCTTTCAACTGTTCCATCAGACTTGAACTTCACATTAAATACCCATTTACAACCAACTGTCTTCTTCCCTTTTGGCAGTTTGACCACATCCCAAGTGTCACTCTTGTCTAGAGCTTCCATTTCTTCAAACGTAGCTACCTTCCACTTTGGATCAGCAAGAGAATCTTCAATCCTTGTAGGTATACTCACAGATGATAGGTGGTTTGCAAAAGCAACTTAAGTAGGTGACAGCCGATGAGAAGACACAAAATTGGAAATAGGGTGGTTAGTAGAAAAGCCATATCGAGTTGGAGGATTACGAGTATGAGTAGGATATCAAGAAGAACTAGGGTCTTCTTCTTCTACAACATTGGTAGACTCATCAGCTGAAATATCATTCTCATCAGTACTCAAAGTAGTTTCAATCTGAACTGTAGGAGGTTGTAGTTCAGAATTACCTATCACTGGAGTATACAATTGACGAGGCTGAGAAAGAGGGGCCTTGTCTCTTCGTTTGTACACTTGAAATTGAGGTTGAAGGAGTGAAGAAGCCATTGATGGAGTAGTCTCAATCTCCTTACTTATACTTTTGTTAGGTGCATAGCATAGGTCATACCATAAATCATACCCAGACTGATCTTCACCAACTATACTCTCCCCCTGAAGAGAAATCTCGACTCTCGAGAAATAAGGGGTATCTTCAGTAAAGGTTACATTCATAGACACAAAAACCTTACCAGTGGGAGGGTGACAACACTTGTAACCTTTTTTGAGTAGATGAGGACCCTAAGTAAATGCACTTAAGAGCTCTGGGATCTAGTTTACTCCTGCCCTGTTTGTGGACATGAACATAGCAAACACATCCAAAAACCTTTGGTGGAACACGTACAGGAAGTTGAAATGAAATACCATTGGATAGAACCTCAAGAGGTGTTTGAAAATCAAGAGGCCGAGAAGGCATCTTGTTATCAAGTGTTGTAAGAATAGCATCGCCCCAATACGATTTAGGCACATTCATACAAAACAGTAATCATCTAGTAACTTCTAACAAATGACGATTCTTACATTCAGCAACTCCATTTTGCTGAGGGGTATCAGTACAAGTGGTTTATTGAACTATTCCTTGTTCTAAGAAATAAGATGATAATCCTTGGTTTAGGTACTCACCACCACGAAAATATCTTAATACTTGAATCCTCATGTTAAATTGGGTAAGGACAAACTTATGAAATATTTTGAAGACAGAGTAAACTTCACTTTTGTCCTTCAATAAGTAGACCCATGAAACTCTAGAGTAGTCATCAATGAAAGTAACGAACCAACGTGCACCAAAAGAGCTACTGACGCGAGAAGGACCCCAAACATCACTATTTATAATTGCAAAAGGAGATAAGCTTTTATTTATACTTAAAGGATATGGGACACACTGATGCTTAGCTAACTCACACACTTCACAGTGGAGTTTAGATACATCTAATGCACAAAATAACTTAGGAAATAACTTTTTTAAGTACCCAAAAGAAGGATGTCCCAATCGGTTATGCCATAACCAGATTTGCTCTTCTACCTTAGATACACTTGTCGAGTTGTAAGCCCTTGTACTGTCATCTTGTGTTGTTCCTTGCAACTCAAAGTAGTAAAGGCGCCCTCTCTCTTTACCAAGTCCAATCGTCGCTCCTGTGAGTAGGTCTTGAAATACACAATGTGAGTCAAAAAAAGTAACGCTGCACTTTAACGCTTTTGTTATTTGACTGATAGAGAAGGCCAGAAGACAAATTCGGAACATGTAACACAGTAGATAAGGACATGAATTTGGTTATGATTATTTGTCCTTCGCCAGAGATAATTGTTGGAGATCCATCCGCTGTCAAGATACAAGGTTTACTAGGACTTGCACTATAAGTGGAGAACAGGTTTGACCCAGTGGACATGTGGTCAGTTGCTCCAATGTCGATAATCCAAGAACCTTTAGACTTATTGCATGTAGTGTTTAGTGCCCTACCAAGATTCTCTGTGTTACCTGATTGAGCCATAGAAGTAGACCTAGCAACATTTTCCTTGGATGATAGCAACCGTGCACACTCTTTGATCATTTGTTCCAACTGGTTTTGAGATGAATGAGAAGAACCACTCGGTGCTAAAGTAGACCGAAATTCCATGTCATCGGTAGTGTTATATGTCCTTGAACCAGTGCTGCGACCTCCTCTTCTTCCTCTACTATTGCCACTAGAGTTGCTCCCTCTTCTATTGTTGTTCTGCCATTGCGGACGACTATTGAGTTTGTAACACGTCTCCCTGGTATGTCTACGCTTGTGACAATAATCACAGTACAATGAGTCTTTCTCATCAGATTGTTGGTTGTTTTCGCGTGTGTAAGTTGGTGCTTGAGTTGATGGAGTAATCACATTCAAGGCGGAACTTTCATGTGGCACTAGAGGTATCATGGCAGCTCGGCGAAGTTCTTCCGATCTTACAGTTCCATACACTCCTCGTAGGGACGGCAATGGATCTTTTCCCAACACTTGAACTCTAATTGGATCAAAATCCGAGTCAAGCCCGGCAAGGAATTCAATAATTCTCCCTTTTTCAATTCTTTTCTGCAACTTGCCGGTATCATCTGCACACACCATGTCTAAGGGCCGTAAGAAATCAAGTTCTTGCCATATAGTTTGAAGTGCATTGAAGTAGACGGATACATGTCTGTTGTTCTGGCGAGTCTCAATAATCCGACGATTTAATTCGTAAATATGTGTCGCATCACCGCTCGCAACATAGATTTGTGTGACTGCCTCCCACACTTCTTTTGATGTGGTTAAGCGCGTATAACTGCTCTTGATGTCGGGAGTCATTGAGTCTATCAGCAAACTCATTATCATGGCGTTCTCTTGAATCCAGGTATCATATGAAGGGTCTTCTTCTTTTGGACAAGCTTTACTTCCTGTCAGGTACCCAAACTTTCCTTTACCCGTAATGTAAAGTTTTACGCAGTGAGACCAAACAAGGTAATTTGTATCATCAAGTTTACAAAATATCATATTTCTGCTCATAGTATCATTGTGAGAAACATCCATAGATGTAGACCCCATAGACTGAGAAGAAACACTGTTCTCAGAGGTTTCAGGCATCAAATCTACTTTTAACTCAACAGATAATCAAGAGATAAAAAGAACAACTTCCAGAAAAGGAACCACAACTTTCAAATGAAGAAACCTACTTACAGATCAGCCACTGGTTCTTCACAAACAACTTACGAATCTAACTTACAACTCTAATTCTAGATTGAAGCCATAGTAGATCTAAGCTTTAAAGGGTATCTAGGCTAGGTTTTATCTTCTCTGCGTCCTTTGCTCTGATACCATGAAGAAACAGAAAAGAGATAGTGGAAAGAGTTATTTTCACCCATAGGAGAGGCTCCTCATATATACAATCAGGTATACTTTCAGCTCACACATTTTAGAGTTAGGAGGAAAATTTCTCTAACACTAACACTAACTCTACAGTAATGTAACTCTATAGTACTAACTGTACAGTGACATTCGTGACTCATTCCAACAAAAACATAGTAACTGTAGCAATGAGTTAATAGTAAACCTTCTGTGCTTATGAAGCAAATATCTTGGCACCTATTGAATCTCTTCGTGGAGGAGTTAAATGATAGCACAGCTGGATACACAATTGAGGATTTATCATTAAGCTTAAACATCATGACATAAATAATTAGGAGTCTGTGATAGTCCTAATTAATGGATACACAACAGGATAAGTAAAGCACCGTCAGAATACGGAATACCCACCCAAGAGTCTTCCCATGATATGCACACAGATGGGATATATGTCCCTTGGGAGAAGGTAATTCAAAATATCAAATTTTGTCTACAAAATACAGAACATCTGATACATAGTAAGCTATAGGGAAGAAATTCAATCATATAAACATTCACATGATTTCCTTAATGAAACAATGTGCATGTTTGTCCTTACCTGTCACTTAAGTTGTGTTCTTTAATTTATCAAACTGGATTATCGGAATTTAGCTTGGTGCAAGCTCAAGTTACATTGTAATTAACATCATCTAATGTTAAAATCAGTATATCCCATTATGTGACATGTCTAAATTTTATAATTAAACAGTGTTTGGCTCTTGCGTTAACATTTGATATGTCTAAGTATATTTGGATGTGTGACAGTTAGCAACATGTGATAATAAGTTAAGAAACAATACCCATATTTACGCCGCATGGGTTGTAAGGAATAAATTTGTCCGCGCATGGGTGTTTTTGTCCTTGCACACTTGACTTCCTCGCCATTTTGGAAGAGCAAAACAAAGAATTAAGTAACATACATTTGCTTAATAAACTTCACTTTACTATTGTGAAGTCACGAAGTGGTGCAAGTTTCCAACTGCAAGACAACTCCTGCAAGATGTCTTCATGTGTTTCGCGTTATGCATCATTTCACCTGCTGCATTGGCAAGGCAAGATTTTTCAATGCATCCAACTGCAGCTGAACATTCCAAAGAAATTTTTCCAAGTACTAAACTAATTACAACAACTCTATGAGAGTTATAAGTTTTCCAACCAATTGTTAAACCACTTCGAAATAAAGTTGCCTAAGATCTAATTTTCACCACACACAGATTAATAATTACAGTGTTACTTCATAGAAATTCAATGCTTGGTAATCGGTATCTGAAGAACTAATATCGAAAGTAGAAGATTTCAGGTACGTAGATATTTCTAATCAAGTTAAACTCAGGTACAACATCTACATCAGTCACAATAAAACATATCGCTTTAGTTGATTCATGCATTGCAGAACATTAAAAAAATCAATAACCATAAAAATATTTTCTAACCAAGCAGGAAAAGAGGTTGCACTGCCCATATTCTGAGGATGCATAGAAAAAATCATGTAGTCGAGTAAAAAAGATCCTAAGCTAGCATATTCAACCTTGAAATTTATAAGAGCATGAATCGACCAAATAGAATAAGGGTTGTAGAATAGTTCATAAAGAATGATCAGAACTAAGTTCAAGACGCTTTATCTGTATGAAAATAAAATGATCAGAATTACGTAAATGAATTCACAAACACTAAACTGCAGCCTGGGTCTCAGTTTTCTATCAAAAGAACAAGTGATCAGTTGCTGAAACTTAACATATTATCGATAGTTAAGCATCACAATAGACATATTAGGAACTCAACATTACTTGAAAAATAATATTATTGATGTTGATGACCTATAAATAAATAAATCAAGTTCTGCTCTATAAGATGTTCATGAATGATGGTGTATAATCATAACAGTAGTACCTTAACCAATGCTCATCTATGGCAACTCACAAGGTAGCTCAATGTACTTTCGATGAAAATCATCATCAATACAGTAAGCAACCCCAGATGACTTCTACACTGAGACTTAACAAATTACATGAAAGAGAGTAATAAGCATAATTGAAAAAAGATAATAGTTATACACCTATTATATGCTGCTTGGTTACATCGAGACGAACACCCTATACATGAGAAACAAATAATAGATAGGAAATAAAACATTTTCAAATAAAGCAAAATAACACACATTGCATAATTTCCTCGTACACAATAATCACCATGTAATTGTGTGAGATTAGTCTTTAACTTAGGTAATAAGAGGTTCACGATGATGATCCATGATTATCAGAGTCAATTCTTCCTCTGTAAAAGGTTCATATTGATGTCCTATAAATGGGTACAGGAGTTAATCATAGTGCGTTGCCGTGTTCAGAACATTAAGCTGGCAATGAACATTTCTTGACTCGTACACTTCAAGCATCCAAGCACATTAAAATCTATTCTAGTGGTATCTGCCCAGCTTCCAAACTATGTGTTAACAGGTTACTACAATCAATCTGACATGCAGAGGAGATACAATAAGAGCAAAACCACATCCACCCTGGATATGATCCAGCATAATCCCCCTTCTAAGGACAGCATAATCTAGAATTAGATTCTATATTAGAGAATAAGGTTGTAGAAAAAAAAATATAACAACTTAAGGTACTTAGCAGCAAAGAGACAAATTGTCGTGTCTTTTCTCTTCATGCACTGGGCAGCAGAGAGACAAATATTATGTGAGATTATCTAACTGAGGTTGGGTTAGTATCTATAGTTCCAACCCAAGGTGCTTCTAAAAGCAACATAACGATTAGACGTACAAATACTAACTCAGTTCAGTTAGAGTTGGTCTTTGTCTCTTTCACTGCCGCCTTTTCAGTTCATCGGGTGCACTAAAACACCACAGAATACTTGTACTCTCTGTCAAAACCTCATTCACCAAGTATACACCTGCCTATAATTTCTGGCTGTATTTTTATATTCTGTGAAACTGAATCTTTTTCAGTTCACTATGTGCACTGTTTTTCAATAGCATCAGGTACAAATACTACAGAACATTTGTAAACTCTGTCAAGCCTCATTCACCAAGTATAACATACTGCCTAAAAATTTGGTTGCTCTTTAATTATGTGAAACTGAATCATTTTAGGTCTGGTGGTGTTATAGTTTACCTTCTTCACATGATGAGAATTACTCTTCATATTGAGTAGCACTTCTTACTGCTGTCCTGTTGTTTGAAACTGTACTCTGATCGTCGTAATCGTGACAGTTCTTTGAAAATTCAGTGTAAAATTTAGAAAGAAGCACACCGGAAATTATTCTTACAAAGTCGGTAATTAATGTATAAACTTGGGGGGAGCGAAGAGAACTTTCATAAAGAACTAAATAGAACAGAAACAGGTCGGTCGATTGTCTCTTCAATCTTCTGTTTTACCTACCTAAGCTTCAGTGTCTTTATAGTGCTTGGTTTTTTGGTCCGGTAATCAACACAAATTTCGCAAAGAGATACATTCTATGATACTAACGGTAGCAGATAAAGAGTGACATGGATCATATATACCTGTTCTAGCCACCATGTCGCTGCTACATGAGGGAATACTATAGCGGGTGTTGGGTGAGGAGCAACGAATCTCTGTCAGTATGGCCAAGCTCAGTCAATTCACTGCAAAATGATTTAAGAAAACCAACTGAAGCTAGCTTTGGTGCAACAAATTGTTCTAAAAAAAACAATTTAAATACGGAAACACAATTCACCAATCACATATATTCAGTATTCACATTGTTATCACAGGAAACTACTTCTAACATGTCCAACAGTGATAACACCCCAACTGGACAAAGTATCAGTCAATGTAGGTTTAGTAATTCTTGCCAAAAACGAAATTGCCAGAAACTATTATTAAAAAGCTCATCAGCCAAATTCTGCAGGCTCCTTATAAATTCACATGATGTGTTTGCTTAGCTGGCAATTTTTCCCTTCCAGAGATCAGTTACAGTGAGCTGGAGCACTATCGCCTATCATAATAGCAAATGGATAGAAACGACATGCAGAAAATTGAAGGAATGACGTACCTTGTTTGATAGTGCCGACCCTGGAAAAGCCCTTAGTATACAATGCGCCAGTGTCCTCAGCGCTGCAGATATGCAGCTTGTTATCAATAGTCTTATAGTTCTTTCCATATACAGAAGGGTGACCATCCTTTCTGTAGCAGATATACTGAAGGTTGGCGTAGTTTCTTTACGGCAATGACCACCTGAGTTCTATTCTCCACCCATTCAACCATATCAGATTCTTTAGCGAGACATATAAAATTTTCCCTAGCATTAGCAAGTTTTATATGAATTCCTATATGAACTTGAAATGGCATGATCAAGACTAATTTCTTAACAACCATAATTCGTGAAAATTAACCAAATAGTATGAACTATGAAGAGATTTTATGCGATGACTTTTGAGCTAAGATTGGAGAAAATGAAGTACAGAAAGGGCACCAAATGGATTGAGATGCCACACTTTAGAAACCACGGCAAGAAAGTTGAAAGCGCACAAACGAAATTCAAAATATCATTTCATGGAAATTTTACTTGAATTGGGCAAATGAATACCTTCTAAATATAACCCGAGTTTTGTTAGTATTGATATCGTCATCAACCCATTTTTCCAAAGACTGAGATTAACCTTCTGAATATAACCCGAGTTCTCTCGAATGCTTCCGGTACCTCTTATTTTTGGTACACCTTTTGCCCTTTTTGGTAGTAGTTCTCTCTGTATGAACAACACAAATCACAAAAGTTATAAATAAGATACGGGATGAAAAAGCAGTAAGACAATCTTGTTTTTGGTAATGAGCTTAGTTTCGAAATTTATTAGTGAACCCCAGCGTAATAAGATTAACCGAAGAAGAACACAAAACCCAATTAGAGTTCTACCAATTTAAAAGCTTTAGCTCTAATCTCAACATTAACTGCCCAGCTAAGAAGTTAGATAAATTGTAGCACTTCAAATTGCGTAATACACCTCAACTAAGGATCAAACTGATAGATATATTTCGTGATTTGAAGCGCTACTCATGGGAGAACTTGTATCCTATCTATATAGGTTTCAAATAAGCCTTAAATCACAACAATCTTATTAGAACCCTAATTTATCAAAGGAGTGACTCGATGATTCAAAATAAAAACGAATTGAAACCATAAATATCATATAAATTGTAAATCAGGGATTGCTGCATAGGTTTCGAGATCCATACCTCTTCGAAGACCTACAATGTTTTCCTTTTGAAGTTCTGCGAGCCATACAAAGGATCTGTAATTTCATTAACAAAAAAATCAAAGTCGTAAAAAAGAGTAACTCAATAATTCGAAACAAAAACGAATTACGAAACTATTAAACTTAAACAGTATATTTAAAACCCCCAGATTTACCCCAGATATATGAAACCCTAGGTTTTAATTTCTGAAATATTAACAAAATTCAATTACTATTACCAAAATCTCTACTTACTTAGCAAATCCCTTCATGACCAACTGAAAAGGAAAATGATGCACCGAATGTTGGCAAAAGTAAAGAATAGAGAGATGTTGTTCAGACTTCAAATACTCCTAAGAATATCGAATATGAACATTGATTAATATCTAGGCTTTGGTTTTCCATCTTTAGATAAAAATGGGTTACACTTGAACAAGGTTGATAAAGAAGATATATTCATTACCCTTTAAACAGTTTATGGAGGACTCTTTTATAGATTTGGGGAAAAACCCTAACTTGTTAGTCAAGAAATGATGAAAAAACCCCAAAACTAAAAATACGATGACTCAAAAAGACACCCTAATGATCTAAATTACTACAACGACGACTCAAACAGACTCCCTAATGATCTAAATTACTACACTAGGATGTTTAGCCTCCAAATAGGATATAGCCTGCTCATCTGCATCATTCTCCCGGGGTTGGGAGAAATTCGCCCTCGAATTTGTCGTCTCATCATCGGAATTATCACCACAAAAAGGCACCAAGTGTTTTACATTAAAAACATCAGAAGTACGGATGTGACTTGGAAGCTTCAACTTGTATGCATTGGGATTAATCTTTGCGACAATTTCCAAGGGACCAATCTTGCGCGCCTTCAGTTTGTTGTACTCGTCAACTGGAAAACGATCCTTTGTCAATATTTCCCACACAAAATCCCCTACTTCAAAATCTACAACTCTGCGTTTCTTATCTGCCGCCTCCTTATACCTTGCATTAGCTCGAAGCAACTGTTCTTCGGCCAACTTGTGAACTTGTTGCAGTTGTTGAATACGTTCTTCAGCACGAACTTCAATTCTCTTCAAATCAGGAACTGGTGCTAAATCTATTGGTGCTCGTGTATTGTATCCATACACAACTTCGAACGGACTTATACCCAGGCTACGGTTTACAGAACGGTTAAATGCAAATTCAGCTTGGCAAAGTTTCTGGTCCCAACGTTTCGGATTGTCTCCAACCATACACCGTAGTATATCACCCAAAGAACGATTCACAACTTCTGTCTGTCCATCACTTTGAGGATGATACGCACTACTGAAGTTAAGCTTTGTATTAGCCAATTTCCACAAGGTTTTCCAGAAATAACTAAGGAATCTTGTGTCTCGATCACTAACTATTAAACATGGCAATCCATGCAGACGATACACTTCTTGGAAGAACAATTCAGCTACCTTCAGTGCATTAGTTGTCTTCTTGCAAGCAATAAAGTGGGACATTTTTGAAAAACGATCAACAACAACAAATACTGAATCATGTCTCCTCTGAGTTCGAGGTAAACCCAATACGAAATCCATACTCAAATCTGTCCATGGTTGACTTGGAACTTTTAGTGGCATATATAAACCTGCATTGGTTGCTTTTCCTTTTGAAACTTGACAGATTCGACATTTGTCCACGAATTTAGCAACTTCACGCCTCATCGTAGGCCAGTAATATGATTTTGAAACAAGACGGAAAGTCTTATCTCTACCCATGTGCCCCTCGTCATGTAACTCCTTAATAATTTTTAACCGAAGACTAGAATCGGGAATACACAGTTGGTTTCCTTTGAAGAGAAATCCTTCATGCATAAGGTAATCACTTCGTTTTCCTAGACTTATATCATTTACAATCTCCACAAAGTTTGGATCCGTAAGAATATGTGCAGAATATGAATCAAAATCTATTACCTCGGTTCGCATGGTGTTGAGTAACATACTCCGACGGCTTAAGGCATCAGCAACCTGATTCTGCGACCCAGCTTTGTGCTTCAGTACAAAAGTGAACTCCTGCAAATAAGAAGCCCACTTACCATGTCTAGATGAAAGCTTCTCTTGACTATTGATATGCCTTAAAGAGTCATGGTCAGAAAACATAATGAACTCGTTATGAATTAGATAGTGTCGCCAATGCTTCAAGGCTTGAACTATGGCATAAAACTCCACATCATAAGTATTGTAGTTGGTCTTAGCACCATTCAGCTTTTCACTAAAATACGCTACAGGTCGTCCTTCCTGACTCAATACAGCTCCAATTCCCACCTTCGATGCATCACAGTGTAATTCAAACGGCTTGCTGAAATCAGGTAACACCAATAGTGGTGCGGTTATTAGTTTTGTCTTGACTGCTTCAAAGGCTTTGTCAGCTTCCTCAGACCATGAAAACTTTCCTACTTTCATGCATTCAGTAATGGGTGCCATAACGGTGCTGAAATGATGAATAAAACGCCGGTAAAAAGAAGCGAAACCATGGAAACTCCTTACCTCGTGCAATGTAGTGGGTGTAGTCCAATTTCTTACAACTTCAACCTTGGAATCATCTACCCTTATTCCATCCTTGGTTACGACATAGCCGAGAAATACAACTCGGTCAGTCATGAATGAACACTTCTTGATGGCTGCAAACAACCTTTCCCGACGTAGAGTTGAAAGCACTTTTCGAAGATGTTGAACATGTAAATTCATATCAACGCTATAAATAAGAATATCATCGAAGTAAACGACCACAAAAGTACCGATAAAGGGCCTGAGAATTTGATTCATTATACGCATGAATGTACTAGGCGCATTCGACAATCCAAACGGCATAACCATCCATTCATACAACCCTTCTCGCGTTTTAAAAGATGTTTTCCACTCATCACCTTCTCGAATTCTGATCTGATGGTACCCACTCTTCAAATCGAGTTTGCTAAACACCTTCGCTCCACACAACTGATCTAACAAGTCATCCAATCTAGGAATTGGAAAACGGTATTTTATTGTGATTTTGTTGATGGCTCGACTGTCAACACACATTCTCCACGTTCCATCTTTCTTTGGAATCAGCAAGGCTGGTACTGCACAAGGACTTAGGCTCTGTCGGATTAAACCTTTCTGTAACATCTCTTCCACTTGACGACGAAGTTCTTCATGATCCTTAGGACTCATTCGATAATGCGTTTTATTTGGCAGGCTTGATCCAGGAACGAGATCAATATGGTGTTGTATATCCCGTAGAGGTGGCAGCTCGTCCGACAACTCGTTAGGGAAAACATCAATAAATTCCTTAATTAAAGGTTGAACGGAAATAGGGATACTACTTTCATCCGGCGGTTGGTCTTTGCTAATCAACACATATAGTTCTCCTGCATCTTCAACTTCATCTTCAAACTGCTTAAGCGTCAAGAGATTGGTAGTTTGTCCGGTGGATGGTTTATGTACTAAGTCTTTGTTGGGTACAAGTACTATACGTACTTCATTCCATAAAAAACTGTAGGTATTTTTATGCCCGTCATGACTAATTTTCCTGTCAAACTCCCATGGACGACCCAACAACAAGTGACAAGCATCCATACTAGTAATGTCACACCATATTTTATCTTTATATTTGTTACCAATCGAAAAAGAAACCAAGCAACGTTTGTTTACTGTTACCTCATTCCCTTTCTTAAGCCAAGAAAGTTTATATGGATGCGGATGAGCCTTGGTTTCTAGCCTGAACCGTTTCACGACCTCTTCGTCAATAATATTCTCGCAACTTCCAGGATCAATAACTAAACGACAAACTTTTCCTTCGATCGTGCATGTCGACTGGAATATATTATTACGTAACCAGTTGTCGCCCTCATCTTTACGTGGAGTGAGAAAACTTCTTCTTACTACAAAGTTCACTCCTGTATCTCCTGTAACTATTTCTTCATTAGTTTCAGCATCATCCTCAGGATCCTCTTCATATTCAGGTACCCATTCATCTACTTCACGGTCGTTCTCATTGAAAAGAGCCTTGTTCACACGTTCTACTTTGCGACAGTCAGTGGCTTTGTGCCAGTTTCACCGCACTTATTACACTTGCCTCCAAAATAGCTGCCTGGAGTTTTATTTGGTGACGACACCGAATTAGGTTTATTAATAGTACTACTTGTTGATGTACTACGATTACTTCCTTGGGAAGATGCTACATTGTTACCCCAATTTGAACTTCTACGCCCCAAATGTTTCTCTACCTGCCTTGCCCTGTGATGTGCATCTGAAATAGAACAACAGTCAAACATATTAAGTGTATCCTGATATTGCTGAGGGAGACCACCTACATAACGTGCGACTCTTTGCTCATCTGACTCCGACAAATCGTTAAGAGAAAGTAATCGATAAAATTCCTTCGTGTACTCTTTTATAGAACGTGTTCCCTTGCGTAGGTTTTGTAGCTGCTGGTACATCAAACTGATATAGTTGTGTGGTAAAAATTCTGCTCTCATATGTTTCTTCATCTTCTCCCATGAAACTAACTTCTGCTTTCCTTTACGAGAGCGTTGTAGTTTATGTTGTTGCCACCACGAATTAGCTCTTCCCCGAAACATAGTTGCTACCAGCTGAACTCGTTTGTTATCTGGTACATCCTTAAATTCCAATACTTCCTCAACTGTATTAAACCACGAAAGAAACTCTTCCGGTTCTAAACCACCATAAAATTCTGGAACCTCCACTTTTATTCCGGCCTTCCAGCGCTCAGAATCGTCACGTCGGATTATCCTACCTTCACGGCGTCTTCTACCAAAAGGGTTGGTATTATCCCTTTCTTCTTCGATGGTATTATCCCCTTCTTCTTCTTCGTCTTCTTCTTCATGTCGAATATTATTCTGGCCCATCATCACTCGGATTTCATTCAATATTTATTCCTTCATCATATTATAATCAAATGGATCAACTCCCTGGCCTCGTCCACGTCCTCGACCAATTGCTAGTCTTGGCATATTACTAACCCTAGAATCGAATTGGCTCTGATGCCAACTGATGCAGCGAATGTTGGCGAAAGTAAAGAATAGAGAGATGTTGTTCAGACTTCAAATACTCCTAAGAATATCGACTATGAACATTGATTAATATCTAGGCTTTGGTTTCCCATCTTTAGATAAAAATCGGTTAAACTTGAACAAGGTTGATAAAGAAGATATATTCATTACCCTTTAAACAGTTTATGGAGGACTCTTTTATAGACTTGGGGAAAAACCCTAACTTGCTAGTCAAGAAAGGATGAAAAAACCCCAAAACTAAAAATACGACGACTCAAACAGACTCCCTAATGATCTAAATTACTACAACGACGACTCAAACAGACTCCCTAATGATCTAAATTACTACACTAGGATGTTTAGCCTCCAAATAGGATATAGCCTGCTCATCTGCATTAGAAAAGAAGAAGGAAAAGTAGATGAAGCTATAGATTCTGGTGGTAATGGTGGTGGTGGCAGTGCTGGAGAACCAAAAGAAGAACTCAGTACGTAGAAGAAGAAATCTACTGCTCGGCTGGACGTGGAAAATAGAGACAAAAGGCCAAGAGCGTGAACCCGCCCAACATTTGGTTCGCCAACTTCGACCAGTGACCTGGCAAAGGGACGGATTAGGTCCAACCCGTGGCGGGTTAGGCGGATTACGTGCTAACTATATTCAACCCTAACCCGGACCGTTTCCAAAAGGGTTCAATATACTCAGCCCTAACCCTAGACGGGTCCGCCCGACGGGTTTGCGGGTTAGCTCGGGAAATTTTAATGATTCATAGAAATTCTCTTTTTATCACAAAAAATTAGGTTCTCAGTGGGAATTGAACTTGTTCACCAGTGGTTGTTATCACAGCTGCCTAACAACCATACTAGATACGTGGTCGTTGTTGTTCGCTTCCAGTTTAAATAACTTAAACAACCTCTCAATATGTTATCAACCTACACCACCTTTTAATTCCCTAAAGACACCCAACCACTATTTCTCTCTTTTTATTCTTATACTAGAAAATGACCCGTGTCGTAATGGCACGGGCCATTTTACATTGTCCTAAACAGGGTGACAAACATTAAATTAATATATTTTCATTTTATTTTCGTATTTGAAATTCTTGCTGATAAGATGTGATATCAATAGAAAGATGAAAATGATTCACCTTAATCTGCCCCAAAGATTAGTCAGGTGCCCTAAGAGGCCTAGACTTATTTATCCTTCCAAAAAAAAGAAAAAAACCGACCAAAATGGTCATATAACAGGCTGTTAGAGCATTGCTCGGTCGAACTCGCATGCGTTGCTACTCAAGCATGTTTGTCAATGTTAGTGATCAAAATTATGAGTCTTGATTTCTAGTCTATTATAGCTAAGTCTCGGACTAGGATAGAAAGTGTAGTTGAGCTCAAGGACTTCATGGCGATTCATCATTCAAGCAGAAGAACTACTCAAGGAACCAGTGGAACTTCTCGACAAAAGGGTATGTGAAGACTTGAACTTATCTATCACTCAAAAGTATATATACTCTATCTCCTACTCTTTGAGACAAGAAGTCGTATGCTATATATATAGACTTGGATTATACACACTTGATATTTTGAGCTGAGTATACCTCGCCTATCTATATCTCGAAATATGTGTTGGTAAGCTTTTCGCTTCGATCAAGTTTATCTTTACCTAGTGACGAAAGTCATGATATGTTTCAATCACTTTGAAAATTGCTTTGACGAGAAATGGTGTAACAACTATATAACGTCCTCTAAGAATGTTTCAATGATTGAAATGAGAGTTTAGATTACATAATCAATGATGGACATAAGTATTGTTGTGGAAACACATTTATGTATAATTCCTATTCCTTGAACCAAAGTTTGCGAACTTATCAAGAGAAACCGGAAGAACGGCTTTGCCAAGTCCGCGAACTGCCGAACTTCTCATCCCGAGAAATTCTGCTGGAGTTGACGAACTAGATGCGTCCGCGAACCCAGTCCGCGAACAGGCGGAAGGTCTTTTGCCGAGATTTTCTGCTGGAGTTTGTAAACTCTGCCCGGTTGCTTAAGTCCGCGAACCTAGTCTGCGAACTTAAGGAGGTTATATATCTGAAGATGATTTCTGAACTTAAACTTAAAAAGACTAAGGAATGCAGTTTGCAAACCGTGGATATAAAAGTTCATGAACCGATTCAAGTGAATCAAATCATCTTTGCTTCAATTGTGTCTTGTGCAGTACATAATATTTCCTTTCAATTGAACAACTCTCTAACTAGTTCATTTGATGTCATTTGAACTAGTTATGGTGAAGAAGAACATGGTTGATATGAAATGCTCATATGGCTAACCTTTTGGTTAACTACTACTGAACCAACAAGTGCATAAGTTTGGGTACGGTTAACAAACCTAGAAGCATGTATTGTCAAGTGTGTGTAACTGATTAATATTTTTGATTGTTGTTGTAGTAATGAGGTTCAAACTCTCGGACTTGTGAAGGATAATTTTTTAGACTTAATAGAAAATAAATATATACAAAAAATATTAACAATATGGGCAAGAGTACTGGGACTAAAGATTCAGCCGTTTTTTTTTCATTTTCAAATGGTTCAGAAATTAATTCTAGCAATTATAGTTCAAAAACAAAACAAATATTAACTCTAGTTTATTGCCAAGATAGATTTTATAAAATATTACTTGTATTTCTTAAGCATGGCATATCAAAAATCCCTAGGACTAAGCATACTCCATCAAATGAAATCACAAGTAATTAATTTAAAATCTTAATTCAATTAAAATTAGTGCAAAAAGTAAATAAAAAAATTAATGAAATTACCACATGGATGAAATTCGACCTCCTCCGTCGTCCGAGTGTTGGGTTTATCTCATCATGATAAAAACACGCTCAAAATATTTATTTACTGCTCAAATGGTGTTTACAATGAAGAGAAGAAGAGAAAATGGTGTAAACAGCTAATGTGCAACCCACAGGAAGCGTCACAAAAGAACGATAAAAGGAAAGTGCTATTGTCGATGTGGTTCTAAGACCCACAGCTACGACCCACGCCTGTGAGACGGTTTCACTGTTGATAAACGACTGTCCCTGCGAGTCCGTTCTTCGTGTTCTTGGTGTTCTTCATCATCAGCAGGAGCAGAAACAGAGTTTCATCAACTCTTGATTTCTCGCTCCTGAGCTCTCCTATAGATCCCAAACTACCGACAACCCCTTCCAATCAACCACAGTAGACTATTTATACACCGCAGGACTTCGAATCTCCTCTAATAACTCCAAAAATCTCCGTGATAAATAAAAAATATTTTCACGGGATTATTCCCTTCTTTTCTGATCACGCGTCTGCAGCATTCAAAACTTTCCTAAACTCTGTGGATGTGATATATATGATTACCCTGTGAATATATTCTTTCCTTGTTCTCATAAGATACGTATTCTCTGCTTTAACTTCAAAATTTTCCATTCCCTGTGTCACTTAGAATCGTATCATATCTTCCCTTTAATATGTGCATGAGTCAACTACCTTCCCTGTTTGAGTGAAACAGGCTGTTTGCAATCTAATCCCGTGAAAAAAACTCACATAAAATCTCGTCCAATTCTTCTCCACAAAATGTTGCAGACGATAACTAAATTTCCCGCCAATTCGAATTTTCAAATGATGAAGAAGGGTTGCCCCTTAACCAAAGCTGGGACGCGAATAGCAATTTGGGTGGAAATAGTAATTTTTCCGGGTTCCTCCGGTACATTTCTAGGACGCTTCCGGTGCATTTCTGAGGTGCCTCCGGTACATTATCCTGGGGTGTAAAACACTACTTTTCGAGCTCATTTCGCCGCAAAGGCTTATTTCTCTAAAAACATCTACAAAAACACAAAATAACACAATAAGTACTTAATCGAGTCTAACAATACAGAATATTGAGAACAAAATAGACACATAAATGCGTCTATCAGTAACAAGCTAAGTTTTCGATCTAACGGTTGAGAAATATTAGCTTGAATCTAAATCAGGTTTTCATCTAACAGTGGATATTCTTTGCTTTGTGACCAAGGCAAAACCCTAATTTGAAAGACTATATAAAGGAGACATCTAGTATACTGCAAAACTAATCCCCACACCTTACGTGTGATACTAGTTTGCATACTAGAGTCGATTCTCCTTTAACCTTTGGTTTTCTTCTTCTAAAACCAGGTTAACGACTTAAAGACTTCATTGGGGTTGTGAAGCCAGACCGATACTACTTTTATCGTAGTTGTGTAATATGATCTTGCATCTTCTATCCTTCGAGTACAATCAGATTTATTGGCTTGAGGGGGATATCCCCGATAGGCAAGATATAAAAAGTAGTCATAAACATCTTCGTCTCATTGTTTGTGATTCTGCAACATCTTGTTTCGCTACCATACAATTAAGATTGTTGTGAGGTGATTGATAACTCTAGGCTGTTCTTCGGGAATATAAGACCGGATTATCAATTGGTTCCTGTTCACCTTGATTATTATCAATAGACGGAACAAAACCTTTAGGGTTTATCTGTGGGAGACAGATTGATCCTTGATAGACTTGTCTGTGTGAGACAGATTTGTTTATTGTCAAAGCCTGCGATTTTGGGTCGTAGCAACTCTTAGTTGTGGGTGAGATCAGCTAAGGGAATAAAGTGTGCAGTATCCTGCTGGGGTCAGAGGCGTAGGAGCATAACTGTACCTTGGATCAGTGGGAGATTGATTGGGGTTCAACTACAGTCCAGTCCGAAGTTAGCTTGGATTAGGCTAGTGTGTATAGCGGCTTAATATAGTGTGTGTTCAATTTGGACTAGGTCCTAGGGTTTTTCTGCATTTCCGGTTTCCTCGTTAACAAAATTTCTGGTGTCTGTGTTATTTCAATTTCCGCATTGTATTGTTTTATCTTTATAATTGAAATAATACAGGTTGTGCGTTAGATCATCAATTAGAGTAATCCAACCTTTGGTTGTTGATTGATCCTTTGATATTGGTCTTTAGTACCATCCAAGTTATTCCTTGTGTTTGATTAAGACTCGCTGATTTCTATTAGCTCAAGTAAATCAAAACAAGAGAGAGATATTAACTCCTCGATATACTTTAGTCTATATTAAGTCTGACTGTCTAGTTGATTCTCTAGCAAACTATATTGGAGTTAGTCCATACAGATTGCTAAGCGAAATATTGGATGGTGTTGCTAGACCCCGTTTTTTCAATTGGTATCAGAGCAGGCAAACACCGTAAACCTAATAAGTTTGTGTTTGTTCGTTCCTTATAAATTATCATATGGGAAATTTCTTTGGAAAAATTGCTCTTGGCATCTGTAACGCACGCCAGAATTCCTTAAAGATTTTTCAAATATTATTATGGCTAAAACCTCTGGTTTCTCATGATAATCTTACTTCATCTAAAAGGGGAGATTTAGATGTTAAGAATCAATCAGAAGGAAAAATTAAAAAGAAGGAAAGATTGAGAAAACACTCAATACGCTTAAGGATATGGAACCTCACTAGATTAACTCTTGATCCCTTTGAGGAATACTATCATAATGGATCAATTGATAAAGATCTGTTCAAAGTGTTCGAAGGCGTTTTTAAATTCTTAGAAAAACTTAAATCTGTTAAGTCTGAGAATCATTCCGAAAAGGGTTTTGTATGTGTTAAACCTGTTAATACCGTGCAACCCAGAAATCAGAGGTATCCTTCTTCTAGCAAGAACAAACGAATGATAGAAAGATCTAACTGCCCTGACTATCATCATTACTTTGATTATACTATAGGGACTGTTCACACATATCAACCAGAAATGTCGCATGAGAAGTCCTCTGCGCATTATGCCTCTTGGTAACAAGGCTGGCATTTCCCCATTTGTATATCTTGGAATGGGGCAAGAAATGGTTTGAGTTGTGTACAGTTTTGTTATTCGTTGTTTGAATATCAATTTTAGCTTTCTATTGCATCCGTTGTCATTCACATGTGTGTTGTCGCGGAATGCATAACCTTTAATGTGCAAATGGCTAAGAAAATCCCATCTTTCTTATGTGGGTCGTGATAAGCATGTATATGCTACATTTTATACCCATATTTATATTAGCTATGATACAATATTTTAGTTACTAATACTATTTTAGTGCTTTTGTAGAAAGTACAAGTGAATTCGATCATCCAGCGAATAAACAACAAAATGTGAGACTTAATGGTGTTTGCGACCAAAATGGAAAAATGTGGTTGGCCTGGTACTTCCATATATCAGCAACCACAATGATGAAATGTGGTTGGCCTGGTATTTCCATGTATAATCAACCACAATGATCAATTATGCTGGCCTGGTATTTTTATACATCAGCAGCACTTATTATGCTGGCCTGGTATTTCCATGTATCAGCAGCCGGGTTGGCCTGGTATTTCCATGTATCAGCAACCACCGTTATGAAATGGGGTTGGCCTGGTATTTCCATATATCAGCAACCACAATGATGAAATGAGGTTGGCCTGGTATTTCCATATATCAGCAACCACAATGAAAAAAATGACAAAATGTAGCTGGCATGATATCTCCATATATATCAGCAGCATAAAATTGTTTCATAGGCGAGGCACAAACGCAGCAAATGAATTGAAATCAAAGTGGGGTTGGAACATGCAAACTGAAAATGGGAGTATTTTATCTTTCTTACTTTATTACAAATATATTCCGCCGGGAAAGATAATTTATTTGCCATGTGAAGAATTAATTGAGGAATATTTACACGTAAGATTATTTTGGAAATAAAGTAACTCTTTCTTCATTTGGGAGATTTTGAAAATAAGGAGAGATTATTATTTCATTGGACGAACGAAGTGGCAATGCTATTTGGGAAAGATACTGATGACGACATCAACTTGCATGCAAGATATTTTCATAGAATAGTTTATTTTGATTCTTTGATTAATGAAATAAAAGAAAGGGAAGGTTATAAGAAAGGGGTCGACTATTTGAGAGGGGAGCCCGGCCACAGGGCCGTAAGTAGAGAAGGGTTTTGAAGTTTGTTTTCGATTCTTCATTTTTAATTAGCTAGAGTTTGATTTTAATATGTTTGTGTCTTTTGAGAAAGCCATGTCTAGCTAGAGTCATGTTAAGGTTTAGGTAGAAACCAATTTAATTGTGTAAACTCAACATTTATATGCTCAATAATGATTTGAATGACTAGTAGTTTTTCTTCATATGGCTTGGTATTTTATTGTTCATGTGATTTTCTTGATTATTTATGCTTTTAAATTGATATGGCGTGCTTTGGTTAAGTTCTTTGACGTGATATGCTTTAGGATTAATAGGTAATGCTTTAGAATCACTACCCATGAAGCGAAGAAAATTACAGCGGAGAAACAATATTTGAAAATGCATGGAATATATTTTTAATGACTAGTAGAATTTGCATAATTAATTGGTGGAAACCGAAAATCCTAATAACCCGCTCTCATTTTGTTTACTGTTAGAATTATTATTATTTCATTTTGTTCCAAATTTCTGAAAATCGTTCAAACATCATCTTGTCGATTAGTTAGTTTTGATATTAATTAGTAGTAGTATTTCACACTCCTCGTGGGAACGACCCGTACTTGCCATTTTTCTGCTAGTTAGACACTGTGCACTTGCAGTATTTTATTGTAGGTTTCCCAACCTACCAAGTTTTTGGTGTCGTTACCGGAGAGTGGTTGCATAATACTCTCTGATTGATATCTTGTACATAGTTTATTTTTTTTATTTTTTTTTTTTGTACATAATTTTTTTTTAGTTTTTTTTTAGTTCTTTTTACGCAGTTTGCTTGGAATTTTCCAGGTACCTTAGTTTGAAGTCCTACCAGCGAAAAGATGCAAGAGCCACTTGGAAAATCCACTAGAGGTTTGGTTAGATCATTTTGGGTATGATTTTGATGATGTTAGTGTTATATGTGAATTAAATGCCTTATTAGACTCCACACTACTGCTAGACACTAATAAATGGAAACCCAAACTAGAACCTCCAAATTTGTCAGAGTCTCGACTAGTTCTATTAGACGAGAAAGATCCGACCTTGACCCTTAAGTCATTAAGTTCTGATTTTTTTTGTCTTGATGATATTGATAATGAAACCGTTTTAAATGATAATGGGTCTATGATTCGTTATATTATTGCTCCATTGAGATATTGTTCCGCGGATCAATTTGAACCAATATTAGCTGCAGAAATCATTTCAGCTGATTTAGAACCTGATTTAGAGAGTGCTCTGCGAATAGAAATTGTCAAAAAATATGAACCTGTTGCTTATCGGAGTGATGTAATTTGCACTTAAAATTTTCCAGTGGGAATGAATTTAAACATCTTTTTGGAGGTTTACAGTATTTGCAGGTGCATATTTTCAGCTGACCGGATTAGTTGGGATGATCCTCAACTTTTTAGACTCTATATATATGATTGGATGTCTACTTTGGGGTACCAACCTCACCTTGTTTGAGACTACATGCTATTGGCAAGTTGAGAAATAAATACATTTCGCTTCATGGGAGTCAACCCATCAGATTTGTTCCCTCTACTCTATCTCTTATTTTTATTGTTTATTTTTGTATTTCCCATCTTAATTTCTACGTTGGATGACTCAATTACATTGAGGACAATGTAATGTTTAAGTGTGGGGGAGTGGGTAATTATCCATATTTTTGCAGGTTTTCACTTTTCTTAGAATTAAAAAAAATAAAAATAAATCAATTGCATAATATCTCTGTTTTGCTCGAGGACTAGCAAAATATAAGTATGGGGGTGTTGATAAGCATGTATATGCTACATTTTATACCCATATTTATATTATCTATGATACAATATTTTAGTTACTAATACTATTTTAGTGCTTTTATAGAAAGTACAAGTGAATTCGATCATCCAGCGAATAAACAACAAAATGTGAGACTTAATGGTGTTTGCGACGAAAATGGAAAAATGTGGTTGGCCTGGTACTTCCATATATCAGCAACCACAATGATGAAATGTGGTTGGCATGGTATTTCCATGTATCAGCAACCACAATGATCAATTATGATGGCATGGTATTTCTATACATCAGCAGCACTTATTATGATGGCCTGGTATTTCCATGTATCAGCAGCTGGTTTGGCCTGGTATTTCCATGTATCAGCAACCAAAATTATGAAATAGGGTTGGCCTAGTATTTCCATATATCAGAAACCACAATGATGAAATGAGGTTGGCCTGGTATTTCCATATATCAGTAACCACAATGAAAAAAATGACAAAATGTAGCTGGCCTGGTATCTCCATATATATCAGCAGCATAAAATTGTTTCATAGGCGAGGCACAGACACAGCAAATGAATTGAAATCAAAGTGGGGTTGGCACATTCAAACTGAAAATGGGAGTATTTTATATTTCTTACTTTATTACAAATATATTCCACCGGGAAAGATAATTTATTTGCCATGTGAAGAATTAATTGAGGAATACTTACACGTAAGATTATTTTGGAAATAAAGTAACTCTTTCTTCATTTGGGAGATTTTGAAAATGAGGAGAGATTATTATTTCATTGGAAGAACGAGGTGGCAATACTATTTGGGAAAGATATTGATGACTACATCAACTTGCATGCAAGATATTTTTCATAGAATAATTTATTTTGATTCTTTGATTAATGAAATAAAAGAAAGGGAAGGTTATAAGAAGGGGGTCGACTATTTGAGAGGGGTGCCCGGCCACATGGCCGTAAGTAGAGAAAGGTTTTGAAGTTTTGTTTTCGATTCTTTATTTTTCATTAGCTAGAGTTTGATTTTAATATGTTTATGGCTTTTGAGAAAGCCATGTCTAGATAGAGTCATGTTAGGGTTTAGGTAGAAACCAATTTAATTGTGTAAACTCTACATTTATATGCTCAATAATGATTTGAATGACTAGTAGTTTTTCTTTATATGGCTTGGTATTTTATTGTTCATGTGATTTTCTTGATTATTTTATGCTTTTCAATTGATATGGCGGGTTAAGTTCTTTGACGTGATATGCTTTAGGATTGATAGATAATGCTTTAGAATCACTACCCATGAAGCGAAGAAAATTACTGCGAAGAAACAATATTTGAAAATGCATGGAATATATTTTTAATGACTAGTAGAATTTGCATAATTAATTGGTGGAAACCGAAAATCCTATTAACCCGCTCTCATTTTGTTTACTGTTAGAATTATTATTATTTCATTTTGTTCCAAATTTCTGAAAATCGTTCAAACATCATCTTGTCGATTAGTTAGTTTTGATATTAATTAGTAGTAGTATTTCACACTCCTCGTGGGAACGACCTGTACTTGCCATTTTTCTGCTAGTTAGACATTGTGCATTTGCAATATTTTATTGTAGGTTTCCCAACTCTTTAGACTTTATATATATGATTGGATGTCTACTTTGGGGTACCAACCTCACCTTGTTTGAGACTACATGCTATTGGTAAGTTGGGAAACAAATACATTTCGCTTCATTGGAGTCAACCCATCAGATTTGTTCCCTCTACTCTATCTCTTATTTTTATTGTTTATTTTTGTATTTCCCATCTTAATTTATACGTTGGATGACTCAATTACATTGAGGAAATTGTAATGTTTAAGTGTGGGGGAGTGGGTAATTATCCATATTTTTGCAGGTTTTCACTTTTCTTAGAATTAAAAAAAATAAAAATAAATCAATTGCATAATATCTCTGTTTTGCTCGAGGACTAGCAAAATATAAGTATGGGGGTGTTGATAAGCATGTATATGCTACATTTTATACCCATATTTATCTATATTATAAGGGACAATGGTGTTTTTCCATATGGACGGTTATCTACATTTGTGACACATAAAAGACGGTTTAGATTTAAGTTTTTCAATCTACATTTTTAGCATATAAAGAAGGGTTGAGATTGAGCCACAAATTTAAGATTTTCAATCTATATTTTGAGCATACAAAGAGTGACCTAGAGTGTGCCACATATTTAATAAGTTTTTTAATTTCCTCTCCACCCTCCCAATGTCATTTATTTGAGAGTTACTTTTCTCATTTAATGTGAAACCGTTTCTCTTATTCTAAATTAAGTTCCCTTTTAACTTAATCCCTTTCATAGTCAAAGTATGGATTTTGTTTCTTCGTTTGCAGTTAAAAGATATTCAAAAATGATTGTTCACTATTCATTTTTACTCTTATATTAGGTTTCCTAAAACCCATATCATTGAATCTTTTATTTTTTTATGTTGTCCAAATTAACTTTGACTTCTTCGGCCAAAATCAATAAGATTTTCATGGAAAATAATTAACGAAAAAACGCCGGTTCCATCGTTATTTCCCTTAGATTTTTCAAACATTTTTTTAACTGTATTGCTACTTCTGTCGGAGAGTTTCAGCCTCTTATTTGGACTAAGTCATGTACATGTTGGTATCTATGGATTGGGGATTCCTGATTATATATTCTTTTTCTTTATATTATATGAACCTTGAAATTACATCTTTTCATATTTATAATGTTTGGATGGTTTACAAAAAGAGTATTTGCATATCTTAAATTTGAGATAAGAAAAATGGTTATATACATGCAGTTGATATAAAACAAAATGGTTATTCTCTTTAGCAGATACTCTTAATTTCTTTATACATAATCAACCATCTTCCTAATACTTCTTTTCAATTCAATTTAAAGTAGATTGAACTTTTACATTTTTTAATCGAATTGATGCTTGAAGAATCGAGATAGTGTCCACCTTCATGTCAGGTATCTGTTTTGTCTCTCACTGTGAGTTTCCACAGCTACTACGGTACGTTACTAAATCCCATTGTTTTCCGTCCATATCATTGAATCTTTTATTTTTTTTATGTTGTCCAAATTAACTTTGACTTCTTCGACCAAAATCAAGAAGATTTTCATGGAAAATAATTAACGAAGAAAACGCTGGTTCTACCGTTATTTCCCTTTGAATTTTTAAATATTTTTTTAATTGTATTGCTACTTCTGCCGGAGAGTTTCAGCCTCTTATTTGGACTAAGTCATGTACATGTTGGTATCTATGGATTGGGGATTCCTGATTATTTATTCTTTTTATTTATATTATATGAACCTTGAAATTACATCTCTTCATATTTAGAATGTTTGGATGGCTTACAAAAAGAGTATTTGCTTATCTTAAATTTGAGATAACAAAAATGGTTATATACACGCAGTTGACATAAAACAAAATGGTTATTCTCATAGAAGATACTCTTAATTTCTTTATACATTATCGATCTTGCTAATACTTCTTTTCAATTCAATTTAAAGTAGATTGAACTTTTACATATTTTAGTCGAATTGATGCTTGAAGACTCGAGATAGTGTCCACCTTCATGTCAGGCATTTGTTTTCTCTCTCATTGTGAGTTTCCACGGCTACTACGGTACGTTACTATCCATTGTTTTCCGTCCAATTTACATATCATGTAAATACACATACATATTGCTTTTGAAATTAGTACGAGATTGCATATTTTCATTTTACCAATACTTTTTAAATCTCCTCCTATTACGACAAAAAGGAAAGTTCTAACACTACTGTTATTTGATTGGCACATCCTTGGTGTAGATTTAAATGATACACGTATGAAGATTTTATTGACACATCCTTCGTGTAGGATTTTAAAATAGAATGATCAAAGATCACCCTCACATGTGTTACTTCACAATCTTTGGTTGAAATCTGACGGTATCCATCAGATTTTCACGTATCGCTTACAAAATATATGATTAATGAAAGTTTATTGAAAATTTCCATACACCAAGAACATAAAAAAGGACCAAAAAATATCCTGGAAATGCATTACCTCCCTCCTAGGTTGATCTCCGACAGAATATGAATTTAAAAAGGCTACCATAATTAGACCATTTTAGGTTTAACAGTTGTTCAGTACCAACAAAATCTAGCATGCTGCAATAATTTTCTTCGAAGGTTACACTGATAAACCCAAATGGAAAAACTGATAGAACTATTCAAGCAATGACAAAGGGAGCCTAAAATCGAATGAAGGGAAAATATGAGCAACCAAGGGATTTCTTTACTGGGAGACACGAATGTAGTTGAGTTTTCTGGGTTAACGTATACGAATTGACACTCTAACTGAATTAATAATAATATTATTGGAGATTCATTTTATTTATGAGTAAGAATACTACAAAAATTACAGTAAATGGAAATAATTCAATTGCATTCACATACATCATCAAATGATTGTAATGGGTAGAAAAACGGTAAGTGATAATTTGTCGGTATAGCAATAGGACCATCACATTATACAACTTCAGAAACAGAAAAACAATGGTGGAAAAAGGTTTCATTGCCAATCTCATTGATGATAGATCGACCATTAGGTCCATCAGACTAACAACTAATGATATAAAGTAACATACATTATACAAATTCATAGTATTACGAAATCGTCACAATAACAATGTTTTATTACACATTGAACTCCTAAGGAGTATGATTTACAATAATATAACTAATCGAACAAGTGAAGCAAACATTTCAAACCAAAGCCCGTGCCGTTACGGCACGGGTCATATCCTAGTCTATACTACAAGGGACAATGGTGTTTTTACTAATGGTCGGAGATCTACAGTTTGGACACATAAAGGATGGCCCAGATTGAGATACATATTTCAGTTATTCAACCACATTTCTGGCATATAAAGAAAATGGTCCAGATTAATTCATATATTAATTTTCCACATTTTAGGCATATAAAGAATGGTCCAGATTAATTCACATATTAATTTTACTCAAGACAATGAATGTAGATTTTTAATGTCATTTATTTGGGAGTTATACCTCACATTTAATGTCAAACCGTTTCTTTTATTCTAAATTAACAACTCTATTCATCCTTTGCACAACTCTACTTTCAAGGTATGATTTTTTTTGTTTTGGTTGATTGAGATAATTTTATTAGCTTTTCTCTTTAATTTTTGTTAATTTTTGTTAGCTTTTCATCCTTTGAACAACTCTATTTCCAAGGTATGATTCTCTGTTATTTTGCTTGATTGAGATAATTTTTGTTAGCTTTTATCTTTAATGTTTTGTTTAACATCAATGGGTTCATGGTGCCTCGCGCCTGATATTTGTGTCATTTATGCAGTTTAATTTCTCTAGATAATTTTTGTTAGCTTTTCTCTTTAATTTTTGTTAGATTTTCACCCTTTGTGCAACTCTATTCTCAAGGTATGATTCTTTGTTGTTTTACTTGATTGAGATAATTTTTGTTAGCTTTTCTCTTAATTTTTTGTCTAACTTTCTTCTTAAGTTGTCATCTCTTCATAAGGTAGATAGAACTCATCCGATGACAAGCGTAGAAGCAGTTCCTAGAAAAGGTTCTCCTCGTGCCTAATATTTATGTCATTTATGCAATTTAATTTCTCTTTGTTACTTTTCGTTAATATTGTATTTTGGTATCTCGAATTTTTATTTCATTTGTAGTCCAAATATACTGATCAGATACGATTGCTATCTATTCATTTTTATTTTTATGTTAGGTTCTTTTTAATACCATACCATTTAGTTCCTATTTTTTTACACTAAATTTTTTATTTTTCCCTGGACAGGAAATTGTCCAATTAGACTTTGACTTCTTCGGGACAAAATCATAGGATTTACATGGAGTGAAAATAAATAACGAAGAAAATGATGGTTCCATTGTTATGCACTTAACTTGGATCGGTAAATAGCATTTTTTAACTGTATTGATACTGTTGTTAGAGAGTTCGTACTCTTTGTTGGATTAGAGCCGTGTACATGTTCGTATCAAATGGATTAAAGTTTCTTGATTATGTGTGTGCGTTATTCTTCAAATTTTTTGTATCATGTGAAACTTTAAATTACATTTCTTCATCTTTATAACCTTTTGATGGTTTACAAAATGAGTAATTTTTTATCTTAAATTCTTCATGCATAGTCAAATAATGATCTTTCATTTTCTTATCTCAAGAGATTATTGTTAAGCAATGAAGAAAGCGGTTTAGGGAGCAATACAATAATACATTTTTTTTTCACTGTGATGCGTCACTATATCTATATGTGTCGGGAGTACACAAATTTTCATTGCATGCATTTTATCATTGATGCAAATGAAGAAGTTTTGGTATTACAGAAAGGTACAAGTCTAATTTCTGCTAGAAGATGTGGTTCATATGCACATATGTGATTCCAATAACTAAATTGTCGAGTTTTTTAAAGATTATCTTGGTTTAAGAGAGCTTAGTGCATAGGAACTCATCTACATTTTTCATCTAAAGATACCATGACTAATACTTGATCCATTACCTATCTTTTACTATGTGGATATCATCTAATACTTAAGCTTCTTTTATTTCATTGAAGATACCAAGTAACCAAAGTCGGTACAAATATCTTACACTTTATAGAAGTTGATTTAAAAAATATCTTAATATTCAATTGTATTTTCATGTTCGTTTTATGCTACCAAATTATAAAATTATGGATGTTTTAAGTCTCTTATGTACTCTTAGGTTAAGGTGTAATATCAGTTCCATTTCCAAGTTTTCATACCATTCATATTTAGACTCGGTCTCTTATTTACTTCTAGGTATCAAACACATATGCTGATAAAGAGAAACTCTCTTATACATGTATCATATTAGAGGGGGAAATTTCTTTTGTTTGGATATGAAATTTTATTTAATGCGAGTCTTTCACTACTAAGTTAAGACAATAAGATTGTATTATTAATTTGTAAGGAAAATCATATTTGGCACATGATATATGTAATATCATCATGCGCGTCATTTTTCACCGGTAAGAAAGATTCAAGGACGCTTCGTATCACTAATATCCAAGCGAATGTTGTAGGATTTAATGTTTTAAATTTTATTTATTTTTTTTTTATTTTTTTGTAACGTTGTAAGCTGAGCGTTTTTCATATGTTAGTTTAAACCATAAATGTATAGTTATCATTCTTTATCAAGAGGTTTCATATTACAGTATAACGTCTCTCAAACCTAGAATATTGTAGGGAATGCTGACGTTTAATGGCCGTAAAATGACTGGCCGTAAATTATATTTACCCAACCGATTAATTTTTTTACCATGAGTTCAAGTATTAATAATGTGTAACCATGCCAACTATACATTGATACAAGCACAAAGTCAATATTCGTATTTTAAAACAGTTAGAGGTTCCAAAAATTAATGTAGATATAACACTCTTTAAGGATATGAAAGAAGGATTCCCAACTCAGATTCAACTTTTTGAATTTCAAAAAAAAAATACTAATTTTTTTTAGCACAAAATGACAATCTATCTAAATGATGACTGAATTGCATTTGTAATTTGGAATGCAATCGACAAGTTACTTTTATTCAAACCTGTAATTTCTACATGTTCCCTCTTGGGGCATTAGATTTTCAAGTTTGTTGGTATTATTTGCAACAACTATGAATGGATGGTCATCTCAATTACCATAAATGAAAATGGGTGAAGATCCCAGTGTACACACTTATATTGGATATCTTAATCACTAAAAAAATACTTTTTGCTGTATATATGTCTGTGTACGTCCATGTGGACATCCTAACAACAAACCGGTCAGGTTGATGTTAATAGTATCGATCAAAGCTTCGAATTCAGTTTGAGAAAGATTATAGTTCCCTCAGGGTTCCCACGCTCAGCTCTTGGTTGTCTCACAAGAAAAAAAATATCTAACCAACACAAAAACAACTCATAGAACGGCACGGGTCATATCCTAGTATTAGCTATGATACAATATTTTAGTTACTAATAGTATTTTAGTGCTTTTATAGAAAGTACAAGTGAATTCGATCATCCAACGAATAAAAATAACAAAATGTGAGACTTAATGGTGTTTGCGACGAAAATGGAAAAATGTGGTTGGCTTGGTACTTCCATATATCAGCAACCACAATGATGAAATGTGGTTGGCCTAGTATTTCCATGTATCAACAACCACAATGATCAATTATGCTGGCCTGGTATTTCTATACTTCAGCAGCACTTATTATGCTCGCCTGGTATTTCCATGTATCAGCAGCCGGGTTGGCCTGATATTTCCATGTATCAGCAACCACAATTATGAAATGGGGTTGGCCTGGTATTTCCATATATCAACAACCACAAGGATGAAATGAGGTTGGCCTGGTATTTCCATATATCAGCAGCCACAATGAAAAAATGACAAAATGTAGCTGGCCTAGTATCTCCATATATATCAGCAGCATAAAATTGTTTCACAGGCGAGGCACAAACGCAGCAAATAAATTGAAATCAAAGTGGGGTTGGCACATGCAAACTGAAAATGGGAGTATTTTATCTTTCTTATTTTATTACAAATATATTCCATCGGGAAAGATAATTTATTTTCCATGTGAAGAATTAATTGAGGAATATTTACACGTAAGATTATTTTGGAAATAAAGTAACTCTTTCTTCATTTGGGAGATTTTGAAAATAAGGAGAGATTATTATTTCATTGGAAGAACGAGGTGGCAATACTATTTGGGAAAGATATTGATGACTACATCAACTTGCATGCAATATATTTTCATAGAATAATTTATTTTGATTCTTTGATTAATGAAATAAAAGAAAGGGAAGGTTATAAGAAGGGGGTCGACTATTTGAGAGGGGAGCCCGGCCACAGGGTCGTAAGTAGTGAAGGGTTTTGAAGTTTTGTTTTCGATTCTTCATTTTTCATTAGCTAGAGTTTGATTTTAATATGTTTATGGCTTTTGAGAAATCCATGTCTAGCTAGGGTCATGTTAGGGTTTAGGTAGAAACCACTTTAATTGTGTAAACTCTACATTTATATGGTCGATAATGATTTGAATGACTAGTAGTTTTTCTTCATATGACTTGGTATTTTATTGTTCATGTGATTTTCTTGATTATTTATGCTTTTCAATTGATATGGCGTGCTTTGGTTAAGTTCTTTGACGTGATATGCTTTAGGATTGATAGGTAATGCTTTAGAATCACTACCCATGAAGCGAAGAAAAATACAGCAGAGAAACAATATTTGAATATTGAAAATGCATGGAATATATTTTTAATGACTAGTAGAATTTGCATAATTAATTGGTGGAAACCGAAAATCCTAATAACCCGCACTCATTTTGTTTACTGTTAGAATTATTATTATTTCATTTTGTTCCAAATTTCTGAAAATCGTTCAAATATCATTTTGTCGATTAGTTAGTTTTGATATTAATTAGTAGTAGTATTTCACACTCCTCGTGGGAACGACCTGTACTTTCCATTTTTCTGCTAGTTAGACACTCTGCACTTGCAGTATTTTATTGTAGGTTTCCCAACCTACCAAGTTTTTGGCGTCGTTGCCGGAGAGTGGTTGCATAATACTCTCTGATTGATATCTTGTACATAGTTTATTTTTATTATTATTTTTTTATTTTTTTTTCTGTACATGATTTTTTTTTTATTTTAGTTTTCTTTTAGTTCTTTTTACGCAGTTTGCTTGGAATTTTCCAGGTACCTTAGTTTGAAGTGCTACCAGCGAAAAGATGCACTCACAAAGCTTTTGCAAGAGCCACTTGGAAGATCCACTAGAGGTTTGGTTAGCTCATTTTGGGAATGATTTTGATGATGATAGTGTTATATGTGAAGTCAATGCCTTATTAGACTCCACACCAATGCTAGACACTAATAAATGGAAACCCAAACTAGAACCTCTAAGTTTGTCAGAGTCTCGACTAGTTCTATTAGACGATAAAGATCCGACCTTGACCCTTAAGTCATTAAGTTCTGAATTTTTTTTTGTCTTGATGATATTGATAATTAAACCGTTTTTAAATGATAATGGGTCTATGATTCGTGATATTATTGCTCCATTGAGCTTTTGTTCTGCGGATGAATTTGAACCAATATTAGCTGCAGAAATCATTTCAGCTGATTTAGAACCTGATTTAGAGAGTGCTGCGAATAGAAATTGTCAAACAATTTGAACCTGTTGCTTATGGGAGTGATTTAATTTGCACTTACAATTTTCCAGTGGGAATGAATTTAAACATCGTTCTGGAGGTTTATAGTATTTGCAGGTGCATATTTTCAGTTGACCGGATTAGTTGGGATGATCCTCAACTTTTTAGACTTTATATATATGATTGGATTTCTACTTTGGGGTACCAACCTCACCTTGTTTGAGACTACATGCTATTGGTAAGTTGGCAAACAAATACATTTCGCTTCATGGGAGTCAACCCATCAGATTTGTTCCCTCTACTCTATCTCTTATTTTTATTGTTTATTTTTGTATTTCCCATCTTAATTTCTACGTTGGATGACTCAATTACATTGAGGAAATTGTAATGTTTAAGTGTGGGGGAGTGGGTAATTATCCATATTTTTGCAGGTTTTCACTTTTCTTAGAATTAAAAAAAATAAAAATAAATCAATTGCATGATATTTCTGTTTTGCTCGAGGACTAGCAAAATAGAAGTATGGGGGTGTTGATAAGCATGTATATGCTACATTTTATACCCATATTTATATTAGTTATGATACAATATTTTAGTTACTAATACTATTTTAGTGCTTTTATAGAAAGTACAAGTGAATTCGATCATCCAGCGAATAAACAACAAAATGTGAGACTTAATGGTGTTTGCGACGAAAATGGAAAAATGTGGTTGGCCTGGTACTTCCATATATCAGCAACCACAATGATGAAATGTGGTTGGCCTGGTATTTCCATGTATCAGTAACCACAATGATCAATTATGCTGGCCTGATATTTCTATACATCAGCAGCACTTATTATGCTGGCCTGGTATTTCCGTGTATCAGCAGCCGGGTTGGCCTGGTATTTCCATGTATCAGCAACCAAAATTATGAAATGGGCTTGGCCTGGTATTTCCATATATCAGAAACCACAATGATGAAATGAGGTTGGCCTAGTATTTCCATATATCAGCAACCACAATGAAAAAAATGACAAAATGTAGCTGGCCTGGTATATCCATATATATCAGCAGCATAAAATTGTTTCATAGGCGAGGCACAAACGCAACAAATGAATTGAAATCAAAGTGGGGGTGACACATGCAAACTGAAAATGGGAGTATTTTATCTTTCTTACTTTATTACAAATATATTCCACCGGGAAAGATAATTTATTTTCCATGTGAAGAATTAATTGAGGAATATTTACACGTAAGATTATTTTGGAAATAAAGTAACTCTTTCTTCATTTGAGAGATTTTGAAAATGAGGAGAGATTATTATTTCATTGGAAGAACGAGGTGGCAATACTATTTGGGAAAGATACTGATGACAACACCAACTTGCATGCAAGATATTTTCATAGAATAATTTATTTTGATTCTTTGATTAATGAAATAAAAGAAAGGGAAGGTTATAAGAAGGGGGTCGACTATTTGAGAGGGGAGCCCGGCCACAGGGCCGTAAGTAGAGAAAGGTTTTGAAGTTTTGTTTTCGATTCTTCATTTTTCATTAGCTAGAGTTTGATTTTAATATGTTTATGACTTTTGAGAAAGCCATGTCTAGCTAGAGTCATGTTAGGGTTTAGGTAGAAACCAATTTAATTGTGTAAACTCTACATTTATATGCTCAATAATGATTTGAATGACTAGTAGTTTTTCTTCATATGGCTTGGTATTTTATTGTTCATGTGATTTTCTTGATTATTTATGCTTTTCAATTGATATGGCATGCTTTGGTTAAGTTCTTTGACGTGATATGCTTTAGGATTGATAGGTAATGCTTTAGAATCACTACCCATGAAGCGAAGAAAATTACAGCGGGGAAACAATATTTGAAAATGCATGGAATATATTTTTAATGACTAGTAGAATTTGCATAATTAATTGGTGGAAACCGAAAATCCTAATAACCCGCTCTCATTTTGTTTACTGTTAGAATTATTATTATTTCATTTTGTTCCAAATTTCTGAAAATCGTTCAAACATCATCTTGTCGATTAGTTAGTTTTGATATTAATTAGTAGTAGTATTTCACACTCCTCGTGGGAACGACCTGTACTTGCCATTTTTCTGCTAGTTAGACACTGTGCACTTGCAGTATTTTATTGTCGGTTTCCCAACCTACCAGATCGCGGTTCATAAACGGGTCCAAGCCCATGTGTGGTCTTCTAAAGAAGAAGTTCGCGCACCCTAGTATTCTTCTTTACCCGTAAGCATACGTGAACCTAGGGTTTTGTGTATTTCCTCCATTAAAGCCTTCTTGGAGAAATCGAAAGAAAGGGTGTTCAAATCTCACTCCAAGTAAGTAAAATCATCTTGATTCTTTCAATTTCTTAGACCTATGATGAATTCTAAGGGCACAAAAAGGAGTTCTAAAAACTCAAAATCCTCTAGCTTGAATCCTCCTTGTGACCAAAACTCTCTTAGAATTAGGTTTGTGGGTGATTCTTGTGTTAGAATGTTTGATAAGATTGATTCAAAAGATTTCATTCTATAAAAGAGGTTGGATTTCTCTAGTGGGAATGAAGAGGATTTGGTATGCTTTACAAAATTCAAGCTTGGAAATATCTTTGATGGTCTTGGTAAAGGATTTGATTCTCTTACAAGGATTTTCTATGCAAATATTCATGATGTTGAAACAAGATGGAATTCAAATCCATGATTGGTAGAGAAAGGTTCCTTGTTGATAGAGAATTAATTTCAAGGATTACCGAAATCCCGTTGGGGAAAGTACGGCTACCTAGACCATGTGATGAACGTCCGTCTTGTGATGATATCTCGGTTGGGCTTTGTGGCAAGAAGGTCGTCTAGAGTCAAGGAAAGTTCCCTACTAATGATCTTAGTATTGCTTTGATGGTTTTTGGAAAACTTGGTATCCCCAATCTTTGTCCCTCCACAATTGAAAATTCTTGGTGGAGTCACGAGTTTGCGGAATTGGTTTATTTCCTTGATTCAGATATTTCAAGTCTCGATATTTGTGGTTTCATTATCTTTCATATGATTTCGATGATTTCACCCGTCAAAATGTTGGGTTACCCTTGCTTGACTAGTCAAATTTGTCGTGATCGTGGGTGTGATTCAATTGGAAACTCTCTTGGAGTCCCCAAACCGGTTAGTCCGTGTACCTTTAGGCGCATAAGGGAAAATTCTTGCAAGCGACAAAGAATTGCTTCTCTTGATTTTAGTGACCCTACTACTATAAGCCTTCTTCAAAAAATTCATAAAGGTGTGTGTAAGGTTGATTTAAGAGTAAAGTGTGTTCAAGAACAATTGTCCTTGGTTGCAACAAAGTTTCCTGAGATCAAGGAAGATTTGAACGCAATTCAAGCATCTTGGAGTATCTTCGATGTGGAAGAAGATGAGTAATTTGTGTTCTTGTTGCCTAGTATGTCTTCTTTTTGATTTAGTTGGGAGAATAACTAGTGCTTGAATAGCAATGATTGTGATTACACATAGCTATTATTTTCATCTTCTTGTTTTTTTTAGGTTTGTTTGGTTTAAATTCTAAAAATATTTGGAGGATGATGTTTTTGCAGTATTAATCTTTATGATTTGTTACATTGCAATTTGTTATGGGATATGTATGTTTGCGTCCATGAACTTGAAGGTCCCATATTCTGTCAAAAGTAAAGTCGTTTGTGATCGGTATTCACGTACTGGTAAAATAATGAATAGACTTTTGACAAATACAAAAGTTAAGCCTATATTGTCAATTCTTTGATGGAAGATAGGTTAAAATCTTTTGTTTTCAAGGATTATGTCTATTAAATATCGTTATGCAAATAGTGATGGAAGACAGAATGAATCCTTGTGTATTCCGCAGTATTGATCATCCATGATCCATATTTTATATATTACTGTGAGGCTCCGTAATGTGTCTTATGTTGAGCAGGATACAACCAAGTTGATTAATTTTTGATTAGATTTGTTGGTTGTTCCGTAAGGTACTTTATGTTGAGCATTTTTGAACTAAATTAATCATCTTGTTTGGTTATTGCTCCATAAGTCTTTTTATGTCGAGCAAAATAAATGACAATTAAATTGATTACTTTTGTAATTAGTTTGGTTGTGTATTCCAATTAGATTAATTATGGGTTTACTTGTAATTAATCTAGTTGAATATTTTCATACTCCGTAGGATTCCTCTTATGTTGAGTATATGAATGACTATCCTATTTATTTTCTAATGGTTATGTTAGTCGTATGCTCCGTAAGTTCTCTTATGTCGAGCATAGTCAATTAAGTTGATCACTTTTTGTGTTTAATTTGATTGCGTATTCCGATTAAATTAATCATGGGTTTACTTGTGATTAATTTGATTGAGTTTTTGGATATAGAAAATCAATCTCATGGTTTTTGGTGTCCAATAAAATCCTTCTTTTCTTTCGAAATTAAGGTCGCTCTTGTTGTTCTTTCGGGAACGACATCAAATGGGGGAGAGTTCTTTTGAACTTGTGCTTAATGGTAATATATTTATGGGAGTGCGGCTATGGAATATTAGAGGGGTTATCTCGTATCTTTAAACTCCTTGATGAATGCTATTAGCTTCGGCTATATGATTGCATCTAAATTAGATGGTATGTATTTTTATTTTAGTCATGAAATGTCTATTAAGGAAATTTCATTATGATCCCGTTCTTGTACCTTTGCCAATTTTATTGACAAAAAGGGGGAGAATTAATATGTAGTTCACACTACAAATACATATGGTTTTCGGATCATTGTGTAAGGGGGAGTGGTTTCCATGTGAGATGGAGTATTGACTAAGGGGGAGTGATACATATCACCATAGTATTATTATTGAAGTTGTGATATACTTGGACTTTGACTGTGTAATAATACTATGATACTGTATAACAATGATCGAGACCGATGCTTTCTCATTGTTATAGCTACGGATCTTCAACAACGGTGATGCTAAACTTACAACCTTTGGGATCATTGGAGTGCTTGGAAATGATGAAGATTTCGAGGAATGTTGAATATTAGACATGTGGAATAGGAGCTACTAAAGTTTCTTTATCTTTTTAGTATTCCATATGTATTGATAGTTTTGTCACTAAAATTGACAAATGGGGAGATTGTCATAGCACTGCTCGGTCGAACTCGCATGCATTGCTATCTCAAGCATGTTTGTCAATGTTAGTGATCAAAACTAAAAGTCTTGATTTCTAGTCTATTATAGCTAAGTCTCGGACTAGCATAGAAAGTGTAATTAATCTCAAGGACTTCATGGCGATTCATCATTCAAGCAGAAGAACTACTCAAGGAACCGGTGAAACTTCTCGACAAAAAGGTATGTGAAGACTTGAACTTATCTATCACTCAAAAGTCTATCTACTCTATCTCCTACTGTTTGAGACAAGAAGTCGTATGCTATATATATATATATATATATACTTGGATTATACACACTTGATATTTCGGGCCGAGTATACCTCGTTTATCTATATCTCTTAATATGTGTTGGTAAGCTTTTCGCTTCGATCAAGTTTATCTTTACCTAGTGACGAAAGTCATGATATGTTTCAATCACTTTGAAAATTTCTTTGACGAGAAATGGTGTAACAACTGTATAACGTCCTCTAAGAATGTTTCAATGATTGGAATGAGAGTTTAGATTACATAACCAATGATGGACATAAGCATTGTTGTGGAAACACATTTATGTATAAGTCCTATTCCTTGAACCAAAGTTTGCGAACTTTGTTGATCAAGAGAAACCGGAAGAATGGCTTTGCCAAGTCCGCGAACTGCCGAACTTCTCATCCCGAGAAATTGTGCTGGAGTTGACGAACTAGCTGCGTCCGCGAACCCAGTCCGCGAACCGGCAAAAGGTCTTTTGCCGAGATTTTTTGCTGGAGTTTGTAAACTCTACCCGGTTGCTTAAGTACGCGAACCTAGTCTGAGAACTTAAGGAGGTTATATATCTGAAGATGATTTCTGAACTTAAACTTAAAAAGACTAAGGAATGCAGTTTGCAAACCGTGGCTATAAAAGTTCATGAACCGATTCAAGTGAATCAAATCATCTTTGCTTCAATTGTGTCTTGTGTGGTACATAATATTTCCTTGCAATTGAACAACTCATTAACTAGTTCATTTGAAGTCATTTGAACTAGTTATGGTGAAGAAGAACATGGTTGATATGAAATGCTCATATGGCTAACCTTTTGGTTAACTATTACCGAACCAGCAAGTGCATAAGTTTGGGTATGGTTAACCTAGAAGCGTGCATTGTCAAGTGTGTGTAACAAGCTAAGTTTTTGATCTAACGGTTGAGAAATATTAACTTGAATCTAAATGAGGTTTTCATCTAACGGTGGATATTGTTTGCTTTGTGACCAAGGCAAAACCCTGATTTGAAAGACTATATAAAGGAGACATCTAGTATACTGCAAAACTAATCCCCACACCTTACGTGTGATACTAGTTTGCATACTATAGTCGATTCTCCTTTAACCTTTGGTTTTCTTCTTCTAAAACCAGGCTAACGACTTAAAGACTGCATTGGGATTGTGAATCCAGACCGATACTACTTTTATCGTAGTTGTGTGATCTGATCTTGCATCTTCTATCCTTCGAGTACAATCAGATTAATTGGCTTGAGAGTGATATCTCCGATAGGCAAGATATAAAAAATAGTCACAAACATCTTCGTCTCATTGTTTGTGATTCTGCAACATCTTGTTTCGATACCATACGATTAAGATTGTTGTGAGGTGATTGATAACTCTAGGCTGTTCTTCGGGAATATAAGACCGGATTATCAATTGGTTCATGTTCACCTTGATTATTATCAAAAGACAGAACAAAACCTTTAGGGTTTATATGTGGGAGACAGATTGATCCTTTGATAAACTTGTCTGTGTGAGACAGATTTGTTTATTTTCAAAGCCTGCGATTTTGGGTCGTAGCAACTCTTAGTTGTGGGTGAGATCAGCTAAGGGAATCAAGTGCGCAGTATCCTGCTGGGGTCAGAGGCGTAGGAGCATAACTGTACCTTGGATCAATGGGAGATTGATTGGGGTTCAACTACAGTCCAGTCCGAAGTTAGCTTGGAGTAGGCTAGTGTCTGTAGCGGCTTAATACAGTGTGTGTTCAATCTGGACTAGGTCCTAGGGTTTTTCTGCATTTGCAGTTTCCTCGTTAACAAAATTTCTGGTGTCTGTGTTATTTCAATTTCCGCATTGTATTGTTTTATCTTTATAATTGAAATAATGCAGGTTGTGCGTTAGATCATCAATTAGAGTGATCCAACCTTCGGTTGTTGATTGTCATTGATTGATCCTTGGATATTGGTTTTTAGTACCATCCAAGTTATTCCTTGTGTTTGATTAAGACTCGCTGATTTCTATTAGATCGAGTAAATCAAAACAAGAGAGAGATATTAACTCCTCGATATACTTTAGTCTATATTGAGTCTGACTGTCTAGTTATTCTCTAGCAAAGTATATTGGAATTAGTCCATACAGATTGCTAAGAGAAATATTGGATGGTGTTGTTAGACCCTCGCTTTTTCACAGGCTAACAGCTCCATGTGAAACAATATACAGACCACACAGCTGAGTGCTAACCAAACCATATCTGAATATTGTCCGTATTGGGAGTCAATATCTCATCCACCGGCTACAGAATTCGAAACAATAGCAACAATTTTTCAGAGAACAACTATTCAATAACATGGCATGAAAATGTTTACTCGACATTGACTATCGTTTGTGTAAACCGACTCTCCTTTCTGGTCGTAGCACTGTAGAAGAGGGAATCGTCTGTTTGGCTACCTGAAAAAAATATCCTCAAAGTAATGGAAATGATTGCAGAGTTGAGAGTAATGCATAATGATCATATTCACGCGGTCTCAATAAGTTCTCACCTATATTAAACCTCAAAATATGTGATGTAAAGGGTTGATTAAATGCTAAATGTATTTAGCAGACATCTTGTAAATGTAGAAATAACGGTATTTTGAACTTCAAATTTAAGGGAACAACAGATATACAGCCAGTTGATCGTCAAAATTCCTAAAAATATAACATATTTTTTAGCCATTTTATTCCCACACGTAACCTACAAAGATGAACTGCTGAAAAAGTATAAAACACTACCAAAACAACAACAAACAACGGGATTACATAATGTGGTTGTCATACGCGGTAAGCGTTATATGGTATTCCATTTTAACATTCAGGATCTCTTCAAAAACTGCAAACCCATGATACCTTCCCTTCTCCTGATGCCATTTAAACATGAAACCGAATTTACATAAACCAAAAATTCTTCACTTTGGAACTTAAATATGTACACAGGAAAATTTGTTTGTCTCACTTATGGATGCCTAATAAAGTAAAGAGAAACGGATCATTGGGTACCTCTCCCATTATGAAAATGTACGACGAAGTGGCGCGGACTGCTGGACTTAAATTGTCCAGCGCAGATAATATGGTGAAGACGGTATGGTCTGTCACCTCAAAGTGAAGAAGGAACCTGCATCCGCTTAATCAGGGTGTATACCATGAACAACGGGGGAAGCGGAATTGTTTAGTGAAACTACTGGAAATTATATCCCATAATAATACATTGCAGCACAGGTTCCTCGAAATTTGGTGCATCTACAGTCTCCGACTTCACCAACCCCTTTAGGCGTGCATTTGTTGTAGCCAAATAGTGCCACCCGCTGGTATCCAACATTCGAGTTGCACTGTCTTTGACGATAATTCCATTGAGTGCCTACATGCCACAATTGGTTAGCCATCTTCGATGCGAGTAATTCTATTAGAAATGTAACGTATCTGGACAGTTAGAAATGTACTTGGTAAGTGGGATTCTATTTGGCATCATTAGTTTAGAATCTGTCTTTATATTTCGGCATAAAAAGGTCCAGCGCTGGAGGGGCATTTCGAGTTGGGATTGTTATTTGGCGTACCGGTTTAAGGAAGTATGACATGTTGCACATGTGAGTTAATTTCGAGTTAGATTCGTTGTTGCATAACCATGACAAATTATAATGGCCATGTACATGCAAGTGATACCTTTCCTACAAATCAAAAAAATGTTGACTTGAGAATGCCATGAAACTAAATGCGGCTGTCCGCTATCAGGTTATTTTCAAAGGAAGAGTTAATATTAAATATGGAGGATGTTTAAGGTGCTGCATAAAGAGTCTCCTTACCTTAGTTGGCCGGAGTAGAAACCTTAAGGAATAAGATGATTTCACAGTATATGTACGATCATACTGACTGAGTTCCCGAAGTTCTCCTTTGCATTCACCCATCACATTGATTGCCTGTAAAAGTATTTCAGTTAATTGACACTCATTACTGGCGCTAAGATTTTATGAGCACAAACAAATAAATTTAGACATCCATGGATAACAAAACAACTCTCACACCATAAAATTCATACATAAAATATAAATCTCTTATTAGACAGAACATGAATAACATGCCATAGCAAAGAGTTGGAGCTGACCCATGAAAAAAATTAAAGAATATGAAGAGGATGCCATAAAAAACTTAATAAATAGGTATATATTGTTCCCACAATATTGTTCCCGAAGTCTTAGGTGATAGGTCCTCTTACTGCATGAAGGGAAGGGGATCAACCTAGTTGTACCTTATAATGACAGTAGTATCAAAGGCTACTACAATTTAGTATTCTAACTCCATTATTTTTTTTGAGTCTTACAGTCCTACAAATCATATAAGAACGAATAACGGAAGAATAAATGAAAAACTAAGAAGTAACCATTCAACTACTGATTGAGATTTCATAATATGTAAAAGTTAAAGCACACAAATATCTCCCTGTCGCATAATTCACTACAGGCACGCCATCAAATGAAAGGACGGAGTCATCTTTCTTAAGCAATGGGCATCGAAAAAAAGATCAAGTTAGCTCACATATGATTCCTGTCAAGCTCCAATTTTAAGATAGAAAAAAGAAAGAAAAATAAAAATTCAACTCATTTGTTTTTCTACTACTCACCCAATACTTTCTGCACTCAATTATAGTTCTAAGTTGTACATGGCATATCATTTATTCACACAAATGGAATGGACCAATAAAACCTTCAAAAACATTCATCACGTGTAAGCATAGCATCCTGGAAATAATAAAATAACCGTATAAAGCTTAAATGAATAAGAACTACCATAGATATTGTGTACCTCAGCTGCCATAATAATCCCAATTTGGTTCAGGCCATCACAAATTGGTTCTGACATTTGTTACCCCCGTTGCACAGATTATTGTATGAACATCATGCAAATGGAGATATACAGAGGCGTATTGGACCAAAAAAGGCCTACCAAGTACTCGTACAGGGTTAATTTTCTCTACCGCCACCTCCGAGTCCTCTGTCGACTCCTCCGGCGCTGCCAACGATCACAATAAAATAGAAAAGAGTCACTACAGATATAACACACCAAAAAATACATCATATTTGAAAAGTAAAATTCAAAGTAACCAATTTGTTCAAAAGAAGGATCGTCTCAACTCTCAAAGAAGATAAGACAACAAAAGAATACACAAAATATTATGTAGTACCAATTTTCATATTTTTTTTTATCATATATATTCCTCTACCAACATTTCTGGCATTTATAGCGCTACACAGATTCAGATTCCAATATCGCCATTGAACCCAACAGACCAAGAGGTTGGAACCATTTCCAAGCATTTCTCATCTAACTCAGAGACTTCTCATCCAAGACCATCATGTCATCTTAATTGATTAATCAATAGTCAACACATATTGCTACTTTCTGTCTTTTCTATGAGAAACTTAGAACACTGAACCAAATTTAGTGAGAAAAACAGTTGCTGAAAATATAATATGAAAAAACATATCACTTAAAAATTTAAACAAACAGTTTATATGTCTTTAAAAGAGTGATTATATCCCAAACCTTTTGATAAAAAGTCAAACACAAACTACCTGCAAATTTTTTAAAAAAATAAAAGAAAAGCAAGATTAGGAATTTGATTACTGGAGGAGAAAACTCACACCCTAACGGCATTTTTTCGATGGCAATGTAAGTAGTATCCCCAAAATTATAACAGATTAGCATTGACAGAACTTATTAGAAGAGGTAGGAATTTTTGAAAAGTAATCTCGGTAGAGGTAGGAATCATTACAAATGATGAATTGTCGAACAGTTAAAAGAACAGATAAAAATTATATGCATCGATACCTGAGATGGATGGTAGCTCTTTCCTCAATATACCAACCAAAATCTGTAAGATTACATCGAAAAAGTTAAGAAATTCCAATGGAAGATGATGAAGAAGCCGAAAATATAGCAATCGAAAACCTTGATGTGTGAAAGCCGATGTGGGTGAGGTTTCCTATAACTTCATTTTCTCAATATACCGATCGAAGACAGATGCATCACCTCGATGTTGTTTTGAAAATACACTAATCAAATACAATTATAAAGAAAAATTAGTTCAAGTAATTACTTAATAGACTTAGAGAGTACTCCGAAGAAACAAAAGGAGAAACTTGGGAAGATGATAACCTCTGTCGAGGTTTATGTAGGAGATTATGGAACATTCCAAGCTGTTCTAATGTAACGTATGAAATTCATTAGCCGGGCGTTTTCTGTAACGTGCGAACAAAAAGTGGAAGAAAATCCCGATTTTGACAGATCGGAAGCAAAAAAAGTGGAAAAGAAGCCAAATTTATTTTGTAACAGAAGAGAGATTTAGGGCACGAAGTGATCACATGCATTAGATCGAGGCTTAAAAGGAGGGATTATTTTCGACCAGGATTTATCTTTTGCACTTTCATTCGAATGGGAACCGTCGATCGCTGTAAAAAGCCTACTCAGAACCATTAAATTGGGCAAAATACATTTGTTTTTGTAAGATGGATTCTTCGTTCCCATAAATCGGTCCCACAACTCCGTCCATATCTTGAAGAACAGTGCGAGTATGCATCTTTTTTTCTTTAGATCCATCGACAACAACCATTAAGCTCCATTCACCATTATTATCTCGAGATTATATTTCTCCCTGTAAATACTATAGTGGTGGTGATAATGAATCTTAGATTTGATTTTTCTATTTTGTGGATTAGATCTATAAAATATTTATATTTCTGTACACTGTTATGTTTGATTAGATCCCTAATTGTTCATGAAGGTCTACAAACATACGCCTCAATGGGTATCAAGATTTGATTGGAAGTCATTCAGAAAACTTATGCCTAGAAACTAATTGTCACATGATAAAATGTGTTGGAGCATTTCTCCGTTGAACCAATTGGCGTTGGTATGTCAAGTTAGTTGTCAAATTTAGACGATAAAACGTATGCTTTAAAGTTAGTTGGATATCCGAGAATCAAATATCTCCCTTATAAAATATAGTTTGGACAACTTAGGCAAGTTAAAGAGTGGTTCGGATTCATTTTTGGGAAAGCTAAACCCATGGTTGTGGTTCGTTTTAATTAAAATTAATCATTATGAGTGTTTTATTAATTAGTGTCTCATTAATCTCTAATAATGAATAATTTATTAAATTTTCATCATTTAATGTCCTCTTAATTAATCTAATAAATATATATTTTTACATTAATAAATAATTTTAATAAAAATTATATCAATAGAAATTAATGGTTAGTAGTGGAAGAAATAGTGGCTGGTAGAAGCGGTGGTGGTGGAGGCGATAATATCAGTGGTGGTGGAAAAAATAATGCCGAAAAGGTGGTTTTATGGTGGTGATGTTGGTGAATAGTCGTGAACATTTTTAGTTCTGTATATTTACAACACAAGAAACATTGTATTGTGAAAGATTTAGTTAGTCATCACGATTGATAAAAACATATAACATATTTTGTGAAAATATGAAAATTTGGCTACAAAAATTTGTGATTAGCAAGATTGTGAAAATTTGGCTATCATAGGTCGTCGGGGTTTCAATCTATTCAAAACTTTTTGGTCTAGAAATGTGAGATTTTCTCAAGAACAAATTTTTCGTTCATATTTGTTTAGACTTGGTAGAAAATACTGATAGTTTGGACAACTTAGGCAAGTCAAAGAGTGGTCCGGATTCATTTTTGCGAAAGCTAAATCCATGGTTGTGGTTTGCTTTAATTAAAATTAATCATTATGAGTGTTTTATTAACTAGTGTCTCATTAGTCTCTCATAATGAATAATTTATTAAATTTTCATCATTTAATGTCCTCTTAATTAATCTAATAAATATGTATTTTTATATTAATAAATAATTTTAATAAAAATTATATCAATAGAAATTAGTGGTTAGTAGTGGAAGAAATAGTGGCGGGTAGAAGCAGTGGTGGTGGAAAAAATAATGCTGAAAGGGTGGTTTTATGATGGCGATGTTGGTGAATAGTCGTGAACATTTTTAGTTCTATATATTTACAACACAGGAAACATTGCATTGTGAAAGATGTAGTTGGTCATCACGATTGATAAAAACATATATCATATTTTGTGAAAATATGAAAATTTGGCTACAAAAATTTGTGATTAGCAAGATTATGAAAATTTGGATATCACAGGTCGTCGAGGTTTCAATCTATTCAAAACTTTTTGGTCTAGAAATGTGAGATTTTGTCAAGAATCAATTTTTTGTTCATATTTGTTTAGACTTAGTAGAAATAAAATTTTGATTTCATCTTAATTCAAAAACGGGTTAAAATAAAATTGATTGCAATACAACATAGTATCATTAATACAAAACAAAGTTAGGCTAAGTTTGCATGTGTTAGTGGTAGTCAGGATTTGTCCAGACAAAGATAAATCAAGGGATGTGGTTCCTCAGACCACCCCTTACGTCTCGCACGTGTGGCGTTCATTAATCGACTTCTTTGCGAGACGCCTCCCTCACACCTTCATCTTCCGTATGTTCTGTGCGACATCCACTTCTCAATAATCAAGTCACAGTCCAATGGAGATTCGATTTCTACATCTCTAATTATTATCTTTTGATAGATGTAATCGACTTCTTTGGCTTAAGTTTAAAGTTTCAATTTTACGGTTTATTTGAGTTTTCCATTCAAATATTTTTTATCTGTGATTAATCAATGTCAAAAATATTGTCAAATTGGTAGTTTAACTCCGTTTATAGTTGATATGTTCATCTGTTTTGATTTTCTTATATGGGTCGGTTGGATTATGAACTGTTGTATGCGAATAGGTCAATTGTGTTCTTTTGGTGCGATTTAATTAAGGTGATTTGTCAATAGGGAAAGAGTAATTGTGCCCTTCAAGTGTTTGAGAAAAAACTTGAAAATGAGTTCCGCGGAGTAACATTATGATCCAAGCCAGATGATTGATAAGGTGAGTATTCTTATTTATCATTAATTATCCATAAAATTTCTAATGACAGGAGTAGTGGAGGAACTTGACACTTTTTGATGCTATTTATTTTATGATATCCCTGAACTTTTAAATATTTTTGTGTGAACTCTTTAACACGTTGGTGATTATTTCTTATTGAAAGCTACGGATTCATTTAAAGCTCACAGTGTTATGACAGTTCACTTAAAAATATGCTTACTATTTGAAAATTACAAATCATTTCCACACTTTGTCATAATAAGGTAAATCTGCGGTGCTTGATTGCAGAGACGTTTTATGGGTCAGTAGAGAAAGCACAATCACAAAGCGCATGAATGAAATACCAAATGTCTTCAATAGTCTAACCAAAGACACCATGATGTTAATGCAACTAATTAGCTAGATGAAAGACCTATAATACACCTTAAACTTTTAACATAAATTAGATGTGTTCGATGAAGATCAAATATATAAAAAAATACTTTAGCAAAAAGGAGGCACCTCGATCAAGAAAGCTCGCACTACAACAATTATCATATGCTGAAAGGACATAATAGGATAAGATAAGTCATTACATGGATTAAATTGTTGTGAACATCATAAAGGTACATTGCGGTGTTGATTATTAATTATTATGTTGAAAAATAAAGTAAAATTTGGAACACTACTGCATTAGCTGCATTAGAAGTGCAACATAGAGGAATGCACTTGGGTTGGATTGATTTCTTACTGAATTTTTTATTTCGATATTCACGACTTGAGAGATGCATCATAAATTCATAAAATAGCTGATTCCATGTATCTGGAACACTGGGGAGGCACCAAAGGCTACAATCTTGGAGCATAATTTCTTTAGCATTGGTTTTGTTGTTTCTCTGAGTGTGAAAAGTTGGTGATGTCGGCCACTGTGATTGCACAAAATGCAAATCAACTGTCGAGGAGCCATTGCCAAGGTATGTTATATATTCTATGATTCACTAAGTTCTTTTTTCCTCGCCCAATGAATTAATTCCATGTAGGTTCTTGCTTCCTCTTAAAATCCAGGGCCATGTTTTTACGCTCGAAATTGAGGTCCAAAAAATCGTCAGATCCACCGCATCGGACTTAATTATTCATGAACGGGGAGGTATGCCTCTCATAGCCTTGCTGAACACGTTCTACCGTAGGTAAATTATAGTTGCAGCCCACATGTATTTGTAACAACCCTTAAACAACTTGATTTTTTTTCTAATTAAAAAAAAATGCAAGACTTAGGTGGTTGAATGTATATTGAATTTGGTGATGAATTACCAACTAATAATTACGTCGTTTAACTTGAAGTGAAAAACTGTCCTTGACTCCGTTGTTTTCCTCTCAGGCAACATCCTGTCCCTAGCATAAGAATCTTGATTTCCCACTATCAGCTATGAATCTCTCCCAAGTTGTGCAAATCCGACCACATTTTGTTTCGAAATTAATCAATCTTGGGTAGTAGATTTTATATGATTTGCTTTACTGTTACTGGCCCAAAAGAGTGAAACTCCGCATAAGCTAAAACCTTTCTAACTTCTTTTTACAAGTAAGCGTTTTCTAACTTCGAATCGTATTTTATTCTAACTTCGAATTGTATTTTATTCGTATGATCAATAAAGACGCTGGAGAAATGGATATCGTTGCATAGGTGGAGAAAGATAATGTGTATGTTAGGGATATTTTTTTTCAAGTACTGCCTTACATTAATGTTTATAAAAGAGCTTATATGTTTACGATTCGTGACGGGATATGGTATTTAAGAATTATGTAATTTTTTAAGATGTTTAAAGTTTCAGTTTTTATTGTCGGGTTTTCTACTTGACCTCCTTGCCATGTTCTGCCATTTTGTGCTTATGACTGAAAGTTTGGTTCTACCAGATAGATGCTCCTTCCATGTTTAACAAATAGACATACGCGTTACCCTATATTTGGGCAATACTATTGAAATAAATAGACGAACTAATTTATAGCTCATTTCACCATTAAAGTTGCAAAAGACCTTATGTTAGATTCCAGAGTACGCTGGACGTGTAAGATGTTGGATTCTAAGAACAGAGAAGAGAGAAAGGAGAAATACACACTAACTCTATTTCATTGATCGTATAAACAAGCCTCTTAAATAGGCAATACATAACCGACAATAACCGTTTCTTATAACTGACTCCTAACTGATAGGAGAACCTATCCCAAATACGTGTGACATCAGTCACTACAAATATTACTCTTAACATAAGATCTATAATCTTTTATGATATTTTCTTTCATATTCAAATTAGCTACACTCCTGGGTGATGTGATCCAGGTGTAAGTCCTACAGTAGCAGACAAATCAGCAAATGGAATTTTTCCCCACTCTAAGGATGTAGCAGAGACTGGCATCAGCGTAAAAAGACACGGTACATGATCTGCGTGAGAGATGACCTATGGAAAGATGATGGTTTATGTATCAGGTTATCCTATAAGAGGACATACATGGAGGAGATGACGGTTCAGAATTTTGTAAGTATCCTCTCATCTCTGATGGTTCAAGTAATAAGCGATTTAATTTATGTTTCTTGCTCAGGGATCCCATGACCATCAGTTAGGATCCGGGTAAAATGTGTTTGTCACATTCAGTACGTATAATAATATATGAGGTTTCAAGTCAATTTTAGAATACTTCGCTCACTATTAATGACCCACTTTATTTTTCATATTTTGGTTGAAAAGGACCTGGGATTCAAGGATAACTTTGACAAACATATTTTGAATCTGGGTTTCATACTTTTCCTATTTATCACTTTTTCAATTACTGATGAAGGTGCTATTTATGCTATGATTGGATGGATGTTGTTCAAGAGACTGTCACGGTGATTTTTAAAGGGTGACTTCTTTTAGATGTAAGCATTCACTAGATTATCCCTATCAATGCATTCATAATTATCCCTATTGAATTTTTCTTTTCACGGGGTTTGCGTGCATTCTCCCTAAAGCGAAGTTGGTGAAAAGAGTTAATAATTTTACTGATTTGACAAAATTGGTTAGTTGATCTCTATCCATTGTTGTTATCTATGTATGCAGGTGACAGAACCATTGATTACTTTGAGAAATCTATATCTTTATAATGGATTTTTTGCTTTGTTGATTGTATAGTTGGATGCTGGATTTTTGTTTGCATCAGTAGAATAGATGAAAATAACAAATCCGTACTGAAAGAGAAGCAAGGTCAACCAGAATTTCATATTCTACTTTTATCATGTATTGTTTGTAACGTTGAAGTTGTGACTGTTTTAAAAATTTGCAGGGTATGATGCACCTGCAAGAAGAGAATCTTCTAGAAGGGACAGTTCGGAAAATCTTTCCTTACTGAGCACAATTAAGAATTGGTGATGCTAATCAAAGGTGATTTTCTAAGACAAATTCTAGCGTTTTCCTTATGATGGCCTTGAATCTAGCTTGACATGTAAGCTATATACGTTCTGGTGTCAGAACATCAACACAATCATGCATAGTAAAATTATTTCTACTTAGATTAATCAGAAATATGATAGACTGAACTGATAATCATATTCAGTCCTAAATAAATCTTTTAGGGTTCCCGAAGATTCTCTCCTACTTTTTTCTGCTTTGGAGACTTGATTTCCTATCTTATGCATCTGTCTCCTATATGACTCTATCATATTTTGAATGCTCTGTGCACGTCCACAAGATTTTACCAGTGGGTTGCTTTATGTTATTTCGTTATTTTTTATTATTTAGGGAGCCTAAGGCTGTCATGGAGGGGATGTAAAATTCCTTCATTAATATGTAGTTACCTCTTTAGTCAATCTTACAATGGTTGTCTTAGGGGCATTATAATTTTCCCTCCAACATGTAATTACAAGGAAAACATACAGGGTGTACTTCACCCTTATGATTAAATAAGAAAGTCATTCGATGCTTGCTGAAATTTCAGGAGAATCTGCCACACCTGATAAGCACGTAAGTGCTACATTTTATACCCATATTTATATTAGCTAGGACTCAATATTTTGGCTGACAACACTATTTTAGTACTTTTGCAGAAAATACAAGCGAATTCGATGACCGATGTGATAAACACCAAAAATGGTCAAATTAGAGGAACTTGTGACTCAAAATACCAATACTCCAAAGGAATTTATTTAAATGTGGCTGGCCTGGTATTTATATATCAGCACCCACATTTGTTGAGGGATTTGTCAACATATTCACTTCCTAACAGAGAAGGGGACCCTAGAGCACTATCTCGAGCATTTGGCATTTTTCAATTTGCTGCCGTCTTGTTCTTCTTTTTCTGCCATTCTCTTTTGTCCGACAATGTCTAATTCTCAGACCGAAACAACAGCAGCACCAATAGTTGATTTAGGGCATTGATTGTTCCAAGGCAAAGAAAGGAAGACGGTGATTCATGGCTGTGAAACGTGAAAGATATTGATGGGAGATTGCAGTAGATGATGTCTGTGTATGAAGTTTAAATGTGACTGGAGAAGACAGACCAGTTGACGAGAATGGAATGTCTGGAGTTATATATTGAAATGTGTTCGGTGATTGTCTGAGCTAGTTGCAACAGAGAGTAGACACCGCTATTCTGGTTGGAATTTAGGAATGAATCATGGCATCCGGTCATGGTGGCCGTGTATATATGCATGAAAGCATATGAAATTGGGGTGATAATGTTAACAGCGAGAAGAAAGGTACTGAGTTGGTTGTCTGTTAGCTGATGGAGTGCAACTTCTTCTTCCGAAATCAGAAGCAGCAGTTCTTAGGGCGACATTAATGGTGGTTGATTGGGTTTTCTGTGAGGCTGTGTATATGAATCAGCTAGAGCTGCAAATTGTGGTTGCCTGGGAAGGAGCTGAAATGAAATGGTGAGAAGATGGAGCTGTGATAATGGAGTTGCTCATATTGCAGAAGCGAAGAAGAGTCTGAAGTCTGAGACCGAGATGATGATCATGGAAGCTGTTCATCGTGATGTCAGCAGCAATGGATTTTGATTGCAGTTTGGCAAGAGTATTCTCGATTGGAAATGATTGCAGTGGCGATATTTACTGGTACCTACAATTGGGTCATGATTAAATGGTGAAGGACAGCGCCAACAGAGATGGAAGGAGGGACTGTCGATGGCTCGAGTGGTTCTGTCGTTCAAGAAAGCGATGAAGAAATCTAGGGTTTGCTGTGTTCGATCTTGGGAGGGAGATGAACGGGAATGGAGTTGTTCGAAGTGAAGTTACGGTCAATAACTAGCTGAACATTCGTATGGGGTTTGGTCACCGGTATCAATTCTCAAGGGAGAAAGAAAGTGCTAGCTGTGCTCATGGAGTCAGGAAACAAAGAAAACAATTAATAATTCGGAAATGGACTATTGTATTCTGGTTCTCTGTGGAGTTCAAATGTTTATGACTTATGTCAACATCATATCTTAACTTCCCCATATTGTTGTAAGATTCTTCCACAACGTTTATGGAAACAAAATGAGCACGAGACATCTATAAGATCAGATGGCAGACGAGTGTTGCAGAAGAAGACGTGGAGAAACTTCATTGGGTGATTTTGTTTATCACTCAACATGTGTCACAAGTTAATTGGCTGATGATGTGGTGTAGAGAATTAATAAGGAAATTAGATTTCTTTGAGAGGCTATGTATACGTTCAAAGATTGAGCCAGAAAGGAGGTCGGCTGAAGGCTGAAAGACGACCAGAAAGGAGGCGCGGCTACGGAGCCGCAACTTAGAGAACAGGGTTTGAGTTGATTTTCTCCCATTCTTCGGTTTTGATTAGTGATTCTCCATTGATATTTTTATGGCTTTGGAGAAAGCCATGCTTTGTTGATTTTTTTGTAAATAGGATTTATGATGGAAACCATTTTGGATATTAGGCTACTATGAATCGAATGATTTAGCAATAAGATCATTATGATTTGAATAGATTTGATTTTCGAATATTGTTATCGATTTATTGAAAATGAGTTGTTGCTTCACCGGTTGGGAAAACATATGTGCGTAATTGATAGATCTACAAATGTTTGTCTAATTATTTGATATTTCATACTTGGTTTAAGTTCTTTGATGGGTTATGCTTAGAAGAGCCAGATAAAAATTATGAATTAGTATTTTAGTTTCGTTACAATTTACTCGCTAATACAATTTGATAGTGCATACTTGGATTTAATTTCTTTGATGTGCTATGCTTTTGGTATGCTAGTGATATTTGCGACTCTATGTTTATAATAGGTGATGCCAATAGAACGGACGATAAACACATATTCAGAATTATGATTTATTTCAGTGATTAAATAGAAGTAATGGTGGATATCTTATAACCCTGGTTACTGATTCTCACATATTTGGTTACGTCTTTCATATTTTGCGTTCGTAGTTCTATAAATTTCTAAAATATTGAATTTGATTTGTTGATTATTGATATTAGTTAATAGTAGTATTTTCACACTCCTCGTGGGAACGACCTGTACTTGTCATTGTTCTAATAGTTAGACACTGTGCACTTGCAGTAATTTATTGTAGGTTTTCGAGCCTACCAACACCCAATAATTCCAACTGTTACTATAACTTCTGGGTTCGTATGTGAAAGCTAATGATTTTATTGGGTGCACAAAAAGGGGTTGATCAAGCAGTTTGGGATAGTCATTGACGTGCTTCAAATAAGTTGTGCAAAGTTGAGGTCCCATATGAAATGTATGTGTTATGTGTACATCAAATTGAAGCGGTGACTTTCTGACATACATTTTTGGTTTAATTGCTGTAATGTGAAGTTTTGATTCTCATGATAATTGTGCATTATATTTCGGTTATTGGTATTCCTTTTTCAAAGTTTTTGTAATACCAATGAGACAAGGCTGATTATAGTGAAAAAATAACCAAAATTCTATCAAACACTACTTCCAAAACCCTTTATTAAGCACTGACATACTAAATCAATAGGAAACAAGAAAATCATGAGTTAGTGTTATAGAATAGTTTTATTATGACTTTAAATAAACCTTTTGGCGGACAAATTATTAGGTATATCATGGGCTTGAGCTCCAGTTCTTCCTCTCATGTTGCAAGATGATGTCAATCCTTTCCGGTTCACCATCTTAGGAGATAAGATGTAATATGCTTCAATTCTCATATTATACCATTCACCGAACTAACGTTTTTCAGGGATCCTATTTTGCAATAAACTTAACGTTTCTAGAGATCTTATTCACTGACTCAAGTTCATCCCTTATAAAAACAAAATTATTTTTGTCATCTCATATTAAACTTCCAATAACGTCAAAGGGAACTATACATTCAGTTCCCTCATTCAGCAGCTACGTGCTTGAGGTATAAGCATGGCAATATGTATAGCCGCGGAAAAGTCCATCTGTATTTATGGTTCGATTTTTAAAAACGTGTGGTTTGCAAAGAGGTGATTTATTACTCATTAACCGCCAAAAATTACACGGGTACTCGTTATATGTTGTAGTTTAAGAAAAGTCATTTTACCACCAGAAAAATGCTTAGATCAGAAATAAGGGATATATTAAAACAAAGATTTGTGCCCGTGCCGTTACGGCACGTGTTATGCCTAGTATAACAATAAAAAACATAATTGAATAAATTAATTAACAACTTATGTTTGTTCAATCAAAACTTTGCTCATGATGTGTGTGATTCAAAATTAGAGATACGACAAACGGCCAACTGGAGAACGCGACGGTTGTGGTGGAGAAATAAATTGTATTAGATGGTTTTGTAGTGGTGGCGGCGGTTGGTGAGTAGCAATAGGCTACGTTAATTTTGTGTCGCTACAAAATGAGTAACATTATAAATTAGAAGTTGTGGTTGATGGTCTTATTAATAAAATAATCTCGGTTAAAATACGTGAAAGATCAAAAAAATAAAATAAACCAAAAAATATCATGTTATATAATTACTATAAACAATCGGGCACAAGGTAAAACCAATACACAAAAAATTATTTATTATCGGGAGGTGTCGTTATGGTAAGGGATGTACCCTGGGTATGCATACTTTTCTTCCTATTTCTTTGTATTGTATTATACAATGAAGCTAAGTTAGGAAGATAAAGACCGGTCCTGATTTGTCCTTCCAATCGGTAAATCCACGGTTTCTGTCAATCCCATGAGTACACGTTTATTTGAGAAAAATTCAATACATATTCTTTTATTCCCATCTCAAAAGTCAAAATCAAAATAGAAAAATTTGATCAACTGAAAATAACAAACCTGCCTTCCATAAAATTGACCAATTGATTTGTCGCTCACATTCGGTAGTATGAGTGGGTTTGAAAACTCTAATTTCTTACTTTAGAGCTAGGGGTGTAAATTTTGCCCGGCAACCCGAGGCCCAGTACTGTCCGCCCTGTCCCATGACAGCCCATGGGTGACCGTGGCCCTTTACGGGCTGACCCGACCTAGCCCATTTAAATAAGAGGGCGGGCACATGCCACAATTCAAATTTTCTTGCCCGGTCCAATACCCTCCCTATTATCCCGTCAATGCTACCCGCCATGTTAGCCCGCTAGTGTTATCCATTTACCTAGCCTAAGTGACTGTTCTCATTTGTTTTATCCTAGAGTATACTTGGTACATATACTTAATATAGTCAACCCTCATAGTTTTCATATGTATTTCTTAACTTTTATTCCATTGGAGTCTAATTTTGTAACCATATAGAGAAAATATTGAGCAAAATCTAAGGCAGTTTCCTTTTCTGATGATTCAATTCAGGAAAAACTATAGGAAGTTTGGTTTATCTTATTCCCATCTTAATTCTCGTATTTGATTATTAATTTTAAGTAAAACTTGTGTATTATTACTACTTTCTTTTTATTTTTAACAATATATATATGTATAATATATATATTTGTTTGTAATATTCAAGGCCCTCCCGGCCCTACCCGCCCGAGCCCAAATTACAAAACAGGCTTAGGTAGGCCATGGGTACTAACTGTAGATAAATAACCTTGCCCGCCCGGCCCTTTTAATTTCATGAATAAGAGATGTTCCGGCCCGCCCTATACCGTCCAATTTAATAAATAGGTCGGGCTGCCCGGCCGGGCCCAATTTACACCCCTATTTAGAGCAAACGAAAATCAGAAATAAAGTTGGGAAGGGAGATAGATTGCGGAGAGGAAAAAACTCAAATCTAAGAGTATAGTTCCGCTCAATATTGTTTCAATTTTCTCTCAATCTTTGTCCACCAAAACATACATCTGTGACCTTAAACTACTCTGAGCTAACAACATATGAGAAAATCGCTTTATATATATATATTGTTTCATGGATGACTTTTTGGAATTTCTATCATTTTCTTGAATATCATTTGTTGTATTGTATATTTAGCTGAAGCATACATTTTCAAAGATAACCTTATTGATTACAATAACTCCATGGTTGAAATTTAGGGGTGCCTGTATTTTGTGATTAGTCAGGTTATGAAAATTTGTCTATCACACGTCGTCGGGGTTTCATTTATTCACAACTTTTTTTATCTAGGTTTAGACATTAGAGGAAATAGAATTTTGATTTCATCTTGATAGATAAACTTAGAGAGAAACTTATAAGGTTATTCAGATTACACATTATAATTTGACAATAGATTGGTATTTACAAAATAATCTTACATGTATACAAAAGCCTCTGTTCTCCGGGCTTATGTTTCAAAGTACAAAATAATTTGACTAGAAGTTATTTTCAATAAATAATCTAACATGATTATACGTAATTTATATAACACCCTTGCCATTATGGAAAAATAAAGAGTGGCCAAGATTTATTTAGGGAAAAGATAAAAAACAGTTGTAGTGGTTTACATCATAATTGTATATCAATAATTTCTCATAATAAATATTTTATTAATCCTATATTATAAATATCTTATGATTATCTTCATAAATAAACTTTCATTAATCTTACGTTATAAATATCTTTTTACATCATAAATATTTTATAATTATCTTTATAAATTAACTTTCACTTAATATTTTATTAATTTTTCATTATAAATGTGTTATAATTTTTAAACATATTTTCCTTTAGTGGGAAAGAGTACGAAGTAGAGTGGAACATATTACAAGAAATTGGATGGGAGCCTTGCAACAAGATGGACTCCAACCTATTTTTAAATGACAACCCTAAGTTCCTAACCTACGTAAAAAAAAATCTCTCACTTTAACATTCGCAACATTAAATATTCATCATTAAATAAATATAGTTTTGTTATTAAATTTTTTGTTAATGTTTTAAATGTTTTATAATTATCTTAATAGATACTTTTATTAAATAAATAATAAATTCGTTAATAATCATATCAGTCGGGTGGTACTTGCGGGTGGTGGTCCATGGAAGCTGGTGACGATGGTGATGAGGCAGTGGTCAGTGTGGTAACCAGGTAATGGACAATTATTATTCTATGTCGTTAGGACGCAAGTAAACTATTATGGAAGTTGTGCTTGATTTTTCTAATGTGAAAATGGAAGTTGTGGTTGATTTTTTTAATGTGAAAATAAGCTGGTTATAATACAGAAGAAACAATTGTACAGGTTGACCGTAATTTTCCCTAAAAACAGCCTTAGAATAATTCAAGGATGATAGGGTAATAATCTACTATTTGGATAGTAAAAGTTTTCAGTTGGTCCCCTACATGTTTCACGCGGTGGTTTCTTCGAGACAGCTACGGTCAACCTATCAATTCTAAAAAAAAACATCAAAAAATATTGTCACTATATATATCCAATAAAAAAATTACAACGGTTAAAACGGACATATTCTTCTTTTACTTATTATTAAGACCGTGCCATTACGTCACTGGTGAAGTTCTAGTACCAACCAATAAAAGGAAGTAAGGACATGAAGTTGGTTATGCAATGACTAATGTGTTGGTCTAGGACATGACCAGGGACTAGACAGTGCAAGCAAGGTTTAGGCGCATATAAACGCGTCACTGTATTCGGTCGATTCTTCACTGTTATAAAAAAAGGTGGTGTTTGTCTTTGTGATCGAAGAGTCAATCACTTGACAGGATTTAGCCGGGAGGGTCATCCGGCGGTCCACAGCATCCGGATCGAGCTTTGACTTGGACGGATGGGAAAGGCTCACGGTAATACAATCCAGTTCGGCTCTATGTTCATCAATCACATTATTGTCTTTAAAGCTATTATTCATGCTAGTCACTAGATGCTACAGGAGACCGTCATTATAAAAGAAAGTATCAGTCAATGGCTTCTACTTTTACTTCCCCTTTTGTGTTTCCATCTATTTAATTTGTTTGTATCTTCCATTACTCTTAAGCCATAAATAGAAATCTTAATGAGTTAGTCCAACTATATATACCAATAGAAAATCACATAGATCCACCAATTTCAAGTCAAATCTCAGTTAATTTCGTTTGGTATGGTAATCTCAAACCTGCACAAAGAACACTAATATATGCTTTCTTCAATTCTTTACACCATACCTAAATGACAATTCCATTGCTTCAGCCTAAATGTGTGCTTCTTTAAATGGGTTCTTGTGTCGAAATTTCCCCCAAGGCAAGCTCGTTACCAGAAGTTCATATATTATGATTTTTTTTTTTTGTATGCCTTGTTATTTTTAAGGCTTGAAATGAGAAGTGTATGGAGTTACCAGGTGAAGTATGTGGATTCATTGAGTTGGGTAATTCAATTTATCAAGTACAGTAACACAATTTTGAATCTCATGGTTAATTTACCGGGTGAACTATGAAGTATTGTAGATTGATTGAGTTGCTGGATACATTGTTTCTGTTACTAAACTAAGACAACGTTGAATCTGATGGTTAATTTTCTTTCCGCCTTGGTGTTTGCAATATTTTTCTTCGGAAGTTAAAGTGAATAGGATAAACAGCCTCAAGCATATATGCAGTGCATTTCAGATGGAAATATTTTTCTCTATTTGCATCACTCATTTTTGTATATGCTTATTGAAGGCTTCCTAAATCTCCCCTTTTCCCTATCTGTTGTAACTTGTAATGATGTTATACCCATAATCCATGTTATACAAATTAATTTTGTATAATGTTGTATAAAAACTAGCACGATGATATTTTGATTCCATGAATAAGGTTTTTTTTGAGGATTCTCTATTTTTTTCTGTTTACTATATATTACTCTTTTGATTATCTCCTTGCAAAACGACTAAAGAAATGTATCTTGCATTGACACTTGAGCATTTAACTTTTTCGTACACAAACACTGTTATCATCTTGACAATACGTAGTATTGGCCACTGGCCTTATGACTTATGCAGAGGTGAGTATCAAATTAGACCGTACTCCCGGTTGAAGCACGAGTTAAACCAGTACTAATTATGTTGGACGGTTACTTATAAGAGACCATGAACCACGCAGTTAACCGCCTTACAAATCTCAAAAAAGTTATGCCATATACGTAATTTTAGAGATTTAAGTAAAGATGAATCAGCTGTATTAGCCTTTTGGAAGCAACAACTTGGTGAATATACATTGTTGGAAATTTATGGAAGGATGTTTGATATACAAAGAACATGAAAGTTGTAATATGACTAAGGTCATGTGAAGATTATTTTAGATAATTATTTCGACCATTCCCATTCAATTGGAGAGTACAAATGGATATGTGAAATAATGCTTTTAGGATACGACGAAGTGCTTTAACAATATAATTGAATCCAAGGTTGGACCCTTTGATTCAACCACGAACACACAGAAAGAAGGTTTTGATGATGTTTAGAGAAGAGAGAAAACAAAAAGATTTAATGTGATAATTAAGAATCAATTGATCACTATTTAGGATTTACATATGCTAGAGATTCCTTTCATCACCAACAGATACCTCCAACAGGCATTAATGGTGGTGAATGGAAAAGATCACATCTATTCAATTTCAGGCTAATAGCCTGTTTGAATACCAGAAAAATTGATAAGTTAGTATGAAAACTATTTGACTTATAAGTCAAAAAGTCAATAAGCAAGTTTGGCAACATAACAAAGATAAATGTTCCTTATTGTAAAACTATTGTAATACAGAGTATAAATTTGAGGAATCCAAAATATATCAAACATCCAAATTCAACGATAACAAGGGAGGAAGATTGTGTTATTGCATATATCTAGGTAGCCCTTTGTGAAGATCTTGTAGTAAAATGACCTTTTTCTCACAGACCTTGTATTAGCTGATGTGAGCCAGCGAAATTCCATGTAGCTGTGAACATGATTGCAACTCGAGTTGATCCTTCGACGCTAAGAACGACATTATATGCGGCATCCATGATTTCAAAATAGTTGTAGGTTGAATTCTACATTGGAGAAACAACATGACCGAGAAGAAATAACAAGCAAATGAGTTATGAATGTGTACAGTGATACAAATAAACTACAACATGGTATAAAGCGAGAGAACATATGGGTATAAATCACCACGGAGACAACAAGAATACTTGAAATCACGAAAAATAAAATAGAAGAGAAAAGTGGGTTCTTATTCAAGTTAAAGCCCTTGGTCGTGTAATATGTAACTTTCTCCCTTCTTTTCGGGAGGTCGAACCAATCATTTAAAAACCAACCTATTGTAAGAGCTTTACAAAGTTATTCACAGAGAAAATAACAGATAAGTCAACAACAAAGATATGTATATTTACATATCAAGCGACAATTTGATAACTAGATGGCGCAATTAAGTTCAGAGAGTATACCTACACTGCGCCTAGTTCGCGTGATATTTGTTTCCAACCCTCCCTAATCCGAAATCATTTGATCTAGTAATAAGAGTTTAGCGACTGACCATTTGTTCCTCTGGGCATTCATTCAGATAATTTATTGGTTCTTGGGGCTTACCTATAGAATACACCTTTTGAGCTTGCCTCTTGCGACCACCATTCCTAATACATGTAATACATAACCTCGACTGCATAAGAGAGACATCCCTCGGTTAATTATGGGGATTATATGGGGACTGTATAATATATATACTTTAATGACATCAGTACCATGAAATTAGACTACTGGTATTAAAGAAGAAAAAATGCCAAAGGCCAAAGTACAAAAGAAAGATCCATATACAGAGCTTATAGTTGATCAATGACTATGCATTAATGGTCGTTTCCCAGTTGTGAAGTATTTGGATTGAATCAAAAAATCTAAAAGTACCGAGATCGCAGCTCCAGAGTACCACACTCTATTTTATTAACATCTTCACTTCTGCAATAACTTTAGGCCTAGAAGAACCAAACACCCTGTTATTCCTCTCCAACCATACATTCCAGATTATTGCATAGTGTATGATGTCCCAGATTTTCTTTGCTCTTCCCGCTAACACATTCGTTTCCTAGGCATTGAAAAAATATAACATTGTTTCCGGCATTAGGCCAGGAAATGTGGAAAGCCTTTATAAAGTAGTCCCAAATATCAAAGGAGAAGGGACAATGAAGAAGTAAGTGGTCAGATGTATCCACTTCTAAGTTGCAGAGAGGACACGGGTCATATTTAACATTAACCCCTTTATGTTGTAGCATCACTCTTTTAGGTAAAGAGTTACGAAATGTAGCCCATATAATAAAACTGACCTTATTAGGAATTTCTTTTATCCACAAATACTTAGTGAATGCGCAATCCGGAGCTTCGCCTGACAAGATATCAAAGCATTTTTTGATGGTGAAATTCTTCAAAATATCAACAACATCATCCTCATCTACCAAAGACGGAACATGCCTCAAATCTCTCCTCAACAGGTCTCATTCAAGTTTGGCATTTGCATTTAGCTGTTTTTTGAAGTCACAATTCCATCTCCCATCCTTTATAGAGTCAGCCACCACTATCTGCTTGTGTTTAATCGCTTTGTAGACGACCGGAAACAAGTCTTTCAACACGCCCCTGTCCATCCACTTATCATGCCAAAAACCGGGTTCTCCTTTCATTCCTCAATGTGAAATATATATGAGATTGCATCTCGGGAACTAGATTGGTAACATATTCCAAAGACTCCTACGTTGTGATGTATTATCATCAATTGGCAGGGCTACATCCTCTTTTGCATTGATTTTTTGTTGAATAATCCTTCTCCAGAGAGAATTCTTATTTTTAGAGTACCTTCATATCCATTTCACCAACAATGATTTATTAGTGATTCTTAAAATCCTAACTCCCAATCCACCATCTGCTTTAGAAAGGAAAATTCTCGTCCAATCCAACCAACCCATGACATTTTCTTCTTGCCATCTATTTCGCCCATAAGAATTTCCTCATAAGCTTTATCATCTTCTTCTCAACAATGACAAGAAGATGATACAAATACAAATAATAGATGGGAAGGCAAGATAAACTGTTCTTGATTAGAATAAGTCTTTCAGCTTTATTCAAGAACTTCTGAAAAAACGGGGGTCTAACAACCTCACCCAATATCTCGTTTAGGCAATTTGTATGGACAAACTCCAATATAATTCCAAGAGAATCAACTAACAGTCCGACTCAATCAATGGAAATATATCCAAGAGTTGTATCTCTGTTTCACAATGTAATCAGCAAATCAAACAGATAGAAATCCGCGAGCCTGATTATTATGCGAAACAACTTGAACGGTACCAAAGACTAATGTTCAAGTGTCAATCAAAAGTTGGATTATTTAATTGATTATACTAGGAACAACCTGTGGTATTTCAATTATATAAACAAATATAATGCGGAAAATAAATAACACAGACACCAGAAATTTTGTTAACAAGGAAACTGCAAATGCAGAAAACCCCCGAGACCTAGTCTAGCCACACTGTATTAAGCCGCTACAGACACTATCCTACTCCAAGTTAACTTCGGACTGGAATGTAGTTGAGCCCTAACCAATATCACATTGATCAAGGTACAATTGTGTTTCTTACGCCTCTGAATCCCAGTAGGACTCTGCGCATTTGATTCCCTTAGCTGATCTCACCCACAACTAAGAGTTGCTACGACCCAAAGTCGAAGACTTGATAAACCAATCTGTCTCACACTGAAAAGTTTATTGAATAGATAGATCTGTCTCCCACAGAAATACCTGTGAGTTTTGTTCCGTCTTTTGATAAATCAAGGTTAACATGAACCAATTGATACACCGGACTTATATTCCCGAAGAACAGCCTAGTAATATCAATCACCTCACAATAATCTTAATCGTATGGTAGCGAAAAAAGATATTGTGGAACCAAAAACGATGAGACGAAGATGTTTGTGACTACTTTTTATATTTCCTGTCGGAGATTAAATCTCGAGAAAATCTTAGAGAAGATAATACTCAATACGATAGAAAAAAGCAAGGTCAGAACACGCAACTACAAAGAAAATAGTTGGGTCTGGCTTCACAATCCCAATGAAGTCTTTAAGTCGTTAACCTACAGGGTTTTGGAAAAAAACTAAGGTTAAAGGATAATCAACTCTAGTCGCAACTAGTATCACACAGGAGGTGTTGGGATTAGGTTTCTCAGTTGCTAGTTCTCCCTTACATGGTCTTTAAATTAGGGTTTGCAATCAATGTAACCTTGGTAACAAAGTATTCAATATTCACCGTTAGATGAAAACCTGATTAGACTCAAGCTAATATCTTTCAACCATTAGATCGAACTTAGCTTGTTACACACAAATGAAAAGTAACTTCATTTAGATATGAGTAACCGTACCTAAACGTGTACACCTTGTTGGCTCAACAATAGTTAACCAAAGTTAGCCATATGAATACTTTCATATCAACCTTTTTCATCTTAACCATAACTAGTTCAAATGACTCAAATCAAACTAGTTCTAGAGTTGTTCAATTGTTTATATTCTCATAGAAGTATACAAGACACAATTGAAGCAAAATCGATTTTGATTCACTCGAATCAGTTCATGAACATTACAGCCACGGTTTGCAAAGATTGCATTCCTTAATATATAAATGTACTAGTTCATGAACAAAATGATTTTAAAACATAACCTACTCAAGTATGCAAACGGGTACGCATACCTAAGTGTCCGGATTAAGTTTGGGTTCGCCAGTATGCGAACGGGTACGCATACCTTCCAAACTCAGTTGAATTTCCGGACATGAACTTTACGCCATTACGCATACGGGTATGCATACTAAGTTCCCGGACTTTCATTAAACCAACCAGTGCGCATAAGGGTATGCATACTATGGTTCCCGGACTTGGAAGAACTTGCAACAGTTAACATACAAGTACGCATATTGTGTTATATCCAATCATGGTTAATAGTTCTAAACTCACATTTCAACCGTCAAAACATTCTTGGAAGATGACAATAGCTGTCTCACACAAACTATTAGATTCAAAGCAATTTTCAAGTGATTGAATGATCAATACGAAACATTCTGAGTCTACATCAAATGACTGTCTCACCCAAATCATGTAATATGTTACCAATCGGTTTTCACATGATCATCTTTTGACTTTCTTCAAGAATATAAGATGAACTTGGTTAAAGCGAAAGCTTACCAACACATATTTCGAGAAATATGTAAGCGGGTTAAACTCAGCTCGAAATATCAAATGTGTATAATCGAAGCATATGTAGCAATACGACTTTTATCTCAAATAGGAGATAGAGTAGATAGACTTTTGAGTGATGGATGAGTTCAAGTCTCCACATACCTTTTGTTGATGAAGTTACACAAGCTCTCCTTAGTAGTTCTTCGTCTTCAAACGATGAACGCCGTGAAGTCTAATGCTCAACTACACTTTCTATCCTGATCCGAGACTTAGCTATAAGTAGACTAGAAATCAAGACTTATAGTTTTGGCAACTAAAATTGACAAACAAGCTTGAGATAGCAACGCTTGTGAGTTCGACCGAGCAGTGCTCTAACAACTTGTTTTTCCAAGTTGCTAACATCTGCTCCGTTCTTTCTAAAACCAATTCCCAAACTGAAGTACTTCTAGATATAGCTCCGATTGGAAGACCCAGGTATTTAATAGGCAGCTTTTCAGTCTTACATCCCAGCTCCTTATAAATTTTTTTAATAACATCATCTGCACCCACACTAACCATTGTGTCCTGCTCTAAATTTAGCTTCGTACCGGTTGTAATTTCAAACATTGTAAGAATAATGAATAAACTTTTAACTCTTCCACAGTTGCATCCAAAAAGATCAAAGTATCATCGACGAACTGTAAATGAGAAATCATAGTTCCAGTATCTGCCACCAGAAATCCATGAATCTGATTTATTTCAACAACATCATTCATCAACTTAGAGAGAATTTCCACAACTAAAAGGAAAAGATAAGGTGAAAGAGAGTCTACCTGTCTCAAACCTTTGGTTGGTTTAAACTTTTCAGTAGAAGCTCTGTTAACCAGCACAAACAAGTGAGGAGAAGTAACACACCATCTCATCCAAGATATCCACTTACCACCAAAATCATGATTATGTAAAATGCAAAAGAGAGATTGCCAATTGACATTGTCAAAGCCTTTCTCTATGTCAATTTTGTACAAAATACCGGTGTTGGTGCAAAAATATTTACCCCAACACTCTTCGAGATGCGTATAGGTGGATTAAATCTCCGTCGTTGATCTGATTCCTCCAAAGATGCTGAAGAAATTGTGAGTGATGTTGACCGATTGATCTCCAACTGCTGATTTAACTCCACAAGAAATAGTTGATGATAGTGTAATTGATGTTGAATAGTGGGGGTACCTGCAAAAACACTCCGATGCTAAAGTCAAGGAGAGTTTCTTAGCAGGTGTATTGTGTGGAAAAGGATTAGAAAATCTCTACCTTTTGAGTTAGAATTTAGCCTCTATTTATAAGCAGAGAGTAGGTCTAGCTTTAGGGTTTTCATAGTTATCTTCAATAACTTCACTTACCTCTACAAATCCAAGAAAACAACCAGATTCATAATAAAATTTGTTATTTATTATAATTCTGATTAATCTTAATTATTATCTTGAATAATAATTATCCTCTCTCTTAGGAACTATAATTATCATAAATAATTATAATATCTAAATTAATTCCTTCCTCTTTCTGTTAGGGTTTTTGTATTTATCTTAATTATTATCTTAAATAATTATTAAAATTACAGATAATTATCCTCTTTCTGTTAGGGTTTCTATAATTATCTTAGATATAACTATAACTACCCAAGATAATTATCCCATGGTAACATTTATCCTCTTTTGTTAAGATTTAATATAACCATAATTATTTTAGATAGTTCCAAAGTCAATATTCAAAATATCCTCGTGACCCTTACCCAAATTTAAGCCCTTTTCCTAGAGATAGGATAATTTAGATTTCTAGACCAATCCACGGGTTCTAATAGCTATCCCATGGGTCCTTGAGCTTCCATAATAAACAAAAATGGTTTCCAATAAACAAAATGAGCTTCCATAATAAGCTAATTGGGCTTCCAAAATAAGCAAGTCATGTTTATATAATAAACAAAATGAGCTTCAATAATAAGTCAACTGAGCTTCCAAAATAAGTCAGTCATGTTTCCATGATAAACAAAATGAGCTTCAATAATAAGCCAACTGGACTTCCTAAATAAGCCAGTTGTGTTTCTATAATAAACGAAATGAGCTTCAATAATAAGCCAACTGGACTTCCTAAATAAGCCAATTGTGTTTCTATAATAAACGAAATGGACTTCATTGATTAGCCATTATCCATATACCATTTTAGTATGGTACAAACATCACCCCTCTTAATTGTTAACTCGTTGGAGAATTAAGAAAATCAAAAAACGGATCATCTGTCGTGGCTCGTCTATAATCGCCTTAAGCCATTTATCTGGCGCCCTTCGTGGCCTTGGCCAGCAGGTTGTTTAGAGTCGCCCCAAGCTGAGCTTAATAATAATGTAAAGCACCTAAAATGTACTTTACATTTTATATTCCAGTATTACTTGAACACCAAACATGCCGATCTTGGTATGATATTGTGCTCTACATTTAGCCAAACCTCCATTGATAAGTTCTTTTAAATCCATCTGATAGGCTCTTTTAAACTTCGTAAACTTTGCCTTGACCATTATACGTTAAAATGAGCCCATTAATTTTTACCCTTTAACTAGAATCCTATTATTGGGGCTTAAAACAGATGGGTTTTTGGGGTTTTTTTGGAGTCATGAAATAATAACCCATAGGACCCCTTATCTATATTTTTCTCTAATGTTTAATCTACCCTTCATTTGATTAGTGCTAATTAAATTGATTAAGCTAATTAATCAGTCTTAATGAATCGATTTAATCAAAACACTAATCATTTGAAAATCAAAATTTGATTTTATTGAGTCTTGAAGAAGGATAAATGTTGATTTTGGAAAGAAAAAAAATTGACAAATTTTGAAGACAAATGACGAAACCCTTCATCACAAAACTCAAGATAACCTTATAATCAACTCCCGACATCAATTTTATCAGTTCAAATCCGTCGAAAATCTGGAATTTTCTGCAGTAACGCTTGGGTAAACTTGTCGACCCAGCCGAAACACCACATAACGGTTGGGATATTAAGAATTCCAAGCCGTAAATAACTAAAACCTTTGGGATATTAGGAACTCCCAGCCGTGATTAAAAATATCGGATGAGACATTACGAACTTCTGGCCGTAATTCTTCCATGAATTACCCGAGTCTGCAAAACGGCTGGGTATACAAACTTTCCCGACCGTAATTAGATTTGAAAGCTGATTTTTTTTTGATTCAACATGAATTCTTAATACGATTGAAAATTACTGATACTTTCATTAACTAGACCACAATAAAACTCATTACATGCTTAATATATCCACGTTACAAAGTTGGTTTTAGTAACATCCCTTCCGATGTATCAAGAAATCTTTGACGATGGTCATTTGAGCTTCGAAGTTGAAATTATAACCTTTCCATTTTCTGCATTCCTTGTTAGCTTGAGAATCGAAGTTGCTTGCACATACGAAGTAAAGCCATATACTCTTCCACTTTTTTTGCGTATGTTTGAGAATCGAAGATACAATTCAATCCCATCGCGGTTGTTAGGGTTACCTGTTTCACTACAAAAAAATTCAAAAATCGTCTTCCAATAAGATTGACTTGGTACACCACCATTCCTTCGTTTTTCTCCCTTCTTTGGATAGCATAACACAAAATTTTGACAAAGAGATAAGTCTTCATCCAAATTAAAGTCGGGTTTATCCTTTGAGTACATTGCATTGAGTTATTAAGAGTTTTACTAGAGCTTGTAGGTGTGATTTTGATTTGGAATGGGTGGTTATATGGAGAACAAGTTATTTCAAGTTTAAATAGGTGGTTGAACAGCTAGCACCTTCTATAGATTAGTCTTTAAACGGATCTATTTTTCAAAATCCAAAAAACTAGGCGATTTGAAGTGGTACAAGTGAAATTATAGCGAATTACGGCTGGGAAATGCTAGGTATACCAAGCCGTAATTATGTATGCCCTGCAGATTTGGTGGTCTGTCAGAGTTACGGTTGGGATTCCCGGTCGAAATTCTGATTTTTTAATTTTAGGCAGAATAATGGCTGGGATTCCTGTCCGTGAACAACATTACGACTTGGATATGTAGCCGTTTTTATGAGCCTTTTTTTTGTTGGGTTTATCAGAGTACTAAACGACTAGGAATGTCCCAACCGTAACCAACCACGGATGGGTTTCCTAACCGTGCGGAGTTTAACGGCAGGGAATTGTCTAGGTCGACCAAGACGTAAATATATTTACGGATATAATTCCTTACCGTGATTCCAACACGGCTTGGATATCTAGACGTAAACATAAGTCATTGTAGTTCAGGTAATTCAGACCAAAAAACGGCTAGGCGTTCCCCAACCGTGAACCTCTTACGGACGGGTTTCCTAACCGTTTTGAGTTTCCCGGCTGGGAGTTCCTAACCGTTGTTCTTTTTACGTCTATGAAAGATTGTTTTCAAGATTTATAGACATTTTCGGCTAGGTTTTGTGAAGCATCGACCTAGCCGAAAATGCCTGAACAAAACCAAGATGTTGTTTTTTCCCTCATTTTTCTTTGATTAAACACATTGAAAGACTAAAATTAATTCATACATGCAAAGTTATGAAAATCCATCCATCTCAATCCTTAACCAAACAACGAAAAACATTAAAATGTCAAAGGCTAACAAAATATCCATGAAGTAAAATACTAAAAAACGAGTGGATTGTCATTCACTTGAGTCCTCCCCCGTGGACTCGTTCAGAAACTCATCCAAATCGTCAACTGGTGCCAGTTCAACAACTCTCGCCTTTTTACCTCCTTTTCTTTTGGCACCTTGAGGTGGAGTCTTTTTACCTCCACCACGTCCACCTCGAGCACTTGTTCCACCTCGACCTTTTCCACCACGAGCAGCACTTGTTCCAGCATGACCTCCCTTTGTTCCTCCTTTTTTGCCGCCTTTAGCACTTGTTCCTCCTTTTTTGCCGCCTCTCCCTTGCTTTGATGGAGCTTGCTGACGGGGGGGGGGGGGGGGGGGGGGGGGGGGGGAGTATCCGAGTCGTTGTCAATAGGAGAAGGAGACTAGCCCTCTTATTTCTCCTTGATCGTGCACCTTCTTCAGGATATAAACCTCCTTTCTCAGGGAGTATTATGCCTTGGACTCGATTCCGAAGTAATCTTAGTTCAGGGATTGTTAACATCTCTCCCGCATCAATCATACCGGTGATGCTTTTGGACAACCAATTAACTCGTTCAATCTATTTTTCATATCAAGTACACTTATTCATAGATAATCAAAAAAAAAATATTTATAAACATAATTAGTAGTATACTTACCACCATGTTCTCCCATTCCTTTTGTTCATTTATCTCTTCCGCTGATTTTGAACTCTCTTTCGCCGCCTTCTTATAATGCTTCCGCGCCTCGGGATCCAAATTTTCTACATAAGGATAAGCCCACTTTTTATACCATCCCATGTAATTAGGATCCGCTTCAGAAGTCCCATGAGCAGCTTCAAGCCCTCTTGTACTCATTTAGTTTGTCGATTGGAAACGAGCATTCCAATGCTCGATCGATAGAGCTATTTTCGTTGCATAATTCAATTTGACAGTACTTTCCTTAAAGATGGAGTTGGCTACGCTCAGTGGAAAACGAGATTCTTGAGGTACAATTTTCTGGACAAAACCAATTTGGCGGAGCGTTCTACGAGGATCCAAAATGACGAACCCGGTTGAATGAAACAAAGGGCCCGTATAAGTCGCCACATTAGAAAATATTCTATCACCAACTTCCTCATCTCCATCCTCATCAAGTTTCAAATATGGATCAAACAAAACATCATTAATTGTCAAAGCATCCAAATTTCTCCTCATTTCGACCATTTCATTCTCTTTATACTTGTGTTGGGTCCCGTTAAAGGGGTATCTTCCTCCTGTAGGTTTCTCTAGAGGCAATTTTTTATCCCGTGTAGGCCTCAAGGATTTGAAATGGTCATAAACTCATGACTACGGAACAAAAATTAATCAATTATATACACAGACCAATATATATAAAAGTAAAATAAACCAACATTTGTTATATTAACACAAAAATATTTCCGGATAAGAGAAACACATCCCGTAATTTGTGTTTCGTTCCACCTAGTAGCTTTGCAAAGACTTTCCATCACACTAGCAAGGAGGGCGGTGCCCCACGAGTACATAGGTACCTCGTTTGTTTCCGGATCGAGACTGAGAGTCTTCAACCACTGCAAAAAACAAGCATTTACCCTATTTCCCGAGAAATCGGGAAAAAAGACGGTCCCAAGAGCGTACAACAAGTAAGCTATAGCCGTATGTCTAGCTCTTTCTCCGTCCATCACGAACTCTCCATTCTTGGTCCTACGGTCAGAATGCTCAAACTGGCCCCTCAGACGAACCAGGTTAATATTACTTGGCATATTAACACCTTCACGAGGTTCACCCAATTCTTTAGGTCCCCTTTTAGCTCTGGGCTGGTTTCCATAACCAATCTCAAACTCTTCTTCCGTTTAATCTTTGCTCCATCCAATACAATGTCTAGTCAAGGCATAAAGCTCATCATAAGGTAGAGAATTGTTGAAACCCTCATACACAGCTTTTCCTTCCAAAGCAAAACCAGTGATTGACTTTACATCATCCGGAATCATAGTCATCTCGCCGAATGGGAGTTGGAAAGTCAGGGTTTCGGGCCAGAATCTTTCTCTAAAATTACAAACTGTCACAACATCATACGATTTCTGCAGCGCCTCGATTGCAGACCATAACCCCGAAGGTTTTACCAAAGCTACCACATCTGGATGCTCTGGATCATCACCCTTTAAAGGCCAAAACCTTGGTTGTTGGTGCTTTAGTTTAGGAACCGCTTTATCGGGAAACTACACATAATATAAAATTTTGGTTTTTATGATTGAATATCCATGATAAAATGAAAACAACATATACTAGGTTTGATTTATTACGTTTGCGGCACAGAGTCTAGCAGCCCATGAAGACTCGTAACCCATCAAGACGGAACGATCTCTTGGCTCACCCCAAGGTTTCCCATTACCCTTCTTAGATATAAACTCCATGGCATCAATGATTTCTCTTACATTTTCCTTTGGTGGATACTTCTTTTTTCCATCCTTCTTGTCCTCCTCAACCACTGCTTTACCTTTATCAATAGCAGAACCACTAGAAGTGCCAACTTCAGTAATAGCAAGTACACCTTGATTTCCTCCACCTTCATTTCCTACAGTAACAACATCATCATCATTTCCTCCACCTTCATTTCCTCCAGCAACAGCAAGACCATCATTTCCTCCACCTTCATTTGTTCCAGAAACAACTTCACCTTCGTTTCTTCCACCTTCATTTCCTACAGTCTCACCTCCACCTTCATTTCCTCCAGTAAGAGAAACACCATCATTTCCTTCAGTAATATCAAGTACACCTTCACTTGTATTCCTTGCGTTTGCACCCAATGGTATTCCGTGACGGGGTTGCGGAGTGGGCTCACTAGAAGGTGTTACTTCTACTGATCTTCTCTTCCTCTTTTCTTCTTTTCTGTTCAAAGACAAACCAGACCAAAATGCAAAAGAAGATAAGTCACAACGGCTAGGATGTGTACAAAGTTCCATATGAAAACAGAATTACGGATGGGATAATTATCAAAAGTCCAAGACGTAAATAAAAAACGTCTAGGATAAATAAAAAATCTCAGCCGCAAATATAATAACGGATGGGAAGTTGATTTATCGACCAAGCCGTAAAAACCATAATGGCTGGGATTTTTTTTTATTTTCATTGCTTTCTCATATTACGGATAGGAAGACCTAGCCGCCTAATAAAATCGGCTAGGAAACTATTATTTACGGTTTGGAAAACCAATTACGGATAACAAAACCTAGACGTTACCACTACCGCTGAAACATGCATTCGAACTCAAAGACATATACGGCTAGGAAAGTCCCATCCGTGATTCAATCTTTGCGGATGGGAATAATTTATCTCGTACGCATCGACCAGAATTACGGCAGGGTATTCAACAATTTCCCATCCGTGAAAATTAAAACGGCTGGGAGTTCTTATATCTCCCAACCATGTTACAATTAAACGGCTGGGTATTCAACATATCCCAACCGTGATATATATTTACGGCTGGGAATCAAAGAACTCCCAGCCGTAATCAAATTCTGAAACTGTTTTTTCAGACCCAAAATCTTCGAAACCAACTGAAAGATCGAGAAAGAGCTTAAATAAACAGTGGTATTTCGATTCATACCTTATTGCTGTCATCTCAGGAGTCTGGGAGGCTGGTCCATCTCCTTCATTCAATTCCTCTTCATCTTCACTTACCACTTCATTAGTTGAAGTTGGTTTCTCTGCTTCAATAGGAGGTTGATTCGACAAAGAATGACCTAATTTTTCCTTTGCTTTCATGATTTTATACAATGAGTTTAATCGACGACGTAATTTTTTTGAATCGACGGTTAATCGTTTCAAACGAAGAATGATAGATGAAGAAGAATAAAATCAGAAAGGGGGAGTAAGGGAAGAAGAAGAAGAAAGAAAAGAGAGAGGTGATGGTGGGACGTTTTTTTTTTCTTTTAATGATTTTGATTTTCAATTTTTTTTTTAATTTAATGATTTTTTTATTAAATTAATCAGTTAATGGAAGGGTAGAAATGTTATAAGTGAAAATTATTGAGGGTGTTTTTGAACTTTTACATAAATCTGATCTCCCCCTATACCACTTAGTCTCCACATAGTCTTTCAAGCCCCAAAAGTCCCACCCCCTCAAATCCCCAATAACAGAGTTCTTTAACTAACACGTCACAATTTTTTTTGGCGTGGAAACGTAGCCGCCATAAACTCTTCCCTACGCAGAATAATCCATTCCCGTGTGATTCACGCCAACTGTTGGTGTGTTGGCTTTCGTAACCGCCAAAAATCCAAGTACTCTTTGCAGTGTGTCTCATTAGGAAACGAACTTCCAGGATCAAGACTGGTGGTCATACGGTCGGGACGCCAGTTTGCTACGCGCGGCTTTTCACATTCCTTGTATGATAGTGTTTCTCCTACTCAAAGTAATCTCCAAGCTCAATACGCTTTAATTGTGCCGTCGTTGATTAACGATGATGAAATGATTTTCGAGTGTTGGATGGCTTATGAATTATGGGTTTAATATGAATTGAACCTTGCGGGAATTGTTTTGGAGAATTTGAAGCCATAAAAGTTTAAGGCTATGGCAAAAAGAATATGGCTCACGACCTGTTAAAAAGTCTGAATGACCATTCTTGTTTCTTGCATTTATCTTTTTAAATGTCTTCCTTCCTGACAGGTGTCTCTAGCAATAACCTTCATCATAAGATTACACGGAATTGCAGCAGCATCCTTAGTAGTTCGACGTTGTGAATCCTTGGAGTTTGTAGAGAGAACAGCCCTCTTTATAGAAGAACAAAGGTAAGCTTTTATAATCTCATGTACCTTGGACGTTGTCTTTTCAGTTGATGTTCGTAATCTTCAATATGTTAATCAACCAATAATGGTAGTGCATCAAGAGCATATGACTTGTTCGTATTAATGCCTCAGTTGCCTTTTCTACTTTGTCCACAGCGAAGTGTTTAGGATTTGTGGCTTAGTCGTTGATTGCCTATATGTAGCTACTCTTTCCAATTGCATGTGGTTTGTATATCAAAATGACAATTTCCGATCCACCATGAATCCTATGCTTTGATTTTCTCGTGCAATGATGGATACTAGACTGCCCTTGGTAGCTTAATCTTTCTTTGCCATTCACTTGGACTGGAACGACAACACCACATCAACCAATTTGTACATGTCAGCTGTCCTTGCTTGGGATTGGGTTGGATGATCATTCTGTTTGTTTTCAAACTTGAGCAATCTCCAATGGGTAGCACACGTTATAGAACCCCATTAGCCTCCACTTCTCATTCAATCGCGTCCATATCAACTGGTGGAAAATATAGCCGTCAACACTTGAAATTCAATGATTTGTGAAATCCTGAAAGTCTTAGTCCGTGTCAAATATGTATTTCCTTTCTTCTACGGCAGTTAATCTCCTTCTATATGAGCGTCTTCGCACCTCCTTTCATTACCCACAACGGAAGTTTGCTACCTCCCTATGTAAGTACTTTCATTCTTCCTTTTGTTGTTCTCGAATTTTCTTCATGTTTTTCTAAAACAAGAGCATGTTTATGTAGCTTTTTGTTTGTTTGAGTAACAACTTACTCATCTCTTTACTCCTACTTCGAAAATACCAGGTAACTCGAGCACTGTCGCTGCACCTGTCTTAGTTCTTTCCTTTAAGATCGCTACTAGTATTTGAACTGTACAAGACTTGCTTTTGTTTTAAATTTCCTTGATTATCATCAATATGTCCAGCAACTCGTCATCACCTTCCACGAAAGAAACTTTATGTGATTGACCATAACATGCAACCGGATTAGACTCCTCTAGAGATGCACTACAAGAACCGCATAACGATTCTTGTTAGCATCCTCTATGATCAGCTACCTCTTAACTGATTAGCCTCTAGGATATTTCAATGGTTTGTAGTCATACCGAAGACAGCTTCCTACAATAATGAACATTCAAAGTTCTTGGTTTTCTCTTTAATAGAAAATGTTCCAAGCTATTTACCTTTCTCTTTAATTATAAAATATTTTGAAACATATGCGCGCCTGAAATGTTTCATAATAGCTTTACCGAGGATTTTACCTTATGTGAATGCAGGTTTCTCCTGTATTTGATTAGGCACATTCTTTTCTGTTGTCAGAAATGATCATCATCAGTACATCGAATCTGTAAATTTTTGTAGATGTCTATTACCCCTGTTCTTACCAAAGCTACTGCTTATACCCATTTAGTCATGTAGTCAGTTGCAGCTAACAAATACTTGACGCCCCCAAGTGCAGCTGGAAACGAACATACAATATTCAGTCCCTACTTGTTGAACGACCATAGGCTCACAACCAGATGCAACTCACTCTGCTAGTCTCTTTATAAGAGGGCCATGAAGCTGACAAGCCAAGCATTTTCTTATATAGTCCTTGCGTCACTCTGCATATAAGGCCAAGAGTAGTATTGGGATAAAAGCTTATGCGCTAGCCTCCTGCCTTCAAAATGATCCACACAGCACCCATCATGTGCCTCAGCAAACGATTGCTTCCCTTCCTCTCAAGTCACAAGGAAGGTATGGTTCCATTGCAATTATTTTTGTCTCTCTTTTTTACAAGTATTTCCTTATTAAATACTTGCAAAAAGTGTTCCCAATTCTCACAGGAGGTTGGTCGTTACTTCGACCCTAGCCACCTTCTTTACTTGTAGTGATATTGAAAAACATGCCCCATGTTGGCTGACCTTTTTGAAACGTGTTGATTTTTCTTCGGATTATGCCACACTTAAGACTTTTGTAACTCGTAATCTGATCGATATTCCCATGCTTCCGATCGACGCATGCTTATATGACTAACTAAGTATTTGTTTTCTCAGATGAATTTGTAGACGTGTGTACCGCCTCCATACTCACCAAAGATAGCACATACTACATCAATCCATTTGGTGTTGTAGTCAATTGTAGCTAGCAAGTAGTACACGCCCCCAGGTGCAGTGTAGTCTTTAGTCCAGAGACCACTGCTTCATACTCCGATTGATTGTTTGAAGCTATAAATCTTAGTCGGATGGCTTTTTTGACTTGTATTTCTCTTGGGAAACTAGTACACAAGCAACGGCTGTACCATCCGCCTTTGTTAATCCGTAAGTGTAAATTTTCCATGTACCACTATCTCTTCTAAGTATTTCTACCGAGTCTTTGATACTCTCCTACGTATCACGTTTGATGCCTTTTTACTTGCTTTTACATGTTCCCATGGAAATACTTGCTTTTACATGTTCCCATGGAAATGTCTCTGAGACTCCAAGTGAACACATCTTTATTTTATTTCAAAAGGGTAAACAAGCTTTCTTTCTCATCTACTGGAAATTCCATGCCAATAAACATTGTATGCTCTTTATTGATCCTGGATTTGTACCTCTATCAACTCTTCAATAGTTGGTAGTCCTCCTTCTCTTTTCCTCGATAAGAGGTTGGGAAGCACTGTGGTTGCTATAAATTCCTTCCCACTTGGAGCATCTCCGAGCCTTTTACTTCTGACCTTTTGTACTCTTCTTTGTTCTTCGAGTACCTTCTTTCTTTAGCTCCTTCTTTCGCTCCAACTTTTATTAAAGATGTTCTCTTTGTTAGAACTTTCGTTTCCAAGCTTGCATTTCTTGTACGATATTTCCCGAACTATTTGATTTGCCTGATAATTCGTTCCTTTATTTTTCTCTTTGATAGAAAAACACTTCAATTTATTAACTTGTTTATCTCTCTAATTGAAAAACAGTTAAGAATCTTTTCCCTTTTATATGAAGATTTGGTACATACCTCGCCGGAATACAGGTTGCTCCCATTAGCCGTCCCCATTATCTGTAGAGATACTCCCAAATAGCGAGGACGCCCCCAGGTGAGGAGGGAACTCAGGGAAGGAACCCATAATATCCAACCCCATCTCGTTGAATGTCACTGACTCATAGCCGGTCATAGCTCGCTTGCTGCTCTCTTCAGAAAAGGGTCATGTAGCTTACAAGTCATGCATTTATCAAGTTCTTTTTTCTTTTTCTTTTTTCTGCTCCTTTCACTGCTGCTTCTTTGATATCCAATAGATCCTGGAGCATGAAAGACGCCCCCAAATATATGTAGTTTATCATGGGCAAGGTTGCTCCCGATAACCTTTGCATGGCCCGGATTGTCACGTGTTGACTCATCGAAGTAAATTTTCCATGAGAGGACCGTCCCTAAAGAACCTTCTTTATTGGGTCCGTATACAGGCTCTTCATTTTGTCTTTGTCATGGTAGGACCGAGTTCAGGCTGTTTTAGCTTGGAAGAAGCCGTAACTTGTTTTGAAGAAAATTCCCTTTACCACGTCTTCATATTATCGCATGTAGCATGTGTTGTGTTTTATCCTCACAGGCTTAATTAGAGTCGTGCTCGTAACCGCGTGTTTGAAATTTGAATCTTGCTCAATGAACTTTTTTCTCGTAAAACTCTATAAGTTTTATACATACTGCTAGCTTTCTTCTTTGTTGGTGACTGTGAGGAATCGTTGTAATCGAGCTTGAATCCTGGATGCCGAACTTCGTAGCTTTGCTAGTTGGCGTTGTTGCCTATTCATAGCTTAGATGCAATGTTTCTGCACTCTGCTGCCCACTTGTCTGATTGAGGGAAGCTTAGCTTGAGCTAGAACGAGACTTGGCTCCGTCGCTGACACCCTGGATTGGTGCTTGCTGCAGGTGAAAAGTGTTGGTTCCCATGGCAGGGGAGAAGCTTCAAGATGAGAACATAGAACTGCTGGCTCGGAAAGGCTTTTTTCCCACGTCTAGGTGAAATTTTAGTGCTCACGGCAGGGGCGAGGCTTCAGGAACAAATGAGAGGGCTACCTAATACAAAGTCTTCTACTCCGTTTGCCTTCTTAATTTAATGTATGGTACTCGACGAAAAGGTAATACGACCAGCATTCTCACAGTATAACATGAATGGAAAACAACCAAAAAAAATCGAGATGGCACAAAAAGGACCACTAAACAATTGAGTTAGATCTTAAGTAAGTTAGGATGACTCCACTCCTATTTTGTTTTCCTTCGAAGTAGGAGTATTGGTAGATTATAGTATATTTTTATACAAATAACGGTGTGATATATATGAATGATCATAGTACCGTACCAAGTAATAATTAGACAAATGGAAAGGAACGAGCAAACCAGTATGTTGTGATACACCAGTTCGTTGTTGGTAGATCACGAGTTTTTTGCTCGTTCCCCTTAGTCGGCGCCAACAGATGTTGGTGCAAAAATATTCACTCCAACACTCTCCGAGATGCGTATAGGTGCATTAAATCTCTGTCGTTGATCTGATTCCTCCAAAGATGCTGAAGAAATTGTGAGTGATGTTGGCCGATTGATCTCCAACTGTTGATTTAACTCCACAAGAAATAGTTGATGATAGTGTAATTGATGTTGAATAGTGGGGGTACCTGCAAAAGTCCGGGAGAGTTTCTTAGCAGGTGTATTGTGTGGAAAAGGATTAGAAAATCTCTACCTTTGAGTTGAGATTTAGCCTCTATTTATAGGCAGGGAGTAGGTCTATCTCTAGGGTTTTCATAGTTATCTTCAATAACTTCCCTTACTTGTACAAATCCAAGAAAACAACCAGATTCATAATAAAAGTTTGTTATTTATTACAATTCTGATTAATCTTAATTATTATCTTGAATAATAATTATCCCCTCTCTTAGGAACTATAATTATCATAAATAATTATAATATCTAAATTTCTTCCTCTTTCTGTTAGGGTTTTTGTATTTATCTTAATTATTATCTTAAATAATTATTAAAATTAAAGATAATCATCCTCTTTCTGCTAGGGATTCTATAATTATCTTAGATATAACTATAACTACCCAAGATAATTATCCCATGGTAACATTTATCCTCTTTTGTTAGGATTTAATATAACCATAATTATCTTAGATAATTCCAAAGTCAATATTCAAAATATCCTAGTCCTCATGACCCTTACCCAAATTTAAATCCCTTTCCTAAAGAGAGGATAATTTGGATTGCTAGACCGATCCACGGGTTCTAAGAGCTAACCCATGGGTCCTTGGGCTTCCATAATAAGCAAAAATGGTTTCCAATAAACAAAACGAGCTTCTATAATAAGCTAACTGGGCTTCCAAAATAAGCAAGTCATGTTTCTATAATAAACAAAATTGGCTTCAATAATAAGCCAACTGGGCTTCCAAAATAAGTCAGTCATGTTTCCATGATAAACAAAATGGGCTTCAATAATAAGCCAACTGGACTTCCCAAATAAGCCGGTTGTGTTTCTATTATAAACGAAATTAGCTTCAATAATAAGTCAACTTGACTTCCTAAATAAGCTAGTTGTGTTTCTATAATAAACGAAATGGGCTTCATTGATTAGCCATTATCCATATACCGTTTTAGGATGGTACAAACAACCATGTTTCTTTGACTTCAATCTACTATCGACGCACTCATTAGCAATGAGAACACCATACAAAATTTGTTTCTCATGAATAAAAGCACCATGGAAGTCAGAGATGAGACTAGGCATAACCGTCTTCAGTCTATCAACAAACACTATAGATATAATCTTATAAGCACTACTAATTAAACTCAATGGTTTGAAATCCCCTGGAGTACAAGAGTCTTCCTTTTTTGGGATTAAGGTGATAAACGAACAGTTTAATCTCCAGTCCAAAGAACCAAATCTATGAAAATCATCTATCATCTTCATGAAATCCGTCTTGATTACACTACAACAAATTTTATAAAACTCAGTAGAGAAACCGTCTGGCCCAGGTGACTTGTTGCAACCCATATTCTTAATAACATTTAAAACTTCATCTTCTGAAAATTGTCTTTCTAACCAAACCTTAGATTCATTACTAATCTTAGTGGAAGGAAGAGAGTCAATAGTACACATACCGGATCCATTATCAGAAAAGAGATCAATATAGTAGTTTCGAATCTCCTCTATTATAGCATTGGGATCAAAACAATATTCTCCCTGAATTTGCAGTTTAGCTATAGTATTTCTCTTTCTTTTAGTACCGGAAATTCTGTGAAAATAAGCCGTGTTATCGTCTCCCCATTTAAAACCATTTTGCTTGGCTCTCAACTACCATTTTCTTGTTTCAAACACTTCAATACACCTCAACTTGGTGTTTGTTTGGAGTCTTTCTTCATACTGTTAAGATTGCAAAGCCCCGCTTTCCTCCAACAAGTTAAGTTCACTTATTTTTTCTGTAAGAATCTTTTTTTCTCTATTAACACCTCCAAACTCCTGGATACCCCATGGTTTAAGAAAAAATTTAAGATTCTGTAAATTTAAGAAAAAAATAGTACTGGAACTACCTGTGAAATCCATAGTATTCCACCAAAGTGCAATGTTGCTTACGGAATCCTTATGTTCCACCCATGACCTTTCAAGCTTGAAGTAAGGCTTACTTGTGGCTGTTGGATGAGTGTGAACCATTACTGGATTATGATCGGAAGTTGTTCTTGTAAGAACACTCTGGATAGCATTCGGAAATAATTCATCAAATTCCACACTGAATATAAATCTATCCAGCTTACACAAAAGAGGGTCCGTATGATTGTTTGACCAGGTGTAAGATCCACCCATCAGTGGCTGGTCAATTAACTCAAGTTGCATGATAAAATTATTGAGGAAGTCGTTATTTCTTATATCTCCTTCACCCCAATTCCTGTCATCCCATGATCTTACCGAGTTAAAATCACCAGCAACACACAGACTACCCGCCCACCAGTGTTTTGTCTCTTTCATATCCTCCCAAAAATCAGCTCTAAGGTTGTAGTCACAAGGACTATAGGCGTTAGAAAACAAGTTTTTGTTTGATGGATGTATAATATGAAGAAGAATCACATAAAATTTCTTTATATATTAAACAAAAATGATTTCTAATCACAGTCCTGAATTTAATTGTTAAAGGACTTCAAGTATGTTTAACTGTTTAAAACCAATCAACTATTAATGTGCAGATAATGAGACCCATTACAATTTCGGTTTAGGGTCATTAGTATGACACCCTAAATACAATTTCACAAGAGTATTACATAATTTTCAAATCAGTAATATGATTCAAATCGAAGGAAATCCAGGAATTAGGGTAAAAATACCAACCGACATATCCAAAGAAAAAAAATAGTGATATAAATAATGGAGAGTCGGAAAAAATCAGCAAACAGAAGAGAAAAAAAAATCAAAATTACATACCTTATAATCTACTATAACCGATCAATTATACGCCATCAATATAATTAATATGATGTGTAAACTTGTAATCCTTAGAAGTCAGGAAATATCGATGATAATGATGAGAAAAGGGAAAAAAATCAACGTGCATATCTTAGATTTGGGAAGTTGTATCATAATCACCAAGTAAAGGAATTTAGATATTTTCTCCCTTAAATTCGTAATGAGACAGATCGGTTTTCATCACTCCTAAAAACACCACGCAGAAAGTTGCAACTCTGGATTATGGTTTGGGAGGGAAGATAAAGGAAGATGGAGCGGAAAGATAAAATATTTTATTACACATAGATCAAGGAGAAGAAAGAAAGCGATTTCTGAGAGAAGTAAGAAGTCGAGATTTTTTGCTTCGTTTAGAAGCTGCTTATTTGCTTGTAGAAGTTGATTAAAAATGAAATACCCATATTTACTTTCGACTTTTTGACTTTCAGAAGTCGAAAAGTTACTTCTCCTTGACTATCCAAACATGTTGTATATAGAATTGAGGTTTACAAAAAACAAAAAAAATCCATTTTCGGGAGGTTATCCCACACCCTACTAGGGCGCTAAAAGCCATGACCTAAACGATCCGACCTGTCAAGTCGACCATAATCTATGAGGGGTTGGCGCCCACCCTAGACCTCCCGCCGTGAAGGCAGGGAAAATACATCGCTATTGAAAATACCCTATATACACAGGTTTAGTGTATGTATATTTTCTATTCATTTCGCTAAAGTTAGCAGTTAAGTTAATTGGTAATAAAACTAATGACCCGAGTTCGAAACTTGTGAACATAAAATTCTTCATCGACCAAAAAGGTAAACAGTTTATATTTATCCAGGTACCCGTTAAGAAAACCAAAAATAAATGAGAACGTTTAGTCCATTAAACCCGACACGTGTTAATGACTAGTCCAGGGGGGAAATATATTTACTCTCTAGTCCAAAAAAGGTTTGAAAAGAGTAAAATTACTCTGCTAATCCTAACATATAGTACTATGTAAAAACCTCTTTTATGCTCTCCATAAGCATCACTACATACCAATGTGTGTCATGTTATGTATTGATACTACATATGTTACTACATACCAATATGTGTTATATTATGTATTGATACTACATATGTTACCATATATTAATATTTTATGTATTGATACTACATATGTATTGACACTACATATGTTATGTGTTATGTTATGTATTGATACTACATACCAATATGTGTTATGTTATGTGTTGATACTACATGTGTTACTACATATTAATATATTATACTGCATATGTTACTAGTATAGTACTATTTACTACTAGTATAGTATGTTACTACATATAAATATGTTATGTATTGATACTACATATCAAAAAAAAATGTTGTGTATTGGTACTACATATTAATATGTTCTGTATTGATACTGTTATGTATTGATACTACATATCAGTTATGTATTGATAATGTTAAGTATGAATACTGATATGATACTACATATCAGTTATGTGTTGATACTGATTAGATCTGGAAGGGTGTTTTAGGCATTTAGAAAACACACTTTATAATCTCCACAAAGTTTTCGGACTAGCGAGTAAATAATCTGGTCCAAAAAACATGTTTTTGGATCAGCGAGTAAATGTTTTTTGGGACTGGACTAGCAGATTTTAGTGTATTTTATTTTATTTTCTTATACATTTTCAAGATGTCTTTAGAACTATTTCTTTTATTTTTTGCGTGCAAATGGTTTTCATTTTATGTGCATAATTATTCTAGACCCAATAGAGTTTTTGATAATTAATATAAGTTTCTGCCAGTGTAGCGGCAATAAAAATAAAATAGATAAGGAACGCGCAATTTGGGGATACTAAACTAATTGGGGGATATGAATTACTAACCCCATCCAATAGTGTCCGCTAAGGGGTGTTTTCTGGGGGCGGAAATACTAAGATGCCTTTCCATCTAAATTAAGATTTAAAACTAAAAATCAAAATCAAACCCTAATAAGTTCTTAAAGATAGCTTGAATTGAATTGTTGTCGAGCAATAAGAAGAAGAATAAGAAGAAGAAGAAGAAGAAGAAATGACTTTATTGAGAATGTACATGATACCCAATCATATTTAAAGTGTTGTTGTTTTTAAAACTTCATTTGGGTTAGAATCATAAACTGAATTTCAGTTTCAGTTTCGATCCACTCCCGGCTTGTGTTCATGATGAATACCCTATTGTTTTTTTTGTGCCGGCATAGTTTTTAGGATATTTACCATGCCGATACCAGTTCTGGCATGGTTTTTTAGGATGAATACCATGCCAATACCAGTTCCGGCATGTTTTTTTTAGGATGAATACCGTGCCGATACCAGTTCCGGCATGGTATTTCAGGATGAATACCATGCCGAAACTTGCTATTTCAGACACATTTTTTCTGTATGTTTTTGTCCTCAAATCGGCACGGTTCACTTGGGAATCGACCATGCCGGCACCACTACCGTCATGCTCGATAATGAACTTTTTGTGCCGGTAGTGTACTTAGAATTTCAAAATTAGGGGTTATTGTGTATCGGCATGGTGAAAGTATGAATACCATGCCGATTTGGTCCATGCCGGCATGGTATTCATACTTTTACCATGCCGACACTGTGTTTTTCAGGCGCAACAATGGCGAATTCAACGAAAAAAATCAAATTTCAATATATTAATACCTATATATGAGTAATTGGAGCACTTATATGTTCAGCTAGTTTACTTTCCTGGGTTGGTTCATCATCTAAACCTTAATGATCATAAATATCTTGATTTGATGTTGTTGCATCAACAAATTCAATGATAATGATTTATTCTAATGATTATCAAACAAATCTATTAATTTAACTAATTATATTTAACCACTAAACATGATTAATAAGGGGTAAATTAGGAATTAGATAAAATATTTAGATAAAGGGGTGACCCTTATTTGATATTTAAATCCAATTTTTGTCTTTTTCCTCTATCCCAATTAGTTTTAGTATCCTCTAATTGTGCGTTTATAGATATACTAATTATGTTTTTTTTCTTTTCAAAAAATTTAAAAGAAGAAAAGAACTAAAATACTACATAAAGTCGATTAATGAAGCATGCAGTATATCAAATAATTTTTTTTTTGTTTTGATCAGACAGCTGGGGAATATAAAATAACTTTGAATGTTAGTAAAGTTTTCTTGATTTTAAAAACAATCATACTAAAAAGTTATATAATTATAATCCCTTTTAAAACTTTATTAAAATGTAATTATAATATAACGTGCAGTTAAATTAAAATATAAATAATAAATTTTTGCAAGAATTTATAAAGGTTCAAAATTAACCAGCACTTTTATCTATCTAACAGGAAAAACCGAACTAGCATTTTCATGTATGATTTTATTCGGAAATCCCAAATACACAAATATTTCTTCTTCTGTAAAAGTCCAATGCAGATTATCAATAACTTTATTAGAAAAATAAACATACATAGAAAAATATTGACTCGAACGAGTTACAATTATCATAACTCACTAGGAAATCATAGAAAATCCCGATTCTGACGATAGTCATTGTGAACACAACACACACATACACGAGTAGAAGAGTGTGGGAGAGGAAGGCCGTTGGTCTCTTTCCCAGAATCTCTTCCATTCTCCTCCCTCATAAGGTTTTTATCTTTTTCTCTCATCTCAATGCACCTGTTTCTATCGGAGATAGTGGTGTTGAGAGCTAGGTACTGAAGACGTGATGTAGGACATCTACCTTATTCTAGCTTATTTTCCAAGTTATTATTATTTCCTTATTTTAGTATTTTTCTTATTTAGAACTCTTGTTATTTTAGGTATCTAGCAGCCTATATAAATAGGCATACATTGTGTTAGTGTAATCAATCTATTATCAAACAATACTATTATCATCTTATTATCCGTTTATACGAATTCTTTTTTTATCTTTTCTTAATCTCTTCATCAATTTCATTTATTCCTCATCTCTTTCTTCCTTCGCATCCCTAGCAATCTCCGTATTGTATTTTTCTCCCTATCGTTCTACATTGAGACTTTAATGGCTCGGTTGAAGATAAAGTGATTGTTAATTCATAAAGGGAAATGTTTGTGAAACGGAAGATTGAGAAAATATTTCTAATGGAAGATTGTTAATGGGTATTCATATGATTATTTCAGCAAGTGATTGTGTTATTTACTTAAGGGATTGGTTAGGTTCAAAGGGTAAAGAAAATATGTGAGAAGATAGTGGGGTTTGATAATGGTCTTGCTGATGCCGGAATTGGTGATGCAGTGGTGTTCTTGGTGTCACAGAGAAACAAGGAAAGGGAAGAGCTGGTGGTATTTTAATTAATCAAGGGTATGATTGTAAACTCGTATTTTCACTTTATAAAATTAATTAGGATCTGGTCTTGCACGGTGAACGCCAACCAACGTTGGTCTTTAGACCAAGCGCAAAGTCTGGACAAATGTTAGACCAAATCCAGGTTTTGGTCAAAACCTGAGTACCAAAAACCAAATAATCCTAGAATTAAGCTTAATTTTGAACAATACGAGTCAAATTTTCAAATTCATTAAATTTCGAATTAATCATTAATAGTCATTTTACAGGACATGAAACTAGACAATAATAATGTAAAAAATAAAAATAACTAGAATATTAAAATAAAAATTTGGGACAATGTTTTTCATCTTGTTTATCTTCTTCATTTTCACAAAACTTCCAATCAATGCGCTCATGAACGTAGTTTCCTTTTTTTATCTTCTTCTTTGTCTTCAAATTTGTTTTGCTTTGATTTTCATTGCCTTGAACTTTTCTTTGCCTTTTCTTAGTTGCAGTTTTAACTTGGTTAATATCCAAAACTAAAGACTTCTTTGCCTTTTACTTATTTCTTTATATCTATCATATGTCTTCTTAACGACACCTTCAAGCACTACTCTAAAAAAATCAAGTTGTGTTGCGGAATCAAGTTGAGTTTGAAATTGTGTCATTTGGGAAAAATTGATAAAATTAATTAGATTGAGAAAAAGAGAAATAGAGAAAATTTTGTGTAATTTTTTAGTTTGAAAGTTACCTATTTATAGGCGACAAAAAACTAGCCGTTGGTGTTAGAATTTATATCTAGTGATATTCATAGTAGCGGTAGCGATATTATTTATTTTGTTCGTTAGAAACTCCGTCACTCAGCAGTTTTCCCATAATGGCGCAATTCATTTGCTATACCACATGATATGTCAAACATGTTTTTTTTAACCTTGTGCATAGGAATAGGCTTTATAGTTAGTAGTAAAGTCTCTTGATGTCGGTAGTAATGACCTGGATTTGTAACTCGTTACCGTTAAATTATTTATTGATCATAAAGTTAGTAGTAAAGTCTCTTGATGATGGTAATGATGACCTGGATTCGTAACTCGTTATCGCTAAATTATTTATCGATGGTAAAGTAAATAATTTATATTTTATAGTTCACATATTAAGAACGGAAGTCCCCTCCCGCGGGTTTTCCGAGTAAAAGAGAATGGATAGTCCTCTCCTGACCCGACGATTTAACAGGGATGAGTTTAGTGTGGATTCCATCCCCTCTCTCACTCAGGAGAACTCGCGGAATATATAAATCATTTTCGTATTAAGAAACAAATAGAGAAATGGATAGTCCCTGTCTGACCCGACGGTTTAGCAGGGATGAGTTTAGTATGGATTATATCCTCTCTCTCTCACTCAGGACAACTCGCGGAATATAAATCATTTCCGTATTAAGAAACAGAAAAAGATCAAATGAGTTCTACAAACAATAAAAACAGGAGTTATAATGTAACATCGAGATTCTTATTCATGGACGGTTAATCAGTAGTACCTATCACGACTCCATGTTTGTTTTTTGCCGCGCCTTTTTCCGGATAATGGAAGTAGTTTCCCTCCAAAACTCGATCCAACTGTTCTACACATTTATTGGTGCACTTGAGTCGGCCTACAATGTTCTTTTCTCTACCCCATTTTAAATAACAAAATCACTGGTTGACTCGTTTCCTAACTCAAAATGAAACCGAGTCCATGAATCTCCTTAAGTCCAACAATGGACGACCGGTCCAGAAACTAATCGTAGTGGGACGACTAAAACTAAATATAGTCTGGTATTTTTACTGTTTCAGAGTGTATTTGGTCTATAATCCGAACCAAAAGTAAATTTGGTCGAGCGGAGATTAAAAATTCGCCTGAAGTGGGATGAAGATTAAATGTGCGACGATGATGGAGCGAACATATAATGTCCGCCTATTTAATATAACCAAATATATTAAACCACACACACTTGTGGCACATGTGGTGAATCATCACCGGGCCAACATATAAAGTCCGCCTTACTTGGGCTACATATAATCTATGCTTGACCAAATTTTGGTCATTTCCCATTAATCTTCACCACAGACTAAACCCAAAACTTTTATTTTTTTTTGGTCTATGGTCTTTAGTTTTGGTCGCACCATTGCAGTTCCTTTAAAGGAATACTAAGAACGAAATATTTGGGCGCCATGTTTATGTCTTGTCCAGCAATACTTCAAGTCTCCGATCATTGTTGCCAAAGTATACCATTATAATTAATAAATGGTAATTAATAACAAAAAAAAAATGACAAATTAGTAACTAAAAACTAAAAACTAATAGTAGTTAATAACAAATTAAAATTAATAATTAATGGGTGGTTTAACCCGATAATTAATAGCTAAAAACTTTTATAATACAAATTAATTTGGGTTAACCAAACTAAAAAATTAAAATACTACATATAAAACATATTATATACAAAATAATTTTGAATGTACATTTTTATCCTATAATCACATGATAAAATTACATAAACTCGTAATTCTTTTGAAACTTTAATTTTATAAGAACTTCCAAACGAATTAAAAGACCATAAATCTTATAAAAGATTATAAAATTCAAGGCTAAGAAGCATTTTAAACCATCTAATCGAGCTAACATGCTCATATAGCACCCTATATGTCCGATTTCGGGAAAAAACTCCCATTCTATACAGTACATGAGTACGGTTAAGATTATTTTTATTTTTTTTAAGCATAAGATTATTAACTTAATCAATTAGAAAATTATTATGCTTCAAAAATAAATAATTAGAAAACTATTATCGAAAAATATTGACTCGAACGAGTTAATAGTATAATAACTCACTAAGAAATCATAAAGAATCCCGATTCTTACGATGGTCACTGTGAACACAACACGCACATAGCCGAGTAGAAGAGTGTGGGAGAGGAAGGCCGTTGGTCTCTTTCACAAAATCTCTTCACCTCTCCTCCCTCATTAGGTTTCTATCTTTCTCTCTCTTCTCAATGCCTCTTAAAGTGTTCGTCAATGGCGGTTCTTATCGAACCCTAATTTAGATACTCTTATATTTTAGGATCACTTTTGGTACCTGCTTACGATCTGAAAAAGAAACCCTAAATTTTGTTGCGGTGATTTGATTCTTTTATTTGTATATATATACGCTTTTTTTGTAGGATTTTGATTCATTAGGATTTCTGAGTAGGGAGTTGTTTAGGTTAGGGCAGAAGTGGATGGAGTCCGAAGAGATAAAGTCAGAAAATAATCGTTCAAGGAAGAGAAGGAAGAGAGATAATCCTGTTGAGAAGATTCAGAATTCTGTGAGTAAGAAAGCAAAGGTAATTGTTGAGAAGAAACCTAGGAAGTCATTAAGAACTTATGTTGGGAGATATGTGAGGAAAGAGTTTGAAGGATATGGTGATTTTTTGGGGAAAGTTGTATCATATACTGAAGGATTGTATCGAGTTGATTACGAAGATGGAGATTCTGAAGATCTAGAGTCTGATGAAATTACTGATATTCTAGTTCCGGAGGGAGGTCTGGACTTGAAATTAAATACTAGAAAGAATAAATTGGATCGATTGATTGCCACTCGTTATGCAAAGAACAATAGATTACCATCGAATAAGAGTGAGACAGTTGAAACCAGTAAGGCGAGTTCTGATGATGAAATTGATGTTGAACCAGAAGTGGTTGAGGAATTGGTATCTGATGATGAAGACACCGACTCTTCAAGTGATTCTTCTGAGTTTGTGAAAACTCGCCAGTTTGAGAATGATGTCCCACTTGCTCCGCCACCTTTATTGCCTCCTTCCTCAGGGAGTATAAATGTACCTGAGGAATGTGTTTCACAGCTCTTCTCAGTGTATAATTTTTTCCGGTCGTTTAGCATACAATTGTATCTATATCCTTTCCAACTGGATGATTTTGTGGGGTCACTCAACTATGCTGGCCCTAATACTTTGCTGGATGCAGTTCATTTCTCTATCATGCGCGCATTGAGACATCATCTCGAAACGCTTTCTACCAATGGGTCTGAGCTTGCGTCAAAATGCTTAAGGTATGCATAAAAAATCTAATCATCTATCTTATGACGTATATTGTAATATTGATGACATCAAACACCACATAGCTACTGTTGTTCAACATATATGACGTATAGCCCAACAGTTATACGAGGAAGCAGTCTTTGAGGTGCTTCAATAGTGGCAGAAAGACATTAGCTTCTTGAACATGCCTTTATTTAATAAGCAGAACCTACAGAAAAGTTAGTAAACTAGTATAGTAAATAATGTTCTCATCAAACTTCTCAAATCTCCATTGCCTTTTAACAATACGACGTTTAATCTATTGTCTGGCAAAAAAGAAGATCCGTGTGTGGAACCCAAATCCAGCAGTTACGCATCGTATAACTCAGTAGGTGGCGTGTTATATGTCCGATATCCTTATGCATTCAAGTTTTGATAACTTTTGTGAATAATTGCTGTTTATGTGTGTATTTATATGCAATGTTGTTTAGAACTTAGATTCAACATTTTCTCCTTGACTGCAGGCGTCTGGATTGGAGTTTACTTGACACATTGACTTGGCCAGTGTATGTTGTCGAATACCTTCTGGTAATGGGTTACGCTAAGGGATCAGAATGGAAATGGTTTTATGACGATGTTCTAGACAGGGAGTATTACAGTTTATCTGTTTCTAGAAAGCTGACAATTCTGCAAATCTTGTGTGATGACGTCACAGAATCTCCAGAACTAAGAGCAGAAATTGACATGAGGGAGAATTTGGAAGCAGTAACAGATTGTGATTTGGTTGCAGTTCCTTCAGAAAATGGGCCAAAGAGAGTTCATCCCAGATACACGAAAACCTCAGCTTGCAAAGATGCTGTAGCAATGGACATAATCACCAATTTGCAGGAACCAAAAGCACGTCAACAATCAAGCTCCTTGGCTTCTGATGTTACTGAACTCAAACCCACAGCTCTTGAAAATGATGAAGATAAAAATAGTGATGAGTGCCGGCTTTGTGGAATGGATGGGACATTGCTTTGCTGCGATGGGTGTCCTTCAGCTTATCATTCTAGATGTATTGGCGTGAGCAAAATGCTTTTACCACAGGGGTCGTGGTTTTGTCCCGAGTGTACTGCTAACAAGAAGGAGCCAACTCTCAGAGTTGGAGCAAAGCTGAAGGGAGCAGAGATCTTTGGCGCTGATCCGTATGAGCAGGTTTTCATTGGCACTTGCAATCACTTACTTGTGTAAGTCTTTGTACTCATTTGCAACATTTTAACTCTTTCTTGTCCTTTCTTTGGTAGTTGTTAGAAATTTGCAGCATGCTTGGCCAAGATTTTTCACTTTCTGGAAATTTGTTTATTAAAAGGCATTACATTATAATTAATGCGAATTGACGATCCTTTTAAATTTGATTGCAGACTCAAATCCTCGATGGATTCAGAACCATTTTCCAGATACTACAAACAAACTGGCATTCCCAAGGTTTTATACGCACTGTGTTCATCTCCTCAACACAAAACACTCTACTTTGAGATACTAAAGGGGATTTTAGACTACTGGGGCCTACCAGAAGACAAATACCTGTCCTTGCCTGAAGAAGATGAAGCCACGACAAAGCAGGGAGAGGCAGAGGAAGGTGCTTTGGTTTCAGTTTCCACCTTTTCTTGCAGGGAAACTGATAACGAGAAGGATAACTGTTCCAGCAATTTAGAGGAAATTAACAACGAGAAAGAGGCGCTATCATGCTTGGATAATGATGAAAAATTGTGTTTAAATGACTCGACCCTGGATACAGTTAACCTAGCTGATCGTCCAGGCCTAAACAGAGATGACGTTATCATGTCTGAACAAGTACATCAACAAGTAGATTTTACGTGTCATGAGCAGCTAGGAAGGGAGTCTGCAGCATCTACAGAAACGATCAGCATCCCTGATGCTGGCCCTTCCAACTCAACACACCAAAGCTTGGGTGAAAAAATTGATGTGATGCCTGTTACTTGTGCCTCTGCTTTGGGTAATGGGTCTGTTGCTGTGAGAAACAACACAGGTGATCCAGTTTCATCAACAAAGAATGGCTCTGTAATCAGATCCTACGAAATCATAGAAGGTAGACAGAATGTTGCTTGTAAGACTGTTAGAGGAGATAGCGATGCTGATTTTTTGTATATGGGGGCGCTATTCAAGCCCCAGAGTTACATAAATCAGTATAGTCTTGGTGATATTGCTGCATCTTCAGCTGCTAGTCTTGCTGGTCTTTCGACGGAAGAAAGCCGAGTTTCTGTGTCTCAATCTTCATCCAACCCTAGGAGGATTGTGACTGAGAATATCACAATGCAAGTTAAAGCATTTTCTTTAGCAGCCACTCGATTTGTCTGGCCAAATCCCGAAAAGAAGCTGACAGATGTAGTCCCACGGGAAAGATGTGGCTGGTGTTATTCATGTAAGACCGCTACCACATGCAAGAAAGGATGCTTGTTAAACTTTGCAGCGTCTAGTGCAATTAAAGGATCTATCAAGATCCTTGGAGCTATTCGTCCAATAAAGAATGGAGAGGGAAACCTTCCTGGTATTGCATCATATATTCTTTTCATGGAGGAAAGCTTAAGTAATCTGGTAGTTGGACCGTTCTTGAGCCCAAAGTACCGGGAACAGTGGCGTAAGCGAGTTGAACGAGCCTCAAAGTTCAATGCTCTAAAGCCCTTGTTGCTTGAAGTAAGTGTTTTCCTGTATATATGATTAGCAAAATAAACCTTGCTGGTGCGGCCCAAGTGTCCATGTGAATTAGGCCAGAGAAATAAGCAATAGCGTCTTTTTTTTTCCAGGATCATTTTGTATAATAATGGCTCAACACTATCTATACATTTTTCTTGTATGAGTTTGATTGTGAACTTAAGATTGTGTTTGCAGCTTGAGGAGAACATTCGCCTAGTGGCTTTCTCCAAAGGATGGGTCAAGCTGGTGGATGATTGGCTGGTCGAATCCTCTGTTACTCAAAGCGCTACAGGCTCTGTTGGATCGACTCCCAGGCGAGGGGGCCGGCGTAATAAGAAACAATCAGCCATTTCTGAAACTGCAACAGAACCTGGTGATGATAATCCTGAGGAGTTTACTTGGTGGCGTGGAGGGAAACTGTTGAAGCTTGTATTTCAGAAAGGGATTTTACCATGTCCAGTCGTTCAAAAGGCAGCTCGTCGAGGTACTTCTCTCATGTGGCTTAATTTCTTGCCTTTAAATTCAATGTTTAAAAACAATTAGAAAAGAAGGCTTACACTGTAGCTATGCAGGTGGTTCTAGAAAGATTCCTGGTGTTCATTATGCCGAAGGCTCTGAGATTCCAAAGCGAAGTAGAAGGTTTTCTTGGAGAACAGCAGTAGAAATGAGTAAGAACGTGTCACAGCTTGCGCTTCAGGTTTGTTCTAGCATTTTTTTGCTGAATACATGTATACTTGTGTGTTGTGACCATTCTTTTCTAAGTACCGCATTCATATTGCAATGCTCAGGTTCGATATCTTGACCTTCATATATTGTGGAGCGATCTTATTCGCCCGGAGCATAACACTCAGGATAGCAAAGGAGCAGATACCGTAATTTCTACCTTCAGAAATGCTCACATTTGTGATAAGAAGGTTCAAGAAAGTAAGATTAGCTACGGATTAGAATTTGGTAATCAGACACATTTACCTTCCCGTGTCATGAAGAGTGTTCTTGAAGTGGAGCAGAATCCTGATGGGAAGGATAAGTATTGGTTATCTGAAACACAAACTCCTTTGTACTTGATAAAAGAGTTTGAAGACAATTTGGAGAAGGCTCCTTTGTCACCTCCCAAGAAAGACTCATATGGATTGTCGGAACTTCAAAAGAAGCAGCTAAAAGCCTCTCGGAAGGATATATTTTTGTACCTCGTGCACAAAAGGGAGAAACGTGAGAACTGCTCATGTGCCTCTTGTCAAACAGATGTTTTACTTGGGTATAGTTTATCTCCTTCTCTTTGATTCTAGGCGTTCTTTTTTTGTTTGTTGAAATTTGGTGGAGCTCTTTTGGTTCTACTTTCTAGATCTTCTCACGAATTCTATTGTTTGGTTTGCAGGGATGCTGTGAAGTGCAACTCATGTGAAGGTATAGAAAGCATTTATTTTCCCAAGCTCTTCATTAGCTACTCCATGCTATAGTGAACATACATTCTAAACTATTTAATCTATATTCCGAGTGTTGTATCTTCCATAGACATGAGATTCAGTATGATACACAGGTCTGTGGTGTCCAAGATTCACCCTTACAGTTTACTTCGTACACATAATTCTTTTGGCCCAATTTCTTTTTCTTCCCCACTTTCCAGAATTCCGATGATTAAATTATTATCTTATCAGCTCACTGTTTTTGTTTTTGACTATTATCTGCTTGACATTATCCACTGAAACCGTCACTATGGCGTAGGTTTGACATGACATTCATTTCTAGATGGTTGACATTATCTGCTTGACATTATCCGCTGCCTGTTGATGGTTGTCATATAGATCCATGCAGCTGACAAGGATTTTGCTAAATAGTTGTTTGGCTAGTGACTAATTGATCTCTATCCTGCCATTTTACTGGTCAGGTTTCTGCCACAAGAATTGCACCAAATCTTCTCCAGTTGCCATGAAAAACGCGGGGGAAATTACAATCACATGTAAAAAGTGTTTCTATGCCAAAGCTTATGCGCTAAATGAGAGCAATAAGAAACAAGCTACCAGTAAAATGAACTGGCAAGGTCAAGAATATCAGGTGGCAATGGCTTCCCGTGAAGCTGTCCAGCAAAATACTATTCATCAACCATTAGCGTCTGCTGGAACTCAAATGGTTAAGAAACTGGTCATTTGTGGTCCTAAACTGCCACCAAACAGTATTAATGAATCCGCAGCATCTGTTGGAAATGTTGGAACTCAAATGATGAAGAAATTGCCTACGGCTGGTCCGAAATCAGCGGCAAAAGGTAAGAAAGTAAAAGCAACTGATGAGCATTTTGGAATTATATGGAAGAAGAAGCAAAGTGCGGATACTGGAGAGGAATTTCGGCAGAACCACATACTTCTAAGAGGCAATGCGCATATAGACCAGTTAATAGCGCCCAAATGTGTCCTTTGTGAAAAGCCGTACAATCCCGATCTCATGTACATTTGCTGTGCAAATTTTTGCAAAAGTAAGTTTATACGTGATAGAATTTCGAATATTATGAGATCATTTTCCTTCCCCTATATAGGTTGCTTATGCTGTAATGTGTTTTTATATGCAGATTGGTACCACGCTGATGCCTTACAGCTCAAGGAAACTCAAATTTTTGACGTTGTAGGGTTCAAGTGCTGTAAATGCCGTAGGACTAGATCACCTGAATGCCCTTATGCTGATCCTGACAAAAGGAAGACATTTGTTAGAGCTCCTAGGGAAGGAAGCATAGGAACAGCCCTGTCTTCTAGAACCATCCTCAGACAACCTAATGTGCTTGAAACTACTCCTACAGTAATAAACACAAAAATGGAGATCATTGATCTGGATGAGGGTTTAAGACCGAGTAAGATTAGTGTGAGGTCATCAAAACAAGGAAACATGGGAATGTATCCTTCATCTGAATATGTCATCAAACAACCAGAAGTAGTTTCCAGCACAGATTGGAAGACAGAGGGCATGATTGCAGAAGAGAATGTTCCTCTTTTGTTCTCTCTTGAAAGGGTGGAGCCAATATTGGAGATCAAATCGGAAGCCGAAATTGAACAGTGTGATGCTGTTGCACAAACACCGTCTCATGGGCCACAGAAGTTACCTGTTAGAAGGCAAGTTAAGTCTGAGAAGGATGGAAATGGCAGTTCTATGAGAAGTTATAATTTGGAATCCCCGCCCTTAGTCATAAATGACTTCGTGGGATCTGAAATGCCTCCTGAGGCGGAGTGGGACTTTCCTATTGATGATAGTTCTAAAGACGAACCCTTTAATTTTGAGGGTTTGAACTATGACTCGATGGAGTTTGAGCCACAGACTTACTTTTCTTTTACTGAATTGTTAGCATCAGATGATGACCAGTTGATCCAGTCCGATACCTCTATGATGAACGACATGTCAGATGATTGGAGGGACATCCATATCAGTGGCGCAATTTCACCACTAAAAGTGGAGCAGTGTGACTTGGGTTCTACGAGAGATCATCAACATATCCCAGTTGTGGAACAGCCTAGTGCCACTGTGAGTTGTTATATGTGTTCATATTCAGAACCAGCCCCAAATCTTTCTTGCGAGATTTGTCAGATTCGGATTCATGAACATTGTTCTCCTTGGGTAGAGGTAGGTGGACATGACCGGTGGAGGTGTGGTAACTGCAGAGATTGGCAATAGGGTCCATACCTTGTTTTTATGTGGATTAGGGCAGTGCTGGTCCTGCATTTTGTGGTCCGGTGCAAAAAATTTTTTGGGTGGTTCCTTGTTAACAATAAAGGAGCTATATGTAACAATTTTTTTTATTAACATTGTCAAGTGTTAACTGATATTCGGAAAGAAAGGAAAAAGAAAAAGAAAAAAAAATAAAAATTGTTCCCTGGGAAAGCATTCAATTATAATTGTCTGAAAATCGATTTTCTTTGTATATTCTTAATAGCAAAATTGTTAATAATAGATGTATAATCTAAGTTTTTAGTCATTGCTTGATTTTTCTGGTGAAATTGTGGATCGGAGATAATTTACAAAATCGTTTAAGCTATCCATGCATTTGGGTAGAAGAAGCGTTATCCATATTCTTTAGATTACGAAGCAAATCTGTATATGTGGAAAATCCTACTTCTACATCCAAAGAATCATAAACCAACAAACAAGAGATGTTCAAGAACACAAGATATACGTGGTTCGGTATGATTACCTATGTCCACGGAGATAAAGGGATGATCTTATTACTTGATTCAATGTTACAAGGGGTGTATCTCACTAGTAAACTCTCTACTCTCACCGCAATGTTCTTAGTTCTCTCTCCTTTCTCACTGAAATTACTTGGTCCTCAACTCTTTACAAGGCCCTCTATTTATAGTCGTACATGATGATACATCCAAGTTACAGTGTTAGTCCAGACAAATCTTCCTTGCTGTTCTTCTCGGGTGATGAGTGATGTTCCTTCCGAGATGGTGGGCGAGCTTAGTGAGGTCTTCTCCCGATATTCTACTGTCCGATGTTGATTGTTAGTATGTTGTGACCGATATCGTCCTTCATCCTGGCCCGATATCATTAGTCCCGAATCTTACTTTGACCAGATTCTTCTTATCTTCTCACCGTCCTTGTCAGAGCATTTATTACCCTAGTACTTGACGGGCGTCACATCCGAGTTTCACCTTTACACGTACTGTCTTCACGGGTCCTCTTGATGCCTCTTTCCTCGCGCCGAGCCTAGATAGGATGATTTGGTACTTCATGCTTTCCCCATTACTGGTGGGTCATGTCCTAAGATCGTTCCACCTGTATCTGTGGATTATTTACACCTACATTTATGCCCCTTCTTTCACTCGTGTGATCGGCAAGAGGGGAAGAAACCGCTTCGCCTCCCACGTCTCTGGCCATGCCGTGTTTTCCACCATGTTGTTCCCCATTACTTCCGCCTTTATGACCCGTTACCTTTTTCTACGGTTGCAACTGTTGGGACTATAAGTTCGACGGATAAACCCTTGATCTCTCATTTACTTCTTTCAGAAAATAACATTCTCTTTCCTTGGTTTTTTCCTTCAACCGCTGCTCGAATAACCTTCTGTCTTCCCTTGTCTTTTCTTTTTCTTTTCACGAGCCCTACTCATCCTTTGATCATATCATTGCTTGTTTCCTGCTGCTGCTGTGATTCTCTCCATTTGTTGCTTTCTTTCACACTCTATTCCAGGTTTGTTTTTCAGTTCTTCAATGGCTTCTTCGACTCCTTCCATGACTGAGAAGAGGTGCGTGAGTTATACTTTTTCTGATGATGATGGTGTTCCTCTTGATTCTTTATTTATTGTTGCCATCCCTTCACATCATGATCATCGTGCTCTTAACTCTATCTTTTCTGATGGTTCTCCTTCATTTACGTGTAGGAATGACAAGAGAGTTGCTAAAGATCTGCCAGACGAACAGTTCATCAAACAGTTGAAGGATGATTTTGATCTTCATGGTTATGATATCCGACTATTGTCGGGCCAGAAAGAAGTTCTGAAGAAGGAGGAAGTTATAAAATTTCCTCACTCGGACGAGGCGACCGTTATTACCAAAGGTCAACTGGAGCTCAGACTGCGCTTTCCTCTATACGATCCTAGCCATCCTTTTATGTATGAAGTTTTTTCCAAAATTCGCCCATCCCGTGCCTTAGCTCAATGGGACGGCAACACCTTTCGCATCATGGCCGAATGGGAGAGACGGGGGCGAGGCGAGTGCACTGCTACTGCTTGGTCGACCTATGATCCTTCTCAGGCGGCGACTACACCCCTGCCAGCTTTGTTGCCAACTACCGAAGTGGGACTACTACTAATGGTGACCTTGCTGGTTTTGATGCTAGTACTCATCGCAATAAGACTCTCCCGGAGGGCTTTAAGAAGCTGTTGTTAGATGAGGATCCTGAAGGAGGAACTACTAATAAGCATGCCCGTCACACCAGTGATGTAGCTTGGGATCGAGTACCTCTTGCTATTTATGGTCCTCTTTTAAGTGGCCAGTTTCCACCTCCGACCGAGCCTTATCCATTCTGGGTGGTTAATATTGATCGGGTATGTTTTTCCATTTGTTTAGCTGGTTGGCCCGGGTAACCGGTAAGATAGTGTTCTGACTTGTTTGTATTTTGCAGCCTAAGTCCCAGAGTAATCCGCCTAAGGTTCCCAACCTTCGAAAGAGGGACAGAGGTCCTAGTACAGGAGTCGAGGAAGAGGCAGGGAAGGTAACAAATATACTGCTCTAACCACAGTGCATGTACTTGCCCCTATTTGTTGCCTTGAATGAATCTGACAATGACTCATGTGCAGAGGTCGAAAGATGATAAAGAATAGGTTGGAGATGCTTTCTCGAAAGATGGTGAGCATCTCGAGGATCGGCTACCTTTTTCCCATTTCCTGAAGAAGTCGCCTCAGAAACCTTCTGATATTTCGTCTACCATTGTAGGTGGTAAGCCTGGTGGGAGAGGTAAAGACTCAAAAGGCGATGAGTCTGCCCCGAGGAAGGACATGCCCCAGCAACCTGCTGTATCTTCGGCAAGCAAAGGCGTTATCATTGATGATGACGTTGTTTTTGTGATGTCTGATGACTATGGCGAGGATCTTTTTGGGGAGGAAGATGATGTCGGTGGCTCGGGCAAAGAAGAAAAGCCGAAGCAGGTGGAGGAATCTGCTGATGGAAAAAATGCAGTTGACGGGGGTGGGTCACTGGAAAATCTTTCTCATGTCTCCCCTTCCCCGATCTCGGGTGCAAACAACTTCTTCACCTTTTCGATCCCAGTGTGTAATTCCCTGGGGGCTCTTACTTCTCCCGACTTTGGCTCCCTAACCGATGAGGAGATGATCAATGTTTTGTCCCTGTATTCTGCCGGTTTGAAGGACACCTTCAACCGGATGGTGAGTTATTTTCTTAGCTGCCTACTTGTTATGTGGGATAAATGTTGATGTCGTGGAACGTAATGTCCTCAGACTGCAAATAGAAAGCTGTTGGAGGCTGCTATGCGGCAGAGGGAATTAGCGGAACTGGAAGGTCTTCGTGTCCAATTGCAACGAGAGAAAGAACGAACCCGAGGATTGGAGAGGCAGCTGGCCGAGACCCAAGGTATTTACTCATACCTTAAGTATCTATGATTCATTCTGTTGTGCCAATATCCTGAGTTTAGTATTATCTTCCTAGACGAGATGTCTAGTATAGATGCCGATGCTGCTTCAGAGTATCGTCTGTTAAAGAGGAAGTTAGACATTGAGTTGAACCATGTTGATAACCTCTGTCAAAGAATTGTCAATAAGGATGATAAGATAGATCGTCAAGAGGCCGAGCTCGAGTAGCTTCGAGACGAACTACTTCTATACCAGGAATTTGAGTATGTGCCCGATGAGATGGACAATCTTCGGGAGAGCCTCTCTCGGGTTCAAGGGATTACTGCCGACAAAACGTTGTTAGATGATAACTTAGAAAGTCAGTGTGGAAAGTTGAGACTCCAAATTAGAGATTTGCACGTTGATTGCGAGCAGATTTTGAAGGAAAAAGACACTGTTGAGGGGTCTAATCAAGAGTTAAGAGAGAAGCTTCTTCGATTTGATCAGGAATCCCAAGAGTTGGAGTGGGTTCAATCTCAGTTATCGGGTCTGCAGTTGGCACATGATCGGCAGAAAGCTAGTTGGAGCGACCATAAGAAATATTGCCCCACCAATGAATTCAATGAGCATCGCTATAATGAGTTAACTTCGAAGGTTTCGGCCCTTGAGTGTAGTTTATTTAAATCTGAGGAAACCGTTAAAGTAGTTTTACCCTTGATTGAAGGTGTTTTTTGCTTATGTTGTATTGTTCTCATGCTTATTTTGATGTCATGGTGTTGGCGCGTTGTCACTAATCGCCTCTTTATATCTGTAGTTGAGCAAGGAAAGGAGAAGTCTTTGGAGGAAGAGAGTGCTCGGTTGAAGGCGAGGGAGACCCAGTTGCTCGGACAGGTGGCTACTGCTGAAGCGGCGTCGACTCAACTGACTCTTCAACTTGCTGCCGAGAAAGAGAAGTTCAGAACCGAGATTGTTACAAAGGTCAAGGAAGGTGTTAAGGCAGTTGTTGAGAAGAAGCGGGCCGATGTTGCTACTAAGAAGGCAAGCTCGGGGTCGATTCTGCCCAAAGAATAGCCAGATCTTTTGTAGTGCCGCGCCACTAATGTGCCCTTCACTTTGGGTTGTAATTCGCTTGAACACCTTTATTTTTTCAAACATCTATGTTATGGGGTGCTGCATCGCCAATCGGTTGTTTTATCATTTCTTGACATTTTCACTTGTGTTGCGTCGGCAATCAGTTGTTTTATCATTTCTTGACATTTTCACTTGTGTTACGTCGCCAATCAGTTGTTTTATCATTTCTTGACATTTTAACTTGTGTTACTTCGATCGTACTTTGTTATTTGTTTATGGTGGATTCACTATTCCCTGCATCAAAATGTTTAATTAGTTAGTGTAAATTCCATTTCTGTCGAACACACTCAACAGGGAGGGTCATTGGTCCCAATGCCGTGTCCCGATTGAGTTATCTCATCACTGTCAATTTGATCTAGTGGTAAGGTATTCGGTCATTCCTAAGTTGTATTGGCTCGATATCCCCAGGGAGTTATCGGTTAACTAGCCTGGGAAAGTGATTTCGGCCACTTGAGATGGGAGCAATGTTGTATGCTCGATTGTCGGGTACTCATGCCCCGACAATCAGTCACTAGTTTCCAACCACCAGGACCCTTAGACTACCTCGGCACTTGCACACTGCCACTGCCCCGAGTTCGAATATACCGTCGAGTGTAATACACCTCGGCACTTGCACACTGCCATCGCCCCGAGTACAAATGTCCATTCGAGTGTAAGTCACCTCGGTACTTGCACACTGCCGTCGCCCCGAGTACGAATGACCATTAGACGAAATTTTCATATTCCCTACCTCGGCACGAAATTGTCATACCTTCTCGTACACCTCTCATGGGTGATATAACTTCAAGTGTCGAGCGTTCCACGGCCGAGGTTCTGGTGTTCCATTTGGTTTCAATATCTTATATTATCCTTCTCCCAATTTCTCCAGAATAGTGTATGGTCCGCCCCATCTTTCCACCAACTTTCCGCCTTTTTTGTCACGTTCATAACCGGGTAGTTCTTTGAGTACCAACTGCCCTGGATGGAACTCCCTAGGTCGGACTCGTTTGTTGTATTCACGCTGTAGTCGCCTTTGGTAGTTTTCCATTTTTTGGAGAGCCATTTCTCTAGTTTCTTCCAAGTCATCGAGCTTGGCCAGAATTAGATCTTCCGAGATGTTCCGTATCCATGCCTCAGTCCTTGTGGTAGGTATCATCGTTTCAGTAGGAAGGATGGCGTTGGTTCCATAGGTTAACATAAAGGGCAACATGCCGGTTGCCTCCCTTCGGGTAGTTCTGTAGGCCCATAGAACATTATAGAGCTCCTCACACCATTCGCCGTACTCTCCATCCAACTTCTTTTTTAGGTTGTATGCTATTGTTTTGTTCGTGATCTCGGCTTGCCCATTACTTTGTGGGTAAATGGGCGTTACCTTACTCTTACGAATGTTATAGTTGTTGAATAGTAATTCGATGTTCTTGCCTTGTAGTTGTTTTCCATTGTCCGAGACGATTGCTGCTGGCACGCCGAAATGACAGATGACGTGTTCCCAAATGAAACGAAACACGTCCTTTTCCCGAATGTGCCTTAGTGGTACAGCTTCCACCCACTTGGTGGAATAATCAGTAGACACGATCAAATACTTTCTTTGTCCCGACCTGACATGCAATGGTCCCATGATATTGATCCCCCACTTGGCGAAGGGCCAAGGGCTAATTACTGAGTTTAAGGTCACTGTAGGTGCGTGTATATTCTTGCCGAACTTTTGGCACTCGTCGCAAATTAACGCCATATGTTTTGCATCGTCGTCCATGTAGAGCCAAAAGTATCCCATAATATTGGCGCGGGCTGCCAGGCTTCGACCCGAGCTGTGATTCCCCGCGGCGCCATAATGCAGCTCATTCAAGATCGAGTGCCCTTCCTCTTTGCTTAAACACCTCAGTAGTGGCCCCAAGTAGGATTTTCTATATAAGACGCCGTCTCGTAATTCGTATGCTGCTGCTTTGCTTTTAATTTTGTTGATCTCGAGTCGTCCCTTGGGTAATTCTCCCATTTCCAAATACTGGTGGATGGGCTTGTGCCAATCGCCAGCTTCATATTTATCGGCCGTGGTTACGGCTACATATGCTTTAATGTCCACTGTCTCAGGTACAGATGGCATCAAGATTCTCGTGACTTTGATGCCTTCGAAACTCGAGTCTGTTAGCATTGATGCGATGTATGACAGTGCATCCGAATGTCGATTATCTTTTCTGGAGATGTGTCGGAACTTGATGTTTAGTATCTGGCCGATATAAAATTGGGCGAGCTCCCAATACTTCTGTAATATTGGGTCATGTATGGCATATTGCCCGCTGATCTGTCTAATGACTAACTGAGAGTCGCTAGTTAATCTCATATCGTGGATCCCCATTTATACTATTAGTCGCAAGGCATGTATTACGGCCTCATATTCAGTGACATTGTTTGTCGCCTTAAATTCAAGCCTGAATGAGTGAACCATCTTCTTTCCCTTAGGTGTAGTGAAGACTAGCCCTAGGCCCGATCCGTCTTTGTTGGACGACCCGTCTATGAACACTTCCCACCGTGTCGGTCTACATGTTTCCAATAGGTCGGATGGATCTTCTCGATCTTCTTCCATACCTGGGATATCTTCAATTTCCTCTTCATTGTCTAAAGGAAAATCCTCCAAAAAGTCGGCCACTGCTTGTGCTTTTACTGCTGTCCTCATCTCATAGAAGTTATCGAAGTGTTTAATGTAAGCACTCCATTTAGAAATCCGTCCCGACCTTGCTGAGCTGTCGAGAACTGACTCTATAGAGGATTTAGTAAGTACTCGGATCTTGTGAGTTTGGAAATATGTGCGTAATTTTTGCGTTGCAAACACTAAAGCTAGTATCAATTGCTCAATTTTGGTGTAGTTCTTCTCTGCAGGATTCATGGTCTTGCTTATGAAGCACACAGGTTTTTCTTCCTCTCCAACGTTTCTGACTAAAACTGCGCTTATGGCATAACCAGTCGCCCCAAGATATTAGGTAAGCACCTCATCGGGCTCGGGCCTTTGTAATACAGGCAGACTCGCGAGATGTTGCTTAATCTTTTGGAATGCTCCCTCACACTCCTCGCTCCATTTGAATTTTCCCCCCTTTCTTAGTGTCCCAAAGAAGTCTTTACATTTGTCCGACGACCGTGAGATGAATCGCCCTAACGCTGCCAAGTTTCCGTTTAACCGCTGCACATCTTTTATTGTTACCGGAGATGGCCTTTCCAAGACAGCCCTAATCTTATCGGGATCGTCTTCCATACTTTTATCAGTGATTATGTATCCCAAGAATTTACTTGATGTGACCCAAAAAGTGCACTTAGCTGGGTTTACTCAATTTTATATTTTCTCATAGTTTGAAAGATTTCCCGAAGGTCATCAATGTGGTTGGATGCCTCCTTGCTCTTTACTAGCATATCGTCCACGTAGACTTCGATGATGTTGTGAATTTTATCCTCAAACATGTCCTCCACCAATCTTTGATAAATGGCACCAACGTTTCTCAATCCGAATGACAATTTAGTGTAACAATATAGCCCTCTAGGTGTGAAGAAAGATGTATGCTCCTGGTCCTCGGGAGCCAGAGGGATCTGATTGTACCCCGAGTACCCGTCCGTCAGTGTTATCGCCTTATATTCTACTATGGATTCTACTAGATGGTCGATGCTGGGGAGAGGAAATTTTTCCTTTGGGAAAGCCTTGTTTAAACCGCTGAAGTTGATGCAGATCCTGACTCCTCCATTCCTTTTAGGAACTATCACCATGTTAGATATCCATTGCGGGTATTGGGCTTTTCGAATGATTCCAGCCACCTGTAATTTTTTCAACCTGGCCTCTACCGTTGCTTGTAGATCGGGTGCGATTCGACGCATCTTTTGTCGGATTGGCTTGAACTTGGGATCTATCCTTAGGTGATGTGAGCACATCTCCGGGTCAATTTCCTCCATGTCGTGCATCTCCCGGACGAACACGTCCATGTGTTCCTGTAATAGAGTTATCAGTTTTTCTGTCCGTTCGTCCGATAACAAGGTTCCGATTCTGACTAGCTTTGGTTCTTCCTCGGTTCCTAAGTTGATCTGTCGGGTAGACTCTAGGGCCGATAAGTTGGGATTTGGTTCCGCGATCGGTGTCGCCTCCTTTGATTGCTATAAGATCTCTTGCTCGCATGCTTCATAGGTTGTGATCGCTTGTGAGATTACTTTCTCCAGTTCTTCCCCTGCTTTGATTTCCTTAGCTTTGTTCTTTTCTCGGCGCTGTCTTGATCGTCTCTCCTCGTTTTGCTGGATATCTAACTGCATGCACTGTCATGCTACCCGAGGATCACCTAGTACTTCCAATACTCCCTTGTAAGAAGGGAACCTTAACCTTTGGTGGTAAGCCGATACCACCCCTTTGATGCCTGCGATCCAGGACCTGCCGAGGATCGCCTCATAAGGTGATACCACGTCCAAAACTTAGAAGGTGGTGAGCGTGTCCAAGTATCCCTTCCCATTGGAGACTCTGAGAGTGACTTCCCACTTTGGCACGATCACTTTCCCATCAAAGCCATAGATCCGATAAGATGAGGGAATTAAAATGTCATCGGGTAGCTCCATTCTTTTGAACGTGTCGTAGAGGAGGACCTCGACTAAACTCCCGATGTCCATCAGTATCCTTTTGACTCCCCACTCTTCTATGAGTAAGGTGATCACTAGTGGATCTCCACGTGCTTGTCCATTCATCGGGACGTATTTAACGGAGAAGGTGATCGGCTGCATCATCCATGCCTCCATAGGTAAAGTTTTTGATACGCTAAATACCTCCTTCCCAGCCCGATCATTCTTGTGGATTCTTGATGTAATATCGGTTCCTAAATCGAACCTTTGTGAATCCGAGTGTGAGATGGTATTGCAGGTGAACTGAGTTCCACGATCGATCCTTACTTGGTGTATATGAGCGTCTGGTATGGTGGGTTCCGGTGCTGTTTGCTTAACAAAGTGTCGCAAGTAGCCATCCCTAATTAGGTGTTGAACGATATCTTTCACCTCCCGACAATTGTTGGTCGAGTGGCCTCGGTACTGATGGTAATGGAAAAACTCAGGGTGATTCCTTGTCTCGTCAAACTGGATTCCTCTAATCTTCGGATACCTAATATCATTTCTATTTTCTACTTCCTTAAAGATTTCTTCTAGCGGCGCGTTTAGGGGTGTGTAAGTTCTCGGCTCATGACGAGGCCTTTTTCCTTTCTCGACCCATTCCTTCTTGCCCGAGCTTTGCTGTGGTATCATCGGCCTTTTTTCTGATCGCTTTGAGTCCCCTTGAGGAGTCACCCCGGCTGCTGTACTGGTTTCTTGGACTCCTCTATCTTGTGCTCCTTCTTGTATTTCCTCCAACGCAATATAATGTTCTTGCATCTTTCTCATTTCCTTCAATGTCTGCGGCTTCTCAGTGTACATGGCTATCCAGATGTGGTCAGATTTCCCTAGAGAGTTTTCGAACCCGAAGATCTGTTGGTCGACGGGCACCTTCCCGATATCGGTGCACAGTTTTCTCCATCTGTCCGTCAAAGATCTTAAGGGATCCCTGAACCTTCGTGCCAAGGCGAATAGCTTATTTATCCTCGACCAGGCGATACTGTTGTCCATATAGATTTCAAGAAAAGTTTCCACTAAGGCTCCATAATTTCCTATGGACTCGTCGGGTAAGGTATAAAACCAGTTCTTTGCTTCGCCTTCTAGGCTTGCAGGAAAAAACTTACACATGACCATATCATAGTTTTTCCATTTTACCAACGACATGCTATACATCATGATGTGTTCTCCTGCATCGCCCGTACTATCGAATCTGGAGGGGAAGGTAGAAAGTGTACATTTCGGTGGAAAGGGTGTTCACTCTAGCTCTTGGGTGAACGGAGTTTTCTGTGCTTCATTAATCACCTATGGAAACTTATCGTCCTCCCCGTCTCCTGCTAATTTCTTAACCATTTGCTCAAGTTGTTCGAGCTTAGCCATTGTTGCGGCATCGGGTCCACCATTTTGTACTTCTTCATCGGTCGAGGAATTTTCGGGAGGACCATATCCATTCCTTGCGCGGTTGGGGTCGGGTTCCCGTCCTTGACCGAGTTATGGAGTTCTGGTGAGCCTTGATCAGGTGTGGTTGCTGGACGCCCCTTGTCTCGATGATCCTCGCGACCTAGACCTCTGGTTTCAAAGTTGATAGTTCTCGTGCTTTAGTGCTAGGTTTCTTCTTTGCAGTTCACTCATCATGTCGTCCTTCCTTTTATGATTTGCTAGAATTTCCATCAATGTCGGGTTGGTGCTCTCATGGCTGGAGTGGCCATTCACATGATTTCCTGCTGCGGTAGGCGGTGCAGCTGGTGGTGTTGCTGGTGGCGCTGTCGGAGGTATGACATGGGGGACATCTCGGGCTGTGTTATCTCGTCCCAAACGCACTCGCCTAAGCCTTTCTTCTTCTTGATCCAAAACATACTGGTATTATACGCGTTGCCGGGCTCGCCTACGATCCTCTCGCATCATTTGTGCCTCCTCATCGTCCTCTGTGTCTGACGCGGTCATTCCATCTACCATATCCTTTGGTATCATTTGGCTCGGGTTAATGTATAATCTTCTCATAGGAAGATTATCGTCTCAGCCCAGATCGACTTCCTCATCGACAGTGGCCATTCCTCCGCCCTGTGCTTGGGATTTTTCCGGCTGGTGTTGTCGGCTATTCGGTTGTCGTGAATCTGTCGCTTCTTCTTGCGTGCTAGTTCATGCTACCGTCTGATTCCTCGGGATCCTGCCTGTCCCTGAAGTGCTTGCCGCCGGATCGGGTACGGTTTGTATCCTTCGGCTTGCCTGTCCCTACCTACGTCAGCAAAACACACAATACCTCACTTTGGTCTGTTTTCGAAAAATTCTAAAAATGTAGAAAAGTTCTGACACTCAGGAAAGGAAAATCCACCAAAGTACGATTACATTTTACTTTGACACGCTGAACTCAGCAAATTAGACGGTTTTTACTTATGAGGACAATTTTTTGAAAAGGCGTTTTGTTACGTCACTTTCGGTACTTTTCCCATGCATTAATCATCATTTGTCCTTGCATTCCCCGTGCCAGAAATCATTAACCGTCCGTATACTTGATCGGAAAGTTTCTCTCTTGGCCAGGGTTTGTAGTGGTAACTTCCGTCAATCGTTTTGCCGGTGTCCCAACTACTCAGGTTGTCAAAACGAGGTTTCTCGACTTTTTCCTCGGAACTCCGTAAGGATATTTCACCTTAGGGTTCTTACGTCCTTTTAACAGTATTATGCGACTCTTATTATGGGACTAGGATGAGATCGTCACCGGAGTGCTCATCATACCCCCTCTAGCCGTAGTTTTAGTAACCCTTACCCAATGATTTTGAGGCGGTTTTACCATTGCTGTCGTCGTGTTTAATTACCATACGACAGGAAACGACCTACGAGATGAAGTTTCACTTTAGCTACTACCAACATCAAAGATGATGTTTTGGGAGCTTTTGAATCTTGCTAACAGATCGTCTCAACCATATAAGGAAACATTAATATAGTCAACTATAGCTCAAATCCGGGGTTTTACTTGTAAATATTTCAAAGAGTTCGATGTAAGGAACACGTTTCTCGAAAGAAAAAGAAAACAACAAATCGCTAGTTTCCCGATTAATAGAAGGAGTAAACACTCAAGTTTAAATGCAAGATAAAGAGATTTTAAAAAAAAAAAACGAAACGAGAAGACAGAGACTCGATTTCAATCGAGCTGTTATTAAAGTTAGTCGACTCAACATATATTCAAACTCAGTGAGTTCAGCAAAGGTTCAATAGACAGTTGTAAAAAACTCGAGTTTAAGATAAAGGCTGATTTCTAAGGACTCATCTACAAACTTATATGGTTAACTACAAGAGTCTTTCACTTAGCATCGACTAACATCAAGAGATGATTTAGGAGCTTTGGAATATCTCTTTAATGGCTTTTATGTAAGGTATCTAAAGATGTTACACGGTCCTCTTAGTCGACGCCAGAATGTAGATATGGAAAATCCTACTTCTACATCCAAAGAATCATAAACACACACATATTGAAGGCAACAAACAAGAGATGCTCAAGAACACAAGATATACGTGGTTCGGTATGATTACCTACGTCCACGGGGGTAAAGGGATAATCTTATTACTTGATTCAATGTTACAAGGAGTATATCTCACTAGTGAACTCTCTACTCTCACCACAATGCTCTTAGTTCTCTCTCCTTTCTCATTGAAATTACTTGGTCCTCAACTCTTTACAAGGCCCTCTATTTATAGTCCCACATGATGATACATCCAAGTTACAGTGTTAGTCCAGGCACATCTTCCTTGCTGTTATTATCGGGTGATGAGTGATGTTCCTTCCGAGATGGTGGGCCGAGCTTAGTGAGGTCTTCTCCCGATATTCTACTGTCAGATGCTGATTGTTAGTATGTTGTGACCGATGTCGTCCTTCATCCTGGCCCGATATCATTAGTCCCGAGTCTTACTTTGACCAGATTCTTCTTATCTTCTCACGGTCCTTGTCAGAGCATTTATTACCCTAGTACTTGACATGTGTTACATCCGAGTTTCACCTTTACACGTACTGTCTTCACGGGTCCTCTTGATGCCTCTTTCCTCGCGCCGGGCCTAGATAGGATGATTTGGTACTTCATGCTTTCCCCATTACTGGTGGGTCATGGCCTAAGATCGTTCCACCTGGATCTGTGGATTATTTACACCTACAACATCTTTAGGTTTTCTGATACACATTGGCATCATGCTTGGCAACGCTATCAACTCCAATAACAAATCTATCTATTTATATCTTTTGATGACCCATGCATTAAATAACTTCCAAGCTCTGTCATGAGTTTTGACAGAGCTTTTTATGCTTTCATCAACAGAGTACATCCAATTAGTATCAAATAAGAAAACAAAGTTCTCTTCATAAATTTCAAATTGCTCAAATCTCGTACTAATCGGAAAAAGAGCACAAAAATGTCTTGATAAATTTCAAATTGCTCAAATCTCGTACTCATCGGAAAAAGAGCTCGATCCAGTGAGTACATGAAAATGTTTACTCTAAAAAATTCATTAGGTGGTGGACGTGTTTTATTACGTAGGAAATACCATATGGTCCTAGAATTTTCCATTGAAGCGGCTTCGTTCTTTGTTTGTGAGGTTGTTTTGAGCAGTAGTTGGGGCCTGTTAAAATGCATCTGCCTTGGTGTCTCAGTTAAAAAACTTTTCTGCATTTGGCCGGCTGTTGGGCGTAGGCCTTGTCATACTTGCTGCAATCGTGCTACATCTCAGACGTGCTAAAAGTTACCTTCATTTATACATTTTGAGACTATCTAGTTCTTTCCATCCAACACTAGTAACCCATTACAGAGCTGATTGCTATTTATGACGATTGATCTTATCCGTAATAGGTAAATACATCTATTTGAAAAGCTTTTATCCCTGCCAAAATTTGTTTGAGATTTTCTGAAAGCTAAAGATTTGCACAGGACAGTAGGCAGCAGCAAGTTTCTTTCTGTTGTAAAAAAGTTTAGCCTCCATGGCTCATTGCAGTGTGGCATAGAACTAAACTTTAGTAGTTAGTTTACCTTTTTACGAGAATTATTATTACGCTGAGCGCACATGCAGGTTGATAATGCCGGCATTGTTTGGTATAGGGACACATTCAGTCCTTTCTAAGCATTTTATAAATGCTGCACAATGCAAAAAGGTCATCTTTTCTTGCAAATGAACCAGAGTTGAATGCATGTATGGCTTTTTAACAATCACAAGCTGGTTTATTTTTCTTCCCGCTTGTAAACCTAGCTAGTTGAGATTTATTTCTTCATGGGTGATGCAACTGTCTTCTGCTGCTGGTGTATTTCTTTTATCGTCAGTGACTGTCCTAGGTTGTGTGTTTTGTGCAGTGTGTTCTTTGCCTTGCGCTTGCTTAGCGTAGCTAGGTATTTCGGATATTAACTAATAATCAGGCAACAGACACAGTGAGATATTACTTGAATATAGTGAAATCAGCTTACGGGTTACAATATGACTGCCAAAAAAAATAGTGATACAAGAAATGTATAATGCGAGCACAACACGCTTAAACATGAAAACTGAAAAATCAAGAAACGGACACACACAGGGATACGAACGTATGCAAGTCCCTTTATTTTACTAATACGACATTTTTCGACATTTTATTTTTTGATAAATATGGTTGCTGATATGATCATATGATCGTTAAATGAGGAGATCAAGCTGTTACTTAGGTAAGGGTACCATCAACGCAGAGCCACTGACCCACAAAGAGTGCATTGCAGACAAGATTTGGGTTCACCATGCTGAAGTACTGTGGGGACAAGTTGAACTTTTGTGCTTCGCCTGCACATGTATCTCCACTCTCTACTCCAAAACCGTGGCACAGCTAACTGATCTTGGCCTCGAGAACCCAGCTGAATTGTTAAACATACACATATCAGCTAATCCGTACTAGTGTATTTAAAGAGAGAAAGATTGTTTGCCACCACACCACAATCATCTAATATTGAACTACTAAACCAGCTAATTTGGTTGACTACTGGCGTTCTATCTGATCTAGGAGGCTGCAATCAAAACATACCAAAAATAAGACCTGAAAACAACGTCAGACCTTAGCTAGATAAGTGGGAAAAGCAGAAACCACCCTACTCCGGCCGACCTATTCAAAAACTATACCATATATCTATTTACCACAGAGGGTCAACAGGATGATGGAATGAAAGCCGGGTGGGGGGTCAAAACAGATTAAAGCAAGTGACTTACATAACTTACCGCGACCAAGAAATTTGGCATCAGTCATGGAAAAGATCATAACAAGAACAGAGAGCATCAAAACCAAATTGAGGGACAAGGATCCTTTGCTGCTTGATTTACCCATAATTTTGCTAAATTTTGGTAGTAATAAAGGAGTTCCGTCTCTTTATACTGTTGCTTACTCTTTTCACTTTTGAGATCGCCTGTCTTAAATTAAGGAATTGATTAACTATTTATAGGTAATCTCGTGTAGTTATGAATACAAGTTTTAAATTCGAAAAGAATCAACAATTGGTAGTTCCAGCAAAGTGCAAGTAAGCAGCCGGCTCCAGACTTGTGCAAGACATGATTGTTGTTTCTACAAAAAGATACAACAAAATAGGGGGCGATTCACTCTATGGCCCTAGACAAACATTGTTCTTTTGCCTGTTCTTTCTTCTCTTGTTTTCCTGTCAGTTACTTTTGCTTTTGATAAATAAGAAGTTTTATTAAAAATTATGAGGAAGCAAAGTTTTGATCTCGAACAAGATAACTGCAGGCTAGAAGTAATGTTACTCTCACTGACAAGCTTAGAAATCAAAAAAGTAAAAATGCAAAGGGAGATTCTACACACACCGCGGTTTTACAGCGCGTTTTCTCCTAAGAGAGGATCCGACGGACGTGAATAAAACTCTCTAGCATTGGGATTGTAATAGTGGAAGTGGGGCCATCTGTTTCCTCTCACGCGGGAGATTTTTTTGGGATTTCCCTTTGATAGATAAAGCATTTTCGAAATGCAAAAACTGATCTTAAGATGCATCAATATTAATCTTAGGCTCTCTTATCGTGCATCAAGATTCAACATTCAACACAAAAACTGTAATACCCCAAATTCTCGGTCCCTAATTCTGGCTCGAATCAAGTATCCAAAATTCCAAAGTGTTACGTCAATGTCGTAACCGAAGTCCGGTAGCCAAAACTCATTAAATATTTTATTTGGGCTAATTTAATTTATGCCCATGTTAACAACTCAATCGTAGCGGAAACTTAGAAATTTATTTAGTAAAATCTTACCATTGACTTCAACTGATTTTTAAGCTACCGGAAACATAATGCATTTTAGTTATCAAATAAAAATATTAACATTGTTCAAGATTTAGGCTTTAATTAATAAATAACGATTTCAACACCAAATTGTAAAACTGAAAACTGACCATGGTACGTAGACTCCTAGAATTTTACGTGATTCATACGAGTTCCAAAATTGATGATAATTATAAGAAAATATTCTCACTGAAAATAATATTAGGCGAAGATATGTCGATCTCGTACCTTCACGATGTCAGATCGTTTTCTTCGATTATGGAATTCAATCTTGATTATCACTCTGTTCTCTGATCTCCGATCAGGTTTCCGGAGACATAATAGTCTGGTTTGCTGATTATCTTCTAACTCGGTTGTGGTTAATGGCGGTTTAGAAGAGAATCAGAGAGAGGGGAGAGAGGTTTATCTGAAGTTTATTTTATTGTCAGAATAAACTTGTTTGCATCATGTTCGTTTCAGGCTATTTATACATGTTATGAACTTGACAATTACATGTAGATGACTAAGCACATCACAAGTTGGATTTGATAGTTTCCGTCCTTGTGCTTGTACTGACTTGGGATAGCTTTCCAGATCTCCCTTCAGCTGAAAACATCGAGAGTCTTCTTAGTGTCGCATCTGGACTCAGGTCTTTCGCGCCTAATTCTGTGTTTATGTCTTGTTTGGTCGCCTATAGCTCGGTCCTTGGACATATGGTTTAGGTCTTCGACGTCTGACCTTGAATCTTATTCCATATCTCGGCTATATTACTCTTCGACTGTCACTTCTTGTGTACATGTTATATATTGTCAACTATATTAGGCATCCTCACTGAAAATAATAGCCTAAGACTAAGGTTAAACGTACAGTTTATAGAATATAATAAAACCCTAGCCAATTTAGAACCATAGGGCTATGCAACACTATTTACAAGGTTATAGCCAAACTTCTAGCAAATAGAATAATACCTTACTTAGAAAAGATTATATCTCCCTTCCAATCAGCCTTTCTATCATCTAGGCAAATATCTGATAACATTATAGTGGCCCATGAAATTATTCACTCTTTTATAAAGAAAAAGGTTAGAACAGGTGGTCTAGGGATTAAGATAGATATGTCAAAAGCTTTCGATAGAGTAAATTGGAATTTCTTGCTAACTGCTCTTCACACTTTTGGTTTTAATAATGAAGTATGTCAGCTAATAGAGCAGTGTATCTCTACAACTTCTATCTCTGTTTTGCTTAATGGAACCCCTGGTGCTTCCTTCAAACCCTCTAGGGTCTTCGTCAAGGAGATCCACTTTCTCCATATCTCTTTATTATTTGTATGGAAATTTTCTCCAGGCTTCTCCTAAAACAAGAGCATAAGAAACTTCTTCATGGAGTTAAAATAACTCCTAAGAGTGAACCTATATCTCATCTGTTTTTTGCAGATGACTGCCTTTTGTTCCTTAAAGCTGATCTAGTAGAATGTAGAAACCTCATAGATACAATAGACATATTTAGTAAAGCTTCAGGTCAGATTATTAACTTCGAGAAATCAGGTGTCTTCTTCAGTAAGAAAGTTGAACTTAAGCACAAAAGAATGATGTCCAAACTTTTGAAGATTAACCAGATAGATTTAAAGGACTCTTACTTAGGTGCTCCTCTTTTTCTGGATAGAGCCAAAATAAAAACCTTACCCATATTCTTGAAAGAATGGAATCTAAATCCAAAGGTTGGAAAGGTCTGGTGCTCTCACAACCAAGTAGGTCAGTCCTCATCAAGGCAGTTATGTCTAGTATACTAACTTATCAAATGGGATGTTTTCTGTTGCCTAAGAAAATCACAAACAAAATGAATGCATTACAAAGGGACTTCTGGTGGGGAAAAGATGGTGGTCATAAGGGCTACTACCCTAAAGCTTGGCATAATCTTTATAAACTGATGCTCAAAGGGGGAATAGGCTTTAGAGAAGCTAGGAAATTTAATCTACCAATGTTAGCAAAATTAGCTTGGAGACTAGTCAAGGAGCCTAAGGCTCTTTGGGAAAAAACAATGGGATCAAAATATTTCAGAAATAAATCGCCTTTTAGAACTAAGCATTCAAAAACAGGATCTTGGACTTGGAATTGCATTAGACAAGGAATTGAGCTGGTTAGGAAAAATAATATTTGGGAAGTTGGAAATGGACAAAACATCAACATTTGGAATGACATTTGGATCCCTGAATTAGAAGAATCTTTATAATCCCTTAAATCGGATAGTAACTGTAACCTAATCTGGGTCTATGACTTAATAGACAAGGAAAATGATACATGGAACCTTTCCTTAATCTCTAACACTTTCCCTGCAGATATTTCCCAGAAAATTAGTAAGATTCATTTGTTTAAGGATAAGTACCATCACCTTAGAAAGTATCAACTTAGATGGAAACTCACAAAATCAGGAGATTTTATTGTTAAATCTATGTATGATAAGTTAAATGACTCAGGACTAGACATAACTAGCCTAGGTTTACCTGAATCTTTTTGGAAAATTTTATGGAGTTTAAATATCTCGGAAAAAATCAAGCTCTTTCTCTGGAAATGTCTCCAAAATTCCCTACCAACTAATGGCAAGTTATATGGGAAAGTAAGGGAGGTAACTCCTCTTTGCACTATGTGTCACTCTGAAATAGAAACACTGAACACCTTCTATTACACTTCCCCTTTGCCAAAGAAATTTTGGAATCTGCTCCTAACCCAGCCCATTTATCGTTCGATAGTTCCTTCACTATCGTAGATCTCTGTAAAATCTGGCTAGCTAACCCCAGAACTGACATTTCCTTAGAATCTCTTCTGACTAAGATGTGGTTTATTTGGAAAGAAAGACGTGATAGAGTTTTTGAAGGCAAATCTAAATCAGTTGGTAGTCTTGTAGCAGAAATTCAAAGACATTTAGATTTTTGGGCTATAAGAAAACACAAAAGTGTGAAAAACAAAGGTTTGCTTAAAAATAAGAAAAGGAACACATGGACATCACCTAAAATGAATACACTAAAGATAAATGTGGATGCAACATGGGTCTCTAAAGATTTACCTTCCGGTTATGCAATAATTTTAAGGAATGATGCAGATGATATCCAAGGAGGAAGAGAAGGGCAATCCTCAAGTACAGATCAACAAGAAGCAGAAGCAGTAGGAGTTCTTCAGGCTACAATTTGGGCTAAGTATAAAGGGATAAACAACTTCAGCATAGAAGGGGACCGTGAAAGCATCTTCAATTATTTACAGGGTCATTCTCAAAACATTTCATGGTGTGCTAAAGCCTATCTTGATGAGGCTAATAGAATAGCTAAACTTTGTCCAAACTTTTTGGGATTTAATTATGTTCCTAGATTAAGTAATCAAGTAGCAGATGTTCTTTCTAAATATGTAAGGTCTTTAAATTCAGAGGTTGAATGGGATAACTCACCTCCAGTATGTATATTAAATCAACTTTCAGTAGATAAATTTAATGTGAAGAGGTCTCAAACTTCCACATTAGATGGCTCTACTTCATCTGTACTCTTGGCTCCCAGGGAGTCTTAGTTTCTTTATAAAGTTCCTTATTTACAAAAAAAAAAAAACGTACAGTTGACAAGACCGGATGGAAAACCAAAATTTTGATAGTCTGTTTTGGAAAATTCATAACAAATTTTAAACAAACTAAAAACCGAATGAATCTTGTCTTTCTAGAAAGATATAAGATAGATGTTAAGTGTCTTAGAAGACATTAAAGTCTATAAATCAACGGATCATAGTTTTTAAATAGGATATTTATGAGACATTTAAAAATATCAGACATTTTCTATATTAAAAATACTTCCACAACTCATAAAATTCTAAAATTTACACCAATATGTTTTACGTTTATTACAAAAAGAATAATGCCAAAACTTATTAAGGATTAAAAATGATAAACAATCAACTCAACATAATACAAAATTTTACATCTTTAAAGCTAAGATTAATAACATCTTAAAAATATAATATTAACCATAAAAGATAAATTCAAGCATCTAAAATCATTCTCCAGGATCCACGATGACTAACTCCGTTTCATGTATCAAATCTGATTTTTTTTTTGTCATAATGGCGACGTGAGTTTTGATACTCAATAGGCAAAGAAGCAACAAAACATTTTTCAACTCTTTCAATTGAACAATCATGATTTTAACCACAACATGCATATCTCACATCATGTTATCTATATTGCAACAACAATATAATCAACAATAAATTTCAATCGCTCGCCTCAGGGAGCCTCACGTGGGTTTAGAGATTACTTCACAAGGATATCTCGTGTCCCATCAAATATGCCACGAACTGTGGAGCACCGGCCACGTACCACTTAAGCTCAGGTGGAGCTTCGATGTCTCTCTATTTGGTTCGTTGAAGCTATTTTGTCGAAAATGCTTCTTCATTCCTCATTTAACTATTTATCCTTCCAGTGATAGGAATTACTCGTATATCCTACAAATGACTTGAAACAACACTATTAGCGCTCTAACTAGTCCTACCTAATATAAATGTGGGTAGCACTTATGTTCTTATCAAATACCCCCACATTTACATTTTACTAGTCCTCGATCAAAACATAATCGCTCCTGTATTAATCACAGTTACATTTAACATGTGCATCAAGCCTTTGAACTCATAGGCGTCCTTATTAAACGAGTTATAGTCTCGTAAGGATTTACAAGAAATATACCCAGAAGAATTGTACTCTAAATTATGTATATTTATGAATAATTTAGAAGCGAAACTAAAAGTTTGCAATCAACATACAAAGATTCTTCTTTAAGAACTCAAAACTCTACTCAGGTAGTCGAACAATGAACCACGGTACTAAGAATCTACCAAAGTTCAATCACATGAGTAGATTTTGAAGATAGATTTTTTTTTTGGCTAGGTTTAAGCTGGACCCAGGCCCCTACCCAAATCTAGCAAGTTGGAATGGCCCCACTGCTAGACCCAACTACTTTAAATACAAACTTTTACGGTGGGGATTGAACCTCTTACTTCCTCCTTACTGGAGTTGATGGAATACCACTGAGCTATGCCCTTGGATCCTGATGGATATGGAGATAATAGAGTTTGAGCATGTTGACTAAGGTGAACGGTGTTTCCCAAAATATCTGTATGAACGTCAGTGCCAGAATGGATCCTAATGAATTGAGATGTGCTCCCACTTTTCTTAATCCTAATACCAATATCGACTCATATGGTATATAAAAGGATCCCAACAGTCGATTTATTTATTGCATAATTAATTTATTTTATATTATTTTTTTGGTCATGATTTTTTTTCCAAATAAAATACAATAATCGGGCTTGATCTCGATCTTCATCCCAGCGGCGACAATAAGGTAATAGTAAAGCCCCACCAAATCATTTATAAAAACACATAAAGTTGCAAACATAAAAGCAGAAAGTGACATGGTCGATATTGACTTCGAGATATGATGATGACTATCATGTTATTTCTAATACCTAAGCCAAGCGTCCTTTTATGAATAGACCATTTAGTTGGGTACCTCAACTCCTACAACCAAGAGGTTTGTTTCCATCCACTTAGATTGGTTAGTGTTATCCTGAATTGATACTAGTTTCCAAACTTTTGAGTTTTCTACTGCAAAAAGTTTAAAAATTCATAACGAAAGTGAATATCTACCAGAATATATATGCTTAACCACTGCCCCACACTTAAATATTACAATATTCTCAATGTAATTGAATCGTTCAATTTAGAAATTTAGATGGGAAATTTCTAGTACGACATGCAACAAGCAAATAAATAAAAATAAAAGATAGAGTAAAGGGAAATTCCAAATTGGTAAAGCCATGAGGACGAATTTTCCATCTTCAAGGAAAGGCACTAATGATCCCCTACCAGGAAAATCCCCAATTCCTCCTTTGGGGCTTCTACTCTCACATAAACTCCCATGAAGAGAAAGGTATTTGTTTCCCAGCTTGCATGTGACAAGTAAGCTCAAACAAGTTAAAGATAATACCCTAAAGTAACCTGCCAAGCATATATATAAAATCTAAAAAGTTGGGGATCAATCCACATATCAGTTTAGTTGAAAAGATGATCCTACGTCAATAATAATTAGTACCTAGAGAGCAATAATGATTAGATTACGAACATTATTTTGAACTTCGTAAATACAACATAAAACTATTTGGTAATTCTTTACTAGTCTAATGTGTTGAACTTTGGGTATGTTCCTAGAAAACTGTATGAGTTTAAGAAAGTATACTTGTGAAATTTGTTTCGTAGTTGAAAGGAATCAAATGATCTATTCTAGGACCGATCCCTTAAACAAGGATTTATACTAGGACCGGTCTAGGGAAACTTTAGCATGACCTATCCTTCACTTGGGGTCTATTGCAGGACCGATCTCTAATAGGTTAACCGGTCATAAAATGTATTTCCTATTTGGTTAACATGGAAAGTTCATTAATGTCGACATATTATTTTGAACATATGCTAAACTCCTATTACTTAACGTTCAAGTATTTTCCTAGATACTTAAGGTGAGATACTAAGTCAAAATATTCCATAATATATCTTTTGATATTTTCAAAATTTATATGTCTTTAATTTCCTAGTAATTAAAGCATATTGATTTGATCCCAATTATCTAATTTGTTAGTGCTCATTTTTGTACTTATTATGGTACTTTGAGTATTTATAGGTGTGTTTGGAGAAATAAACTCGTGTGGAAAAAGTTGTTATAAAAGTGATGTTTGCACCCCCAGAGAAAAAAACTAAAGGCACCCTGGAGAAAATTGCTAAAGGTGCACACATCTTTGATAAGTAGCACCCCTTCTTATTTCCTTTGAAAACGAAGTTTTATGGGAATTTTGTGTGATAAAAGAGAATATTTTGTGTAATCAGAGAGAATATCTTTCCAAGATTTCATTTATCTATTAATAGAGAGTTTAAGTTGGAGAAGGAAGCATCGTAATGAATAAAATAAAAATTATTCCGGAAGATATTTTCCATTAAAAAGATAAAAAAAATTAGAGTTATGGAAGATATTTGAGAAGATATCAGTATTGTGTATAAATAGGAGTTGGGGGAGAGCCACTGGAAAGATGAGGGGTTTCGAAGAAAAAATAGGAGTTGGGGGAGAGCCACTGGAGATATGAGGGGGTTCGAAGAAAAAGAAGCTGTAGTTTCACTTTTTTATTATTTTTTCTCTATTTTTCTTCTTTGTAAACACCATTTGAGCAATGAAAAATTATTTTGAGAGTGTTTTAAATATGTAGAGATAAACCCTATCACTGGGACAATGGAGAAAGCTGAATTTCATCAATGTGGTAATTCTAATTAATCTTTATATATTTTTTGCATCGGTAATTAATAGAATTATGATTTTTATTGAATGTTTGTGATTTCAATTGATGAGGCATGCTTAGATTAAGTGTTTTGATGTTCCATGCTTTAGATTTGCGGGCATTACTTTCAAAAATCTACCTTTGGCAATGAATTAGATTCAATGAATTGTTATTAATTGAGCTATAAATTGAACCACATGAGTGTGAGAATTGGTGAAATCCTGAATCCCAGTATCTCTCGGTATTGTTACCATATTTTGTATGCAATTTCTATATTTTTAGTATTTTTGTTTATTAAGTATTAAAACTAAATCTCAACAAGTCTGAGTGAACGAAATCTTATTCACCACTATTAAAATACGATCAATTTTTGGCGCCGCTGCTGGGGAACGGTTGTGGAATATTGTATTTATTCTTTCTTTCTTTCTTAGTATTTTGGCGCCGCCGATGCGGAGTTGTCTTTAGGTTTAGATTTTTTAGATTTTTTTTTAGTTTTTTTTTTTTTTTAATTTTTTTTACCTTGTTCTATTTTACGCTTTTTTGGGTATAGATTTTTGCTATAGGTTTGGATTTTTGATTGAAAAGAAATAAAGCCAAAGATTTTGGTGATTAAAGATTTGGAGCCAAAGCGAAAGCTAAAAAGAACGGAGAAAATCTTTTATTACTTGTACTTTCGCCAAATGGATTACTTTTTATAAATAGAATATCTCTCCAAGAAAAACAGGTTAAATGTCCATTTTAGCCGCAATAAGTCCAGCTTCAGCAGTCCTTTATTTGAATCCATTTGTTTTGTATGTATCAAGAAAGGAAACAAGTCACTTCAGTTGTTGAATGGTCCAACATATATCGGTATCTTTTGTTTGCAATAGTTTACTAACCTGTACATGGCATATAAAATATTATGCCAAATAACTACACTAGTAAAAACTCTGAATTCTCTGTATTATGTTATCAGTATCGTGCCTCAACTTTTATTCTTCATAATTCTTTGTTAAATAAACCAAATGTTCTTGATTTTGCATAGCTTGACATCGTAATGCTTTAACACCTTCTACTTGACTATCCCACTTTTTTCGTGACAACTTTTTAAGCGTAATGCTCTCTGAATAGCTTGAAAAGGAGAGGGTAATTAATACACCACCAACTTTTTTGTTAGGGAACCTATATGGACAATCCTTGTACAATTTATACGTTAGGTTACGAAAGTGTATTTGAGATTGTTTTAACAAGGTAAACCTAGTATTTACCAGAACTGTTCACGAACCGAACTCCAACAAGAACAAGTCTTGTAATCTATATTTCAAGATACGAATTCAACAAGAATGAGACTTGTAGGTCATTTACAGTTGAGATGATACTATCTAGGTTTAGATACGTACAACTTGTGATATTTCAATTATAAAGATAAAACAATATAATGCGGAGAAGAGATAACACAGACCCCAAAGATTTTTGTTAACGAGGAAAACTACATCTTGTAGTTTAACCCAGGGACTTAGTTGATAGACACATTTTTGTGTCTGATTTGTATCAAGTCTCTATAATTGTTTGTGCTCGATTTTGTACTTATTTTGCTATTTTGTGTATTTGCATGTGTTTTCGAGAAATATATACGTAAAAATTGGCTCGAAAAAATGTTAAAGGCACCCAGAGAAATTACTAAAGGCACACCCAGTTGGATAAGGGTGATTGACACAATTTTATGTCTGAATTGTCCTCAGTGTCTGTATTGTTAGTGCTTGATTTTATACTTATTATAGTGTTTTTATGTTGGTTTAGGTGTTTTTGGAGAAGTACACTTATGTGGAAAAAGTTGCTCGAAAAGTGCTTTTCGGACACCCGGAGAAAAATTACTAAAGGCACCCTCACTTTGGATAAGGGGCACCTCAGTTGGGCACCTGCTATTTGCACCTCCGGTTTTGTTAAGGGGAGGTCACCTTCTTCACCTTTGAATTTGGAAATTGGCGGGAAAACTTGGTGTTTTAATGGCAGAATTAGGGTTCGAGTTTTGGTGCTCTTCCGAGGAGACTCAATGGCTGAAACTGATGGCAAGCATCTGTTAGAGCATAACAGGGATAGTAGGAGTGATTTTGTCGATTGAATTTGGCTAGAACTCGAGTTGGAAGGAAATAGAGGTGTGAACTTTTCACGGGTATTTCAGGCAAGATTTTGCTGGAGCTTTGGCCGGATTCAATGAGTTCTTTGGATTGGATATACCCTGTTTCGACTAAACAGGGTTGGTAATCACTCCAGATTCGATAAAACATGGTTTAATTCTTGTGTCAAGCAAAACAGGAGAAGAATATTTACTCGAGGATATCACGGGATTTCTGGTTATGTTTGGGAAGAGTTCTTGTGGCCTGAGCGTGTTTGATACATGCTGGGATGTGTGGAAGAATGTTTGGATGGAGGTTGACTACAACAGATGCATGAAGAAGACAAGAATGGAAAGAAAATATTTCCGAGAATATTTTCTTCACTGCTGAGTAAAAGGAGATTACTATGAGTTATTACACATGACTTTGTTCACCTGTTGAGTATAAATAGCCTCTTGGAGTATCATAGAGGGGGGACGGAGAGTTTGGGAGATTACAGAGCATCACAGAGTCGAGAAAATCAAGTTGTAGAAATCACCACTTCTGCTGCTGTGAAGAACACGGAGAACAAAAGACCCACAGAGACAGTCGTTTATCAACAGTAACAACGACAGAGGGGTGAGGGTCATATGTTACAACATCAGTGACAGTTTACATATATCGTTCTCTGTAACAGCTGGTTTATAACAGAAATAAGTGTTACAAACCCGGTTTTTAATTATTTTCTCCCATATTATCATCCTTGTAAGCACCTTTTGAGCAATGAATTATGTTTTTGAGTGTGTTTGCATCATGAGAAGCTAAACCCATCACTGGGACAATGGAGGAAGATGTTTTTCACCCATCTGGTAATTAAATTAATTCTTTTATAACTATGTGCATAGAATTTAATTGTTTTATGATTCCAATTAACTATTTGTTATTTTGTGTATGTCGCATGCTTAGTTTTGATTACTTTTGATGCGTCATGCTCACAACTTACAACTAATGTTTTATGAAATCTACTTTGGCAAAGAATAGAGTTAATATTTCTTTTATTTTCAGCTATAATTGCCTAGGATTAATTTCTGAACCACTTGAGTATGAAAAATAGTGAAATCCTGAGTCCCAGTAAATTCTTCATCCTGTTACATATTTTGTATATATTTTCTTATTTTTAGTATTTTCATATTTGAGCCTAGAATCAATATCAACAAAGTCCGAGTGAACAACAACCTTATTTACCACTATTCAAAATTCAATCAAAGGGAACCCCAGCTGATAACATCACCTTCCTAGATAATCAGGAAATTCAATAAATGAATGCTTTCATATATGCGTAGCAGATTTGAGCATGGTTAACATGTCAACCACAAACTGTCTAGATTATGTCGAATTAGCTCTTTGGTGTCCAAGTTCTTGGCTGGTATTAGTAATTTAGTATATCAATTTTGGAGTCTCTTTTATCAAATTATATTTAACTATGAGACATACTGTCGATGCACGAAACCTCATGTAGCATAACATTTCGGCACCGTATCATGACACTTAACCCAGTGATAAATGTTGTCGTCTATTATAATAATCCATTGGATCTTCAGAACTCCTACGTCACATATACTACTTAAGACATACCATTGTTGATTTATGTTCTAACCTAGCGATAAGGCAAAGGTAGCACGCCACTACCAAGTATCATAAAGCAGAAGCAGCGAAACATGTGGCTCTTATTCATCTCACCACCTCTCCCATGGCATGTCAAACAAACCTTACAATTACTGAGAAGAATTAAGTTAACTTGCGTGCTCGATTTAGGTTTTCTAATCTATTCTCTGTTTCAGAAGACGCAACCATGTTTACATGATCTAGTATACCCTAATTTTTTTTTTGTTAATTTGGAGTTAATAAAGCAATAAAGCAATGGTTGAGTAATAATGCAAGTGTTTCAGTTGCCAAGATAATCAGGAATTCGACATGGTCTAAACTGAATGATTTCATATATGACATAGAAGATTTGAGCATGGTTAACTTGTCAACCACAGACTGTCCAGATGGAAATTGAGTACACAATTACAATGTCGAATTAGATCTTTGGTGTCCGATTTCTTGTCTGGTATTAGTAATTTAACATATTAATTTTGGAATCAGACCTACTGTCGATGCACGAAACCTCATGTAGTATTTTTTTGGAACAGTATCATAACTCTGTTGTAACCCAGTAATAAATAATGTTTCCGCCTATTATAATAATCCGTTGGATCTTCAGAAATCCTACGTCACATATACTACCTATAACATATCAGTGTTGATTGATGTTCTAACCTAACAATAAGGCAAAGGTAGCACACCATTACCAAGTATTATAAAGCGGAAGCAGCGAAACATGTGTCTCTTATTCATCTCACCACCTCGCCCATAACATGTAAAACAAACCTTACAATTCCTGAGAAGAGTTAAGTTCGCTTCCCTGCTCGATTTAGGTTTTCTAATGTATTCTCTGTTTCAGAAGATGCAACCATGTTTATGGGATCTAGTATACCGAAAAAAAATATCTATTGATTTAGGGTCAGGCGGAGAAGAAAAGTACCTATACCAAGAGATAGAGACGGGTAAGAAAAGAATAAGCTTAGTGGTGGAAGAGACATGGCTAATTGGGTCAGATCCATTGTCGTGACTATGCCAATGGTAATCCTTGCCGTCCAAAATTCCAAACAATCTCAGTCACTCTTTGACCCATATGCATATACACCACCTTTCTTAGACTATTCATATAAACCAAAAAACCAACTTTATATTGAGCAATATCACTTATTATATCCAACTGATTTTATATTAATTTTATCATATATGTATACCAATATTTATTATTAATCTTTGATTACTAATATACTGCTCTAAACCATTTATTACAAACTTGGGGATCTATATATATATATATATATATATAACACATATACAATATTTTTGCTATATTTACGAATGTAAATATGTTCTACTCTTTTACATTAAAATGGACTATAAAATTTTGATCTAACATGTGGTTCGACTTTTGAAAATAATAAACAAATTTTTGTGTTTTTCTCATCATAATTTTGTTTTTCTTAGTAGATAATTTTTTTCTTTATTTATTGTTATATTATACTAGTCGGAGGAATATTTTGTTTTGGTAGATATATGATTCGATCCTTACGATCAAGTTCACACAAGGCCTTTTTAAATACAAGATCGGCTTTGAGGAGATGAGATGTATTTACTAAAATCACCTTTTGCTCACTTTTAACAAAAATCATACTAGCAAAGGAAAAAAAAACTTTCAGAAACCTAAAAAAGAAAAGTCAAACCAAAAAAAACTTTTAGAAACCTTTTGCTCCATTTTTCTCCTCTCTCATGTGTACGACTGCTTCTCTCTCTTTAAGTCCCGACTGTTGCCAAAGTTTATAGTCGTTACTCCTTGTCCTTTGCTTATCGTATTTTGTCCCTTTCTCGCCGGTTTTTTACACCAGAAGTTTTCATGAATCTTTCCTGATCTTCTTCTTCATCCTTTACGATCTTCTCCCTATCTTTGCTTTTGTTAAATTTCTTCGTTCGTCTAGTCTTCGGTATCTTTCTCAATCTCCTGGCACCATGGATCACAACAATCACAAACATCATTGTCTTTGCAATTGCATTACTAGTACTCACAGAGGAATCATCAGCAACAACAACATCATCAACACCTCTTAAAATAACAATCTCACAAGTACTGACAAGATAAATCGATCAGCAACAAACACGCGCAGTCTCAAAGAAACAATCAATACCATCACCAACATTGGAAAGGAAAGTATCATATTTGAATCCTTAGTCCCATATAACTGCAATCCTAAATACTTCTCTAACTGCAATTCCAACAGTAATCCTATCAATAATATAAACAAATTTCAAAAACCAATCTCGATCCCTTTACTCGCTCATGATTTCACCATGTACCACATATACCTCTTCAGAAAACCCCCCAATGACTTTCAAAACCCTGAGAAACCTATCTTCCTCATCTCTCATCCTCCTTACTTCTTAAACCATGCTCTATTGAATAAATATTTGGGAAAAAAGGCCCTAACTTTTCTCAACCCCCACAATTATAACCACCATTTTAGCCCAAAAATATCAAAATCCAAATTGAAAACCTCTATCTAATATTTATCTTGGGATACCTAATTTACTCTGCAACAGAAGTTCTAGTAATATTAATATTCTAAGGACTAAAGTTCTCAGGTGTGATCTTCCTTTGCCCAATTTCTTCATTGTTCTACTAAATTTTGCTTACCCTATATCTGATGATTTTAAAGGCATGAATTCTAATACCCCTAGTCATTGTAGGATACCTAAACATATAATTTGCATAATTTTATCTAATCAATGGTATTATATCCAAATTATCATAAATAAAACCACCAAATTATATAATTTTATCATACGCATATATCATTTCATAATATCCACGAAAACACATTCCATAGGTCTTAATATTCAAAAAAAAAAACTAAAAAGAAAACAAAAAAAAAGCGAACTGTCTGAAATCCTTAGCAAAAAACTCAGTAATACTACTCCCCTTCTTCATATAGCCCTGCATATTACCTGCTTAGACGGAATTTGGCCTGCGTGGTCCACCATTTCGCATTTTTTGGCTTCCTCGCAACACCTGCCTCCTAGTGCTTATCCTCGCATTTTTTGGTACGCCTATTCTTTTCCCTTGCAGGAGGATATGCTGGCTTTGGTGCTAGTCCTGGATTACCTTGATTTGGTGGCTTCATTTATTGGCCCTGATCAGGTGGATTCACCTCTCCATACCCAGCTTGTGCTATGGCTACTACTTCATCCGCAACCCGCCCTACAACTGGACACAACATATCAAGATGAGGAAAAACAATTGGCTGGGGAGGAACGAGAATTATGGAAATCCTGCGAATCTCGGATCTCATAGGTGCTAGCATGACATTGGAATAAAAATCTTGGCGTGCACTATCAGTAAAAACTTATCTATCCCCAACAAGTACTACACCCTCATTTTCAACAAACTGACCAAGTTGAGGATGAGTTGTGTACACCACCCAATCCTATGTTGTGCTCCATGCATGACCAGTTTCACTACTTACATATACTGGTATAGATATGTCTTCTATACTCCCAGTAGGCACATCAAAACCATTTCCATCACCACCACTTCCTGTCTCGATCTCACTATTCTGGAATATAACTCTGCTACTACTACCATTACCTACGTCATACACACTATTCTGAAACACACCTCGACCTACAATTTCAGAACCATCTTTTCTCTGGATATTCGCATGTTCAACCTATTAGTCAATTATAAAACAACTACGATTAATTTAACCATTGAACAATGTAACGAAACCTCTTACCTGAGTTTGGAATGGAATGCTAGATCTTCGTTGCGCCATAACTGTCCCGCAACCTGGAGGGATCTGATCATACATTTGCTCCAATTTCAACCTACGATTATACCGCAAATTCTTCAATGCCAATTGAAATTGCGAGTATAGTTTATTGCTTCTCGACCATTGGGAAAATCAATTTCATAAGGCAAACTCGAGATTGGGTAATTGGGGTTATGTCAATTCAAAGTATGCTCCTCCAGTATCTCAGGTATCTCCTCAACAATCCCACCTTCACTATAAATCACCCGAGGCATGATCTCTAAAAAAAGCTAAAAATGGAAAGTTGTGTTCTCTAGTTTCTTTCTGAGTTGGAAAATGAAAGAAAATGAAGAGTTGGTTTTTCAATAGTATTTTTATATCTCAGAGGATAGTAAAGGACTCACTCTTCCTATCGTCAATATTTAAGGACCCTCCTCTCATTATATTCTCCCTTTATAAGGTATATATGTCAGACATCTCTCAATTCAGTTATGTCATTAGATTGTAAGGGACATAACTATGATTATTACCTATCTTTGAAAAGGTGCATTATATGTTATGAAACACTTGGCAAACCTATACTGCATGCGTCTTACTGCATAACCGCTCTAATAACTACCATAGCACACGAATCTTTCAGTCATGCACACCCATCTGGTTCCATAGTGAAAATACCAGGCCCAAAACCCTTTCTCTGGGAAAAAATGTTATTAGAATGTTTGACAAAGAAAACCCACACTTTCTGACCTATTTCATCTCCGTTACTGGTCAACGTGACATCAACGATTTATCTCTCTCCAATCACAAGAATATCAAGTCTAAGGTACGTAATTTAACGATTTTACTACAAAATAAATTTAAAGCACAAGCGAAAAAATTCCAAACCATAGGTATGCTAATACTCTCTAAGCATGCTCACCCACCACATATGGCCATCACTGTCGACTACCCCTTTAAACTCTATACTAATAAAAATATTCAACACTTACATAGTTCCATGTGGTAGGTCAAATAAAACTATCGGGATGAATCAAGGAACAACTAAACCTTATATTTTAATATCACAAAGACTGTTTTTGATCAAAAACATCAGAAAAAATTATATGGGAAAGAAAGAGAAGTGAGCTCAAAAACAAACCATCCACTACTAATATCAGCTCAGCCACTCTGTACAGAAAAAGTAAAAATATTATGATAACTATGACCATCTTCTGTCAACCTTGGAGCCAATGCCACTGTTTGTGGGTAAAAACTGTTTCTGCTAGTTTTGGTAATTTGGGTGTGTGGATGAGAAACGAGTCTAAACCTAAAATAAATTCACTGCACGGGAGTACTTTTAGATTCGACAGATCAATATGTACAATCCTGGCCTAAACCAAGAAATGGTCATTCCACTCTTGCTTCGGTCATAAAGTGAAGGAGAAGGGTTGGTCTTAGGGAGGTAAGCGAAGAAGGTGTACCTATTTTATGACTTGTATCAGAATTTGGAACTGTCTTGCGGAATGAAAGCTATCAGTTCTTTGGTATTTTTCTGGATACTGTGTTGTTGTACTCACCAAAACTTGTCGTTTGGTGGAAATAGATGAAACCTATTTATACAAGTCATAATAGAACGAACTCTGGTCTCGTAGGAAGTGGGAGTAATTGAGTGATGGAAGAGTGGAGTAATATATAACCGCTAGAAACCACGCTTCCAAGATGAAGGAAGAGGATTTGTTTACACCCATTACTTTTTTCCACCACTAACTGCCTTGTTTCCTGAAACTTTATTTTAATGGGCGTGTTGCACGCCGCAAGCTGTAAACCGCCAGACCAATACCCTGATGAGTATCCCCCAGTTTGTGACATGTTTGATGTCTCGAGTGTTTTCATGGAAAATGTGTAGCAGTCTTCTACGTGTGGCAAGTCAAATTCAAGATACTTGCAACAAAAAAATAACATGTGATGTTATTAGGCTCGTCTTGGCTGGTCGCCTAAAACTTTCCACAGCCTATCAATTCCGTGGCGAACTTGGACGGCTGAGATTGTGACTCATGAGAAAGGGTAGTCATTGATTATGGCCACATCCTGTTGGTGCCCGAAAATATCATAGTGGCGCCATTGGCACGATGTTGCAAGTGGCGCCTGACGTAGCCATGGCCGTCATATTTGGAACATTGTTGTTGGACTCAAATGTGGTGTGGCAACATCAGTTCCAGTTGCCATATCAGTCCCAATGTTCTGTGGAACATTATTTGGCTTGGTTGGCGTAGCAACTTCGCCTAAGTAGGGTTTGGCATGCCGAAACCCTAACTAGCACATGCGGCACGTGGCATGTGACCGTGGAACAATGGCGTTTTGTGCAAGTGATTCCAGAGCCACGCCAGAGGAACCATAGCCAGGCCATCATGTGGAAATGGCCACAAGAGCAAGTATTTCCACGAATGTCTATGGTATGGCGCCTTTATTAGGGTTTCCTAAGTACGCACGGATTGTGGCATGTTGTGGGGCCAAAAGTGGCATAATTTACACCACGACTGGAAATTAGGGTTTCATCCATTACCACTAGAGAAAGGTCGTGCTACTGGTTAGGAAAACCACGTTGAAGTCTGTTATGGCGTTGGCTCCGAACAGAAGGTGGGTTGGCACATAGGTGCGCTATTCATGGCTCGTTGGTGCATTTGGCATGCTACTACGGTAAAGTGGCACGTTTGGCATGACCGCTTGGCATGCTTGTTTGGCATGCGCGTTTGGCATGCTTGTTTGGCATGCTCGTTTGGCATGTCATTGGCATGTTGGCGCGGGCGCTGGATTTGTGAAGCCAATTTGGTATGGCGGCCACTTGACGCAATTCCACATCTCTTAATGTTTTGGAAGGTTTAGAGCAGCGTGATTGGTCAATAAAAGAGAGGGAGGCCAAGCATGGGCATGGCCACACTTCTAACGTGGGTGTGGCAAGTTTAAAGCGACCTGATTGGTCGATGGGAAATAGGGCCGACAAGTATGGGCCCAGCCACAACTTATGTACGTGTGGCGGATTTAAGGCGACCTGATTGGTCGAGGGAATAGGGCCGGTTTTGGCGACATGGGGCATGGCCAATGGAAAATGGCGCCGGATAGCCTAAGGCATGGCCACGCCTCCCTTTGCTTCTTCTCCTATTCTGCGGCTCCTTTATCTCTTGTTTTCTGATTATGGGCAAGATTTTGCACCTACTAATCCATGATGGATTAATTACCTAGTTTTCCTAGGCTTAATTTCGACGGGCAAGGTATGATATACTGCGCAAGGCGCAAAACCCTAATTTTGCAAATTAGTCAGGGTAATATCTGGATCTTGTGAATTATCACAAAATTGATTGAATTATATGTGTTGACACAGAGTTCTTTAAGTTCATTGCCAGAGAGCAGTGCGCTTTGTGATTGAATACTTTATGCAAAGACCTTATCCTTGATACTTGGAAATCCGTGCTACTCTGCTACGAGTGAACACAAATTTTCATGCCATATCAACATTAAGGGTTCAGTCGGGGAACATAGCACATAAGGCATTCAAAGGAACTTATATTAAGTGAATAATACAGGAAAAGTGCCAGAATTTACAGAATATCTGGGATTATTGCTACGTGCACAATTCTGGACAAATTTCATGAGAAAATATTGAGTTGCTCAATAAATGCGCCAGTAAAGAGGTTGAACACTCATCACTTTTACATGACTCTGTTTCTTTGCAGAATGATGGCACATTAAATGCAGGGTTTTACAAATTTTTCTTTGAACTAAGAACCACCATCAACATTAATTCCCCTGCTTAGCACGTAACAGTGGCCTTGTTGCGGGTTAAGCATGATCTGGTGACATACAAGAATAAAAATCGAAAATGCAAGTCATGAAAAGATTTCCACGAAAATTCGACTAACCTTTGGCAGGAGACACAAGCAATCTATGATCCTTGTGTTGACGACTTGGCGTACTTCTGGCTCGTATATAGGGTGTTGGTGCTTGGCGTTGCAACTTTTTCCACGGAGTGTTGATGCTGGCGCTGCAACTTTGGCCACGGGACGATGCAGGTTGAGCGTCTGGTGTGCTGGCGGCTTGGGACGTTGGCGTTGATTGGGCGTGACTGAATCCAAAGTGGATTCCTTTTCCTACCCAAACTCCCAAGGTGTTGTGCATATATAAAGGGTGTTACACGTCCTTTTATCCTTGCTTCGTTGGCTTCGCTTTTGCGGTGGAGAGATTCTTTCCGTCAGCAGCCCAGGTGAGTCAATCATCCAAGATAAATAAGTATCTAATCAGCTGATATCCCGTATCTAGATCCTTCATGTACGGCAGGTAGAGAGTTTTATTTTTCAGGTTTCATCAGTTTGTGTAATATAAAAGAGCACTTCGAGCTTTTGTTTTTATATCGATCACCAAAGGATTGCGTTCATCCCCTTTTAGATATTGCTCCATATCTTCTTGCAGTTTTCCTTTTGTCTCCTTTCATCACATAGGTCATTGATGTAGACATAATGTTTTCCTGCAGCATATGATGGGAACTCCTGATGGTTATTCTTCGGAATTTTTTTTTGAAGTTGAAAAACCCAAGGTTTCTGCACGTGAGGAAGTATTGAACAAAATCGATCCTTTGTTTCGTGAAGTCGGACGGATCATACAAGGTATGCCTCTCTCTCATATACGCATTGTTCGGACGCGTGCTCAAGCTTTCATGGCTTCGGTCAATATGGAAGAAAATTGGAGACATGATGAAGCGTCCCAATGTGTTAAGGCGCGTCAACCTGACGAAACGTCTCAGCAACCTAGTACCAGGGCCGAAAGGTTCGCCGTTCGAATGAAACGGCGTAGGGTCGAACATAAGACACCTCCAGGCGGGGTAAATTTGATTACCCTGTTCATAACGGTATCGTAATCCTTGACTCTGATGTTGACGAACCGGAGTATCCTCAAGAAGTTGTTGGAGCAGTTTCTGAGGGAGACGTCGGTACGGCCCACGAGAAGGAAAATAAGACGGATTCTGGAGAGGGTGAAGCAATTGAGGATGCTGTTGAAGAGGCCACTAGAGAAGACGCTGAGGCATTCATCGGAGAGGATGCCGAAGCAAGCACTGGAGCAGGCTTTGGAGAGGATGCAATAACTGAGGATGCTGAGGTAGTCGCTGGATCGGCTTCCGGAGGTGATGTCTGCTTCCGTAGAGGGTGTTGGAGCAAGTGTTTAAAGGAACCCTAGTAGAGGCGTTGTTGACACTGGAGTTAATATTGACAACTAGTTTTCCTATTTTGTGATTTCCTTCTGTAGAGAAAACAATCTTTTCGTAGCTTGTAGATGTTTTTGATACTTCGATTTTTTTTTGTCCACGTGAATGGATCCATGCTTCACCGAGTAATATTCTTTCATTTATGTTGCTTTGATAATTTCATATCTTCAATTGGATGAATGAATAAAATCCCCCGAAAGAATCTTAAAAACCCCTTTTTGCGAAAAACGAATTTTTCATTCATCCGGAGCGATTCAGCAGATAGGAAGCCAAATCACATAAATAACGTAGCAGTATTCTCTTCGTTTAGCTACTTCCATAGCAACGCTCCGCCGTTGGCAACATTAACTCAAAACAGGGAAGAAACAGTGGCAATAGTTAAGGATTTGACCAACCTTTTAATGGATCTTCCCTTGCAAATTATACCGGACGTTCGTGACATGCCGCCTAGGTATGAAGAAATGTGAGCAAGCTGGGAAGCACGTCGTGGGTGGAAGTCGAGGCCAGATGCTCTTGAAGGAAGGTGTCCGTGCCGTCACTTGATGATCTTCTTCCTTGCATATTCCCTTCTTCAGTATTTTTTTTGACTAAGATATTTCGTGTAGGGTTTCCAATTGATGGGTAATGCCTCTGTGAGGGTTTGGATTTACTTGGTATTTTTCCTTTAAGATGATTCAGGAAAACTTATTTTTTAAGGAAAGATGCTCTTAATTGAAATTGAAACCCTAATTATGAATGCAAGCTGTGAATCATTTTTAGAGGAATTACAAATATCGCATGAAAGAGGAAATTGGTGAAGGAAATACTAAAAGGAAAACGCTGGAGGAGAAGGTAGCATAACGTTTTAGGTATTGAAGGGATTGAGCCATCGTGAGTGAATTATCACGCCTTCCAATTTGTCGGCATTGATGAGTTTGCAGTAACCACCTAAGATAACATCTTCCACCAGGTATGGCTCGTCTTCCTTTTCTGTAGGCGAATCAGGTTGAGCGGTTACCTTCACCGTTACATCTCCAACTTGAAACGTGGTCACCTTGACTACCATGTCTCCAATTTGAAACGGGTTTGGGCGTTGTACAACCACTTGGTTCTTGAGATCGTTATTTTTGACTAAGGCATCTTCTAAATTTTTTACGAAGCACTTGAAAGGCCCAGCACCCCATTCACATCTCTTAGTGACTATGGCCGAGAGGAGAGGTGACTGGGTGCAGAAAGGGTTGTTCAATAAGACTTACTTGTGTTCGGAATCTACGGATGAACGTCGACGGGCTTTCTCCAGATAATTGAGTTACATTGGTAAGTTGTTGATACGACAACATGTAATATTCAGGGTTGGATGGCTTGTTGGAAATTCTTTCGGGTATTGACACCGGCAGAGGGGATACTCTTAATTTTGCTTTATTGCCACGAGCACCCCATAATCATGTCATAATTTGGGCATTCTTTGACAATGTGAAATTTGTCGTGCGTTAAAGCATCTCCCACCTTGATTTCGAGATTGATGTAGCCGTAAGCGTTCATTTCTTCTCCTTCCGGGTTTTTGACCACAATTGGGGTGAGTAACCTCTTGCTTTGAAACCCCCGCAGATCTCAAAGTCTTGACGGTAACAATGTTGAATTCATAGGCCGCGTAGATTAGTGCGTTATCGAACTCGACATCCTTCAGGTGAGAAGTAGTCAGCAATCCCCAGTTGCACTTTCCAACGGTGTTTCCCGAGAGAGGTTGGGATTTGGGAGCATTTTCTTTGACAAAAAAGAGTCGCCTGCCCTACACGATGCGGTTGAGGGCTGTAAATATATCTTGACGCTGCGCTTTGGAGAAATAGAGGATTTCACACACACGCTGCATCATGGACTGCACTGTCTTGTGGACAGAGTCCCCAGAAAGCATACATCTCATGACTGGAAGGGGATCTCTGTCCCTCATTGCCTAATTGAAGTTCTCCCGCCTCCACCTTCTCCTTTAAAATACGTTTCAATCTATTGCATTCATTGGCCGGGTGATGGACGAACCTGTGGTAACGATAATACTTGGGATTCGCCATTTCCTCTTCAGTTGGCGAACGCCTGATAGGAGGCAGCTTGATGGCATCATCTTGAATCCACTCCTCCAATAGTTAAATTACTTCTTCGATTGGGAATGGGAAATCCAAGGCGGCTTCTCCGGCTTCTTGGTGTTGCACAAGAGCTTTGGCCGCGACTTTCCGAGATGGAGCCGCCTGATGTGCTGGTGCTGCACGCTTGGGTTGTTGTTCTGCCGCTGGATCTTTCCTTTTTCCTCCTTCACTCACCATGCTTACAGAGGGGCCAGTGTTATATTGCTTGTTGATGAGGCGTATGTTTCCTCGAGTTTCGCGTGCGTCTTCACCTTTGGTCGGCCTGATTCTTTCTAACAATGCTGGTGTTGTTGTTGCCGACCGCTTATCGGCTTCATGAAGTTCAGAGAACGTCTGTAAGCGTAGATTCTCCAATAAGGCGCGGTAAATGGGAACCATTCCATTGATGCAAGACTCCACCAATTGTTGCTCAGTCACGTTTGGGTCGTGACAATCCAGTGCCTGAATTCTGAATCATTTGACGTAATCATTTGGATGTTCATTGTTTCGTTGGAACATCCTTCAAGTCTGAAAAGGTGATTTTCTCAGACACAAAGAAAGACTTCTTGTATAAAGTTGCAACCATTTCACATCAGTTGGATATGCTGTTTGGTGCAATGTTTTTGTACCAGGTGTACGCTCTTCCAGTAAGTCACTTTGAAAATTCTTTCAAGCGGAGGACATGATTGAATCCACTCCTCCAATAGTTAAATTACTTCACGCGCATTACCAGTGCCGTCATAAAGGGGAGAAGAATATCCCCTCGGAAGAGGAACTCTTTGGACATCATGAGGATACGAGGGTTGATGTTGGTGCATGTCCATCGGGTTTTCTCTGTCTCGATTTCGTAGAAGTCGTTCCAAATCTTCACGTGTAATGAAATTGGATGGCTGATTCCTTTACAATGGGCGGGCCTCTTCATCTACAAGAGTGCGCCCTGCTGAGGTACTGGCGCCGGGGGTATTAAAAGTGCTCCTCATTGGCTCTGATCGGTGTGGTTCATGCGGTAACCGCTCCTTTAGTGTATTTAGGAAAGTAAGTACCTCTTTCTGAGTTGAAGCCATGTCTGTCTAAGCCTTAGCAAGGACTTCCTGTCTTTCCATCAAATCAACAATGGTGACAGAGGGTTGGCCTCTTCTGGTTCCTCCAGTCTCTCGTCCCGATGGTGGAGTGGCGGCGACTCTGGTGATAACTAGGGGCGTCACGCTTGAAGAAATATTAGGGGTGGCGGCAGCGGCTCTAGACCTGGTGATCAGAGGTGTAACGCCTGAGGGAATGCTTCCTGTGCCCCTGGTGTTGATTATGCTGACAGGTTGTACATTGATGCCACTCGAAGGGACGTTGATACCAATGACGTTCTCAGCGCTGGTGGCATCAGGGCTTGTTGTTGATCCGGATCTGATCTCTACCATCTTGAAATTGGGATTGAAATTGAAAATTGAAATTGCAACCAAGAGATTAATCTCCCAATGTGGTCGCCAGTTGTTTATGGGTAAAAACTGTTTCTGTTGGTTTTGGTAATTTGGGCGTGTGGATGAGAAACAAGTCTAAACCTAAAACAAATGCACTGCACGGGAGTACTTTTAGATTCGAGAGATCAATCTGTACAATCCTGGCCTAAACCAATAAATGGTCGTTCCAGTCTTTCTTTGGTCACCAATTGAAGGAGAAGGATTGGTCTTAGGGAAGGAAACGAAGAAGATATTGAGACCAGAATGGTTAATTCTGAAGGTGTGCTATTTTATGACTTGTATCAGAATTTGGAACTGGCTTGCGGAATGAAAGCTATCAGTTCTTTGATATGTTTCTGGATACTGTATTGTTGTTCTCACCAAAAATTGTCGTTTGGTGGAAATAGGTGAAACCTATTTATACAAGTCATAATAGAACGCACCATGGTCTCGTAGGAAGTGGAAGTAATTGAGTGATGGAAGAGTGGAGTAATATGTAACCTCCAGAAACCACGCTTCCACGATGAAGGAAGCAGATTTGTTTACAACCATTACTTTTTGCCACCACTAACTGCCCTGTTTCCTGACACTTTATTATAATGGGCGTGTTGCACGCCGCACGCTGTAAACCTCCATACCAATACCCTGATGAGTATCCCCCAGTTTGTTACATGTTTGATGTCTCGATTGTTTTGGTGGAAAATGTATAGCAGTCTGCTACGTATGGCAAGTCAAAGTCAAGAAACTTGCAGCAGGAAAATAGCATGTGATGCTATTAGGCTCGTCTTGGCTGGTCGCCTAAAACTTGCCACAGCCTATCAATTCCGTGGCGAACTTGGACGGCTGAGATTGTGACTCATAAGAAAGGGTAGCCATTGATTATGGCCACATCCTGTTGGTGCCCGACAATAGCACAGTGGCGCCATTGGCACATGTCAATGGCGTAGTGGCGCTTTTAGCGCATAATAGTGGCATGGTGACATGGTTAGCGCATGCAAGTGGAATGATGTTGCAAGTGGCGCCTGGCGTAGCCATGGCCGTCAGATTTTGCACATTGGTGTTGGACTCAAATGTGGTGTGGCAATATCAGTTCCAGTTGCCATATCAGTCCCAATATTCTGTAGAACATTATTTGGCTTGGTTGGCGTAGAAACTTTGCCTAAATTAGGGTTTGGCATGCCGAAACCCTAATTAGCACATGCGGTATGTGGCATGTGACCGTGGCACAATGGCGTTTTGTGCAAGTGATGCCAGAGCCACGCCACAGGAACCATAGCTAGGCCATCATGTGGAAATGGCCACATGAGCAAGTATTGTCATGAGTGGCTATGGTGTGACGCCTTTATTAGGTTTTCCTAAGTCCTCACGTCTCGTGCCATGTTGTGGGGCCCGAAGTGGCATAATTTATGCCACGACTGGAAATTAGGGTTTCATACATTACCACTAGAGCAAGGTCGTACTACTGGGTAGGAAAACCACGTTGAAGTCTGTTATGGCGTTGGCCACGAACAAAAGGTGGGTTGGCACGTAGGTGCTCTATTCATGGCGCGTTGGCGCGTTTGGCGTGCTACTACGGTAAAGTGGCACGTTTGGCATGTGCGCTTGGCATGCTTGTTTGGCATGCGCGTTTGGCATGCTCGTTTGGCATGCCATTGGCATGTTGGCGCGGGCGCTGGATTTGTGAAGCCAATTTGGTATGGCGGCCACTTAACGCAATTCCACATCTCTTAATGTTTTGGAAGGTTTACAGCAGCGTGATTGGTCAATAAAAGAGAGGGAGGCCAAGCATGGGCATGGCCACACTTCTAACGTGGGTGTGGCAAGTTTAAAGCGACCTGATTGGTCGATGGGAAATAGGGCCGGCAAGTATGGGCCCAGCCACAACTTATGTACGTGTGGCGGATTTAAGGCGACCTGATTGGTCGAGGGAATATGGCCGGTTTTGGCGACATGGGGCATGGCCAATGGCAAATGGCCGGATAGCCTAAGGCATGGCCACGCCTCCCTTTGCTTCTTCTCCTATTCTGCGGCTCCTTTATTTCTTGTTTTCTGATTATGGGCAATATTTTGCACCTACTAATCCATGATGGATTAATTACCTAGTTTGCCTAGGCTTAATTTCGACGGGCAAGGTATGATATACTGCGCAAGGCGCAAAACCCTAATTTTGCAAATTAGTCAGGGTAATATCTGGATCTTGTGAATTATCACAAAATTGATTGAATTCTATGTGTTGACACAGAGTTCTTTAAGTTCATTGCCAGAGAACAATACGTTTTCTGGTTGAATACTTTATGCAAAGACCTTATCCTTGATACTTCGAAATCCGTGCTACTCTGCTGCGAGTGAACACAAATTGTCATGTCATATCAACATTAAGGGTTCGGTCGGGGAACATAGCACGGAAGGCATTCAAAGAAACTTATATTAATTGAATAATACAAGCAAGGTGCCAGAATTTACAGAATATCTGGGATTGTTGCTACATGCACCATTCTGGACAAATTTCATGAGAAAATATTGAGTTGCTCAATAATGTGCCAATGAAGAGGTTGAACACTCATCACTTTTACATGGATATGTTTCCTTGCAGAATAATGGCACATTAAATGCAGGGTTTTACAAATTTATCCCTGAACTAAAAACCACCATCAACAGCCACCAAACAAGAAGAGTGGCACTAAAGAAAAAGTACTGGAAATGGAGCACCTGGCAGATATGACTACAATCAATCTTGTGGGAACCAATTGTTTCTTGAAGGTTGAGGTAAAATCCATAACCCTCTTCTTGAAATTTTACATTAATTCTAAAATTATACAAATCTATCTGACCTTTACTCTCATATGCCTTACTGACACAACTTGCACTACTTTTACCCATTACTATAAACTGTGCAAAACTCACACATACACCACTATAAGCATATGCATCAATGATAGTATCAGTTATCTCATTTTCATATTTGTTTATCCTAGGGTTTCATATTTTTGGCAATTCTTTACAGTCATGACATGGAACTGCCAAGGGATAGGAAAACATAACACCAGTAGAAACCTAAATAACATTCTAAATAAGAAAAACCCTGACTTAAACTTTATATCTGAGACCAAACAACAATTCAAAAACCTTAAGCCTATATTGAATAAAATGGGAGTCACCAATTACTGGTTTGTGGAACTAAGAGGGAAGGTTGACACTTCCGGAGGGCTGGCTCTAGCCTGGAAAAATAATACCAACCTCTCAATCTTGGACTTTTCTAGTAATCATATTAGTGTCATCATTACTCCTTGCAATAGCAACCCCTAGTTCTTTACAGGTTATTATAGCAGTCCTTACAGCAGTAAAGAAAAGTTGGACTTCTAGAAAATTATAGAACAAACTGAGAAGGTTAACACTTTACCATGGCTCATTACGGGAGATTTCAACTTGGTCCTTCATGATTATGAAAAGTATAGTCAACCCCCCATTGATTCTTCTGAAGCTAAGTTGTTCTTGAAGAAAATTGAGGAAGCCAATCTAACTGATCAGGGCTTTACTGAATGTCCTTTCACCTGGACTAACAGAAGAATGGGTACTCTTCTTATTGAGCAAAGACTTGACAGAGGTCTAGCAACTGATTCCTGGATAGATATCTTTCCCAATAGTACCATTTCAAATATACCATCCATAGGGTCTGATCACAATCCTATACTTCTCAATACCAATCCCATATAGAAATCTGACCAAATCCCCTTCAAATTCTTTGGCCCATGGCTCGATCACCAAGACTGCAGTGACATTGTTGCTGAATGCTGAATCAAGAGACACTTAGGATCCCCTACTTTTACTATAGCAAGGAAATTGAAAGAAGTCAAAGTTAAAGTTAAGATTTGGAACAAAGTTGTGTATGGTAACACTAAAACCAACCTGGAGGAGAGTCTTCAACACCTTGAATGGATCACTAAGAACCAGTTTGATATAAATAGGAAATGCCATTAAAGAAGCTAAGAGAATAGTGGATCGAGCATTGGAAAGATATCCGAGAAAGCTTCTGGAAAACCAAAAGCAAGGATCAATTTATTAAGTTGGGGGATAGAAACACTGGTGTTGATGGTGGTTTTTAGTTCAGGGCCAAATTTTTAAAACCATGCATTTAATGTGCCGTCATTCTGCAAGGAAACGGAGCCATGTAAAAGTGATGAGTGTTCAACCTCTTCACTGGCGCATTTATTGAGCAACTCAATATTTTCTCATGAAATTTGTCCAGAATGGTGCAAGTAGCAACAATCCCAGATATTCTGTAAATTTTGGCACCTTTCCTGTATTATTCAATTAATATAAGTTCCTTTGAAAGCCTTTTGTGATATGCTCCCCGGCTGAACCCTTAATGTTGATATGGCATGACAATTTGTGTTCACTCGCAGCAGAGTAGCACGAATTTCCAAGTATCAAGGATAAGGTCTTTGCATAAAGTATTCAATCGGAAAGCATATTGCTCTCTGGAAATGAACTTAAAGAATTCTGTGTCAACATATAGAATTCAATCAATCTTGTAATAATTCACAAGAATCAGATGTTACCCTGACTAATTTGCAAAAATTAGGGTTTTGCGCCTTGCGCAGTATATCAGACCTTGCCTGTCGAAATTAATCCTAGTAAAACTAGGTAATGAATCCATTATGGATTATTAGGCGCAAAATCTTACCCAGAATCAGAAAGCCAGAGCCAAGTGAGGTGGAATTGCATCAACTGTTCGCCATGCCAAATTGGCTTCACAAAGCCAACGACCGCACCAACATGCAAATGGAATACGAGCATGCCAAACGTGCCACTTCACCGTAATAGCACGCCAAACGCGCCAACGCGCCATGAATAGCGCACCTACGTGCCAACCCACCTTCTGTTCGTGGTCGACGCCATAACAGACTTCAACGTGGTTTTCCTAGCCAGTAGCACGACCTTGCTCTAGTGGTAATGGATGAAACCCTAATTTCCAGTCGTGGCATAAATTATGCCACTTCGCGCCCCACAACATGCCACGAGCCATGCGGACTTAGAAACCCTAATAAAGGCGCCATACCATAGCCACTCGTGGAAATACTTGGTCCTGTGGCCATTTCCACATGATGGCCTGGCTATGGTTCCTTTGGCGTGGATCTGGCATCGCTTGTCAAAACGTCGTTGTGCCACGGTCTCATGTCGCATGCCGCATGTGTTAATTAGGGTTTTCGGCATGCAAACCCTAATTTAGGCAAAGTTGCTACGCTAACCAAGCCAAATAATGTTCCACAGAACATTGGTATTGATGTGGCTACTGGAACTGATGTTGCCAGACCACATTTGAGTACAACACCAATATGCCAAAATCTGGCGGCCATGGCTACGCCAGGCGCCACTTACACCATTGTGCTACTGGCATGCGCTGACTATGCCAACCATGCCACCGTGCCACCAGCATGTGCTAAAAGCGCCACTACGCCGTTAACATGTATCAATGGCGCCATTGTGCTATTGACAGGCGGCATTCGTTTCCTTCATCGTGGAAGCGTGGTTTCTGACGGTTACACATTACTCCACTCTTCCATCACTCAATCACTCCCACTTCCTACGAGACCAGGGTGCGTTCAATTATGACTTGTATAAATAGGTTTCACCTATTTCCACCAAAGAACAAGCTTTTGGTTAACAACAACATAGTATCCAGAAAAACACCAAAGATCTGATAGCTTACATTTTGCAAGCCAAATCCAAATTCTGATACGAGTCATAAAATAGCCACATCTTCGGAATTAACCATTCTGGTCTCAGCACCTTATTCGCTTCCCTCCCTAAGACCAACCCTTTCCTTCACTTTGTGACCGAAGCAAGACTGGAACGGCCATTTCTTGGTTTAGGCCAGGATTGTACAGATTGATCTCTCGAATATAAAGTACTCACGTGCAGTGCATTTGTTTTAGGTTTAGATTTTTTTCTCATCCACATACCCAAATTTACCAAAACCAGTAGAAACAGTTTTTATCCATAAACAACTGGATACTTTCATGACTCTTCCAAGAAAAGAACTAAAGGAAACAAGATTGACTCCATCAAAAGGGAGGATGGTATTTGTCTATACAACTCCAAGGACATTTCTGAATGTATCACAAATCATTTTGAAAACATGGCCACTACTGAAAACATATCCAACTCCAAGGACATTTCTGAATGTATCACAAATCATTTTGAAAACATGGTCACTGCTGAAAACATATCCATTAACCACAACATCATCAATCTTATATCAAAGACCATCACAACTCCGAGAATGAGAACTTACTCTGGTTCATGATGCCTTGGAAATAAAAAACACTCTCTTCAACATGGTTGGTGACAGAGGTCCAGTCCCTAATGGTTTCCCTCCAAATTTCTTTCAAGTTAACTGGGAAATGGTTGGTAAGGATATCATTGACATGGTGCAAGACTTCTTCAACTCTGGCTTCATCCTAAAAAAATAAACTCCACTTTCATTTCCCTTATCCCAAAAATTGATAATCCTACATCTTCATCTCATTTTAGACCTATATATCTATGCAACACTACCTACTCATAAGCACATAAGTGCTACGTTTTATACCCATATTTATATTAGATAGGACTCGATATTTTGGCTAATGACACTATTTTAAGCCATTTGTAGTAAATACAAGTAAATCTAATCACCATACAATAAATGTCTAATTGGAGGCCAAAGTGGTGTTTCCTACTCATGGTATCAAAATAGAGAATTAATTATGGCGTGTCACACTTTTCAATTAAATTGGTTCGACAGAAATATTGTTACAAATTATGTTCCTGGGCTGAACATTGTAAGAAAACTGGAAGAAATCGAGTAGCAGTCTGGCCATTTGGTGTTGTTAGATGGCATGTGGCTTAAGGACCCACTCACGATTGCAAGGATAATTAGTGAATGGAAAGAGTATTTCATTTCTTTCCTTTCACAAATATCACAACACTTAATGGGATAATTATCCATACATCAAGCTATTTACGAGGGATCCAAGGAAATTTAAAAGGTGATGATGAGATTTTATTATGCGAGTGGGAAGGGATTTTGGAAAGTTCTTAGCTTGATTTCGGATTTGGAGAGGCCGGCTGGACGCCATTTTGGAGAGATACAAAGGAAGCGCGACTACAACCTACAGAGACGAAAAAGAGGATTACGGTTTGAAGTTTTGTTGTCTCAATTTCGTTTCGATTTGCGATTGATTTTATCTTATACGTTTATGGATTTTGAAAAAGTCATGTTTGGATAGAATTTTGTAACTGGGTTTTAGGAAGAAACCATTTTTAATTGTTTAAACTCAATTTTAGTTCTCCATTATAATGGTTCAAATGTTTAGTAATTTGTCTTCATTATTTGCTTGATTAATTATTGCATAAATAGTTGAATTGATCATATGCTCTATGTTTGATGCTTCGTGTTTGGATTATTTTCTTTGACGATGTATGCTTATAAATTGATATGTGATTCTTTAAGACTATATATATTGGTTAGACAACTTCATTGGTTGTTTATGCTTTTATATTGATATGCCATGCTTAGTAATGTTTGATGAGATATACTTTTGGACGGATAAATAATTCTTTAGAACTGTCTACTTAGAAGCGGAGAAAATTATACCGATAAAAAATAATTTTGGATTTTAATGTATTATTTTCCGAAACACGTGCTTGATTCCAATAATTGTCTTGATTTATACCGGAGATTTATTTTATAAACTATAATGAGTTTTAAATGATTAAATTGTTAGAACCCGAAAAATCCTACTTATCAACTTTTCCGTTGGGTTCATTCCATTAGTTTAGTTTAATTTTATTATTTCATTTTCAATTCTAAAAATCTCAAAAAATATCTTTTCTGGTTAGTTAATTAGGAATATTTTACAGTAATTTCCACCGCTCCATGTGGGTTTGACCCTTACTTGCCTTTGTTTACTAGTTAGACATCGTCCGATTGCGGTTATTATATAAATAGGTATTCCCAGAATCCTATCAATTTTTGGCACCGCTATCAGGGGACGGTTGTGGAATATTGTAATTGGTATTTTTGATTTTTTAATTATTTACATTTTTGTACAGTATTTTATTTTATTTTAGGATTTCTTTTTCCTTTTGACTCTTTTTGTGTTGTAGAATTTTGTTTCGGGTACCTTTTTGCGGATGGCGACTCTTTATCAGAAGACGGCATCTGAGATGACGATTGATGAATACATGTACCGGCCAAGGTATAAGGAAATTTGTTCTTATAATCGTCTCATATATAGAACTTGGAATCCACGTCATTTTTATAGGGGTGGTTATTCAGGTGAGTATCAATCCCAGTACCATGAGGATGAAAATGAACGTGACAGTTGTGATTATAGGAATAGAGACATTGTCATACCAAGTGAAGGTGGTGTATTCAGTCCAACTCCTGATCGTGTTAATGATCACTCTCCTATTCAAAAAGATAAGTTTAGGATTGAGGACACCATTATTTTAGATGTTACGACGTATCAGTGCTATAACAATGATATTTATGAAGAATGTGTTAATTCCGAGAAAGTCTTAGTTAAGTTTAACGACTTAGAAATATTACACTTTGTCTATAAGGTTTATTTTAATCATCTTTATTGTGGTATTACTATTGATTCCTTGGTTCATGATGATTATAATGATGATTTGGTACAGGGTTGCAAACCCAGTGGGGAAGTTAATATACCTAGAAATGTTACCATAACTTTTTGGAAGATTCTTAATTTTGGATTACAACTACGTGCTTCTCCAGTATTACTAGATTATTTTGCATCTCGTGACTTATCTTTGTCGGTGCACACCTCCAAAATAGATTCAGCTCCCATCGCCAGTGAATCACTTGAGTCGGTAATTCTTGTTATTGACAACATACCCTTCACAAAAACCGGGTTCGTGGGTAGCTCTTTCTTTTTGATAATCTCAATATCTTTATGTTGCTATATTGAGGATCTAAGGTTGTCATTGGTTGTATATATTGTATTTGGGTTGATCCTCAAATTTTTAGATTGTTAATTTTTGGGGATCCTTTTTGTACATTCTAATAGGTATATCTATGTTCTTCTTTATCTTATTTTTTTACTTTTTGCATATCGTTTTAGGAATTTTCCATCTTAATTTCTATGTTGGATGACTCAATTACATTGAGGATAATGTAATGTTTAAGTATGGGGGAGTGGCATTTTCATTAGGAATTTTCATTAAAAAATTGCATGATATGACCAGCTATAGAGCGGGTCTTAAAAAAAATGAAAAATGACTATGTAAAGACCCTCAAGCTCGTCAACGCTATTAGACCAGTGAAGTGACGAATTAGCCGATAATAACTCTATTAGTTTAGAACGAACGTTCATTAATATAAATTAACCAAACAACGATTTAGATACGAAGTTAGTACCACTCGATAGATATCGAAAAGTTACGCAGAATGGGCTACTCGATTGTGTCATTCGAATACTGGACTAAGAAGAAATCATCAGATTAGCATAAAGGGTAAAATAGTTATTTCACGGATGAATTTTATGGCAGCCCTTTTCTAAGCAAGACGGCTTCCTAGTAAATATATTTGGTCTTATCTTCACCCGGTCGAGAAGATAAACTCTTATATTTCTTTATTATTCTTCTTATTATTCTTCTTCTTCTTCTTTCTTCTTCTTTCATTTCCTTTCTCTCGTTCTTCTTCTGCGATTGTTTGAGAAATCAAACTGAGATTCTGGAAGATGAACTAATAGGGGTTCGATCCATGAAGTGTATCTGGTGTTAAATATTGTTATGTTGTTTAATCAGACGCAACAGGAAAGGAGATTAAAGAGAATTGGAATTATGTTTCTTTGAGAATTGATGAAGGTGAGGATGATTGAGTCTGAGATCGATAGATATAATTAGATTGAGAAGGAGTTGGAGTTTAGGTGTATGATGAAGAAGAAGATTGAGATGATCTTATAAATCGAAGATAAGATTATGAAGTTAGGGTTTTCTGAAGGATGAGGTTTCGTGGAATTGATTTGTGTACTGAGTTCCTGATGGATGAAGATTGAATGGGTTGACGTTTAATTGGAGTTTTGAAGATGATTCATTGATGAATCGAAGAACTAGGTTTTCTCAGAAGATTTTCTAGAGTTTCGATTAATGATGAATAAGATGGGATTAGAAATGGGTTTTGTGTATTCAGAACAAAGAAGAAGAAATGGGTTTTCAATTTGGGGTTTGGTTACAGAGAGGAAGTTTAATTAAATAATTTAAGATCTGGGGTTTTGTGAGATTGTGTTGTAGAATTTCAGAAGAAAAAACTATTGATGGTGTTGAGATTGATTGAACTGAACTGCTGGGTTTTTGTTGTCTTAAGAAGGCATGTTGAATCGATCCAAGAAAGAAAGGGGAGTTGATCTCAATTTGCTGGAATGAAACCAATTGAGGTAAATATTTCTCTGAGATAATTAGTAAAGTTATTCAGTTCATTGTTGAACATATATGTTAAGTAATTGATATAAGTTTGAGATAGATATGGTCGGTAGATATTGGTGTTGTGGATGAATGTTTAGGTTTTTGTTGCTGGTAGTTGGGGTTGTAAAGATTACAGTTTGGTGGGGTGTAATAAAGATGGAGTTGATGATGTTCTCCTTAAAACAAGAACTGGTGATAAATGGTGTATGCTTGTGAATGGTATGAATGTTGGTAGTGCTAATGGCATGGATTGCAGCTCATGAGTTTGGTGTTGATACTATTTGTGAATACCAATATTATGTGGAGCACGTGTCACGATCTTAGTGGCCGCATACAAGATAACTGTGTAGCCCTCGCTATACAGAGCAATCTAAGCGACAGAGGATACCTTCGCAGATCTGCTTTATATTGTCCCAAGAAGGGATACCTCGACGGATAAGATGAAAATAGTAAAACCTAGTCTATGAGGAGGAAGCTGGCGAAGGGACAGAGGTAGATGAAATATCTAATCAGCAAAAAATGCACAAATCTCTTATCTACACGCATAATCAAAGCACGTGGAGAGAGATGATGTGGCGGTAGAAGATTGGCAGAGGCTGGCGGTGAACGAAGGTACAATCTGTATTAAGGTTTGGAAGTTCCCGAAGAACGTGGGTCAGTTGAGGTGGCAAAGTTCAACTGGAGAAAGCACGCGGCGAACGAAGGTACCATTGGTACGGAAGGTATATCAGGAAACGAACTTAAGTATTTACTTCAACTTGAGTTCTCTCTATTACTTTGGGAAGCATTTAAGATATTTGTAACCATCATAACATAATACAAAAAAATCACTCATTACTCCGTGGACGTAGACATAAGTCGAACCACGTAATCTCTTGTGTTTCATGATAACTTAGTTCCTTTTACATTATATTTGTGTTCTTTGTTATTATTGCGATCTTGAGTATATTATACTACTTAGCATTATCAGTTCAACAGAGGCATCAATACTACTTAGTATCTGATTCTCTGAGTTGTATACATTACGTAGACTATGGGAAAACGAGTAGTCACACTATTGAACTGTGAATGGAGTATGAGATGAATGGGGTGATGGGATTTACTAATGGTGCATTTGGGGCTTGCCACTACTATTGCAGGTAAGCCGAGCTTATGGTTGTGAATTAGTTATGAAGTTTACATAACTTGAATGTGTGGTTGAAGTAACACAGTTGAAGTGGAATTGTAGTTGTAGATAATTGTACTGAGTTAGGAGTAGTGGTGGTATTGAATTTTAGTTGTAGTTGATCTGAAAACGGTGGTGATTCAATTTATTGGAAGGTGTTTGATAGACGCGTTTATGTGTCTATTTTGATCTCAATTTCATATATTGTTAGTACCCATTTCTGTACTTATTTTGGGATTTTGTGTCTTTGCAGGTGTTTTTGGAGAGATAAGATTTTGGGGAGAAATTGGCTCGAAAAGTGGTTTTTGCGTTCGTAGGAGGACATTTGCTATTCGGACTCTCACTTTGGATAAGGGGTAACCTAATTACTAAGAGGCATCCCATTTCCAGGCAGCCGCTAATCGCATCCCTACTATGGTTAGGGGGCATCCATGTTCTTCCCCATTTGAACTGAATTTGGCGGGAAGACCTGGTTATTCCTGCGTATTCTCTGGACATGATTTTAAAGAGTTTGAGACGGATTTGGTTTTTGTTTTTGATTGGTATTGTCATATAACGGCTAAACAGTGATTCTAAGTGCTTTAGATTCGATAAATCAAGGATATACACTGAGTTGTATCAAAACAGAGAGTGAGACTTTCACGGGAAAATGGTTGTTGAACTGCGTACTTTCCAGAGAGGATTTCCAGCGAGATTTGGTCGGAGATTTTCTCTGATTTGGATTGGGAGGGACGTGTAAAGATTAAACAGGGAAGGTAAGGCGGCCAGATTCGAAAAAAGAGCAGTAGTTGTCGAGTTGGGATAAAACATAGGAGGTTTAATATCACGGGATATCTTTGCTGTATTTTTGGAAAGAATGTGGTGAGATTGGAAGAGAATATACTCTGCAATATTTACTGATATTTTTAGAAGAGCTTGCATCAAACAGAAAGCCGCGTGAGAAGAGAAAAAGGAAATAATAACTAAACTTGCCGGAACTTGGAAAAGAAGAAAAAAAACAGGGGTGTTCTCGGGATTTAATGACCCTGTGAAGTATATAAAAGGAGTTGGGAGGTTCAAAGAAGGAGATCGAGTAGTTGGGGGTCAGTACGAGAACTTAGGAGAAGTTTAGAGGAGAATAGACATCTCCAGAGATCGAGTCGCGGGAAAAATACAATATTCTGTTGCTGTTGCTGAAGAGGAAGAACACGAAGAACATTGACGCACAAGCAACTGTCGCAACAAACTATCGTTGTTTCACATCAGTACCTATGTGTCGTTCATCACAGATGTTGCATTAGGTATTTAGCTACTATTTCTCCCTGTAACAGTGATTCTGCAACACCAGCAAATTGTTGCGAATCGTCTGTGTTATCACTTTTCATCTTTTTAATCATCTTTTGAGCCATAAACAATTACTTTGAGATCATGATTAATATGATGAGCTAAATCCCATTGCTGAGGCGATAGAGGAATCTATTTTTCCAACAAAAGCGGTACAATCTATTTTATTTAATTTATTGCAATTATTATTATGATTATTTTCCTTGAACTATTATTGAATATGATTTTTATTTGAGTGATTGTGATCTATTTTGATGGAGTATGCTTAGTTTATAGACTCTTGATGCTTCATACTTGGTATTTACAATTATTACTTTTGAAAATCTATTAGTTGCAATATTTTAGAATCAGATTAAACGAGAAAATTGCATGAATATAAATATTTGGACCAAATCACTTTGAACTTGGAAAATAGTGGAATCTTAGCCTCCGTGTTCTTTTAATATTGATACCAACTTTGTCAGTGTTTGTTATAATTATTAGCGAGTTTTCTATTTAGTTTTGAATTTAAGTCTAAAGTTATCCTTCACAAGTTCGAGAATCGAATCACTTTTTACCACTATTTACAAATCACATCAATTTTTGGCGCCGCCAACGCGGACTTGTTTTTAGGGTTTTAGATTTATTTTATTTTATTTATTTTATTTTTTTTGTTATTATTTTGTTCTTTTTATGTTTTTGGGTATTTATCTTGTGTCTACAGGTTCTGGATCATAAAGAAAATTGAGCCAAAGAGTTTGGTGATTTCATAAAGACTTGGAGCTAAAGATTAAAGCAAAAAGAACAGAAAAGAAGACAATTTTATTTTAGACAATTTTAGTTTAGGGTTTGTTTATTTTCTTTTAGAAAAAAAAACTGTATTAGGGTTTATTATTTTTGTAATTTTTCTTTTCTTTTTGGACTTTTGGACTTTGGGACATTTTTTTTTATTACCCTACGGAAGGGTACTTTAAATATAAACTGTTTGCAGAGAAGGAGGACAATTACGATATTGTCTCTGCACCTTGGGTTCGTACACTTGACATCGGAGTCAGTGGCCCGAGTCGACTACAACCGATTCATCCCCCGTCTGGAACGGGAGGTAAGATTCTAAACACTCGCGAATCCCCTGTCAGCGAGTTACTGGACTCCTTCGTATGCATATATGTTGAGGACTGAATACGGACATTTATTTTTCTAGTAAAGGGCAAGGCCTGGCCATACAAGATAAGGGTTCGGATTTCATCACCGTTCTCTTCTTGCCCGCTTTAGGAACACGTAACCTACGCGAACCTAAGCCTAAAATTTTGACTAGAACGAGACCGATAGGGTAACGAGCTTAACAGGAAAGTCATTCGAAAAATATTGGTTACTCTTTTAAGCATACTTCGAAGTTCTTGACGGTTTCTGTAAGTTGAATGCGTGACTGCGCCGCCTTGTAATACCGGTGAGGCCTTGGGTATCAAAGCTCCACCGAGCTTCCCTCGCCTCTATTCAACTTACTTTAACTCGGATTGATTCCAGAGGGGTTTGCTTAAATTGTAACGAATTCCCGTTCGAAGGATTAGAAGCTGGTCTAGAAACAATCTAAGTGGAGCCATCATGCTTTTTGTTTGCTAGAAATCAATAGGTTTGATTTGGTTGAGTCGGCCTTGATCTGTGTTTGCTTACCCTTCCAATTTAGAAAATTCTATTGTATGCCTGAACGTAAAAGAGACGCACTAGGTAGATTTGTTAAAGAGAAACCTAGTAGTTCGAAGCGTCTCGATTACCTTAATCTAGAGAGTCCGACTTTTGAAGAGTCTGTTTTTGAACGTCCTTTGACTGAGGAGAGAATCCTGTTGCTCCGATAGCGCCAGAAATGGCAACTTTGAAAGCTTTGTTGAATCCAACTAGGACTACTCGTCCCTCATGTATCAGGTTAGCTGAGACGGAAGCAACTTATGAACTTAAACCTGGGACCTTACAGCTGCTCCCAATCTTTTTAGGGAAAGAAAATGAAAACCCCTATTTCCATGTTAGGGACTTTGAGGAAATTTGTAGTACCCTCAGGATTAGAAACCTAGATGATGATGCTTTGAAACTTAGGGTTATTCCCCTTTCCCTGAAAGATAAAGCTAAATCGTGGCTATATAGTTTGGCTTCCGGGTCAATCGAAACGTATGAACAACTTACATCTGCCTTTTTGAACAAGTTTTTCCCTAGGCACAAAACATCGTCTATTAGGACGCAAATCTGCACGTTTTCTCAACAGGAGGGAGAAACTTTGTATAGGTATTTGGAAAGGTTCAATGATTTATTAGCCCAATGTCCTCATCATGGTTTAGAGAAGGTTAGGTTAGTTCAGATCCTTTATGAGGGTTTAGATTATCCCACCACAACCACAGTAGAATCTATGTGTACTGGTGGATTTGAGAACCAAACAGTTGATGACGCGATGACATATTTGCATGAAGTCGCCGAAAAGACCCAACAATGGGAAAGTAGTAGGGGACCCCAGAAAACAATTCTTCTCGGCAGAGGAAACGTTAATAGGGTAGAAGGAGGCTATGAATCAGATGCCAAAATTGCTGCTATAGCGAAAAGGTTAGAAGCTTTAGAAGTGGGTAACACTAGTGGTAGATTGGAGCCTTTTTGGGAAGGCCAGAATAATGAAGAGCAAGCCAATGCTCTATATAATAACACTAGGTTTGATAATCGTCAGAAGTTTGACCCATATTCAGAAACCTATAATCCTGGTTGGAGAAACCATCCGAACTTTTCATGGTCTAAGGGCCAGAGTCAGGGTCAGTCTAATAATTCTAATGCTCCCCCAGGTTTTGGCTACACTAGGAATACATCAGGCCCAGAAAATAAAACGACTAGCTTAGAGGAATCTATTAAGATGTTAGCAAAAACTCAGGAAATGTTAGCACAGAGCCATGTTAGTTTTCAACAGGAAACCAAGCAGAATTTTCAAACTAATGCTCAGAGCCTTGCTAAGTTAGAACTTCAAGTCGGCCAAATAGCTAAGACCTTAAGTGAGAGAGATAATGGTAGGTTCCCTAGTCAGACTAATCCCAATCCTAGAGGAGTTCATGAAGTAGGTACAAAACCATCGAATCAATTGAATGCTATTAGAACCCTTAGGAGTGGTAGAATAGTAGACAATCAGGTAACCATGCCCGATAGTGAACATACTGTAGTTCACCCCTCAGGACCACTAGCTAAGGAAACTGATAAAATTTCTGATGATGCCAACTCAGTTCCTGAGAGGTCTGATTCTGTGCCTAGAGCCCCATTTCCTCAGCTATTAGTACCAACAAAGAAGGAATCGAACTTTAATGACATATTGGAGGTTTTTAAGCAAGTTACCATAAACCTTCCTTTATTAGATGCAATTAGGCAAATTCCTGCTTATGCCAAGTTCCTTAAGGATATGTGTACGCGAAAGCGAAAACTTAGCGTCCATAAGAAAGCCTTTTTAGCTAGTCACGTAAGTTCAATTATTCAAAACACTACAACTCCAAAGTACAAAGACCCAGGTTCCCCTACCATTGCTTGTACAATAGGTAAACACCGGGTAGAAAAATCTTTACTTGACTTAGGAGCCAGTGTGAACCTACTTCCGTACCATGTGTACTTACAGCTAGGACTTGGTGAAATGAAACCTACTCAGATAACACTGCAGTTAGTTGATAGGTCTGTTAAAATTCCTCGAGGTGTTATTGAGGATGTCCTTATTGAGGTCGAAAAGTTTATCTATCCAGTGGATTTCGTGGTCCTAGATACTCAACCTGTCCCTGACCCAGAGAACCAGATACCTGTGATTTTAGGTCGCCCGTTTTTAGCTACGTCGAATGCGATCATTAACTGTCGAAATGGTGTGATGAATTTATCTTTTGGTAATATGACTATGAGATGAACATTTTTAATGTCAGTAAGCTACCTTGAGCTAGATGACACATGTGTTGAAGAGGTGAACATGATAGAAGCCTTAGTTCAGAAGTCATTACCAAACATTTTATTTGAAGACCCATTAGAAAGTTGTCTATCCCATTTTGGTTTAGATTTTGATGACGATAGCACTATTGAACAAGTGAATGCTCTATTAGATTCTACCCCTGTGTTAGACACTGATAGATGGAAAGCTAGGTTCGAACCGTTACCAGTTTCTGAGACTACCCTAATTCCTTCTTTAGAAGAGCCCCCAAAGTTGGACCTTAAACCACTACCCGATACTCTAAGTATGTGTTTTTAGGCCCATCTGAGACTTTACCTGTGATTGTAGCTTCCGATTTGGATAGTGATCAGGAAAGTAGGCTAGTAAAAGTACTTCAAGACAATAAGGAAGCTTTAGGGTGGACTATAGCAGACATTAAGGGTATAAGTCCTACTGTGTGTATGCATCAGATTCATTTAGAGGAAGACTCCAAACCTTCTAGGGAGATGCAACGTCGACTGAACCCTAACATGAAAGAGGTAGTTCGAAAAGAGGTGCTTAAGTTGTTAGATGCGGGTATTATTTACCCAATTTCAGACAGTAAGTGGGTCAGCCCTGTTCAGGTTGTCCCCAAGAAATCAGGTATCACTGTAGTCCAGAATGATAATAATGAATTAATCCCAACCCGAGTGACCACGGGATGGCGTGTGTGTATTGACTATAGGAAATTGAACAAGGTCACAAGGAAGGATCACTTTCCCCTTCCTTTTATCGACCAAATGCTAGAGCGATTAGCTGGACATAGTCACTATTGCTTCTTAGATACTCCGGTTATAATCAGATCGTTATTGCCCCAGAAGACCAAGAGAAAACCACTTTTACCTGTCCCTTTGGTACCTTTGCGTATAGACGCATGCCTTTCGGGTTATGTAATGCCCCTGCGACTTTTCAGCGTTGTATGATGAGCATATTTTCTGATATGGTAGAACGGTTTTTAGAGGTCTTTATGGATGATTTTTCAGTGTTTGGTTCATCTTTTGATGAGTGCTTGCATCATTTGACATTAGTGTTGACTAGGTGTAAGGAAAAGAATTTAGTGCTTAATTGGGAAAAATGCCATTTCATGGTTGAATCAGGAATTGTCTTAGGGCACATCGTTTCTTCAAAGGGTATAGAGGTAGACAAAGCCAAAATTGACCTTATTAAGACTCTACAGGTCCCAAAAACCGTAAAAGATATTAGGTCATTCTTAGGGCATGCAGGTTTTTACCGTCGATTCATTAAGGATTTTAGCTTGATTTCTAGACCTCTTTGCAATTTGCTTGCAAAAGATGTTAAGTTTGTCTTTGATGATGCTTGCTTAAAGGCTTTTGATAAGCTTAAAACTTTACTCACTACTGCCCCGATAGTCCAGGCACCTAACTGGAACCTACCCTTTGAAATTATGTGTGATGCTTCAGATTATGCTATAGGCGTTGTGCTAGGTCAGCGAGAAAACAAATTACTCCATGTGATTTACTATGCTAGCAAAACTCTGAATGATGCCCAAATGAACTATACAACTACCGAGAAGGAATTGCTATCGTGTTTGCCTTGGATAAGTTTAGATCCTATTTATTAGGTTCTAAGATCGTAATCTATACTGATCATGCTGCTTTGAAATACCTTTTGTCTAAGAAGGATACCAAACCTAGATTGATTAGATGGATCCTTTTGTTACAAGAATTTTGTCCAGACATTAGAGACAAAAAGGGTGCAGAGAATGTAGTAGCAGACCACTTGTCTAGGCTAGTTGTTAGTTCCCCTAATAATTCCCTTCCTATAAGGGATAGTTTTCCTGATGAACAATTGTTCTCTGTTTCCCAATCACCTTGGTATGCAAATATAGTGAATTATCTTGTTACTGGTCGAATGCCTCAACATTGGGGTAAGCAAGATCGTTCTAGGTTTTTAGCCGAGGTTAAGCATTTCTTTTGGGACGATCCTTATCTGTTTAAGTATTGTCCGGACCAGATTATTAGGAGATGTGTATCTGAGAGTGACCAGTCTAGTATTATCTCCTTTTGTCATGAACATGCATGTGGGGGTCATTTTAGTGCTAAGAAGACTGCTGCTAAGATTTTGCAGTGTGGATTTTACTGGCCTTCGTTGTTTAAAGATTCCCATAGTCATTGTGTTTCTTGTGAGCGTTGCCAGAAGTTAGGAACCATTTCCCGTAGAAATATGATGCCTTTGAACCCTATTTTAGTGATTGAGGTCTTTGATGTGTGGGGCATTGATTTTATGGGTCCATTTCCTATTTCGTTTGGTTATCTTTACATACTTGTCGCTGTAGACTATGTGTCTAAGTGGGTTGAGGCGGTTCCGTGTAAAACGAATTACCGCAGGGTCGTAGTCCAGTTTTTGAAAGAGAATATACTTACACGTTTTGGTACGCCCCGAGCTATAATTAGTGATGGAGGTTCACACTTTTGTAATAGACCGTTGCTCTTTTAATGAAACAATACGGTATTACCCATAAAGTAGCAACCCCATATCACCCTCAGACTAGTGGTCAGGTAGAGGTTTCCAATAGGGAAATTAAACGTATTCTAGAGAAAACAGTTAATCCAAATAGTAAAGACTGGTCGTCGAGGCTTACTGATGCCTTATGGGCTTACCGTACTGCGTTTAAGACACTCATTGGAATGTCACCTTATCGTTTAGTGTTTGGCAAGGCATGTCACCTGCATGTTGAGTTAGAGCATCGAGCCTATTGGGCTAATAAGAACTTAAACTTTTCACTTGACAAGGTAGGAGCTCAAAGAAAGCTCCAGCTCAATGAGTTGGACGAGATTCATAGAGATGCATACGATAGTTCTAAGGAGTATAAGAACAAAATGAAACTTGTGCATGATAGGAATATTTTACGAAAGTCATTTTCTCCAGGTCAAAAAGTTTTTCTATATGACACTCGGTTGCATATATTCCCCGGGAAGTTGCGCTCTCGATGGACAGGTCCTTTTGTGGTCCGTACTGTTTTTTCTCATGGCGCTGTTGAGATTGAGACACCAGATGGTAGTAGTTCTTCGAAGGTTAACGGTCAGCGATTGAAGCCCTTTTTAGAGCCTTTTCCTACAGGTGATGTTGAGGAGGTCCCTCTGGAGGACCCTGTTTACCTTGATTGACCATCGAGGCGATTTTGTATGTTGTATATTATTTTTGTAGGTTTTTGGTTACACTTCACCCAGGTACTATCTTTCCGACTCCTCTATTTACTATTTCCTCATGTTACTTATATTTTTGGTATTGTTCTTTAATTAGAAACATTGAGGACAATGTTAGATTTAAGTTTGGGGGTGGGGTAGAACGTTTTGTTACCTTTTCGTTGCAATAAATAAACTCCAGAGCCTAGAAATTTATCCTTATTAAGGATGGCACTACCCAATCTAAGTGGATGGAAGCATTTTGGTTGTAGGAGTTGAGGAACCAATCTGATTAGATGGAAACATCTAAAGAGTCTATTCATAAAAGCACAGAGCACAGGTGTTAGAAATAACATGGTAGTTTCGCCATGTCTCATTGAGTCCTATTCACTTCTACTTTTATTTTTTTATTTTTAAAATATGTTTCTCTAAGTGATTAGGTGGGGCTCACGATTCAAGTTGTTACCATTGCTAGGGTGAAATAGAGTGATTGAGATAGCCATAAAAATAAAGAAAAAGAAAAAAAAAAAGAAAAAAAAATTGAGACCAGACCACCAGACCAACTGGAATAAATTCAATAAAGTCAACCACTGGAACCCTTGTATATGCCAGTTGTGTTGACCTAGAGTTAGGATTATCGACCACTGGTACCCTTGTATATGCCAGTGTGTTGATATTAGTCAGACCGGTATCTCAGTCCATTAGGATAGGTTCATTATGGCAGTGGCCTTCAGACAGATATGAGAAACACCGTTCACCTTAGTCAACATCAAAACCATCTATGTTTTTCTATATCCATCTTCTTAATCTATCCATGTGATTTGTTTGATTCTGAGTTTGGATGCGACTATCTGAGTAGAGCTCTGTCACTTCATATGAATTTTAGTATGCTTGAGTGCAAACTCGTGTACAACAATTGGAATTTCGCATCAGGGTACTTCCTCCTGTAGTCAATAAGTATGCCAACCAAGGAGATTCTTTAGTGCCTTCCAAGATTCTGTGTAGATAGCTAGGGTCTGGAGTATAAAGTTTTTCTGGGTATACCTCTGGTAAGCCCTCCGGAGACAACACTCCGCCACTAGGGCCACCTAGGGGTTTAAAGGCTTGTTGCATACGCTAAATGCAACCGACGATGCCTGCGACAGTGAGTTAGGATTTTATTTTGCAGATTTGATTTGCTCGGGACTAGCAAATAATAAGTTTGGGGGTGTTTGATAGACGCGTTTATGTGTCTATTTTGATCTCAATTTTATATATTGTTAGTACCCATTTATGTACTTATTTTGGCATTTTGTGTCTTTGCAGGTGTTTTTGGAGAAATAAGATTTTGCAGCGAAATTGGCTCGAAAAGTGTTTTTTGCGTTCGTAGGAGGACATTTACTATTCGGACTCTCACTTTGGACAAGGGGTAACCTAATTACTAAGGGGCGTCCCATTTCCAGGCAGTCACTAATCGCATCCCTACTCTGGTTAGGGGGCATCCATGTTCTTCCCCATTTGAACTGAATTTGGCGGGAAGACCTGGTTATTCCTGCGTATTCTCTGGACATGATTTTGAAGAGTTTGAGACGGATTTGGTTTTTGTTTTTGATTGGTATTGTCCTATAACGACTAAACAGGGATTCTAAGTGCTTTAGATTCGATAAAGCAAGGATATACACCGAGTTGTATCAAAACAGAGAGTGAGACTTTCACGGGAAAATGGTTGTTGAACTGCGTACTTTCCAGAGAGGATTTCCAGCGAGGTTTGGTCGGAGATTTTCTCTGATTTGGATTGGGAGTGACGTGTAAAGATTAAACAGGGAAGTTAAGGCGGCCAGATTCGAAAGAAGAGCGGTAGTTGTCGAGTTGGGATAAAACATAGGAGGTTTAATATCACGGGATATCTTTGCTGTATTTTTGGAACGAATGTGGTGAGATTGGAAGAGAATATACTCTGCAAGATTTACTGATATTTTTAGAAGAGTTTGCATCAAACAGAAAGCCGCGTGAGAAGAGAAAAAGGAAATAATAACCAAACTTGCCGGAACTTGGAAAAGAAGAAAAAATAGGGGTATTATCGGGATTTAATGGCCCTGTGAAGTATATAAAAAGAGTTGGGAGGTTCAAAGAAGGATATCAAGTAGGTGGGGGTCAGTACGAGAACTTAGGAGAAGTTTAGAGGAGAATAGAGAGCTCCAGAGATCGAGTTGCAGGAAAAATACAATATTCTGCTGCTGCTACTGAAAAGGAAGAACACGAAGAACATTGACGCACAAACAACTGTCGCAGGAAACTATCGTTGTTTCACAACAGTACCTATGTGTCGTTCATCACAGATGTTGCATTAGGTCTTTAGCTACTATTTCTCTCTGTAATAGTGATTCTGCAACACCAGCAAACTTTTGCGAATCGTCTGTATTATCACTTTTCATCTTTTTAATCATCTTTTGAGCCATAAACAATTACTTTGAGATCATGATTAATATGAGGAGCTAAACCCCATTGCTGAGGCGATAGAGGAAGCTATTTTTCCAACAAAAAGCGGTACAATATATTTTATTTAATTTATTGCAATTATTATTATGATTATTTGCCTTGAACTATTATTGAATATGATTTTTATTTGAGTGATTGTGATCTATTTTGATGGAGTACGCTTAGTTTATAGACTCTTGATGCTTCATACTTGGTATTTACAATTATTACTTTTGAAAATCTATTAGTTGCAATATTTTAGAATCAGATTAAACGAGAAAATTGCATGAATATAAATATTTGGACCAAATCACTTTGAACTTGGAAAATAGTAAAATCTTAGCCTTAGTGTTCTTTTAATATTGATACCAACTTTGTCGGTGTTTGTTATAATATTAGCGAGTTTTCTATTTAGTTTTGAATTTAAGTCTAAAGTTATCCTTCACAAGTTCAAGAATCGAATCACTTTTTACCACTATTTACAAATCACATCAGTGTTGCTAAAAGCTGCAATTGAAGGTGATAAGAGTTCTTATTTGTAAATGAAATTCAAATTTTGTTTTGAATTAATGAATTGAAGTTGAAATGATTTAAGAAGAAGATGTTATTGTATGAAAATAAGTTAGGTTGAGACTATAGTCATGATATGTTTTGTGTGCAGCTGAACAAGTTCTGTTGTAGCTTTGCCTTTGGCCTGTGCAATGGCTCAGGCCAGTGTTCTTTTGTTCAGCTAGTGTCTGACTAAATTGTCTGTCTAACTCAGTTATCTGACTGAGTTGAATCATTTTGACTCACCGAGTTACCTGTACTAACTCGAGTTGACTCAGTTGACCGACTTGACTTTGAATAGTTGACCCTGGACTTTACCTTGGACGTACGTGGACTTTTAGTTAACCCTTTGACCGTTAGTTGACCCAGTTGGGTCAGACCTTGTGCTAATGGGCCGAGTTTAGTTAACTGGGATTAGAGTTAGTTTTCCTAGTTTGATGATTTGGATTTTGGACCCCTTATGATCCGAATTAGCCTTTGGCTTCTTCTACAAAGTTGTAGATATTCATAAGAACTAGCTAATGGGTTATAGAACCAACCTAATTGGATTAGTAAACTCTTACATATGTAAAGTTAGATAATGAGATACCATTATAGGCTTAAAACCATTAAATAGTTCACTTAGATTATAACTGGAACTTGTATGAATTATGTTATGATCCTTGTGTGAGCCTTTTGGCTAGATTCTTAGAGTTCTTGTGTGATTAACAGTTAGTCTATATTAACAACGATCGATTCAAAGGATAAACCAGTGGATCGTGGATCTCGAGGTAGGCGTGGCTTGTCATCAAAAGAGGTGGGAATTTACATTTAACTCTTTTGAAACCATTGTTGTTGCTTTTACAAAAGTTTATGTTTAACAAATTCATGCATTGTCTGGTGTGCATTCCATGCATTGTTTAGTTTGTATTATTGATAGTTCTGTTGATTCTTTTAATCTTTTTATGGTTTGGAAAGGACTTGTAATGTTTTGTTTGTAAATATGAATTGTTATGGGAAATAAGAATTTCCACCTGTGGTATATAGGATACACTCCTTCACATTTATACCTACGAGCTTTTATGTTATATTGGTCGTCAGTTTGCGAGTTCGGAATTGCCGACATCCATAAAAACTATTACGTGTAAATTCGCGAGTTCGGAATTTACAACCATATTATGTATTGTTTGAAGAAGGAGTTTGTCCATATACATGTTTGTCATTTCAGTGACTTGGTCGCTATTTAATGTTGGGAAAGCATGTATTGCTTTCCAAGTCTTGTCATGATTTCATCAAAGTTAAATGTTATTTCTACCGGGCACCCCTTTTAGGGATGATGTTATCACCCATTCCCACTTTCAGTTTCAGAGACAGATCAGAGTTGAGCAGCGAAAACTTCAAGCGTTAAGTTCGTTAGTTAGTTAACTTCGGATATGTTTATTATGTTGTATAATTTATTTGTAAACCAAATGACTATTGTATATGTATCATTTGAGAAGATTTCTTGTATATATATATATTCCAGAATGGGGCTAGTTTTTGGGTTGAGTTTTGTAGCAAATTTTTCAATTGAATGCTTAAGTATATGATTTAGATTTTTAGTGCCTCTTTATTTAGTTAATCTCTTGGATTAGTCAGCTGCTAGCTTTGGGGGCGATACAGACTAGCTGTTCAGCGGGTCTACATAATATTTTTTTTAATTATTTTTAGATTATTTTCTATGACCAGCTATTTAGCGGGTTTTTCTGTTTAGCTGTTTAACAAACATCTTTGTCCACTGTTTAGTGAATCCGTCTCGCTATTTAGCAGACATCTCTTCACTACTGCTTAGTGAGTCTGTCTTGTTGTTTAGCAGACAACGCTCCATATCCACCTGGTTAGCGACTATGTTTTGTTTGTTTTGCTTGAGGACTAGTAAAATATAAGTGTGAGTGTGTTTGATAAGCACGTAAATGTTACATTTTATACTATACTTATATTAGCTATGACTCGATATTTTGCCTAATTACAATATTTTATGCTATTTGTAGGAAATACAAGTAAATCTAATTATCAGAGAATAAATGGCTAACTGGAGGCCAAAGTGGCGTTCCTACATACGGTATCAAAATAGAGAATTAATTATGGTGTATCACGTTTTTCAATGAAATTGGTTCGGCAGAAATATTGTTATGATATGTGCCCAGGCTGAACATGGAAAGAGAACTGGAAGAAGTGTAGCAGTCTGGCCATTTGGTGTTGTTATATGGCATGTGGCTTGAAGTGTCTTTTAGGCTTAATTTCATGGGAGTAACTAGTGCTCATTTGGGAAGTGGGGACTTGGTGCTACCAAGTAACTAGTGCTCATTTGGTGAGCATCAATAGATGTTAGTGTGGTAAAGCTCGGACCAAGCTAGACACATTTTGAACGTTATACATGTTTGGTTTTGTGTTGTACACGAAAACTTAAGGACCCACTCATGATTGCAAGGATAATGAGTGATTGGGAAGAGTATTTCATTTCTTCCTTTCATAAATATCACAGCACTTAGAGCAACCACAGTCATGAAGGGGACTAAATACTAAAAGCCATACTAAAAGCTAAAAAAAATTGGGTATAGTGGAGGTGAAATGCAGTGGTGAAAGACTAAAATTTAATCAGGCGGACGATATAATAGCGCCCCAAGTTAAACGTAAGTATAACGAGCGTATGACAGTGAGGCGTGGGTATTGTGAACGTACGTATGAGACGCTGGTATTGTGCACGCTTGGATAGGGGCGTAAGTATTACAAACGCATGGAGTGAGACGGGGATAAAAGATGCGTTTCATGGGACGTTTTACACGACAAACACACAGGTCCCCATTTTGGGCGGATATATTAACCACGCCTGGTGTGAGGCGCAGGTATTATATGAGTTTGGCTGGGCGGAGCTAATAACTGCGCCCCATTCAAACGTTGGTTTTATTTCCGCCTGGATACAAACGTTCATTATACTTGCGTCTAATCTCAAACGCTATTAATACATGCGCCCCACTATATGTTGATTTGGTCCGGTTAGTGACTACATTTAGTCTCAAACCCTAATTTTCCATACCATATATAGCTTTAGTCCCTTCCACTGTGGCTGGTTTTTGGACCAAATTTGGGTATAGTCCCCGAATTTGGTCATGACTGTGGATGCTCTTAATGGGATAATTATCCATACATCAAGCTATTTACGAGGGATCCAAGGAAATTTAAAAGGTGATGATGAGATTTTATTTCGTAAAAGGATATTACGGGAAGGGATTTTGGAAAGTTCTTAGCTTGATTTCGGATTTGGAGAGGCCGGTTAGACGCCGTTTTGGAGAGACAGAAAAGAAGCAGCCTATAGACGAAAAAGGGGATTACGGTTTGAAGTTTTGTTGTCTCAATTTCGTTTCAATTTGCGATTGATTTTGTCTTATATGTTTATATGTTTATGGTTTTTGAGAAAATCATGTTTGGCTAGATTTTTGTAACTAAGGTTTTAGGAAGAAACCATTTTTAATTGTTTAAACTCAATTTTAATTCTCCATAATAATGATTCAAATGTTTAGTAATTTATCTTCGTTATTTGCTTGATTAATTATATTTGATGCTTCGTGCTTGAATTATTTTCTTTGACGACGTATAATTATAAATTGATATGTAATTCTTTAAAGATTATATATTTATTGGACAACTTCATTGGTTGTTTACTCTTTAGATTGATATGCCATGTTTAGTAATGTTTGATGAGATACACTTTTGGATTGATAAATAATTCTTTAGAACTGACTACTTAAAAGCAAAGAAAATTATACCGACGAAAAATAATTTTGAATTTTAATGTATTATTTTTTCGAGACACGTGCTTGATTCCAATAAATTGTCTTGAGTTATAAAGGAGATTGATTTTAGAAATTATAATAAGTTTCAGATGATTAAATAGGCAGAACCCGAAAATCCTAGTTATCGACTTTTACATTGGATTCAATCCATTAGTTTAGTTTAATTTTATTTTTTCATTTTCAATTCTAACAATCTCAAAAACATTTTTTCTAGTTAGTCAATTAGGAATATTGGTTACAGTATTTTTCATCGCTCCCTGTGGGTTCGACCCGTACTTGCCTATGTCTACTAGTTAGACACCTTGCGATTGCGGTTATTGTATAAATATGTATTCCCAGAATACAAGATCATTTCTAAACTCCTTACTCAAAGACTCAAACCCCTCTTACCTAAGCTCACTTCCCCCTTCCAAGTGAGCTCATACACCACATGAATACCAAAAATGGCAAGAAAGGTTCTAAAAGAATTACGAGTATAAAAATTGATATGCATAAAGCTTTTGACAAAGTTAACTGGGAATTTCTTCTGAGCATTACGATACAAATGAGATTTAATTCTAAACGGTGTAATCTTATACACCAGTGCATTTCCACTACCAACTTGGTTGTTCTGGTCAATGGTACTCCTGGAAATTTCTTCAAACCTTCTAGAGGTTTCAGACAAGAAGATCCCATATCTCCCTATTTATTCCTTTTCTATATGGAAGCTCTCACCAGAAGCCTCGTCAATGCTGAAAATCAAAGACTTATTCATAGAACTAAAATCTGTACCAATGCTCCAGCCATTAACTACATTCTGTTTGCTGATGATTGCATGATCTTCTCTCAGGCCAACATGGAGGAATGTAAAAATCTAGTCAAAGTGTTTCAGGACTTCAGCCTCACCTCTGGTCAGATGATTAACTTCTCTAAATATAATATTTTCTCCAACAAGAATACTGCCCCAGATATTGCAGATAGTATCAGCAACTTCATGAAGGTCCAAAAGATTGATGTGAAGGATAAATATTTGGGCTCTCCTTTATTCACACAAAAAAAAAAAAGCAAAGTGCAAGCTTTTAAACCTTGCATTGATAAATTAAAATTCAGTCTAGCTGGCAGGAAATACAAAATGTCTACTGCTGAAAAAGTAACCATGATAAACATTGTTACTTCTACTTCAAGTATATACCAATTGAACTGCTTCAAGCTTCCAAAAACTACATGCAAAGAGATAAACTTTACCCAGAGGGATTTCTTCTGGAATAAGGAACAAGACAGACCAAAAGGATTGTACTACATTGCCAGGGATGTTGTTAACAAACCAAAGGATCTAGGTGGTCCGGGATTCAAGAATATAGAATACTTCAATAATGATATGATCATTAAAATTCCCTGGAGACTTATAACTTAGCCACACTCCCTTTGTTCCTTCTCTATGAAGGCTATTCACCTGCCAAACCAGGAAGTCATAAGAATGGAAACAAAACCCAAACATACTGACTCTTGGATTCGGAAAGGTATTCTTGAAGGTATAATCAACATTCAAAAATACTATTGTTTGAGAATTGGAAATGATACTCAAATTCACATCAAGGAGGACAAATGGTTCTTTGGTTAGGAGGCACTTCTAACAAAGCCACCTCAATTGCCCTCCATACCTTATAATTGTCAATAAACTCCACAATGATACTGGAGAGTGGAACTTAAGTCTTATAGCTAATTGGTTCTCTCAGGATATTCAAAATGCCATCCAGCTCACTAATCACAATAGGGGAGAAGATGATGGACTCATATGGAGTTTGTTTAGCAAGGGAGATTTCACTGTCAAATCCTTATGTGACAAACATATCTCTGATAAATATGCTAATGAGAGCTCCAATACCCCTTGGATGGAGATATGGAAACTGGATATGTCCCCGGCAATCCCTCTCTTCATTTGGAAATGTGCTCATGGCATACTCCCAACCAATGCTAAGACTGCCAACATTTTTCATTATATGGATCTTTTCTGCAAAATCTGCAAGTGTGCCCATAAGGATATTACTCATGCTCTTATGTCATGTCCTACTTCCTCAGTAGGCTGGATACAACTTTTTGATATACAACTCCATATGTTTGGGAAGGCCTACTCCTTTCACGATTGGCTTAACAATTGGTTCAAGCCAAATACTCTCCTAGCAAGATGGAGTGCCAATATAGCCACTATATGTTGGTTTATCTGGAAAGCTAGATGTGACTTTGTTTTCATAAATATCACTCCTAATGTTAGTACTACTGTTAGCGGAATAACTCAGCATTTTTGTTCTTTTGACATAGTGATACACAATCCAGGGCATATTCTCAAATAATATTTACTATCAAAAAAATCATGATGAAAGGAATGATAGGATTATAAAAAACCCATAAAGATTGATTTGGGATCACTATTAGCATCTGTACTATGGAAGTCTTCTTGCATGATGCTAATGGTGATATCTTTCTTTACACCAACTTTGTTTTAATTGCATTGTCTTCTTTAGGGAAATGCATGGGAGCAAGGAACTCAAAGGTAGTACCTCTGAAATCAACGGAGCTTCAAGAGGGGATGATTTAGCTCTGAAATGGGGCAAGGAGATTCATAAAGCTAACATCAAATTTGAAGCTAAGGCCTACCAAAAGGAGGTTCAAGGAAGATTTCACATAGGATTCCACCAGATGAAGGGAGAAAATTTTGATGCAATTGATTTTGTCATAGGAAACTTAACAAAGTTGAACATCAACAAAACTTATCGACAATTAAATTAGCAAAATTTTCTATTCAATCTGTTCATCTCGAAAAACTTCAACCAGAAGGGGCCTAACCTCCAGCAGTTACTTACTACTCTCCAGACTTTTGATGTAATGGGTATCTCTCCCAGCCAAACTATTATGTTTACAATGAGGCTATTCGGCCTGGTGCTATGCATAACCTAATGTAACTTTGAGATTGCCACTTTATTTGGTCCGCTACTCTGTTTTCCTATAAAAACGGGCACCTAGCTCAGGTGGTCATCCCCGTTTCTCATAGTTTCATGCGTTCCAGGAGGTCCCAGGTTCGAGCCCCCAATGACGTAATATTGCAGAAATTAACATGGAAGGTAGTGTTAGTTTGCCCCCCTTGTGACACAATCTCAGCCCCCCATCCGCTTCGACTTCGTTGGCTAGGTTACCCATGAGGCTCGCTGGTAGGCTAGTACTGCAACCTGTTAAATTAATGTAGTAGTATGTTGTTGGAGTTTAGCTTGTTAGGCTTCCAACTAGTTAATGTAATACTCTTTATCCATTGATAAAAGGGGTTTTTAGTAAAATGCCCATGTGGGAAAATGCATTTAAGAAAATGCCTACGTTTTTTCGATATAATTAAATGCCCACAGTTTAACCTTTTCCGTCAGTTTTTTTGAAAAAACGCTTAACAGCCGTAAGCTGTTGCTTGATGCACACGTGGTAGTAATTCTTACGGCTGTTTGACGCACACGTGGTAGTAATTCAGTCTTGGCAAAAGACTATCAACTCCCTTAACCAGTCTGAAACATGTTCATCTCCTTCTTCATTTGTTCATCCCCAAAAATCAACAAACCCCGACCAACCAAAATAATGCGAATATTCCATCTTGCACCACTGTTTCACTATCACAGTTCACCACCATTGAAAATCAAACTCATCTTAATTCAAAAACAGATTGATACTAATAATTATAGCACCAAACAGTACACAGATTGAACCCTAAATTGAAAATGTAAAATTTCAGCACTTAAACGCCATTAACCTTCCACCACCTTCATACCACCACCACCAGAAACCCAATTCAAACCAGCCCTAACTGAAAAACCCGACACAACCCATCGATCCCCCAAATGCAATTCGATCTACCTAAAATCCCCCAATTAAAATTCCACATGTAACAAACAAAACCCCTTAAAATAAAAAAAACAAGAAAAAAAAAAACAAATTCAACAAGATTAATCTTCGTCTACAATTCCATTTGAATCCCAACATAATTGGTGACAATGTCCAACTAACCATTCACTTTGAAATCCCTGTTTTCTTTTTGATTTTTTAGCTGGAAACCCGAGCTTAATCAAACAAGAACTTGAAGAATGGTGAAAATTAGGAGTAGATTATCTATGAACATTTTGAGACGTGAGATCAGAGACTAAGGTCGTGTTTGGCAGCCTTGATAACCCAACCTAGGTTGGGTTATTCCTTCAATAACCGTATATTATATTTGTGTGGATGCTTATTTCATGTCAAGATAAAATTGGTGTATTACCCCAAATTTTAGGAGGCTAAAAAGATGGGATTTTGAAATTCCATGTATAACCTGGAATAGCTTAATCCTTTTCTGGATTAGACAGTTATTTTTATAAGGTTTAGTTTTTTATTTATTTTTTAATTAATTAATTTAGCTTGGAAACAAGTCTGTAGAAAAACAACATACTACATAAACCCGATGTGGAAAACAAACACCATTTAAAATAACCATTGCCATGATAGTTTTGGATAAACCAATAAATACCCAATCTGGACAACATTTATCATATACAAGCTGCCAAACAGACCCCAAGTTTGGGAGAAGAAGTACTGTGGGTTTAGAGGAGGACGAGGGAGACACAGAAGAAGAGGGAGACGGACAGTTATGGTGCCGTAAACCAAATTGCTTCTGAGTTATCGTGGGTAAAAAAGTAATTGCGACAGCAAAGTCCGACAAGTAAACGAACAAAGACTAATTAAGGGAGTCCTAACGGAATTATTAACGTGATGGGCAGTTAATTCATATCGAAACAAATATGGGCATTCTCTTGAATACATTTCGCAACATGGGCACTTTATTATATTCCCTTAATAAAAAGAAAAAGAAAAAATAAATGATGGGTTGAAATATTGTAAGAGATTGTAATCCCGGGGTTTAAGCTGGCTCAAAAATCATTCCTATTCCAACCTGCACTACGGTCATACCGATTTCCTGCAACAAAACCTCGAATCTGTTTTCAGAAAGAAGGAAACCAGGAAATGTATAGGAAATGAAAAATGATGATAGACAAAGGGAAAGTAATTTACATGGCGTACAGAGCTGTAAGTTACAGTTTATCTCCATTTATTTACATTCATCTTCAATGGCGGAGGTTTAGAGGTCTTGAACATCCTATTAGATGGCGTGAACGATTAGGCCATCCTTCAATTAATCGTCCTCCTGGTCCTTTTCTCTGGTTTCACGCTGTCTCATTAGGTAATTTCCAAAATCCACTATTGATTCCTTTTTAGGGTTCATTTTTTTTTAACTTCAAGGGCCCTAATTTCAGTTCTGCTGCAATAATGGATCATTTTTGAATTCTTAATCTACAGGTGAAGGATTAGCTGCAATTCCAGTGATTAGACGTTGTATTCAACAAAAGCCCAATCTTACAATTTTGATGACAACCACTACTACTTCTGCTTTGTAAGTTTAAGCTCAAAAATGTTATTTATGGTTCAAAAGAGATTGGAAATTTATGTTGTATGGAGTGGAATAGTGTATGGTGAACGTAGTCTGATTACTAATTCATATTTTTCTAAATAACAATAAATATGTCTTGCAGTGAAGTCATTAAGGATAGGTTACCGAATGATGTCTTGTATCAGGTAATTTTGGATCCTAGCTCTACTTGTACGCAATTAGTCTTATAAAACTAGATTGTATAGAGATATCATTAACTCGTTTTCAGGTTTTGCTAGAGATATAGTAATTTTGTTGGCTATCGACAACCTCACATTCTCTTGCCGTATTAAAAATCCTAGCCTCATTCTATTAAGATGTTTATTCTTGTTCTCAACGATGATAATGCTGCACTAAATCTTTTGTTGGTTGGCATTTTGGATCCTGAATCTTTTGCTGGTTGGTTGCTCTCATTCTTTTTGACTTGTTGTGTATTTCAGTATGCTCCCCTTGATACTCCTTCTGCAATGGATGATTTCCTTGACTATTGGAACCCTGTCGCAGTCATGCTGATGGAAAGTGAACTATGGCCAAATCTTGTTTTTGGTGCTACAAAAAAAGGAGTAAGTTTCTTTCTTTTTCTTTTTATCTGATTCATTATTCATTCTCAAAAGTTACTGTCAGTAGACCTTATTGGTACAAGTATTCAATATTGCTGATGTTATATAATTTCATTTCTGAAGTTATTTGCAGATTACTATGGCATTGTTAAATGCTCGGATGTCTTCCAAATCCTTCCACCGTTGGTCTACACCAATAGTGTTTCCGTTGATTTCATCGATGCTCTCGAAGTTTTCTTTGATTGCTCCACTGGTATTGAGTACATTCATGTATGCATATCTTTGTTCCCGTAGTCATGTGCAATTTGGACTGACCAATGATTGTAATGCCAATATCAGAGCAATGTAGAGGCAATCCGCTATCAGCTGTTGCAGGCTCCACCTTTCATTATTAACTTTGCTGGTGACTTGAAATATGGTAAACATTTGTCATTGGTGGATGAAATTCCTGCTATCCTTTTCACGAACAATATCATATATTCTCTACTAAGGAAGCTGAAATTGTTAATTGATTTTGTAGGGAAATATCTTCATTTAATGCCACTTTTTTTTTCCTTTCAGCTGTTAATAATGTTGATATTTCAATGCAAGACAATACATGCTTAGAAGATCTACAATTACGGCTCGGCAATAGGCCTGTTTGGATGGCTTCTTCTATACACAAGGGTGAAGATGAAGGTTAGCAGTTTCTGCATCCACCTTTATATCATTCATTAGCTCGGAGCCTGAAGGCACTAACTGTGAATATTCTTCTCGCAGTCGTGGTAGGGGTTCACAGAGCATTAATGCAAGTGTACCCTAATGTGATTACCATTATTGTTCCACGCCATCCTCAGCTAGGACAACAGATGGCCCTAGTATGTCTCTGATTCTTATATTGTAAGATTTTACTGTGCTTAGTTTTGTGGTTGATGTTAAGTACGTTTCTTATTCTAAGGTTCTGTTGGTAGATAGATCTCGGTGTTTCATAATCCCGCAGATGATTGCAATTTCTATGTCGTCATATTTAGAATCTTCTTTGAACCCAGATGCTCTATCATCGTAGATTTTTTTGTAATTTGCACCATGCTTAATGGTTGGACTCGTGGAATATCGGAGAAAGAATGTTTCAGTGCGGATCTTCCCTAGTTTAAGTCCATTCACCAACCGTATTTTAATGATGTCTTCACATATTCTGTGGTTCTGATGTGTCTCTTTGAATTTGTGAAGGAACTCCGGAAGGATGGGTTCAATGTTGTGCTAAGGTCTTGTAAGGAAAAGATTTTACCCAGCACAAATTTCTACATAGTGGACACATTAGGTTCGTTTACCTACGTATTTGTGCATCTGGGTTTCAACCTACTGCTTTCTCTTAAATTTAGGGCTCACTGCCTTGATTTTCCAATTTGGGGTAAATATTCCAAATTGCCAACATTGTACACTGATCATATATTAGCCTTTTAGGAGGTATAGATCATCAATGGTTATCATTTGTTTCTGCAGGTGAACTAAGAAGCTTGTATAGGATCATTCCAGTAGCTGTAATTGGAGGTTCTTTCTTGCCTGGTTTAGCTGGTCATAACGTATCCGAGGCAGCTGCAGCTGGGTGTGCTGTCTTGACTGGTATCTATTCTTACTTTACTGTTCAGCGTCGTCACTAATTCAGCTTCTAGATTTTTTGAGGAACTTGTTATTCGCTCAAAGTTTATTTCCTATCTTTGTCCCTCAGGCCGTTATGTTGGTCACTTCTCTCGTATGATCCTGGAAATGCAACAAATAAATCCTTTATCGGTAATGCAGGTATATGTCTCTTTTTTGGTACCTTTATTCCTTGGAGGAATTTTTGGTTGAAAACAAAAATAACCTCCTATGAAGTGCTCATTAACTAGACTGCCCATTTTTAATAGAATTTCTTATACAAGTATTTTCCAATGTGAAACTTTCCTTGAACAATTTCCCTATTCTACAGCTTCTGTAGAAGCTCTCACTAAAACCTGCTCCTTGCAGGTCTCTGGACAGACGGACCTGTTGAAAAAGCTTCTTGAGCTATTTAGTAACGCCAATACTTTAGAGACTCATCGTATGGCTGCAAAACAAGCATTTCATGCTCTTTCAAACGGGGTTGTCTCAAATATCTGGAATCTCCTTAATATTCATGTTATACAAAAGGCACTTCCTCCAGAAATTAAGTAATCCACGATCATTAAATATTCTAGGAAATTTACTAATAGTACTAGATTCGGAGTTGTTGTGTGTTAGTATTACCTCCTCCTTCCCCCTATTTTTTTCCAGAAGTTGCAAGGTTACAATTACATGGTGCTGGTAACCAATGTAGCTTTTAAAAATGTAAAAAGTTTAAAGTGAACTTGTTGCGTTCCAGAGAGACGCAGTACAATTATCCTTTCACCAAAAGAACAAAGAAAAAGAAAAAAGATAGCTGCACTTTTTGTTTTACCAAAATTTACTTTGACATTTCAAAATTTATCAAATTTCATACATTTCAAAATATGAAATGGATGGGTTGATTCAAACCTACTCCTAACTTTTCTCCCTTACACTGAATTGCAGTGAGATGAATGTTTTCATGTGTTCTCTTCTATATATGATTATGCTTACATGATTAATTTCTTACGCGAAATGATCCAATGATATGGAAAGAGATTAGGGGACCAAATTACATTATCAAGCAGTGAGTTCTAATCAGCCAGTTTTCATTAAACCTGGCCTCCCCAGGCGTTTTCACACACAAAAAAAAAACACAATTCTCTCTCTCAGTTTATAGAGAATTATTTATTTTTTACTGCTATCCCAAACTACCAGAAGCAAGAGTCCAGAAAAGAAAAGAAAAAAGTCAAAGATTGTTTGCATTTCATTTTGATTTTGAATCGTTTATAGTAGACTCTAGTACTCTACTACACTACACACAGGAAGCAACCACATCAACAGAGCTTTCTTTCTCATGTGTCGATTCTGTCCTACACTCCTACTACATTGAAAGCAGAGTCAATTCACAAACATGATACTCTACTCAAGTCAGTAAGTAGACTATAATAATCTTGTTTGTCTTTTCTCCTCCTCTTTTAAATTTTTATTTATTACTTCCTCTGTTCAACTCGTTACTGTACTCATTACTGTAGAACTGAAGTATAAAGCATTTTCGAGTATAAACTATAAAGTATAGAGAGTCTTCCTTTGTCTCATCCAAGGGCTGTTGTTGGTTCAAATTTCAAAAATCTCGTGCGTGCCTTCGAAATTTCAAAACAGAACAACCAGAGTCAGTAAATGAGCAGCTGCGGTAACGTTACGATACCGTAGGAATCTTACCAACTCATTTATTAAAGCCCCAAACCCAAGATAAAAGGTCTAAATCTTTGCCCTATTCAGTTACCAAATATAAATGTGCCTGGTTGTTGTTCCTTCAAATTCAAAATAAAATTTCCCTTTTCTCTTTGAATTTTTTGAGAGTGATTAGTGGAGAGTGGCAGCAGTAACAATCATCATTCTATCCCACTACCCAATCTAACCCTACTACCAACTATCTTTAATCATCCCCACCACTTATGAAAAAGTAAAAGAAGAAAGAAAAAAAGTAAAATTCAGTCAGGAAAACACAGTCGAGTTCTACTTTTAGCTTTTTGTTTTGTTCTCTCTTACTCTCTGTCTGAATCCCGCCTACAGCTATAACCAAGAAATTGAGCTCCAAATTTTTATTTTACAAAAAAAATGGGTACTCTGGTTTTAACAATTTCCTTCATTTTTCTCTGGTTTTCGTCATCTTCTTCATTAGCTCAAGCTACCACCTTTAATGATACAGAAGCATTAACTAAGCTCCGCTTACAAACAGACACACATGGTACTCTTCTTTCAAACTGGACTGGTTCTGATGCATGTTTATCTTCTTGGATAGGTGTTAGCTGTATAGATGGTAGAGTTACTTCTCTATCGCTTCCTTCTCTTGATTTAAGAGGCCCCATTGGTTCACTTTCACAAATGAGCCAACTACGTCTTCTTGATCTTCATTCTAATAGGTTTAACTCAACAATTCTATCTATTACTAATTGTACTAATCTTAAGTTACTTTATCTTTCTGGTAATGATTTCACTGGCGAAATACCTGTTTCTATTGGTTCATTACAACGTTTAATTAGATTAGATTTGTCTGATAATAATTTCCATGGAAATATTCCTGACGAGATTTCCAAACTTTCTCGGTTGATGACTATTCGTCTTCAGAACAATCAGTTTTCTGGACAAGTTCCTGATTTTTCTTCACTGCCTAAACTTTATGAATTGAATTTGTCTAACAATGGGTTTTCCGGGAAGATCCCGGAGAGATTGTTGGCTAAGTTTGGAGAAAAGAGTTTTGCTGGAAATGCAGATGTTTGTGGGTTTGGGTCTTTTCCTGCTTGTTCATTTAGTAGTAGTAGTAAGTCTGCGCCGTCAGTTGCAGCAACTGCAGCTAATTCTGTAGTTCCGTCAAACCCTTCTTCTTTTCCTGCTACACCAGTAGTTGATAAGGGTAAAAATGAGTCTGGTAGTAAAGGCTTGAGTATCGGTTCCATAGTTGCCATTGTTGTCGGGAATGCTGTATTCTTACTAGTGATTGGTTCTTTCGTTGTTGCTTACTGTGTTGGGTCAAGAGAGAATTCGGGGTCGGAAAAGGGTGAAAGAGGTAGAAGAAGTTATTATAACGGTGAAAGGAGGGTTTACGCAAGTAATGGAGGTGGAGGAGAAAGCGATGGAACGACTGCGAGTGATAGAAGTAAACTTGTGTTTTTTGATAATAGGAGGCAGTTTGTGCTCGAAGATTTGCTTCGAGCTTCAGCTGAGATGTTGGGGAAAGGGAACTTAGGGACTGTGTACAGAGCATTACTTGAAGATGGATCTACTGTTGCTGTGAAGAGGCTTAAAGATGCAAATCCTTGTGAGAGAAAGGAATTTGAACAGTACATGGATGTCATTGGGAAGCTTAGACATCCTAACATTGTTCGTCTCAGAGCGTATTACTATGCAAAGGAAGAGAAGCTTCTTGTTTATGATTACCTTTCAAATGGAAGCTTGCATTCTCTTTTGCATGGTAAGTTATCTCAGACTTTCAAAAGACTCAGTTGTGTTAAAGGTTCTATTGTCAATTAAACTGTTGTTTGATGTGTTTTTCTTGAACCGAAATCAGGGAATCGTGGAGCTGGAAGGATTCCATTAGATTGGACCACAAGAATCAGCTTAGTGTTTGGAGCAGCTCGTGGGCTGGCTCGAATTCATGAAGAATATAGTGAATCGAAAGTGCCACACGGAAACGTCAAATCATCCAATGTGTTACTTGACAAGAATGGAGTTGCTTGCATTTCTGATTTTGGATTGGCATTGCTTCTTAATCCCATCCATGCAACTGCCAGACTGGGAGGTTATAGAGCACCTGAACAAGCACAAACTAAGACGCTCTCACAGAAAGCAGATGTTTACAGTTTTGGAATCTTGCTCTTGGAAGTCCTCACTGGGAAGGCTCCAACTATGTATCCTTTGCCAAGCAATCCTCGTCAGGAGAATGAACATGCGGTTGATCTTCCAACTTGGGTTCGTTCAGTTGTCAGGGACGAGTGGACTGCTGAGGTATTTGATCCTGAACTGTTGCGGTACAAGAACATAGAGGAGGAATTGGTGGCAATGCTTCATATTGGTTTAGCTTGTGTGGCTCAGCAGGCAGACATGAGGCCCACCATGTTAGAAGTTGCAAAAATGATCGAGGAGTTTCGGGTGGAGCAGTCACCAATGGCAGATGATTCAGATTGGCGTGGTTCCGTCTCGCCATCTCTTGTTACCACAGAAGATGCAATGACCAACTACTGAGCCCACCTCAGTTTCCTTCAATGACATCTGTTCTTGCTACTATCGCTGGTTGTAATAGTTGTATAACTTTTCCCTTGCCTGCATTGTCTCTATGCAGAATGCTGTTAGTTCCTCCAAAGACTTTCTTCTTTGCTTCTAATGTTAAGTTTTTGGTTTCCATTAATGTTAGTTTATCAGCAGTAAGCAGTCGTGATGTGGTTGTTGAATCACACCAACATTAAACCTGAAAGGTTGCTATAGGGGGGTTACCAAATAGAAATTTGGTTCCCATTGTTAAAAATGAGAATTAGCAGTCTGATAGATTTGTGACGGTGGCTTAGTTGTCCCAATTTACTTATTTAGAGCCACTCAAACTCATTTACTAAACCAGTGCATTTTTCTTTCAAGTTACACTTCTATATTTCTAACAGAAGCAAATAATACACGTCTTCTTGAAATTCAAGGTATTTCAGACTTCAGTGCTATTACAATAGAGGCCTCCTTACAATATTACATCAACGGATGCATTTGTTTTCATTTTATACACATCCCCAAAATAAAATCTCTAATGAGATTAGGTTTCGACACATCTAGCGGAAAGACTAAATATTACAACAAGCAAACACTGAAGCTTATGCATCCATCATTGCTATTGACCTGATTAGAAGTCGAGACAAGGGACTACTAGTTAACCGAATGGACTGCGATCAAAACACTCGAAGAAACACAATTTCCTTCGTGTTGCTGCTAATTACTATCTAAAACTGAAAAGAGAGGGAATGGCTAAATAACTAACTTCTGGTAATTGCTTCAAGAATGAGTCTTTTGACTGCACACAAGTTAATTCTGATGCCACATAATACAGCGCATCAAAGCAGCACGCATCAGCTCACCCTTCCTGATTGATCGATAAGTGTGCCGACTTTATCTCCACATAATGCTTTTGAAATGTTACCAGGTTCAAGGAGATTGAAGACTACAACTACAAGAATCAAGATACGCTTCACACCTTAGTTGGGAGTTGTGAGAAATAAAAAGTGAACTAAAATTAAAACAGAAATGAAAGAGAAAAAACCAACCAGGAATTCCGTTCTCTTCACAGAATGTTATTGCCATCATGTCCATGGACGTTACACCTCTGGAAACCACCTCCCTATAAGAAATGTGCTCGAAGGCCGTACTGGTGTTGTTTCTGGACTGGCAATCATAGACACCATCGATATTGGCACCTTTGAGGAGTGCCTCAGCATTCACTGGGAAAAACGAGACATGAAGTTTTCAGGATTTTCCAGCAAAATGGGAAAATAAGATAACATAATATGTCAGGACGTGGCAGGGGAAGAGTAAGTACTTTCTGAAGCTCTTAAAGCGGCAGCTGTGTCTGTTGTGAAAAGTGGATTCCCTGAGCCAGCACCAACACCACCAAAAATCACAACTCTCCCCTTCTCAAGATGTCGAATGGCCCGACGCTTACAGTATGGCTCTGCGACCTCATTCATCGGGAAGGCTGTTTGAACACGCGTCTGAATACCCTGCTTCTCAATAGCTGATTGAAGCAATACTGAGTTCATGACGGTTGCCATCATCCTGTTACAATTTACAAATCCCAGGCAACAAGGTGCACGATTAATTACATTTACAATTATTCCCCACAAGAAGAAAAATTAGATATAAAAATTACATACCAAATTTGGCAAAACCTTGAAACACTGAAATTCACTCCATTGACACTTCCAGAGACATGAAAGATATATTGAGGGAAAATGTAAAAACTGAAAGATTCTTTAACAGACCGATTACCCAATTTGGTATGCTACAGATCGCTCCAAGCCAGTCGCACCAACCCATGTATCCCCACAAAAGAAATTGCGACCTCCAAGAACAATAGCTACCTAACAGAATATATGAAAATAAGTTAAACACATAATTGTAAATACAGCTTTAAGAATACAGCATTTGGAAACAGATAAACAGATGAAATTCAAGGAGATACCTCTACACCATTGCGACAAGCCGTTGCAACCTCCCTAGCTATCAGCATGACCACCTACCAATTACAATTCAACTTAAATACACAGGAACAATAAATTATCCACATATACGGAAGATATATAGCCGTGCTGGTATCATGGAAAACCATCAAAATATTCAATAAAGCACCAAGACAAGCACCTTTGGGTCAATATTCTGAGGGCCAGTCCCAGCAAGTGCAGCACCACTAATTTTGAAGACCACTCTTCGCCATCTAGGAGTAGACAAAGACTTGGGGTTCATGCTATTAACCATGCCAGCGGGCCTAGGTGCTATAATTGCGTACCTGTAGTGATAACATACATGAGATACTCGACAAAAAATCACATAAAGCCATAGTGGTTAGCCTTTTAGTGCTGGACAACAACCTTCATAAACATAAATTAGGATGTAGGACTGCTTTCCTTTGATTTCTGAACACAAGTCTAAATTGAATGAATGAAAGGAACCCCAAAGACTAATTTAGAAACCTCATTTTTCCGCAAAAGAATTTACCTCTACAGTTTATTATTTTTATCCAGCAAAGGTCTAGAGGAAAGAGAACGCACAGTAAAAAGAAGACTGTTAATCCAAAACAGAGGAGGACAGAGAGGCCACTGATCATTAGCATAATACATAAACAGAAGTGAAGAATTTCAAGACTAGATCATGATACCAAAATTAAGAATTTATTTTCATTTCCTAAACTTCCACCCTACATTTTCCCATCCTCACAAGAATCATTAACTAATACCGCAAAAAGGTACTCTCTTATTTATGGCGTCAAACAAATTACACCGGAATCAACCATGGAAATTCCAGTTAAGAGGCCTTGGATATACAAATTAAGGAAATCAAAACAAATGGAGTCATTTCCCAAGTGGTTTTGGAAGATTTTGGATTAACAAAAGTAACCTAAAATAGATGCATGTTTCTCCATGATACATCAAAACCATGATCATGTGAATTACCAAATAAGACAAACATGCTTTAACTTACTAAATATATTCATGTGAACGAGTCAAATTTCACTTATCAAGTGACTAATCAAATAAAACAATACTCATGATTCCAATCCAGTGGTGTAGAACAACTACTAATTGCAGAAATTACAAGAGTTGACGAAATAACCAGTGAAACACTATATATACCTCTTAGGTTGCTGTCTAAGCATATTAGCAGAAGAACCAGGAGACTTATCTTCGTCAGAAACACCTTTGGAAGAAGTAGAAGAAGTACCGATAATTTGTTCGATTTTCTTGAACCAAGGCCAATGACTAACATTAGTTCCACTATTATTCATTCGATTCAGCTCAACTTTATATCTTTTCTTCAAATTATCGACTTTATTCTTACATTGTTCAACACTTTTTCCTCCTTTTTGTTTATCACATCTTTCACTAACAACAGTAGCAACTTCTTCCCAATCTCTGCCTCGTAAATTACCACGATTAAGCTGAACAAATTTATCCATATATGCATCAAGTAAACTACCAATTGCTGTATCACTCCATTCTTCACGATCTTTTCTATACTCACCTCTGTATCTATAATCCATACCAACTGATGATGTACTGATAGTAATTGTAGTAGTATTATTTGGTGGTGGAGTATTAGTATTTGGTGTTGTTGATTTGGGTTTTTTATAAGAGTACGGTGTAGTAGTTCCACCATCACTGAGTTCTTCTTGTTCTTTTCTTTTCTCAGATCTTGAATTTCCCCTAGATTTGTTGGGATCAGACTCTTCTTCACCAAATGGATTTGATTCGTTCTCATCACCAAATGCATTATTGTTACCAAATCCAGCTTCACTATAATCTTCATTATTATGATGGTGGTGGTGAGTTGGTGGTGGTGGAGTTTGAGTTTCATCACCAAGAAGAGAGAAATCATCGTCACAAGAAGCCATTGATGGGGAGCTTGATGACGGAAGTTAAAGGGTTAGGGATAGCGGAAGAGGAATTTTCGGAGAGAGACGGGAACGGACGTTAGGTTACAGGGATGGAAATTTTATGAGAAAACCCTAGTTTCGAATTAGACGGTGTAAGTAGAGACTGTTACGGTGTTTTATCACGGAGTTGAATAAATGTACACACAAAAGTGTAGGGCCTCACATTGTCTACTTTTTTCTGTTTTATGTTCAAAGCCCAAGAAGGAAACAACTCAACGGAGTTTTTGGTTTGCTTCAGTGGACGGTGGTCCTTTATATACCTGCTGCCTCTCAGGCACTCAGCTGCTAGGTAGATGGCTCTCGGTGGTTGTGGTAGTAGGTGGGGGTTGGGAATCTTCGGGTGATCGAAGGAAATAATTCAACTCAGATACAACCCTCGCTTGAGGAACACTACAACAGTCTTGGATCAAATTGTATCTATCACTATTGTCCCTCTTTTCTTCAAAATGAAAGAGGAATTATCAATTTGCTCTAATTTGGTCCTATTATGGACACTACCGACCCTCCTTTCACCACAAAATCTTTCATGCACTTCTTGGGACAAAAAGGTGGTCAGTAGTGAACACTACAAGGTAAACAATCCCGTCTAAATAAATTTGGTTCAAAATTGTATGGGACGACATACTATAGGCGTCCACTCCTAATTTCAGTATTTCTAATTAGGTTTTAAAATTTGAACTTTTGTTCCGTTTATTGTAAAAGTTTGAGATTTTTCAATAAATGACATATTGTTGGCCGTATAAGTTTAATTTCACATAATTTTTAAGTACAAATTTTTCCTCAGGTTTTTCTTTTATTATGAAATTTGAAACCTTTTTGGTACAAGGCATTGTTAGTCGTATAGTGTTCTGTTTCCATTTTGTCCACAGTGGGATCTCTCTTTCGAATAAACTGGAGCTCCTTCAAAATAAAAGAGTTAAGTCTTATTTGACGACTAAGTATAGCCCTGTTCTCAGAGCAAACACCTGGGAAGCACTGATACGGACACGGGACATGGACAAAGGGATCGGCAAAAATCAAAATCATCAGGACACGAACACGTTTATATATATATATATATATATATATATATATATATTAAATAAATAATTTTTATATATTAAAATCATAGTGTTATGATACGTCAAATACATTGATCACGCAAATACATGGAAAAAAACTCAATTTTATACCGTTAGGTTGATTCACATTAAGAAAAATTAACGGTTATATTAATTTTCATGACGCGTTAGACTACCCAACTAATAAAATAGAGTATACATTTTTACTCGAAACCAATCTAGGAAGTTAGATTTTGTCTTAAGCTCTATTTTATTGTGGGAGCTGGGACCTTAAGCTCCCACAATATGCTCGAAACCAATCTAGTAAGTTAGATTTTGTGAACAATGGATACAATCAGACATACGTAATCATGTACTGTAGTCTGTAGAATGTAGATAATATAAAGAAATTAATTGATTTGTTAACGATTCTATATTTGTTAATTGAGAGAAAATAACGGAATTTTCTTTAATGCATGATCGGAAAATCAAATAAATTATGGACCTAAAATCTCTCACAAATTTAATACGTTTTATATTTATTGCTATATATATACAAGGTTGACCAAAATAGTTAGGGATCACTATTAGTATTAATCATCGGGGTATAAATATATACTAAATGGTCCCTAAATGTGCCAATTAACCAGTGCCAGATCAGTGGTACATCAAGCGGTGGTAGAAGAGAAACGTCATAAGAGGCCCAGGCTAAAGCTGGCCAGGCTATAAGAGCATCTCCAACAAAGGGTGAGAGTTTTATTTTTTCTTGACACATAGTATTTTAGACCCTCATTTAGATGAAATCTATCTCCAACAGTAGGTCCTATAAAATAGGAAGGGTGTCAAAATAAATATCAAAGTCTTAGACAAAGTTTTATTTAGACCTTGGGAATGACCTTCATGTCATCTTTTTGACAATTTTTTTTAATTATTATTATTAAATAAATTTTTCTAAACCAATAGAAAAAATGAATCATTTTTATCTTTATCCAAAAAAAAACAAATCCTAAAACTAACACCCCACACTACTGGAGATGGTTTATGAGAAAAACTTTAGTCTTTTTGCTACATGTATATAACCCCACAAATAAGGACTTAAATAAAAACTCCACATAGGATTAGTAGCACCCACTGTTGGAGATGCTCTAAAAGGCTAACAGGTTGAATATCACAGCCAGATCTGGGACTGTCTTGAGCCTGGGTCCAGCCTGCACCTAATTAAGCACGGGCCAGGTCAGGCTGTGGCCTGGTTATACTGGCCGGATCGAACCATGCTAGCCTGGTCTTTTTGACACCTCTAAGCACAACCTAAACTTTTCCGCAAATATTGGGGATTATCCTTCTTAATAAATTCCATCAAATCATTTGGATTAGGTGTAACATTATCAACAATAACTGTACACCTATATTTCCATATATACCAAAGAACATATGCAAAGAAATTTCTGTTAGTGCAATCCTTTAACCACATAAGACACCAATCCTTATAGGATATATTAGCAGTAGAATAAAAATTTCGAGAGAAAGAAAGCCCTCTCCAGATAGCTTCAGAAAACACACATCTAGTAAAGAGATGATCAATTGTTTCAATCACATAGTTATTACATAAGGGACAGTTTACATCAATAGGTGTATATTTATCTAAAACTTTCTTAACATGCAAGCAACCATTTAAAGTTTTCCAAAGAAACAGTTTAACCTTAGGCGGGATATTAAGATTCCATATTCCTTTCCAATCTACAGGTATGTTCACATGATTTCTATCACATAAAAAATTATAGACATACTTAACAGAAACAGAGCCATCTTTTATGCCTATCCACATCATAATATCTTTTTTTCCAGTGTCACAATCAGGTTCAAGCAATCTAATTTTTTTGATAGTATCATTATCAAACACTCTATTGATAAGATTAAGGTTCCATTTACCTTCTACATCAATGATATCTGCAACTTTAGTAACTAACTGAATGCAACTATTGTCTTTTGGTTTAGGAGAATCACCTTTAGGTAGCCATTTATCAGTCCAAAATTTTATGTCTCTACCATTTCCTAACAACCAACAATGCTTTTCTTTAATAATGTCTAGACCTTTACATATGCTGGTCCAAACCCAAGACTTAACATACTTCTTCTTGTACTTCAGGGGATCAGAGTTAGAGAAATATTTATGCTTAAGAATGATGCACCAAAGATTTTCTGGATTCTTACTTAATCTCCATGCAAGTCTAGTGAGCAGAGCAAGATTAAATTTATAAGGACTCTTTATGCCCAAGCCTCCATTAGCTTTACTAGAGTAAATGAAGTCCCGGGCTTTTATGTATAGACCTCTAATATTTTTACTTTTTTTCCACCAAAACTCTCTTTGCAAGGTATCTAATTTATCTAAGTTTTTTTTTAGGAAGAAGAAAACACATCATTTGGTACATGGGAATAGCACTAATGACAGAGCAGATGAGAGTAGTCCTACCTGCTTGAGAGAGAAATTTTTCCTTCCAACCTTGAACTCTATTATAAACTCTATCTAACAAATTTTGATAACTTAAACTTTTGGATCTATTAAAAAACAGAGGGGTCCCTAGGTAGGTGTCATTTTTTGTGATTCTACCAACTTTAAGAATTCTATCTAGTAGCTTACAATGCTTGTTTTCGACTTTTTTGCTAAAATATATTCCTGATTTCTAATAATTTATAACCTGACCCGAAGAATCACTAAAGATTTTAAGAATATCTAGTAGGTTTCTAGCCTGAACTATAGTGGCAGAAGTAAACAGAAAAGAATCATCTGCAAAAAACAAATGGGAAATAGAAGGACAATGCTTAGTAACTTTTATACCAGAAATTTTACTATTAGCTTCAGCATAAGCAGGAAGTCTAGAAAGGGCTTGCATACATATAATGAACATATAGGGTGACAAAGGGTCACCCTGTCTAATATCTCTAATAGGGGAAAAAAATTCCCCTTGAGAACCATTAACAAGCACAGACATAGAGACAGTAGATATGCAATTATAAACTAAGTCATATAATTCATTAGAGAAACCAAACTTTTCTAACACAAACATTACAAAATTCCATTCCAGACTATCAAAGGCTTTCGAAAGATCTAGTTTAAGGGCCATATGGATGTTTTTTCTTCTACTGGTTTTCATAGTGTGGAGGATTTCATGTGCCACTATAATGTTATCTGTGATCTGCCTGTTGGGGATGAAGGACGATTGGTTCTGAGATATAATCTTGTCTAACAGTGGCTTAATTCTATTGTCTAGTATTTTAGTCACTATCTTATAAAGGGCATTACTAAGACTAATCGTCCTAAAACCACATGGTGTTTTTGGCATTTTTGTTTTTGGTATAAGAGTAATAAAAGAATGATAAACAACCTGATTAAAACATCTGTCTCTAAAAAAAATTTAAACCCAGAGCACTATGTCATCTTTAAGAAGTTCCCAATGTTGCTGGTAAAAACCAGGGGGAAAGCCGTTAGGCCCCGAATCCCCCCAAGCATTCATCATAAATAAAGCTTATTTTATTTCAGATTCACTAGGAATTTCATTCAGTTTTTCATTGTCATCTACACCTACAGAAGGACTTAGAAACTCATCAAAGATGGGATTTATGACATTTTCATTGCTGCTAGCTATATTTCTGAAGTGGTTTGTTAGCAAGTGACTTAGTTGTTGTTGACCTTCAATCCAAAGGCATGTACTATCTCTTAAGGCATGAATCATGTTATACCTATTTCTATCCGAAGCATGCTGGTGAAAAAATTTAGGATTACTGTCATTTTTATTAATCCAAGTTTCTTTAACATGTTGGCCCCAATAGGCCTTCTCTATCTCATACAAGTTAGACAGATCATTTTGAAGCTGTTCTATTTTGATTTTCGTTTCTAAACTAAATGGTTTCTTATTTTCATTGTCAATATTCTCAAGGATATTAGATATGTTCCTAAAAATGTTACCAAAGTATTTTCTATTCCACACTCTCAGCTCAGTTTCTAGATTTTTAAGTGTCCTAAACAGATTGAAGTTCCCGTATTTACCCTTTTGAATGGATGTTTCTATAACTTTCCTATAATCCATGTGTTCTAACCAAAATTTCATGTACCTATAAGGTTTCATACATTTATCACTAAAGGGGTATGTTTCTAACAGTATCGGGGCGTGGTCCGAAGCAACCCTAGTAAGATGTTTATTACTTGATTTTGCAAACAGTTCTAGCCATTTATAATTTACTAAAACCCTATCAATCCTTTCTTGAATATGTTGTTTACCAGTTCTTCTATTTGTCCATGTAAATGGAAGGATTGTGAAGTTAAGGTTACTAAACCTAGAGTTTGTATACAGTGAAAAACGTAAGAGAAACTACTAGTCGAGGGACTATTCTCTCCTTCCTTATCATCCTCATGAAGAATAAAATTCATATCACCTATAATATCCCAAGGAGCATTCACAGAACTAATACTTTTAATGAAATCCCACTGTTCATTCCTAAGATTATTATCTAAAGCACCATACATAACAGTAATGAAAACATTCATGTTATCTTTAAAGACTTGGAAATGAAAGTCATTATCTTTAAACAAGCAAAGTTTAGCAGAGACTCCCTGATTCCATGTAATGGAAAAACCACATGATTTGCCAATTGATGGCATAATGAACCAATCTTTTACCTTTAACCTTCTAAACACTTTTTCCACTACTGAAATGTTAACTTTTGTCTCAGACAGGAAAATCATGTCCAAATTATGGGATTTTTGTAAGTACTACAAATGATCTTGTTTTAACATAGACCTAAAACCCTGAAGATTCCAGGATGAACCCTTGAAGTCATACCCAAATTCTTTATCTTCCATGACCATGTCACAGAAAAATAGCTTTTTATGCAGTGGTAAAAAAACTATACATGATGCAATTGAGGAACAGACATAAATAAGTGCATATACATATAATACAATTTTTTGAAGAAAAAAATTTGAAAAATAAACATACTTGACTCTAAATTAAAGGATTTAAAGATCATCATAATGGACATAGCTAAGCAGAAATTTATATGTAAGATAAACTTAAAATTTAAACAGTTTAAAAAGTTAAACTCTTTAAAGAAGTAGTTTTCACAGTTTACCTCATGAATAGTAGTTTGCTGCACATGGAAAGAATTATCAGAGATAATATCATCTTTGGCTATCTTCATAGTCTTCCCATCAAACTTTTCAGCTTCCTCTTCAATAATACTCCAGCAGAGAGCATTCTCTTCCTCATTAGTGATTATCTCAGCAGTTTTTCGGGTTCCCCAGCCATATCCACTATAAAGTTACTGTTATTTTTCTTGACCATGACCCAAGAGTCATCCTTCTTCCTATCCATTACAAAGTATTGAATTAGGATCCTAAACCAGTCTTCTTGCCTTCTCTTTTGTTTCAATTCCTTCTTGCTAGCTCCATTATTATCAATAATAGGAGATTTTCTTTTAACTAGTCTTCTTATTTCTGCATTCACCCTATCTTCAAAGTTAATGCTACTCCCCTCACCAGGAGTTTCTCCATCACCACATGCAGCTCTCCTTCTGTCACCAATAACACCCACTCCAGCCATCTCCTCATTATTGAAGGTGAAATTGTTGTCTTCATTTATTTTCCTCCTTTTTGTACCTCTTCTTTGAAGATTTTCTCTATCAATGTCACTATCATATATTCTAATTCCAGCAGCAGCAGAGGCTAAGTTCTCCATTCCAATATTGTTCGGAGTAGGCTGATTTGGAACCCTTGTTTGCTCCTCTTCTTCATTATAAACAAACACCTTAGGACAATTTCTATTGTAAACTCCTCTTCTAGCTTTGCATTTTTCCTCTGAATGAGCAGCATCAACATGCCAGCACTTAAAACAGGTGCCATGTGGAATCTCCATAAAGAAAATTTTCACCCTGATTGTTTCTCTGTCATTTGAGTCAATAAGGATAACTTTAACTTCATGGATAAGAGATTTTCCTTGAGAAATATCAGCAATAATATGAGCTTGAAACTCTCCTTGATTATTCAGTGGACCAATAAGAGTAGGCGCTTTTCCAATTTTATCTGCCACTTGTTTCGCCATAAATCCTTTTTCTACCACATCTCCTCTTAAGATGAATTTGACCCAATAATCCTGAGCCGTAAAGTATACTTCTTCCACTCTAGCTTCATTGTTCCACATTCTCATAGAAGTAAGATAACCTTGGACTCTGTTTGGTATTGAATAGATAGAAGCAGCAAAATCAGCAGCATTTGAGAATCTGATGATGAATATCTTGGGATCAACTGTCTTCCTTACAATTATTCTGTCAGTTGGGGACCAAGACAAGTTTAGAGCATATACTACTTCTCCAGTCTTAAGACCCCTAGGAAATTTTTGACAATAACTCTAGGAAATTTTCTGTTTTCTATCCACTGCAGCATTTCTAAGAAACTCTACATATTTCTTAACTGAATTTGTAAGAGGCTGAGTATTATCCTCTAGAATATCAGTAAGATGTGTAATGTAGTTCGTAGTTGGAACATCATACATTTCTCCTGGTATCAGAAGAAAGAAAAGTTTATGGGTTTTTTGTGAAGTGTAGAAAGAGAAGTTGTGGATTTGGTTTTTTGTTTCTTATTTGTAAAGGCACACTGGAAGATTTGGCTTATGGAGTTTTTAAGAATAACAGGCATAGGATTTATGTATATATAGATGTATTCTCCTGGGTTATTTGACACTTGTATGCAATAGCAAGGAGGTGACATAGATTTGATATAATTACTGCTACGGATTTTCTGATTGCATGCAATCCTATAACTGTAGCTTCTGTAAAAAAAATTCCACTTGTGCAAAACCTCTCAACATTTCTGATTTATGAAGACTAGAAATTGTTTTATAGTTTTTAGAAGAAACATTACTACTCAAGGTAATTGACACTTGTAGCAGGAGATCGATATAACCGAAGTTCTGATAAATATAGTCACTAACATGGAGGATAATGCTGATGCTATCACTGACATGAAGGCTACTGCTGATGCTAGTCCCTTTTTTAGAAGTATTTCCCAAGTAATTTCTAAATCTGAGAGTAATGATTACTTATTTAAAATAATAATCAGGAATTGGATTGAGGGTATTGTCCTTACCCAAGATGAAAGATCCTTTACTTGCACCCAAGGAAAATTCCTTTTGCTGACTAGGTAAACCCTGTAAGCACTGTAGCAATTCTCTCCTTCTCGGAAAGAAGCTATTGACCGGAGATGGCCTCAACTGCGCATTAACTCCAATAATGCTTTCCCTGCAGAAACAGTAAAGCATGCAACAGATTGTGATAATTAAAAAAGAATTGTAATTGCTCATATTAAAAATATCTAAAAAACTAATTTAGAAACTTTTAAAATCAGAAATTAAACTATCAAATTGGGCACCAGAAAGAAAAGAAAAGGGAAACTGGATAGAAAGAAATCCAATTATAAGAAATTTTTTGAAAGAAATCAGGGAGGAAGAGATGGGGGAGAAAACAGGAGAAGACCTAGAAGCACTTGGAAAGAAAAAAAGCTACGAAACTAATGGAAAATCAGTGAGAAAACTAAAAATTAAACCCAAAAAGGTTCAATAGACGAAACGAAAATGAAGAAAGGAAGATTGGGGCTAGTAATGATCTTCCATCAACGAAAGAATCAGAGTTTCATGGGAATTTTGGATGGATTTTTTAAAAATTGGGTTGACTCGGTTTTATCGCCGATCTGCAGAGCTCTCAACTAGAAGAAACTTCCGCCAAACCCTTCAATGCAGAAACTAAGTATTTATCCAATATAAAATTTATAATTTAAATTATTTATTTTTTGGTCCACCACTACTGACACATATTTCTGAGTTTTGGGCTTATTTATTTTTGGCCCCACTTTAAAATTTAAACTTTGGCCAGATGCAATATCTGGTCAATATATAACCAAAAACAGTATTAACCCATAGTGGTTGCCTTTCTTCATACTCAAGGCTCGTCCGAAAATCTTAATCATGGCCAAACCTCGACTTACCATAGTGTTTGCTAATGGTGTTTGTAGATATGATCGGTTGAAAATTCGCCAAGAAATGGGATCTTTCTTTATTTATATTTATATTAAAAAAGAAAAAGTACACTATAAAACATAGACTATGAAATCACAATAGATCGCAAAATAAAAATTCAGTTACATCATAAAAATACTCTTTTCGTAAAACAAAATTTGATAAACCAAGTAGTTGTTAAAAATGTCGATATTAGAACACCAAAGAGTGATTTTTTGTTTTGTCAACAAGGTAAGCTCATCTAGTTTTTTACTTCTCCTACATGAACATGCCTATTTTACTTCTTCTATGCTTCGCATGTAATAAAATAAGGCAAGAGAAAACTAATTAACCATCTTTGTTCTCCCGAGAAGTGGTAGTTTTTGACTCGGACTTTGTAATTTCACAAGATTTATATTTAAACTAGTTTTAGATTTTCTTGTGAATTACAATCGATTAAGCATCTCTATAACCCTTTGAAAAGAGTAAGATATCCTGATAGTTGAGGTTTACTTGATATCTTCTTTTCTCTTGAAGATTCCTCAAAGTAAAAAGATTTTCATTACCTTGATCAAAATATATCTGAAGTAAATCAATAGGCTATCTGTTAGAAAGATATTAGTTAAAGTCTTCATTTCGGCTGAAACAACTCTTAGGCCTGTAAAGGACGTCAACTAAGGAAATCAGGTGCATAGGGTCTTGCGAGATCCAGGAGACATAAGGAGCACAAGTGATGTTGAATTTCTTGAAGTATTAATTCAGTCTCAACTACATTCCAATCCGAAGTTGAATAGTAAACTATAGTGTTTGTAGTAACTTAATATGGTCATGCACGATGTCCCTGAGTTTTTCTCCTAGATTGTAGTTTTTCCCTTTAACAAAATTCTTATGTGTATGTGCGCGCTTTTACTTTTTTGCATTATATTTTTTGTTTCTTTTAATTGTTGAAGTACTACACGTGTTCATTTTTTTTTAAAACAAAAAGGTCGGTGGTGTACTAGGTACTTTCTCCTTTTCAACTTTACACATACCTTAACCACAAGTTTTTTTCCGATCATCAAACCGACACCTTGAATACTCGTTTTGCTAATAGGGATCAATAATCATTCCCACGCCAATCCAAAAATCAAAATCTATATGCTCAGTATTGAGATGATAAGTGCAACGAATGTTAACTACCTAGATATAATTCTAATGAATGTTGTAAATTCAACGGCTTAGTTAGTGAAACTTAGGATGATGTACATAAATTTAATGGTTTTGTCCAAATGATATGTATACACATGAAAATGATAAACTGAATAACGACGAATACGAAGAAGTACATGAGGGTTATAACTAATATTTTCTAGGAATGATTCATCCTATATTGCATAAGAACCTTCTTATTCACACAAAAAAAAAAATTAGATCCAAGTGTATAATTGGAGGTAAAGTTTGTGATATGATTATGAAAAGTGGTAATCTGAATAATTATAGTTATGTTGAAGATGCATTAACTCTGGCTAGAAGCATACCTTCACAAATATATGATTGTATTCCTCGATTTGAAAACTCAATCGATGTTGATCACTATAATTTACAATCTCTGATCGGTTTCCAGTGACGTTTGTTTAGGTTTTCTGAGTATCTTCTAAGTCGGTTCTAAAGTAAGGCGGTTAGAAGCTAATCATAGAGGAGGGAGAAGTATTTGAAGTCTTATTTCTATTAATGAAATGATTATGTCTACGTTCTTAGTTTTACTGGATATTTATACATTGTATGAACATGGGGATTACATGTAAAATGACCAAGCACATGATGGTGGGCCTGATAAGTGCTTAATTTACATGTTTAAAGTGTCAAATAATACTAATAGTTGCGATGTTTTTTGCATTTTACCTTGTTGATACTCGTGTTTTCTATTTTGTTTGTTTCTTTAGGTAAATCATCCGAAAAATGGTGTTAAAAGGTGCTAAGAAGAGGACAGGAGTTCATTCTGGCATGAAAAGAAGAATTTTGAAGGTACAAAAAAAAATCTTGGACACAAGTTCCAAGAAGAGGAGGTTTTCGATTTGTAAGAAGTATCCAAAAGTCAACCGCAAAAACAAGTCAAGTTTCCATCACAAGTTTCATGAAGAGTTACGGTTGATTCCAAGCCACCATAAATTTATATAAAGAGATATGAAGATTTTCTCATTGCTATCTACTAGAGTACGACGATACGAATGCAGACAAAAAAGAATGAGGTCAATCGGACATCAGATGAAGAAGTTACGGATGAAATGGCGGAACAAACAATATCAAGGAGGAATTACGGCCATCTTTGAAGAAGTCGATACCAACCGTAACTCGGGGTATTTTTGACATTATTTTCTTGTCAGAGCTAAGGCTGGTTTTTATCCAACCATAACTAAGGTGTTTGGTACGAGTTTGGAATTCTAAAACAAGGAAAACATGGTCCCGAAAGGATTCTAAACACTAGCCTACGTGAGCACTGTAAAATAAGACCCTCAAGACATTAAGAGTACGTCACAACACCTTGGAAACACAATTACGTATCTCATACTACATCTCCTACCTCAAAACCTAGAGTTACCCATTAAGAGAGACCTATTATTCTTTGTAATTATGAGAAGTTAAACCTTTGTTGGGGATGAATTTAATGTTTTAGACGTGAATCTTGATTAGTTTTTTTTTTTTTTGATCGGTAAAGAAAGGATGTTATTGATCAAAAAATAGAGGGTATAAAAGAATTATACCACCCTAACAAGAGAAACAAAAAAATAAAAGCAAAAAGAAGTTGATAACAGACTACAACTTAGTGAGGATCAAAATAGATTGTACACCAGTTCCTAAAAATTGCTGAAGAATCAACATTTTCAAACTCTGGGAAAGCTAAAGCCCAAGTGAAAAGACAGTATATGGCTTTACTAATAACAGATCTCACAGTACTTCTTGTATCTGTGAAGATTCTCCCATTCCTTTCTTTCCATATGCTCCACAAGATAGCATCTGGAACTAAGTTCCATACACTGGTACTGACTTTGTTATACTGCAATAAGCCCCAAGCATACAAAAAAGAAGTAATATCATTTGGCATAGTAAAAAACCGGTTCATCTTGTTCATAAACTCTTCCCAAACTTGTATTGCAAAAGGACAATGCAGCAAAAGATGAGAACTAGTTTCTACTTCATTGCAGAACAAACAATTGTCCGGAACTTCTATTCCTCTTCTTCTGAGTAGGTCTCTAGTAGGTAGTCTGTTGTAAGCAAGTAACCAAAGAAAGAAGCCAATCTTTGGTGGGCATTTCAATTTCCAAATAAGAGAGAAAATGTTACCAGTTGGAAATGAATCATCCTCCAAGGTCAAGCTGTCATAAAAGAACTGGCAGAATAGAACTTATCTTTAGTGAGAGTCCATTGTAATTCATCAGGCTTCTCCATAGTGAAATTGAAACTGTTCAAATCAGAATAAAGAAGAGCATATTCTATTCTTGCAGCATAGTTAAGTCTAGTGGGAGTATGCAGATTCCAAACAACTGAGTTTCCAACAATAATGCCCAAGCTTGCAGCAGAAGAATGTTTTGCTCTAGACTGGGCATAAAGATTTGGGTAGAAAACCTTTATAGGAGTTTCATAGATCCAATTGTCATCCCAAAACTTGCAAAGAACACCATTATTGACTTTAAATCTGACATGTTTCAGAAATTTTGCATTGTGCTTCATGATAGACCTACAAACTGATCTCCCATAAGTGCAGGTGGGAAGTTTTGGTGTCCAAATAGTTTCACCAGGGCCATATTTTTGTTCTACAATGGACTTCCAAGGAGCATCTTCTTCAACTGCATATCTCCAAGACCACTTTGTAAGTAATGCTTCATTCACTTTCTTCAAATTCTTAATGCCAAGACCACCTTGTTTTTTCTTTCTACTGAGAGCCAGTCATTTCACCAAGTGAATTTTTTCCTCCTTCTTTTGTTATAATGCCACAAAAAATCCCTCATAATCTTCTCCAACTTCTTCAAAACAGAAGCAGGAATTTCATATAAAGACATATAATAGATTGATAAACTAGCAAGAACACTGTTGATTAACTGAATTTTTCCATCTTTAGAAAGTAAGGGTTTTTTCCAACCAACTAGTTTTTTGATGAATTTCTCAATAATCTTGTCCCATTTCAAAACTCCACCGCATTTATCTCCCAAAGGAAGACCTAAATAAGTAGTAGGAAGACAACCACTATAACAACCCATAATGCAAGAAAAAAATGATTAAATCACCTTCATAACCAACACCATAAATCTGACTTTTGGCAAAATTTATCTTCAAACCAGTTAACAGCTCAAAAGAAAGAAGAATTGATCTAAGATTTCTTACTTGTTCAACATCAGCATCAAGGAAAATAAGAGTATCATCTACAAATTGCAGGTGACTAATCTTCATGCCATCAGGCTTTACTTGAAAGCCAGAAATAATACCTTGTTCTTGAGCCTTTTTAATCATGAAAGTAAGAGCTTCACCAACTAGAAAAAATAAAAAAGGTGAAATAGGATCACCTTGCCTGATTCCCTTTTTCCTAGTGAAATAACTATTAGCACTACCATTTATAAGAACTGAGAATTTAACATACTCCACACAACATCTGATCCATTTTCTCCAATTGTCTCCAAACCCCGTCAAAGCAAAAATCTCATCCAAGAACTCCTAGTTGACATGATCAAAGGCTTTTTCAAAGTCAATCTTACACAAAAGTCCAGGTTTTCCACTTCTCAATCTTGAATCAATCAGCTCATTTGCTATGAGGACACCATCTAGGATCTGTCTTTTCTTGACAAAAGCAGACTGTTATTTTGAAATAACAGTAGGAAGTGTCTGCTTGAATCTTTCTACCAAAATTTTAGAAATAATTTTGTAATCTCCATGAACTAAGCTTATGGGTCTTAAATATTTTATCTCCTCAATTGTGTCTTTCTTTGGGATTAGAGCAATAAAAGTGTTTTTTAGTCTCCAGTCCAAGAAACTCCTATTATGCAGCGCAACTAAAACTTTTAGAAAGTCCTCTTATGAAATCCCAACAAAGTAAGTAGAATTTAATAGGAAAACCATATGGACCTAGGGCTTTTTACTGACCTAACATCTTGATAGCATCAATGCATTCTTCTTCTTCAAAATCTTTTTCCAACCAATTCTTCATTTCAACAGAAATTTGAGTAAAGCTCATACCTTCCATGGAGACAGTTCTTTGCCTTTGATTCTGAAAAATATCTTTAAAGAAAGACACAATTCCATCTTTAATAATGTTGTCATCAGAAGTTAAATCTCCATTTACCTTAATTGAACCAATGTAGCTTCTTCTTCTTCTATCATTAACCAATCTATGAAAATATTTGGTATTATTTTCAAAGTTTTTGATGTGTGTAACTCCAGCTCTGCTTCTCAACTTCTCAGCTGCAATATTAGTAAGATTACAGTATTCCTTCCTTGCAGCTGCTCTTTCCTCCCATTGGACATCAGTCAAGCCATTATTAGCATTCTCCCCAGCATCAAGATTCAAGAAAACATTCTCCAGCTCCTCAAGTCTTCTATCCACCTCACCAAATTCAGCTTTACTCCATTCTCTTAACTTTTGTTTTAAAAGTTGAAGCTTTTTGCAAAAGACATAACCAGCATTCCCTGAAACATTAAAAGAAAGCCACATTTCTTTGAAAAAATTAAGGAAATATGGATGAGAGAACCAAAAATACTCACAGCGGAAAGGAGGAGGACTGTGCTTCAGCCCCTCACAAGTAAGAGCAATTGGATTATGATCAGAACAAGGGCGTGCAAGTGCTTGTTGAACAACTTGAGGATAAACAAATTCCCAAGCAGCAGAAATGAGAAATATGTATATTCTACTTCTAATACTCTGGATTTGATTATTAGTCCAAATATAAGTAGCTCCCAACAGTGGTAAATCAATTAACTGATGCCTTAAGATGAATCTATTAAATTTGGACATTCCAGAAGTAACTTCACCACTAGAAGATCTTTCATGAATGAATCTTATCTCATTGAAATCTCCACCAATTACCCAAGGGTAATCCCAAAAGCATCTTACTTCCTCAATCTCCCTCCAAAAAAGCTTAAGTTCTTCAGTATTTGATGAACAAGGGGCATAAACACTAGTAAACACCCATTCAAAAGAATTGGACACATTCTTGCAAAGTATGGAAATTGAATAAGGACCTATAAGAGAATCCAGCACCTGAACTTTAGAAGAATCCCAAAGACAAAGTAACCCACCAGAACTTCCATGAGAGGGTGAATCCAGCCATTGCACATTTCTATTACTCCAACATTGCCAAACAAGTAAATCATTACACTGATGAATTTTGGTTTCCTGCAATACAATGATACTTGGCTTCCAATCTCGAATTTTCTTTTTAACTACATCCCTTCTGTTAAGGTCGTTGAGACCCCGAATATTCCAATTAATGAGTTTGAGATCCATTATAAACTAAATCAACAACTGAAAATCAAACTTAAAAAACTTAAGAAGATTTCATCTGCTCAAAATCATAATTTTGTAAATGAATTTTGAATGAATCAATTATGGCATCATTAACTTCTTCCTGAGTACCCTTAAGATGAATTCCAAGTTTTGGACAAATAGAGGCCATTTGAAGAAGAACAGTCTCAAAATCATCTTTTAAAGAAGGATTTACCTATGAATTTTGATAAGTTATATAAATTTATTTGAAGTTTTTATCATCTTGTTAGTTTTTTTCACTATACTTAGGGTTTATGATTGATTTCTAAATTGTTCAAGTGTACAATTGGATTATTCAATTGCTAGTAGAGAGTTGAGCGATCAATAATTGTTGATTACCTCCTACACAAATAGAGAACGTGAGACCTTGCAGAGGGATTCTGTGGAGAAAATGTGTGACAACAACACTAGTAAGTGGACCTTTCTCTAAGAGTCTAACTGTTAGGATTAACCTAAGTTCCCATAAATTCAAGTTTCCGATTGGGTTATACCTTGAGTGCGCTACTACTTAGTGGTTCGGTTTGATATAACTTGATATACGAGCGCTTCGGTATCCAGTTACACAAAGAACTTTGGGAATAACAATGCTCTAAATGTTATTCTACGGTTAACGATGAATGATTGTTACGAAAGATGGATAATCATATGTACTCAATAAACGTTTCGTAACAATAAAGGATTCCTTATTAATCATCACTTTCTTCTTATTGTTTTTATTATCTTTTTAGTTAGTTAATTCATCAATCCCCCTTTGTTTTTAACTTTATTCTTGTTTTGCTGACCAAATAATCTATCAATTACACAGCTCTTTGTAGGAAACATCCTTAGTATCGCTATATTACTAGTTAATTAGCGAGATATATCTTGAGTAATTTGTTGCACCTACGGCACACATCAAATTTTGGGCCACTGTCGAGGAGCAGTTTCTAATTGATTTGTTATTTTTTTTAGCTTGTTTTTGGTTTAGGATATTTTTACGTTTTTCTTTAGTGTTTTCAGTTTTTTTAGGTTTTTATGGTGTTAACAACTAGTTGAAGGACCTTTCCATTCATCAAAAACGAGAGGTGAGTTCGGGAGACAGGTTGTAAGTTTCACATTTTAAAAAAAAAATTGTTTAAATTTTCTCTTTCTTGTGAGTCGCCATGTTTATCTACGGAAACAACATGTACGATGCTTCTTAGCTTTCCAGTTCTTCATTATAAATATACAGCTTTCCAGGTCTCCGCTCAGCTGACAGCATCGAGGTTCTTCTTAGCTTCCCATTTGGCCTCAGGTCTTCCGCGTCTATTTTCGTGTCTCTGTATTGTTTAGCAACATGTGGCTTTATCTTTAGACATCTTATTCATGTCTTCGGATAATATCTTGAGTCTTTCTTCACGTCTCAGTTGTATTACTCTCCAGCTGTCAGTCCTCGCGTATATGCTGTATTTTATCATTTACATATTTGCCTCCAGTTTAATCAAAGTAAGTGTGTAGACTTCTTTTATTAGACTTTAGTTCATGTTTTGCATTCATACCTCACAACTGTAGGCAGTTTTTAGCCGAGAATAGCTCTCAGTTATGAATAGCTCTTGGCTGTAAATAGCTCACAGCTTTGAATTTTATCAGCTTATTTTGCTGATGTTTGATGGGATACTTTTGGGTGTTTTGGGGTTTCCTAGGTTGTAATCTTGTCCCAGTCCTCTTTTCCTTCCCAAAAGCAAAGTATCTTTTAAAATATATCAAAAATCAGATATTTTCAATGATCTTGTAATTTGTCTTGTCATGTTAGATTAGGTTTTTCATATTGCCTTAAATACTTAGTTACTTTTCGCAACTTTATATATTTTGCACTGCCATTGAGCTGTTTTTGCTCTTTGATCGAGCTAATCGATTTCGTGCTACTCGAATATTCTTTTAAGATATTATTTTATTCCAGTCCTAATTATTATCACAATTCTCGATTTTGGAGTATTGTTCACCTCTTTTGGAATATCAGATGTTTGGTAATTTGAATAATTTTATTTACCCACTGTCAATCGTGCACTTTTGAATAGTTTTGGAGAGACGTGAGAGTTTTTTTTTTGACTATTTTACCGGTTAGTACCCTTCTTCTTCTTCTTCTTCTTCTTCTTCTTCTTCTTCTATACAACGGATTTGTACCTTCTTTACTCTAAAAGAGAGCATCTTTTGGTAAATAAATTGGTATGTTAGTCAGTGGTTTAGGTGATATCTTTTACCCTTTTGACCATGTGAAGCATGTCGGGTTGGGAATTTGGTAATATTCTCTATACTATGATGAAAATATCAAGGAATGATATACTAGTTGTTTTATTCTATTTGAGTATATGGAGTTACGAAGTATAGTTTATTTACATACTTTGTGAATCGACATTACCTAATTGGTAATTAGTTATTATTTAGTGTATAGAACTTCCGAATGAATTGAAACCTTGGAATTATGTCCGAAAGAAATTTCAAAAATACAGTTTAAGGAATTAGACTTGTGAAACTTATTTCCTAGTTGGAAGTTAAGTTCGGGACCGACCCAAGTCAGGATCGATTGATTAAGTGAAATAAGTTTCTACATTTTCGATAGGTTTGTTGTCTTCGGTTTTCATCAAACATCGAGATGTACGTGGATTAATCTTGGAATGTTCATAAGTGAAAACCCATGGGTACCAAGTACACCGCCAACTTTTTCGTTCGGAAACCTGTATGGACAAAACTTAATACAATTGCAAGTAGACCAACTGAATAACCCTTGACAATATGTATATGGAGTATATGTCTCTAACATCTACTCAATCGGTATGCATATAGATACAGATTCCGGGAACCTGATTGTTAAGAAGAGTACTTGGAGGATCTCAAAAATTAATATCCAAGATCAATCTAATCGTATCCAAATAATCCAATCTGAATTCTTCCAAGTGATTAAACTTGTTATTTATCTTTCAAGATACGCATTACAAGAAACTAGTCTCATAATCGATTAAAAAATAAGCATCGCATCCACTTAGATTGAATACGTACAAACCTGTGTAAACTTATAAAAATAAAAAATATAATGCGAAGGAAAAACACAAGACACCAGAAGTTTTATTAACGAGGAAACCGCAATAGCATAAAAACCCCAGGATCTCGTCCAGATTTGAACATCAAACTGTACTAAGCCGTTATAGACACTAGCCTACTATCAGACTTCAGACCGGAATATAGTTGAGACCGAATCCACCCTACAAGCGATTCAGTTATATTCGAGCTCCTACGTCTCTTGAACCTCGCAAGGATTTACGCAATTGATTTCCTTAGCTCACGTCCTTTGAAGCCTAAGAGTTCTTCATCCGAAGTGAAGACTTTTGATACCAATCTACCTCTAAAAAATAAGCCTATTCGATTTTCGTTTAGATCAAAGATCAAGGTGACGAAATCTGTTTCCAATAGACAAAGCTAGAAAACCTCACAAATACGGAACTTACGACTCCCTGAGAACAGCTTAGATTCTTAACCACCCCTCAAAAACAATCACAAAGTCTGATACAAAGAGAACTTTGTGATTACTATCTATCTTGCCTGAAAGAGATTACGAAATCCTCTATAATACATGAACTATCAGGATACGAAATCCTCTATAGTCATACCTGGATTCACGAATCTCCAAAGTGGAATCTTTTATTCGTGGACCTAATTATGTTTCTCGGAGGAAACCTAGGTCTATAGAGGACGAATCTAAAATCAACTAGGACACAAAAGTGTCAGGGATTGAATTTCCCAGTTGAAAGAGCATCTCTATTTATAGATTTTTAAGGATCAGGGGTTGCTTAGAATTCAAGCTAAGATTACTTGAGAATCAAGTAAACACTTTTAGGTCTTGGAAATACAATAAAAATAATATACACTAGGAACCGGTTTTGGAACCGTGTATAATGATTGTTCGGTTTGACAAGTATGCCAATAAACCAAACCAATTTGATGTTCACTAAAACACCTAAGAATTTAATCATGATGCGCAAACATAAGTGTTTGAGTGATTAATGAAGTCTTAGAAGTGTTTGAAAGAGTTCTATCAATGGTAAACATATTTAAAAAAATAAGTCTTTGAGCATCTGCTAGAATCTTAAACTGGGACGGTTGGTACTAAGGTTTGTGAACTGTTAGGCTTATTCACGAGTCAGGGTGCAACGGTTTGTGAAACGGGTTCACAAACTCTACAAGACTACCAAACTCAGTTGATAACGGTCCATGAACCGGGTTCGTCAATTGCTAGCATATAATACTAACTTTCAAAATTCAGTTCACAACAGTTCGTGAGTCGTGAACAGTCCCCATCTGAACTTGCAATTTGTGAACTGTTTAGCAACCCTCCTGTATTTCTGAAACTCGGATATCTATGGTTTGTAAACTGGTTCACCAACCTACCTTGAGGAGAAATATCAGATAGTTCCATATTTATCTCTTATAATGAAATATTCCCTCTTGATGAAATCATTTGCGTGGGAAATTTTCAATTGATCCACAAATTAATTCACACAATAAATTGTTTAGAACTAATATTATTAAGGATCATTGAACATCTTCGCTTAGAATCATAGAGATTTTGCTAACTCGAAATTTCTTCTTTGTAAAAATTTACTAGAAATCATATGACATCATCTCAAAAAGATAGAATGGTAAGATAGTGAGCAAAATATAACGGTTCGGTCTATACATACTTGATATAAAAGTTCTCCAAATGTATTTTTCGATCTTCAGTCTTTGAGGGTGATGTCCGATACTCAACTATCAAATTCTAACCTAGTATAGGATTTAACTTAGTTGACTAGAAATCAAGATATAGTTTTGATCATTTAACATTGAAAACAAGCTTGAATAACAAAACTTGTGGGTTCAACCGAGCAATGCTTTAAATATCCTACTTTACTAATTTTAGTGACAAAACTATTAAATTCACATGGATTCAAAATAAATAAACTTTTCAGCTCTTCCTTGGTTCTTCAACAAACGTCTTGAATTCTTCGTACTACAAGTTCTTCAATGGTTCTGCATGTGTTCGTTCAACACTTTGTTGTTGAAGATCTGTAGTGGTAACAACTTATGAGAATACTCAAAAAAGAACTTTGTTAGAATAAGATAATCACACTCTACTTACTGGTTGTTATACATAAACATAGTATTGTTACCTTCTTCAAAGTTCGATTACACCACAACTTCGAAGCAATACTATGGTGATATGTTATCCCCCTTGGTCAATACTTACTCCTTTTGAAAAATAGGTAAAATCTATAAATAATAATCCACTCCCTGTTACATGATGCTCTGAAAAGCCATTTGTAATGTAGTGAGATACTAGTAATAATTCTCCCCTTTTTGTCAACAAAATTGGCAACGACGAAAATCTAGATAAATTAATCAAAAGAGTATTCAAGACTATAGAACACATATCAACCTTTAGTTTAGAAGATTTCATCAAGTAAACTTGGTTCGTGTCAAGAAGATACAAAGGTATAAAAATCTCCTGCAATTCCACATCCGCTCTCCTCACAAAGATATTACCATTAAGCACAATTTCAAAAAAAACTCTGCCCCATTTGATGTCATTCCTGAAAGAATAACATGAGCGACCTTAACTCTAAACACAAGAAAAATATTTTCCTTGTACATACAAATTTACTCGCCAGTTACGAATAAAGTAAATAAGTATCCCAATATTTTTCTCTCTTCTCTCCAGTTACGAATAAAGAAGTTAAAAATAGTGATCTTAATGTCAGAGGCACTAAGATACAAGATTTTCTTGAGAAAAATAATCATCGACAAAAACTATTTTATATGCCAGTTACGAACAAGAGAACAATTATTGTGATATGACTCAACATAAGAATTATAACTTCTCTCGCCATGTACGAACATATAGATTAAAGTTCATCACTTATTCCCTGGCGGTGACGCATTCGGGGAATTAAGACGATCCCTAAAGAACATCTTACAGCATCATGTAGCAATTTATTCAATAAAAGTGTAATCGTGGAGAGATCAAAACTTTCATTCTCAAAATAGTTTACTCATCTTCTGCAAGAGTTAAGAGCTTAACCTATGAGAAAATATGAGATATATGTTCTAATAACCAGAATATGATAGCAAAGAACAATTCTCACAAAATAAGCAATATATATAATCCATGAAGATTAGGTATTGCAAGTCATCTTCCAAAATAAAATTTAATTAAAAAAAACTTTAAACATGCAAGATGATAGTATTTGGAATAGCTAATGTAACATATAACAATAAGAATAAATTCTTACAAGGACTTAACTAGTAAAAGCATCTTTGAAGAATGCTCGTTCATTACCGAACTCTTCATCATCAACTGACAACGGAGCATAAGGTTAACTTATAAGAGAGTTAACTCCTTCAAACCTGCTCGACTGTTTTTTAACGAGTGTTTTTTGAGTCTCGAGAGATTTCTGCAGAATGTCCCTGAGACCTTGCACTTCCATCTTGGTCTTCCCAAGATCTTCAAGAATATTAGCAAACCTCTGTTGATTTGATCAGTTAGCTTTAGGTTTCTTCACGTTCTTCCTTTTTCTCTTAAAAATTGAATCCTTCTCCTTAGGATATGAATTCTGAACTGTAGGATTAGTGGCTTCACCAGAAGAGATCATACTTGAAGATACCACAGCTTAGAATTTTGAGTAAGCGTGTAAAACACAAATATATATATATATATAGATATAGATATAGATCTTCGAGACCACTTTGATTTTTGGAGGAATTCCAAAAGTAGTGAATTACTAAAAAGGAAGATTAACAACCATTGAGTTCAGAAGCTGGCCGACTTCTTAAGAAAGAATTACTTTCACGAACCAAATACCAAACTAAACGGTAATTTTTTTTACTCTTTCTTAAAGTTTGTACATGGGTAAGTCTTTATAATTATTACTTGAAAGATAAAGTAAGGTGAGAGTAAGTAATAGTTTCAAGAGAAAAAAATTATTTGAATAATTAGCCAATATCAGTTTCCTTGCGGATAAGTGAGAATAAATTTTGACCATTTAGAATTAACCAAGTCAAAAAATACAATACTGGACAAGATTCAAAGGAGCAAAGATCAACAAGAACTATTGTTATTCTCGTTTTTAATGGTATGAATAAATCAAGGAATTACTATCCTTGAGTCTACGAAAGGGAATGAAAATTCAAGTAATAACATTCATGACACAAAATAGAAAGTTTGTCCCAACGCCCTTGGAGGTTCACATTTCTTGTCTCTTTTTAGGGCACATGATACAATAACACACCTTTGGTTTGACAATTTCCATTCTAACTGATCGTTTAGATCTTGATCTCTTCTTTCCTTTTGATTTATCCTTATCTTTGGAGACAATCACAAATTTGTGAGAAGAATGAGAAACCGAGTTACATACCTTAGATGAGTTTGATTTATGGAAGAATTGAGCATATTTTTCAAACGACTAGCCTTCAGTTGCAGTGTATTGACATAACTTACTTTCTGCTTGTACTTGAAACTTTGTTTAATTTTGTGACCTTCGGTAGTACAATAAGGACATGTTCAAATGAGAAGGGGTTCTTGGGCACTTCTGATTTCGGCTGAGAGACATACTTGAGATATTCCTGAAGAATCATTTATGGCTTTTTCATCAGTGAGGGAAAAATCCCTTATATATTCAAAATATATGGATGAGGGATCTTCGAACATCTTGTCAAGATTGATGAAAGTATCACTACTAGCATCAAGATTAGTTGTTTCATCTAGAAGTGCTAAACTATAACATTCTTCTTCTTTTGAATCATAATGATCAGTAGTCGCATCAAGAGTTGCAGCAAGACCCTTATTACCAATGTATTTCTTTCGATTTGGACACTTATTAACAAAGTGACCGAAATCTCTACATTTGAATCACTGCGGTATACCCTCATCATCATTTTCGCCATTCACCTTTTGGAGTGTTTTGGCTGATAATGATGAAAGTTCTATCAAGAATTGTTTATTTTTCTTCTTAATAAGATCTATAAACTGTCTTTTTGTAATAAGAGAGGCTGAGTTTTCAAGATCTTCATCTGAAAATTCATGAACAAGATTTTTCTCAGATTTGACAGCATTATCACTTTTCTCAAGTACATCAATGTTTTTAAGTGCTTTGAATGCTATCTTTTTATGACCTTTAGCTTGTTGTTCATGGTCAAAGATCTTTAACTTCCCAACCAGGGTGATCTAGAAAGTATAGTAAAATTGTTTCCTTCAGTGATGGCACGTTTCTTAGACTCGTAACGAGCTGTTAAAGATCTCATAATTTCCATCACAATATCCCGTTCAGGAATAGTCTTTCCTAATGAATGACAAGCGTGCACTATTTCTGACAATTTGTGATTAAATTCCTCGAACGAATCCTCATAATCCATACAAGGAGTCAGAAGTTTGGTTTTAAAGTGGTGCTTCCTTTTATGCGAAATTCCCTCCAAATACGGTTTTTTAGATATCCCAAGCACCTTTTGATCTAGTGCACGTAGATATATGATATTGAAGATATTGGATTATGGCGTGGATAATAGCATTCAATCCATCAGAGTTTTATTTAGCAGTACTGATTTCAACATCGTTATATGCTTCTATGCCTTTAGGAACCGCGTTAGCTCCTTATCCAACCATTGGAGTATTGTATCCTCCTACAAAAAGAACCCATGTCTGAAACTCACGATCTTGTAAGATGGAACGCATAAAAGTTTTCCACCATAAGTAATTTGTTCCATTAAAAGCTGGTGGTACGCTAATAGAGATTGCACTCCTGTCCATAATACAAATTGCTTCAAACACAGACGTATTAGGTGTAACAACGTTTGTCTGCTCTGATACCAATTGTAAACGCAGAGGTACCAAGTGCACCACCAACTTTTTCGTTCAACAACTTGTATGGACAAAACTTAATAAAATTGCAAGTAAACCAACTGAATGATCCTTGACAATATATATGTAAAGTTCATATCTCTAACCTCTAGTCAATCAGTATGTATATAGACACAAAATCCGTGAGCCTGATAATTAAGCAGAGTACTTGGACGGTCTCAAAAATCAATATCCAAGATAAATCTAGTCGTATCCAAATAATCTAATCGGAATTCCTCCAAGTAATTAAACTTGTTGTCTATCTTTCAAGATACGAATTCTACAAGAAACTGGTTTCATAATCGATTACAACTAAGTGGACATATCCACTTAGATTGAATACATGCAAACTTGTGTAAATCCAACTATAAAGATAAAAATATAATGCAAAAGGGAAAAACACAAGACACCAAATTTTTGTTAACGAGGAAACCGCAATAACAGAAAAACCCCAGGACCTCGTCCAGATTTGAACACCAAACTATATTTAGCCGCTACAGACACTAGCCTACTATCATACTTCGGACTGGAATACAGTTGAAACCGAATCCACCCTCCAAGTGATCAGTTACAGTCGTGATCCTTACATCTCCTGAACCTCGTAAGGCTCTACGCGATTGATTCCATTAGCTGACGTCCTTTACAGCTTAAGAGTTGCTTCAGTCGAAGTGAAGACTTTTGATACCAATCTGCCTCTAACAGATAATCCTTTTTTTTCCGTTTAGATCAAAGATCAATGTGAGGAAATCTGTTTACAGTAGACAAAGTTATCAAACCTCACAAATCCGAAACTTACGACTCTCGAATAACATCATACATTCTTAACCACCTCTCAAGAACAATCTTTAAAAGATCAATTAATATCAGTTTTCAGATATCTATCTCAAAAATCAAAAAGTCTGAGACGAAGAGAACTTTGTGATTATTATCTATCTTGCCTGAAAGAGATTACAAAAACCTCGATAACAAAAAAGCAAGATCAGGATACACAAACTATCAAAGTAAAGATAGTCAAACCTGCCTTCACGAATCCCCAAAGTGGAATCTTTTAGTCGTAGACCTAATTATGCTTCTTAAAGGAAACCTAGGTCTACAGAGGTCGACTCTAGAATCAACTAGGACACAAAATGTCAGGGATTGCATTTCCCAGTTGAAAGAGCATCTCTATTTATAGATTTTCAAGGACCATGGGTTGCTTATAATTCAAGCTAAGATAACTTGAGAATCAAGCAAACACTTTTAGGTCTTGAAAATACAATAGAAGAATATACACTAGGAATCGGTTCTGGAACCGTGTATAATGATTGTTCGATTTTGCTACTATGCCAAAGAACTCAAGCAATTTGATGTTCATTAAAATACCTAAAAATTTAATCACGATGCAGGAACATAAGTGTTTGAGTGATCAATGAAGTCTTAGAAGTGTTTGGGAGAGTTCTAGCGATGTTAAAGATATTTTAAAAAATAAGTCTTTGGGCATCTGCTAAAATCTTAAACTAGGACAGTTGGTACAACGGTTTGTGTACCTTAGGCTTGTTCATGAGTCAGGGTGCAATGGTTCGTGAACCGGGTTCGCCAACCCTACAAGACTATCGAACTCAGTTGATAACGGTTTGTGAACTGGGTTCGTCAACTGTAAGTCGATCACTAAAGAACATCTTACAGAATCTTGTAGCAGTTTATTCACAAAAGTGTAATCGCGGAGAGATCAAAACTGTCATTCTCAAAATAGTTTATTTTTCTTTTGCAAGAGTTAATAGCTTAACCCATGTGAAAATATGAGACATGTGTTCTAATCACCAGAATATGATAACAAAGAACAAATCTCACAAAATAAGCAATAATAATCCATGAAGATTAGGTATTTCAAGTCATCTTCCAAAATAAAATTTAATAAAATAAACTTTAAACATGCAAGATGATAGTATTTGGAATAGATAATGTAACACATAAGAACTACTCAAAAAGCTAGTGTTCCTCCTTAAGCAATAAGAATAAATTCCTATAAGGAATTAACTAGTAAAAGAATCTCTGAAGAAGGCTTCTTCATTACCGAACTCTTTATCATCAGTTGACAACGGAACATAAGGTTCATAAATAAGAGAATTAACTAACTCCTTCAAACCTGCTCGACTGTTTTTTAACGAGCGCTTCTTGAACTCGAGAGATTTTTGCAGAATGTCCTTGAGACCTTGCACTCCATCATGGTATTATTAGGCTCTTCAAGAATATTACCAAACCTCTATTGATTTGAGCTTTAGGTTTCTTCACGTTCTTCCTTTTTATCTTTAAAAGTGAATCTTTCTTTTTAGGATAGAAATTCTTAACATCTTTCATTGTTGAATCAACAACTGTAGGATTAGTGGCTTTACCAGAAGAGATCATACTTGAAGATACCATAGCTCAGAATTTTGAGTATAAAATTCGTGTAAAACACATATATATATATATATAGATCTTCTATACCACTTTGTTTTTTGGAGGAATTCCAAAATAGGGAATTACTAAAAATGAAGACTAAAAATCATTGAGTTCAGGAGTTGACCAACCTCTTAAGAAAGAAGTACGTTCATAACCAAATACCAATATCTTTTTAGATATTGAAATGTATATGCTTATCATACCCAAAGGTTTGCGTATTTAAAATGCGAGGGTATAACAACCACACCCAATATTTCGTTCGACAATCTGTATGGACTAAACTCCAATATAATTCCGAGAGCACCAACTTAAAAGTGAGACTCAATCAAGAAATATATCAAAGAGATTTATCTCTTTCTCAATACAATCGGTAAATCAATTAGATAGAAATCCGTGAGACTGATTGATAAACTCAGATGGTACCAAAGACCAATGGTCGAGTGTCAATCGAGTTATATCCAACAATCAAGGTCGGATTTATCAACTGATTGAACTGCGCAGAACCTGTGATATTTCTGTTAGAGCATTGCTCGGTCGAAATCGCATGCTTGCTATCTCAAGCATGTTTGTCAATATTAGTGATCAAAACTATAAGTCTTGATTTCTAGTCTACTATAGCTAAGGTCTCGTACTAGGATATATTTTGATATATACTCAAGCAAATAGAAATCTGCAAGTCTTTATCAAATACAAGAGAAATCACTTGAACGGTACCAAAGACCAAGATGTTCAAGTGTCAATAAATGTAAATCAACAACCAAAGGTTGGATATTCTAATTGATTGATATTAATGGACAACTTGTGATATTTCAATTATATAACAAAATATAATGCGGAAAAAGAATAACACAGACTCCAGAATTTTGTTAACGAGGAAACAACAAATGCAGAAAAAACCCGGGACCTAGTCCAGATTGAACACACACTGTATTAAGCCGCTACATACACTAGACTACTACAAACTAACTTCGGTTTGGACTGTAGTTGAACCCCAATCAATATCACATTGATCCAAGGTACAGTTGATCTCCTTACGTCTCTGATCCCAGCAGGATACTACGCACTTGATTCCCTTAGCTGATCTCACCCACAACTAAGAGTTGCTACGACCCAAAGTCGAAGACTTTAATAAACCAATATGTATCACACAGAAAAGTCTACAGTAATAGATAAATCTTTCTCCCACAGAAATACCTACGAGTTTTGATCCGTTTTTTGATAAATCAAGGTGAACATGAACCAATTGATAAACCAGACTTATATTCCCGAAGAACAGCTCAGTATTATCAATCACCTCTCAATAATATTAATCGACGTGGCGAAAGAAGATATTGTGGAATCACAAACGATGAGACGAAGATGTTTGTGACTACTTCTATATCTTGCCTGTCGAAGATATCAATCTCAAGCCAATCATTACGATTGTACTCAACAAGATAAAATCAGCAAGATCAGATCACACAACTACAAGAAAGTAGTATCGGTCTGGCTTCACAATCCCAATGAAGTCATCAAGTCGTTAACCTGGTTTACAAGAAGAAACCTAAGGGAGAATCAACTCTAGCTTATACAACTAGTATCACACAGGAGGTATGCGGATTAGGTTTCCCAGTTGCTAGAGTTCTCCCTTATATAGTCTTTCAAATCAGGGTTTGCAATCAATGTTAGCTTAGTAACAAAGCATTCAATATTCACTGTTAGATGAAAACATGATTAGATTCAAGCTAATATTTTTCAACCGTTGGATCGAAAACTTAGCTTGTTACACACAAATTAAATGCACGTTTTTAGGTTTGTGTAACCGTACCCAAACATGTACATTTGTTGGTTCAACAATAGTTAACCAAATGGTTAACCATATGACCACTATCATATCAACCATATTCTTCTTCACCATAACTAGTTCAAATGACTCAAATGAACTAGTTAGAGAGTTGTTCAATTGCTTAGATCTTATAGAAGTATACAAGACACAACCGAAGCAAAAACGATTTGATTCACTCGAATCGATTCATGAACTTTATAGCCACGATATGCAAATTGCATTCCTTAGTTAATTAAAATATAATTTCACAAATAATCGTCTTTAGATATAACAAACTCAAGTACGCAGAATAAGTTCGCGGACTTAAGTTCCCGGAAGGAGTTTACAAACTCCAGCACATTTTCTCGGGATGAGAACCTCTGACAGTTCACGTACTGAGTCGCGGACTCTTGTTTCGGTTTTCCTGATCAACAAAGTATGCATACTTTGGTTCAAGGAATAAGGAGTTATACATATATGTATTACCACACAATGCTTATATCCAACATTGGTTATATAATCTAAACTCTCATTTCAATCATTGAAACATTCTTAGAGGACGTTATATAGTTGTTATTCACAAACCATTTTTCCTCAAAGTCATTTTCAAAGTGATTGAAACATATCATGACTTTCGTCACTAGGTAAAGATGAACTTGGACAAAGCGAAAGCTTACCAACACATATTTTGAGAAATAGATAAGCGAGATAAACTCGGCTCGAAATAGCAAATGTGTATAATCAAAGTCTATATAGCAAAATGACTTTTGTCTCAAGATAGGAGATAGAGTAGATAGACTTTTGAGTGATAGATAAGTTCAAGTCTCAACATAAACTTTTTAGTCGATGAAGTTCCACCAATTCCTTGAGTAGTTCTTTGTCTTGTATGTGTTTGAGGGTGAAAACAGTTTCTGCTGATTTTGGTAATTTCGAGTGTGTAGGTGAGAAACGAGTCTAAACCCTAAACAATGTACTGCAAGGGAGTACTTTGATTCGAGAGATCAATCTGTACAAATCTGTCCTAAACCAAGAAATGGCCGTTCCAGACTTGCTTCGGTCACAAAGTGAAGGAGAAGGGTTGGTCTAGGGAGGGAAGCAAAGAGAGTGTTGAGACCAGAATAGTTGATTCGGGAAGAGTAGTTGTTCGACGACTTGTATCAGAAAGTGGAAAGCTAACATATGGGAAAGCTAACAAGTGATTTCTGAGTGTTGTATTCTCCTGACCAAAAGCTTGTTCTTTGGTGGAAATAGGTGAGACCTATTTATACAAGTCGCGACAAAAACGTACCCTGGTCTCGTAAGAAGTGGAAACGGTTTAGTAAATGGAAGAAAGCGGTAATGGGTAACGCCTGGAATTGATGTTTCCATAATGAAAAAAATGTTTCACCATTACTTCCTGTATTTACTCCTCACTCTTATGACACTTTCTTGTAACGGGCATAGTGCACGCCGCACACTGTAAACCGCCAGTCCAATACCCCGATGATCATCCCCCAGTTTGTGACATGTTTTGATATCTCGAGTGTTTTCGTGGAAAACGTGTAGCATGTTTCTATTGTTTGGAAAGTTAATATTGAGAGGTTTGCCGGTTCGGTGATGACTTTCGACGGTCGAGATTTCACATCTTGAGAGGAAGGTTAGCCGTTGATTGTGGTTACCTTCTATTGGTATCCGGTGGCATGGACACGGTGCTGGCATGGCTTGTGCATGCTCTTGGCGTGGCTAATTAGGGTTTGGTTCCGTGACCAAAGAATTGGCATATCTAAGTATGTGTTGTGGCAGCGTAGCCAAAGGTTTCCACAAGTCGTTTGGTAGCAAGTTTGTACGGCTAAGATCTGCATCTAAGGAGGAAGGATATCCGTTGATTGTTGCAACCTTCCGTTTGGAAGCCAGTGGCATGGAGGCATGGCCGACATGGCTTTGGCGTGGCCAAATTAGGGCTTTGGAATCGTGGCCAAGAGTTGGCACCGTAGCCAAGATACTGCCACAAGTCGTTTGGTGGCAAGTTTGTTCGGCTGAGATCTGCATCTCAGGAATAAGGACAACCGTTGATTGTTTCCACCTTCCGTTTGGAAGCCAGCAGCAGGGAGGCATGGCCGTCATGGCTTTGGCGTGGCCAAATTAGGTCTTTGGCACCGTGGCCAAGAGTTTGCACCGTATCCAAGAGATTTCCACAAGTCGTTTGGTGGCAAGTTTGTACGGCTAAGATCTGCATCTTAGGAGGAAGGATAGTCGTTGATTGTTGCAACCTTCCGTTTGGAAGCCAGTGGCATGAAGGCATGGACGGCATGGCTTTGGCGTGGCCAAATTAGGGCTTTGTTACCATGGCCAAGAGTTGGCACCGTAGCCAAGAGATTTCCACAAGTCGTTTGGTGGCAAGTTTGTACGGCTGAGATATGCATCTCAGGAGGAAGGACAACCATTGATTGTTGCCACCTTCCATTTTTCAGCCAGCGGCAAGGAGGCATGGCCGACATGGCTTTGGTGTGGCCAAATTAGGGCTTTGGCACCGTGGACAAATTAGGGTTTTGGCACCGTGACCAAGAGTTGGCACCATAGCCAAGAGATTGCCACAAGTCGTTTGGTGGCAAGTTTGTACAGCTGAGAACTACATCTCAGGAGGAAGGATAGCCGTTGATTGTTTCCAAATTCCGTTTGGCAACCAACGACATGGAGGCATGGCATGGCTTTGGCATGGTTTAGGCGCGACCAAGCTAGGAGTTTGGCATAGTTTTAGGCGCGACCAAAATTAGGGTTTTGACATAGTTTAGGCGCAGCCAAAATTAGGGATTGGCGTTAGGCCAAAAGTTGCCACGCGTTTGTTGGCGAACTTGGACGGCTGAGATTTGCATCTCAAAGGGAAGGGTGGCCGTTGATTGTTGCAACCCTTCGTTTGGCAACCAGCGGCATGGAGGCATGGTTTTGGTATGGAGGTGCGGCTGGCATGGCATGCCATTGGCACGATGGTTCGGCCGGCATGGTCGGCATGCCTTTGGCGCGGAGATGTGGCTGGCATGGTGGTGCGTCTGGCATGGTTGGCATGCCTTTGGTGCGGAGATGTGGCTGGCATGGCATGCCATTAGCACGGTGGTGCGGATGGCATGGTTGGCATGCCTTTGGCGTGGAGATGTGGCTGGCATGGCATGCCATTGGCACGGTGGTGCGGCTGACATGGTTGGCATGCCTTTGGCGCGGAGATGTGACTGGCATGGAATGCCATTGGCACGGTGGTGCGGCTGACATGGTTGGCATGCCTTCGGCGCGGAGTTGTGGCTGGCATGGCATGCCATTGGCACGGTGGTGCGGCTGGCATGGTTGGCATACCTTTGGCGCGAAGATATGGCTGGCATAGCATGCCATTGGCACGGTGGTGCGGATGGCATGGTTGGCCGGCCTTTGGCGCGGAGATGTGCCTGGCATGGCATGCCATTGGCATGGTGGTGCGGATGGCATGGTCGGCATGCCGTTGGCGCGAAGATGTGGCTGGCATAGCATGCCATTGGCACGTTTGGCTAGCATGCGTGGCTGGCATGTGTAGAGATGATGCCAGTCAGTACCGAGGGCCCTGCCGTGGAGCATGGCATATACATAAAAAAAGGTACCCCGGTAATTTTATGCAGACATGTTGAATGTTTCAATAATTGTGCTAGCGGCGACATTATTACTCAAGTGTGACGTCACTGTTTGACTAAGGTTTTACAATTTTAACCCTAAGCTAAAAACCACCATCAACATTAAGTCCCCTGCTTAGCTCGGAACAGGGGTTTGTTGTGAGGTAAGCATAAGATGGTGACAGACAAGGACAAAATCTAAACGGCAAGTCACGAAGAGATGGTCAGGAAGATCCGTCTAACCTTTTTCGGGAGGTACGGAGAATTCGTGATTCTTGTGTTGGTGGATTTGTGTAGATTCTGTTCGTGGTGCTGCTAGATAGGCCGCGGAGTGGTAGAGGTGGTTGCTGGCCGGGATGCAAACAGTTGGCGTGGCTAGGGAACGCGGAGTTGTTAGCGTTGCTGGCTTGGCTTGGCAATCCGTTGGCATGGTGTGGCTTAAAACAGAGCCACTGGCGTTAGTCGGCTTGGAATGGGAGTCGCGGGTATTGTGCGGCTTGGGATGGAGTCGTTAGCATTGGATCGGCTTGGGATGGGCGCTGGCTTTGTACGGTGCTGGCTTGTCGTGGCGCGGGCTGTTGGCTCTGCGTGGCGCAGGCAGTTGGTGTCTCTTGCTGCCCCGGTTGCCTCTTTCCATGTGTGTCTCGGGTAAGAAATCCTTTCCTTATTCATATCCCAAAGTATCACGTCTGTATGAAAGGTGTTAGCTCTCCTCCTCATGTTATACTTCCAGTTTCGCTTCCAAGTTCCGGGGCTGGCAGTAGAGCAGTAGCGATAACGCAGGCCAGCATTTTCCAAACACTTACTTCCACGTTTTTTTTGTTTATCAAACCCTAATTGACTCGTATAGACAAATATCTTTTCCAGCCGATATCACGCCTTAATTCACGACTGGTAGAAAGTTTTCCGCTTTCGGATTTCATCGATCTGTTGAATATAAGAGGCGATCTTGAATCCTTCGTTCGTACAGATCATCTTGAAATCACGTCTATCCTCTTTACAGGTATCGTCTTGTGCTTTCTCCTGGTTCCTCACTATGTTTTCTTGTTCGTGTAGATTGCTGGTGCAGATAGGGTGAGAACTTATCCCATATTTTGATTTTGTGGTAGATAATGGGATCTTCCAGTGACAACCGTACCTATGACTCTTCGGAGAGAAGCTTTGGGATCGAAGAAAATTGGTTTTCTTCTCATGAGGAGGCATTGGGAAGAATTATTTATTTTTTTCGTGAAGCGGATGAACCGGGACACCCTCGAAAGACCGCTAAAAAATCTTTCGAGGAAGACGCCGTTGTGGTTGACGAAACTGAAGCAGCTTTTGGAGTAGACGCCGAAACTGCTGTCAGGGACGTTGGAGAAGCTGTGATGGCATATGCTGAGACGGTTGTCGAAGTGGGTGTTGGACAGGAGGCGGAAACTGTTGCTGCTGAGACGGTATCCGAGTGGGATGTTGGAGTTGTTGTTACGGAGGCGGCTTCTGAATGAAACATTTGTTTTCCGAAAGATTGTTAGGGAAAGTGCTTGAAAGGGCTCTGACAGAGGCGTTGGCGATCCGGGCGTCTGCTTTCGATGACCAGTTTCCCTTTTTGCCGTTTCTCTTTGGCGTGTAGCCGCTTTGATGTTTCACAAACTCACTTTTATCTTCTTTGTATTCATGGCGAAGTTAGGGTTTCGCCAAATAACATCCCGCTTATTTAACTTCTTTGAATAAAACCTCTTTTTCGAAAAATCCTTCATCAAAATAAGTTGTTTGATATTCCGTACCTTTCCTGCCGTCTGATGATTCCTTGTATATTCTTCCCTTTAAAGTTTCGAGTAAAGTATTTTTTGCAGGGCTTCGGCTTTTCTAGTCGTGATTTGATGGGTAATGGTTTCCTGATGATTCAAGATTTGTTTAGTGTTTTTCCTTTGAGATTCAGAAGACTCGTTAGAAAGGAAAGGTATGCTTTTTGAATAGGAATCGAAACCCCAATTGAGAATGCAAACGGTGCATTCATCTTGTAGGAAATACAAATATTGAGTGGAAAAGGAAATAGCCGAAGGAAATACTAAAGGGAAAAAAAAGAACACTGGAGGAGAAAGTAGCACAACACTTTAGGTATTGAAGGGCTTGAGCCATCGTGAGTGAATCGTCACGCCTTCCAACTTGTCAGCATTGATGAGTTTGCAGTAACCACCTAAGAGGATGTCTTCCACCAGATATGGCTCATCTTCCCTTTCTTCGGGAGAACCAGTTCGAACAACCATCCTTAATGTTATGTTTCCAACTTGAAATGAGGTCGCCTTGACTACCACGTCTCCAATTTGAAACGAGTTTGAGTGTTATGTAACCGTTTGACTCTTGGTCCTATTATCTTTGACTGCAGCTTCCAAATTCTTAGTGAAGCGTTTAAAGGGCTCAACACTCCACTCACATCTCTTAAATGTGTCCGTGTTGATAATCGGACCGAGTCCCCACGACGGGTTAAGATAATAAGTGACTGGTTGCAGAGAAGGTTGTTTGACCAGACTTACTTGCGTTTGGGATCTTGGAGCGAGCGCGGACGGGCTTTCCTCGGGTAATCGAGTTCCATTGGTAAGTTGTTGATATGGCAGAAGGTTGGACGACTTGTTGGAAAATATTTCGGGCGTTGACACTGGCAGAGGGGATGCTCCCAATTTGGCTTTGTTGTCGAATACCCAAGAACGCCCCATGATCACGTCATAACTTGAAAGTTCTTTGACAATGTGGAATTTGCCACGCGTTATAGCATCTCCCACCTTGATTTCGAGGCTAATGTAGTCGTATGCGTTCATCGCTTCTCCTTCTGAATTCTTGACCATGGATGGGGAGTGGGTAGCCTCTTGCTTCAAAATTCCCGCAGCTCTCAGAGTCTTGATGGTAATGATATTGAAGTCAGAGGCTGCATCGATAAAAGTGTTGTCGAGATCAGTGCCCCTTAGATAAGTCGTGGTTAGCAGTCCCCAGTTGTGTTTTTCAGCGTTGTCCCCTAAAAGAGCCGGGGCTTCTGGCGTAGCTTTTGTAACCGGAAAAAGTCGTTTGTCCGACACAACACGATTGAAGGCCGTGAAGATGTCTTGACGCTGCGTCTTGGAAAGGTAGAGAATTTCGCACACATGCTGCATCATGGATTGTACAGTTTCGTGTACGAAGTCCCCAGAGATTCCTTAATTTCTGACTGGAAGGGGATCTCTATGCACTCCCTCATTTCCCAGCTGAAGTTCCCCTGCCTCTACCTTCTCCTTGAAGATATGCTTTAGTCTGTTGCAGTCCTTGGTCGGGTGGTGAAAAAACCGGTGATAGCGGTAGTATTTTGGGTGCTCCATTTCTGCCTCGGTCGGTGGGCGTCTGGGGGGTGGTAGTCTGATGACATCGTCCTGGATCCATGCCTCTAAGAGTTCGATCACTTCCTCGATCGGGAACGGGAAATCCAGGACGTTTTCTCCAGCTTCATGACGACGCATGGGAGCCTTAGCGGCGGCACTTTGTGGCGGAGCCACCCATTGTGCTGGTGTCGTGCGATTAGGTTGTTGATCTGCCACTGGGGCCTTCCTTTTCCCTCATTCGTCCACTACGCTCACATAGGAGGAACCAGTATTGTATTGCTTCTTGACGAGACGTCTACTTCCTCGAGTTTCACGTACTTCCTCGCTTCTAATTGGCCTGGTTCTTTCTAACAATACTGGTGTTGTCATGGCCGATTTTTTGGCAGCCTCATGGAGTTCGGAGAACGTCTGGAACCGTAGGTTCTCTAGTAAGGCGTGATAGATGGGAGCCATACCGTTGATGCAGGAATTCACCAATTATTGTTCGGTCACGTTTGGGTCGTGACAGTCTAGCGCTTGAACCCTGAATCTCTTGACAAAATCATTTGGATGTTTGTTATCTCGTTGGAACATCCTTCCTAGATCCGAGAAGGTAACCTGCTCAGACACGAAGAAGTACTTTTTGTAGAAAGCCGTAACCATGTCACCCCAGTTGGAGATGTTGTTTGGTGTGATGCTGTAGTACCACGTGTATGCTTTTCCGGTAAGCGACTTCGAAAACTCCCTCAGACGGAGGACGTGGTTGTATTCATGTTCGCCTAGGGACTCCAGGAATCGAGAGATATGTCCACCTTCGTTCCCGGTGCCGTCGTATAAGGTGAATTGAGGAAAAGCATATCCTCTTGGAAGAGGAATTCTTTGTATTTCAGGCGGATAAGGGGGTTGATGCTGGTGCATGTCTACATCATCACTTTTGATTCGATTCCGAAGAAGTTGCTCTAAATCTTCTCGCGTGACGAAATTGGACGGTTGATTTCTCTCCAATGGGGTTCTGGCGTGCGTTTCTTCGTCTACAAAGGTATGCCCTGCTGAGGTGCCGACGCCAGGGGGTATTGGAGGTGTTCCTCATCGATTCTGTATGGCGCTGCTCCTGTGGTAGTCGCTCCGTTAGGGTCTTGAGAAAGACAAGTACTTATTTCTGAGTCGAAGCCATGTCCGTCTGGGCTCTAGCAAAAACCTTATGTCTTTCCATCAAATAATCAATGGTGATGTAGGGGCAGTCTCCTCTGGATCCTCCGGTTTCTCGTCCTGATGGTGGAGTAACTGTAGTCCTAGTGATGGCCGGAGGTGCCATACTCGACGAAACATTAGGGACGGCAGCAGCATCTCTGGCCCTGGTGACTGGTGATGTAACACCTGAAGGAGCACTTTCTGTGTTACTGGGATTGATAGGCGGCGTAGAAGCGTTAGGGGTGGCAGCATCTCTGGCCCTGGTGATTGGCGGTGTAATACCTGAAGGAGCGTTTTCCGTGCGTTTGGGATTAGTAGGCGGCGTGTTAATACCGCTGGGAGGAGTGTTAGCAACAGGGACGGTTTCCGCACTGGTGTTCTCCGGGTTAGTTGCCGACCTGGATCTGAGTTCTACCGTATTGAGTTTTGAATTGAAAGACGAAATTGAAATCTAGAAGTTGATATTGCAACCGAGAGACTGATCTCCCACTGTGGTCGCCAATTGTTTGAGGGTGAAAACAGTTTCTGCTGATTTTGGTAATTTCGAGTGTGTGGGTGAGAAACGAGTCTAAACCCTAAACAATGTACTGCAAGGGAGTACTTTGATTCGAGAGATCAATCTGTACAAATCCGGCCTAAACCAAGAAATGGCCGTTCCAGACTTGCTTCGGTCACAAATTGAAGGAGAAGGTTTGGTCTAGGGAGGGAAGCGAAGAGAGTGTTGAGACCAGAATAGTTGATTCGGGAAGAGTAATTGTTTGACGACTTGTATCAGAAAGTGGAAAGCTAACAGATGGGAAAGCTAACAAGTGATTTCTAAGTGTTGTATTCTCCTGACCAAAAACTTGTTCTTTGGTGGAAATAGGTGAGACCTATTTATACAAGTCGCAACAAAAACGTACCCTGGTCTCGTAAGAAGTGGAAACAGTTGAGTAAATGGAAGAAAGCGGTAACGGGTAACGCCTGGAATTGATGTTTCATAATGAAGGAAACTTTTCACTATTACTTCCTGTATTTACTAACCGCCTCACTCTTGTGACACTTTCTTGTAACGGGCATAGTGTACGCCGCACACTGTAAACCGCCAGATGATCATCCCCCAGTTTGTGACATGTTTTGATGTCTCGAGTGTTTTCGTGGAAAATGTGTAGCATGTTTCTATTATTTGGAAAGTTAAGATTGAGAGGCTTGTCGGTTCGGTGGTGACTTTCGACGGACGAGATTTTGCATCTTGAGAGGAAGGTTAGCCGTTGATTGTGGTTACCTTCCGTTGGTAGGTGGTGGCGTGGCCACGGTGCTGGCATGGCTTGCGCATGCTCTTGGCGTGGCTAATTAGGGTTTGGTGCCGTGACCAAAGAATTGGCATAACTAAGTATGTGTTGTGTCATCGTATCCAAATGTTTCCACAAGTCGTTTGGTGGCAAGTTTGTATGGATAAGATCTGCATCTCAGGAGGAAGGATAGTCGTTGATTGTTGCAACCTTCCGTTTAGCAGCCAGTGGCATGGAGGCATGGACGGAATGGCTTTGGCGTGGCTAAATTAGGGCTTTGGAACCGTGGCCAAGAGTTGGAAAGTAGCCAAGAGATTACCACAAGTCGTTTGGTGGCAAGTTTGTACGGCTGAGATCTGCATCTCAGGAGGAAGGAAAGCCGTTGATTGGTGCCACCTTTCGTTTGGTAGCCAGCGGCATGGAGGCATGGCCGGCATGGCTTTGGCGTGGCCAAATTAGGTCTTTGGCATCGTGGCCAAATTAGGGTTTTGGCATCGTGGCCAAGAGTTGGCACCGTAGCCAAGAGATTGCTACAAGTCGTTTGATGGCAAGTTTGCACGGCTGAGATCTGCATCTCAGGAGGAAGGACATCCGTTGATTATTGCCACCTTCCATTTGGCAGCCAGCGGCATAGAGGCATGGTCGTCATGGCTTTGGCATGGTTTAGGCGCGTCCAAGCTAGGATTTTGGCATAGTTTTAGGCGCGACCAAAATTAGGGTTTTGGCATAGTTTAGGCGCGGCCAAAATTAGGGCTTGGCGTTGGGACAAAAGTTGCCACGCGTTTGGTGGCGAACTTGGACGGCTGAGATTTGCATCTCAAAGGGAAGGGTGGTCGTTGATTGTTGCAACCCTTCGTTTGGCAGCCAGCGGCATGGAGGCATGGCTTTGGTGCGTAGGTGTGGCTGGCATGGCATGCCATTGGCACGATGGTGCGTCCGGCATGGCCGGCATGCCTTTGGCGCGGAGATGTGGCTGGCATGGCATGCCATTGGCACGGTGGTGCGACTGGCATGGTTGGCATGCCTTTGGCACGGAGGTGCGGATGTCATGGTTGGCATGCCTTTGGCGCGGAGATGTGGCTGGCATGGCATGCCATTGGCACAGTGGTGCGGCTGGAATAGTTGGCATGACTTTGGCGCGGAGACGTGGATGGTATGGCATGCCATTGGCACGGTGGTGCGGCTGGCATGGTTGGCATGCCTTCGGCGCGGAGTTGTGGTTGGCATGGCATGTCATTGGAACGATGGTGCGGCTGGCATGGTTGGCATGCCTTTGGCACGGAGGTGTGGCTGGCATAGCATGCCATTGGCACGGTGGTGCGGCAGGCATGGTTGGCATGCCTTTGGCGCTGAGATGTGGCTGGCATGGCATACCATTGACACGGTGGTGCGGCTGGCATGGTCGGCACGTTTGGATAGCATGCGTGGCTGGCATGTGTAGAGATGATGCCAGTCAGTACCGAGGGCCCTGCCGTGGAGCATGGCATATACATAAAAAGGTACTCTAGTAATTTTATGCAGACATGTTGAATGTTTCAATAAATGTGCTAGTGGCGACATTATTACTCAAGTGTGACGTCACTGTTTGATTAAGGTTTTACGATTTTAACCCTAAGCTAGAAACCACCATCAACAGTATGATGATCGCCTTGGAGTTCTTGATCTCAACTACACTTTTTATCCTAGTCTGGGACTTAGCTATAGTATACTAGAAATCAAGGCTTATAGTTTTGATCACTAACATTGACAAACATGCTTGAGATAACAACACATGCGAGTTCGACCCAGCAGTGCTCTAACAATCCCCCCTTTGTCAATTTTAGTGACAAAACTATCAATACATATGGAATATAAAACTATATAAATAAACTTTTGTAGCTCCTATTCCACATGCCTAATATTCAACATTACTCGAAATCTTCGTCACTTCCAAGTACTCCAATGATTCCAAAGGTTGTAAGTTCAACATCATCGTTGTTAAAAATTCGTAGCTATAACAATGAGAAAACAGGTATTCTTAATCATTGTTATACAGTATCATAGTATTATTATACAACATCAAAGTTCAATTGTATCACAACTTCGATAACAATACTATGGTGATATGTATCACTCCACTTAGTCAATATTGTTAGAGCATTGCTCTGTCGCACTCGCATGCGTTGCTATCTCAAGCATGTTTGTCAATGTTAGTGATCATAACTATAAGTCTTGATTTCTAGTCTACTATAGCTAAGGTCTCGGACTAGGATAAAAAGTGTAGTTGAGCTCAATAACTCCATGTCAATCATCATACAAGACGAAGGACTACTCAAGGAACTGGTGGATCTTCATCGACTAAAAGGTATGTGGAGACTTGAACTTATTTATCACTCAAAAGTCTATTTATCTCCTATATTGACACAAAAGTCGTTTTGCTATATAGACTTAGATTATACACATTTGGTATTTCGAGCCAAGTTTACCTCGCTATCTATTTCTCGAAATATGTGTTGGTAAAGCTTTCGCTTTAGCCAAGTTCATCTTTACCTAGTGACGAAAGTCATGTTCTGTTTCAATCACTTTGAAAATTGCTCTGACGAAAAATGGTTTGTGAATAAAAACTATATAACGTTCTCTGAGAATGTTTCAATGATTGAAATGAGAGTTTAGACTATATAACCATTTGGAGGATATAACATTGTTGTGGAAACACATATATGTATAAGTCCTTATTGCTTGAACCGAAGTTTGCGAACTTTGTTGATCAAGTGAATCGGAGAAGTGCGTGAGCTAAGTCCGCGAACTGGCGAAGTTCTCAAACCCGAGAATTTCTGCTAGAGTTTGTGAACTCCATCAGGGAACTTACGTGCGCGAACTTGAGTAGGTTATGTCTAAAAACAATATTTAATGAAATTATATTTATAAACTAAGGAATGCAATTGCAATCCGTGGCTATAGATTTCATGAATGAACCGATTCATGTGAATCATATCGTTTTTGCTTCAATTGTGTCTTGTGTAGTACATAAGATTTCCTTGCAATTAAACAACTCTCTAACTAGTTCATTTGAGTCATTTGAAATAGTTATGGTGAAGAAGAATAGGGTTGATATGAAAGTGATCATATGGCTAACCATTTGGTTAACTATTGTTGAACCAACTAATGTACAAATTTGGGTACGGTTACACAAGCCCAGGAACGTGCATTTCATTTGTGTATAACAAGCTATGTTTTTTCGATCTAACGGTTGATAAATATTAGCTTGAATCTAATCAGGTTTTCATCTAACGGTGAATATTGAATGCTTTGTTACCAAGCTAACATTGATTGCAAACCATGATTTGAAAGACTATATAAGGGAGAACTCTAGAAACTGGGAAACCTAATCCCCACACATTCTGTGTGATACTAGTTGTGCTAAGCTAGAGTCGATTCTCCTTTAACCTTTGGTTTCTTCTTCTAAACCAGGTTAACTACTTGAAGACTTCATTGGGATTGTGAAGCCAGACCGATATTACTTTTCTTGTAGTTGTGTAATATGATCTAGTTGTTTCTATCGTACGAGTACAATTGTAATAATTGGCTTGAGATTTCTATCTCCGATAGGCAAGATAAAAAGTAATCACAAACATATTCATCTCATTGTTTGTGATCCCACAATATCTTTTTTCGCTGCATCGATTAAGACTATTGTGAGGTGATTGAAATCTAGGCTGTTCTTCGGGAATATAAGTCCGCATTATCAATTGGTTTCTGTTCACCTTGATTTATCAAAATACGGAACAAAACTCATGGGTATATTCGTGGGAGACGGATTTATCTATTACCATAGACTTTTCTGTGTGATAGAGATTTGTTTATTAAAGTCTTCGACTTTGGGCCGTAGCAACCCTTAGTTGTGGGTGAGATCAGCCAAGGGAATCAAGTACGTAGTATCCTGTTGGGATCAAAGACGTAGGAGCATAACTGTACCTTGGATCAGTGTGAGATTGGTTGGGGTTCAACTACAGTTCATACCGAAGTTAGTTTGGAGTAGGCTAGTGTCTGTAGAGGCTTAATACAATGTATGTTCAATCTGGACTAGGTCCCGGGGTTTTTCTGCATTTTCGGTTTCCTCGTTAACAAAATTTCTTGTGTCTGTGTTATTTCTTTTCCGCATTATATTTGTTTATATAATTGAAATAATACAGGTTGTGCGTTTTTCAATCAATTATAATATCCGACATTTTGGTTGTTGATTTATATTGATTTACACTTGGATATTGGTCTTTGGTACCATCCAAGTTATCTCTCTTTGATAAAGACTCGCAGATTTCTATTTGCTTGAGTATAGATCAAATCGAGAGATTGAGATATAAACTCTTTGATATACTTTTTATATTGATTGAATCTGACTGTCTAGTTGATTCTCTAGAAAGTATATTGAAGTTTGTCCATACAGATTGCTAAGCAAAATATTGGGTGTGGTTGTTAGACCCCCGTTTTTCAATTGGTATCAGAGCAGGCAGACACGTTTAAGACCTTACAAGTCTCTATTTGTAGCGATCTGACTCTATGGACAGAGGTTCTATCTCAATAATCGTACCACCAGTCTTCGATGGCTCTAATTACTTATGGTGAAAAATTGTTATGCGTGCCTTTCTTCAAGCGCGTGATTTTCAATCATGGGTATATGCTGTTAATGGCTATGATGCTCCCGTTGTGGCAGTAGGAAATGCAAATGTTCCTAAGAACATTGGTGTATACAGTCCTGCCGAGATACTTGCTGCAAAGCAAAACTCCGACGGTTTGAATTCCATCATACATGACATTAACCCAGATCTTCAGCGTCATGTGACTGCGTGCACTAGGTCTAAAGATGCTTGGGATATCTTAGAAACCGTATTCGAAGGTAATACCATTGAAAAGGAAGCTAGTCTTCAAAACCTTAATTCCGATTGGGAAAACCTTCGTATGGCAGATGAAGATTCATCGGATGAGTTTAATCACAAAGTATCTGAAATTGTTAATGCATCTTTTGCATTGGGTGAGACTATTCCTGAAAAGGACATTGTGATGAAAATTCTCAGATCATTGCCATCTAGATACGATTCTAAGAAGCATGCCATCGTTGTGGGAAATAACCTTGATGCTCTTTCCAGAAACACGTTGGTTGGAAAGCTAAAGATCTTTGATCATGAGCACACATCCAAAATCGGAACGAATGTTGCTTTCAAAGTACAAAAGAACACTAAATTACTTGACAAAAGTGAAAGTGTTTATGTCTCTGAGGTCGATCTTTCTGAGACTGATTCATCATATGAAGATCTTGACAAATCAGTCTCTATGATCACATGACAGTTTAGGGAACTTCTATTGAAGAGAAGTAAACGGTTTTCAAGAGACAAACCTAGGTCATCGGTTAAACCTCATAATCGTGTTCCTCCTAAAAATAGGGATACTGATGAAACCGATGACTGGGATATGCCTCAGTGCTTTAAGTATAAGGGATTTGGTCATTTTGCTAACGAGTGCCAAAATCGTAGAAAATACACTAGGAACAAAGGTCTTGCTGCAACTCTTGATGAAATGTCTGACATCTATGATTCTAATGAAGACGAGAAATCAAGTGTTGCACTTCTTGGTGAAAATATTGATTTTGATTAGTGTAGCAATACATACATCAATCTTGATATTCTTTTAGAAGATAATCCAAATATTCTGGAAGATAAAGTTGACCCATCCTTTGGAAACTCTGTTTGTAATGTTTCAGGTTCCACCATGTGCCTAGATGCTTGCACATCTCAAAAATCCTAACTTGACGTGTTCTTATTTTTCGTTAAATGGTTATGAACTATCAAGGTGTTACAAGTACAAACACCAACGAAGGCACGTCAACAAACTTCAACAAAGAGCAAATCATTTAGCAAGAAAGCTTAAATTGCTCAGAATACCGCTGAGGTATGTAGGATTTTATCTTCGTCTAAGAAGTTAGTTTCCAAGGATAAACCAAGACCATTAGAAAAGAAAGTATGGTCGAGTCATTTCGATAGACAGAGGTCTCTAGATTCCTCTTAAAAGGAAAATGGTGGACAAATTGTTGTTCATCGCAACACAACTTAATTGTGTTGTGTTTTGAAATCTTGTCTCATTTGCGTGATCAAAAGAGACAATGATTTTGTACCTCTCAGGCTTTAGGAAAAGTTTTTTTTTCTTCTTCTTTTTTTTCTTTTTGTCTATCAAACAAAAGAAAGTGTATTATCGACAATTCTATTCTTCATAGGGTTGAGAGTTGGTTGTGTACGAACCTGTTTAGAGGTTTCAAAACCCTATATTCCTTTTTTCCTTCTCTGAAACCTCTTTTTATCTCAAGACTACTTGTTGAGCAAATTGTGATATCCTCTCACAAACCCATACATTTATGGATACTCCAAGCATGATGTCTTCTGATGGAAAAGATGTTAATATGATTGTTAAGCCATCAATCACGAAGGAAAAAGAAAAATCTCCATTATCTCCAACATTGAAAAGGAAACTAAGGAATGTGAGGAAGCCAAGAGCCGTTCCTTCAAACTCTCAGAAGTTTTCTGATGTTCTTGATGGGTTGAAGGAGATGCGAAAGGAGATTCAACAAATAAAGGCTTTTGTGTATAAGACTCATGAGATTCATAAGGCCCTGGTTCGACAACATCATCCAAGAAGGTTTATTGATATAAACTCCTATCTTAATGAACCTTATGTTCCAATGGCGGTTGACGACAAGGAGTTCGGGGACGATATAAAATTCTTTAAAGGTCTTATTGCCTAGTAAATCTTCTATTTTTCTTGTTTTACTTAGAAGAATAACTAGAGTTTGGAATTGCCATTATTGTGATTACACATAGCTATGTCCAACGTTTTCATCTTCATGTTTTTAGATTTATTGGTTTAAATTCTAAATTTGTTTGGAAGATGATTTTTGCAGTATTAATCTTTATGGTTTTATATATTGCAATATTGTTATGGGATATGTGTGTTTATGACCGTGAACTTGATTGTCCCATACTTTTTCAAAAGTAAATTCGTTCGTCGGTTGATATGTATGTATTGATGAAAGAATGAATTGACTTTTGACAAATACAATAGTTAAGCCTATTATGTCAATTTTTGATGAAAGATAAGTTAAAATCTTTTGTGTTCAAGGATTATGTCTATTGGATGTCATTGTGTAAATGGTGATGAAAAATAGAATGAGTCGTTGATTATTCCATGGTATTAGGTCGATCTCCGATCCACAATTTGTGTACATATTGTGTTGTTCCATAAGGTGTCTTATGTTGAGATCTATCGACTGAGTCATTGTTTTGGCATAGTTGTTGTTCCATGAGATACTATGTGTCGAGCATGACCAATTAAATTGATTACTTTTTGTGATTAGTTTGATTGTGTATTTCGATTAAATTAATTATGGGTTTTCATGTGATTAATCTAATTGAGTGTTTTTAAGTCTCCATAAGTTTACTTGTGTTGAGCATTTCCGATTAAGTTAATCATGGGTTCTCTTATGATTAATTTGATATTTTGGATTCAAATTCATACTTGTATGTAATTTGTTACGTCCAAAAAAATCCTTCTTTTCTTTTTCAAATTAAGGTCTCTCTTGTTGTTCTTTCGGGAATGACATATTATGGGGGAGAGTTCTTTTGAACTTGTGCTTAATTGCCAAATCTTTGTGGGGAGTGCGGCTGTGGAATATTTTAGGGATTATCTTGTATCTTAATAAACTCCTTGATGAATGCTTCGACTTTATGATTACATCTAAATAAGATGATATATGCTGTCTTTTGGTCATGAGATGTCTTTGTCAGAAATTTCATTAGGATCCCGTTCTTGTACCTTTGCCAATTTTATTGACAAAAAGGGGGAGAATTAATGTGTAGTTCACACTACAAATACATATGGTTTTCGGATCATTATGTAAGAGGGAGCGGTTTCCATGTGAGATGGAGTATTGACTAAGGGGGAGTGACATATCACCATAGTATTGTTGTTAAAGTTGTGATACAATTGAACTTTGACGGTGTGTAATGATACTATGACACTGTATAACAATGACTGAGAACTCTTGTTTTCTCGTTGTTATAGCTACGGATTTTCAACAACGATGATGCTAAACTTACAACCTTTGGGATCATTGGAGTACTTGAAAGTGACGAAGATTTCAAGTAATGTTGAAGATTAGGCATGTGGAATAGGATCTACAAAAGTTTATTTATATATTTTTTGTATTCCATATGTATTGATAGTTTTGTCACTAAAATTGACAAAGGGGGAGATTGTTAGAGCATTGCTTGGTCGAACTCGCATACGTTGCTATCTCAAGCATGTTTGTCAATGTTAGTGATCAAAACTATAAGTCTTGTCTTCTAGTCTACTATAGCTAAGGTCTCGGACTAGGATAGAAAGTATAGTTGAGCTCAAGAACTTCATGGAAATCATCATACAAGACGAAGGACTACTCAAGGAACTGGTGGATCTTCATCGACTAAAAGGTATGTGGAGACCTGAACTTTTCTATCACTCAAAAGTCTAGTTATCTCCTATCTTGAGACAAAAGTCTTTTTGCTATATAGACTTAGATTATACACACTTGGTATTTCGAGCCGAGTTTACCTCGCTATCTATTTCTCGAAATATGTATTGGTAAAGCTTTTGCTTTATCCAAGTCCATCTTTACCTAGTGACGAAAGTCATGTTATGTTTCAATCACTTTGAAAATTGCTCTGACGAAAAATGGTTTGTGAATAACAACTATATAACGTTCTCTGAGAATGTTTCAATGATTGAAATGAGAGTTTAGACTATATAACCATTTGGAGGATATAAACATTGTTGTGGAAACACATATATGTATAAGTCCTTATTGCTTGAACCGAAGTTTGCGAGATTTGTTAATCCAATGAACCGGAGAAGTGCGTGAGCTAAGTCCGTGAACTCAGTCCGCGAACCCAGTCCGCGAACTGGAGAAGTTCTCAAACCCGAGAATTTCTGCTAGAGTTTGTGAACTCCATCCGGGAACTTAAGTCCGCGAACCAGTCCGCGAACTTGAGTAGGTTATGTCTAAAAACGATGTTTAGTGAACTTATCTTTATAAACTAAGGAATGGAATTGCAAACCGTGAATATAGAGTTCATGAACCGATTCATATGAATCAAATCGTTTTTGCTTCAATTTTGTCTTGTGTAGTACATAAGATTTCCTTGCAATTGAACAACTCTCTAACTAGTTCATTTGAGTCATTTGAACTAGTTATGGAGAAGAAGAATATGGTTGATATGAAAGTGATCATATGGCTAACCATTTGGTTAACTATTGTTGAACTAACTAATGTACAAGTTTGGGTACGGTTACACAAGCCCAGGAACGTGCGTTTCATTTGTGTATAACAAGCTATGTTTTCGATCTAACGGTTGATAAATATTAGCTTGAATCTAAATCAGGTTTTCATCTAACGATGAATATTGAATGCTTTGTTACCAAGCTAACATTGATTGCAAACCCTGATTTGAAAGACTGTATAAGGGAGAACTCTAGCAACTGGAAAACCTAATCCCCACATATTCTGTGTGATACTAGTTGTGCTAAGCTAGAGTCGATTCTCCTTTAACCTTTGGTTTCTTCTTCTAAACTAGGTTAACGACTTAAAGACTTCATTGGGATTGTGAAGCCGGACCGATACTACTTTTATTGTAGTTGTCTGATCTGATCTTGTTGTTTCTATCGTACGAGTACAATTATAATAATTGGCTTGAGATTTCTATCTTCGTTAGGCAAGATAAAAAGTAATCACAAACATCTTCGTCTCATCGTTTGTGATTCCACAATATCTTTTTTCGTTGCGTCGATTAAGACTATTGTGAAGTGATTGATAATACTAGGCTGTTCTTCGGGAATATAAGTCCGAGTTATCAATTGGTTCATGTTCACCTTGATTATCAAAAGACGGAACAAAACTCGTAGGTATATTCGTGGGAGACGTATTTATCTATTACCATAGAATTTTCTGTGTGATACATATTTGTTTATTAAAGTCTTCGACTTTGGTCGTAGCAACTCTTAGTTGTGGGTGAGATCAGCTAAGGGAATCAAGTACGTAGCATCATGTTGGGATCAGAGACGTAGGAGCATGACTTTACCTTGGATCAGTGTGAGATTGGTTGGGGTTCAACTACAGTCCAGGCCGAAGTTAGTTTGGAGTAGGCTAGTGTCTGTAGCGGCTTAATACAATGTGTGTTCAATCTGGACTAGGTCCCGGGGTTTTCTGCATTTGTGGTTTCCTCATTAATAAAATTTCTGGTGTCTGTGTTATTTCTTTTCCGCATTATATTTGTTTATATAATTGAAATAATACAGGTTGTGTGTTGTTCAATCAATTAGAGTATCCGACCTTTTGGTTGTTGATTTAAATTGATTGACACTTGGATATTGGTCTTTGGTACCATCCAAGTTATCTCTCTTTGATAAAGACTTGCAGATTTCTATTTGCTTGAGTATAGATCATATCGAGAGATTGAGATACAAACTCTTTGATATACTTTTTATCTTGATTGAGTCTGACTGTCTAGTTGATTCTCTAGAAAGTATATTGGAGTTTGTCCATACAGATTGCTAAGCGAAATATTGGGTGTGGTTGTTAGACCGCCGCTTTTTCAAATACTCCATCTCACATGGAAACCACTCCCCCTTACATAATGATCTGAAAACCATATGTATTTGTAGTGTGAACTACATATTAATTCTTCCCTTTTTTGTAAATAAAATTGGCAAAGGTACAAGAACGGGATCCTAATGAAAATTTCCATAGAGACATTTCATGACCAAAAGCAAGCACATATCAACTTATTTAGATGCAATCATATAGTAGAAGCTAAATGCTTTCATCAAGGAGTTTATAAAGATACAAGATAACCCCTATAATATTCCACAACCGCACTCCCTACAAATATTTGGCAATTAAGCATAAGTTCAATTAAGAACTCTCCTCCATAAAATGTCATTCCCGAAAGAACAACAAGAGCGACCTTAATTTCAACAGAAAAGAAGGATTTATTTGGACATAAAAAATCGCATACGAATATGAATTTGAATTCAAAAATACTCAATTAGATTAATCACAAGAGAACCCATAATTAATCTAATCGGGAATATACAACCAAATTAACCATAAAAAGTGATAAATTTAATTGGCCATGCTCGACATAAGAGAACTTACAGAGCCTCACAGTATATACATAAAAAATGGATCAGGGAAGATCAATACTGAGGAATAAACAAGGATTCATTCTATTTTCCATCACTATTTGCACAATGACATATAATAGACATAATCCTAGTAAACAAAAGATTTTAACCTATCTTCCATCAATGAATGACATAATAGGCTTAAATTTTGTAATGTCAAAAGTTCATTCATTATTTTATCAATACATGCATATCGACATATGAAAGACTTAACTTTTGACACGGTATGGGACAATCATAGTTCACGGACGCAAACACACATATCCCATAATAAATTGCAATATATGAAACCATATAAATTAATACTGCAAAAATCATCTTCCAAACAATCTTTAGAATTTAAACAAATAAACCTAAAAACATGAAGATGAAAACGTTGGACATAGATATGTGTAAACACAATAATTGATATTGCAAACTCTAGTTATTTTTCTAAACAAAACAAGAAAATAAAATTGTTATCCGAAGATTTACTAGATGTTAGGACCTTTGAACTGATGTCGAACTAGGGCCTTCTGAATCTCATGAGTCTTAAACACAAAAGCCTTTATTTGTTGAATCTCGTTTTGCATCTCCTTCAACACTTCAAGAACATCAGAAAACTTCTGAGAATTTGAAGGAACAACACTAGGCTTCCTCACATTCCTTCTTTTTCTTTTCAATGTCGGAGCTAACAAAGATTTCTCTTTTTTATTTATGATTGATGGCTTACCAATCATATTAACATCTTTTCCATGAGAAGACATGAACTTGGAGTATCCATAAACGTATGGGTTTGTGAGAGGGAATCACAATCTCAACAAGTGGTCTTAAGATAAAAGAAGTTTTAAGGAAGGAAAAAGGAATGTAGGGTTAACCTTTAACATGTTCGTGCACGCACAATTCTGAACCCTAAAGAGATTAGAATTGTCGAGAATAACCCTCCTTTATTGATAGACAGGGAATTCAAAAAACAAACCTAAGAAGAGAACAACCTTTTCCTAAAGCCTGAGAGGTACAAAATCTTGTCTCTTTTGATCAGGCACATGAGACAAGATTTACAAGTCAACACAATCAAGTTGTGTTGCGGTGAACAACAATTTGTCCACCATGTTCCTCTTGAGAGGAATCCACAGACCTCTGTCTATCAACACGATTTTACCAAACTTTCTTCTCTAATGGTCTTGTTTTGTCCTTGGAAACTAACTTCTTAGACGAAGATAAAATCTTACATACCTCAGCGGTCTTCTGAGCAAGTTTAAGCTTATTTGCTAATCGATTTTCTCTTCATTGAAGTTTGTTGGCATGCCTCAATTTGTGTTTGAATTTGTAACACTTTGATAGTTCATGACCCTTTAAAGAACAATATGAGCACGTCAATCTTGGATAAAATTCAGGCATCTGAGATGCGCAAGCATCTAGACACATAGTGGAACCTGAAACATTACATACATAGTTTCCAAAGAAGGGGTCAATTTTTTCTTCCATATTGGTTGAGTTTTCTTCTAAAAGAGTATCAAGATTGATGTATGTATTGCTACAATTATCAAAATCAATATTTTCACTAAGAAGTGCAACACTAGATTTCTCGTCTTCATTAGAATCATAGTTGTCAGACATTTCATCAAGAGTTGCAGCAAGACCTTTGTTCCCAGTGTATTTCTTCCGATTTGGATACTCATTTACAAAATGACCAAAACCTTTACACTTAAAACACTGAGGCATATCCTCGTCATCAGTTTCATCAATATCCTTATTTTTAGGAGGAACACGATTATGAGGTTTAACTGATGACATAGGTTTGTCTCTTGAAAACCATTTACTTCTCTTCAATAGAAGATCCCTAAACTATCTTGTGATCATAGAGACTCATTTTTCAAGATCTTCATCTGATGAATCAGTCTCAAAAATATCGACCTCAAAGACATAAACACTTTTACTTTTTCCAAGTAATTTAGTGTTCTTTTGTGCTTTGAAAGCAACATCCTTTCCGATTGGATGTGTGCTCATGATCAAAGATCTTTAGCTTTCCAACCAACGTGTTTCTGGAAAGAGCATCGAGGTTATTTCCATCAACGATGGCATGCTTCTTAGAATCGTATCTAGATGGCAACGATCTGAGAATTTTCATCACAATGTCCTTTTCAGGAATAGTCTTACCCAATGAAAAAGATGCATTGAAAATTTCAGACACTTTGTGGTTAAACTCGTCCAATGAATCTTTATCTGCCATACGAAGGTTTTCCCAATCTGAATTAAGGTTTTGAAGCCTAAATTCCTTTTCACTGGTATTACCTTCGAATATGGTTTCTAAGATATCCCAAGCATCTTTAGACCTAGTGCATGTAGTCACATGGTGCTGAATATCTGGGGTAATGGCATGTATGATGGCATTCAAACCGTCGGAGTTTTGCTTTGCAGCAAGTATCTCGCAGGACTGTATTCACCAATATTCTTAGGAATATTTGAATTTCCTACTGCCACAACGAGAGCATCATATCCATTAACAACATATACCCATGATTGAAAACCACGCGCTTGAAGAAAGGCACGCATAGCAATTTTCCACCATAAGTAATTAGAGCCATCGAAGACTTTTGGTACGTTTATGGAGATAGAATTTTTGTCCATAGAGTCAGATCGATACAAACACAGACTTGTAAGGTCTTTAAACTTGTTTGCCTGCTCTGATACCAATTGAAAAAGCGGGGGTACAACAACCACACCCAATATTTCTATTAGCAATCTGTATGGACTAACTCCAATATGCTTTCAATAGAGTCCACTAGACTCAATCTTAATAAAGTATATAAAAAGTTATAATATCTCTTTCTCTATTCAATTCTTACTCAAGCAAATAGAAATATGCGAGTCTAATTGAATACAAGAGAAATCATTTGAACGGTACCAAAGACCAAAATGTTAAAGTGTCAATCAATGTAAATCAACAACCAAAGGTTGGATATTCTAATTGATTGATTTTAACGCACAACCTGTGATATTTCAATTATATAACAAAATATAATGCGGAAAAGAAATAACACAGACACCAGAATTTTGTAAACGAGGAAACCGCAAATGCAGAAAAACCCCGGGACCTAGTTCATATTGAACACACACTGTATTAAGCCGCTACAGACACTAGCCTATTACAAACTAACTTCGGTCTGGAATGTATTTGAACCCCAATCAATCTCACACTGATCCAAGCTACAGTTGCGCTCCTTACGTCTTGATCCCAGCAGGATACTACGCACTTGATTCCCTTAGCTGATCTCACCCACAACTAAGAGTTGCTACCACCCAAAGTCGAAGACTTTAATAAAAAAATCTGTATCACACATAAATGTCTACGATAATAGATAAATCTGTCTCCCACAGAAATACCTTCGAGTTTTGTTCCGTATTTTGATAAATCAAGGTGAAAAGTAACCAATTGATAAACCAGACTTATATTCCCGAAGAAAGCTCAGTATTATCAATCACCTCACAATAATCTTAATCGACGGGGCGAAAGAAGATATTGTGGAATCAGAAACGATGAGACGAAGATGTTTGTGATTACTTATATATCTTGCCTATCGGAGATATCAATCTCAAGCCAATCCTTACGATTGTACTCAACACAATAGAATCAGCAAGATCAGATCACACAACTACAAGAAAGTAGTATCGGTCGGACTTCACAATCCTAATGAAGTCTTCAAGTCGTTAACCTGGTTTACAAGAAGAAACCTAAGGTTAAAGGAGAATCGACTCTAGCTTATACAACTAGTATCACACAGGAGGTGTGGGGATTAGGTTTCCCAGTTGCTAGATTTCTCCCTTATATAGTCTTTCAAATCAGGGTTTGAAATCAATGTTAGCTTAGTAACAAAGCATTCAATATTCATCGTTAGATGAAAACCTGATTAGATTCAAGCTAATATCTTTCAACAGTTGGATCGAAAACTTAGATTGTTACACACAAATGAAATGCACATTTTTAGGTTTGTGTAACCGTACCCAAACATGTACATTTGTTGGTTCAACAATAGTTAACCAAATGGTTATCCATATGAGCACTTTCATATCAACCATATTATTCTTCACCATAACTAGTTCAAATGACTCAAATGAACTAGTTAGAGAGTTGTTCAATTGCTTGGATCTTATAGAAGTATACAAGACACGATCGAAGTAAAAACGATTTGATTCACTCGAATCAATTCATGAACTTTATACCCACGTTTTGCAAATTGCATTCCTTAGTTAATATAAACATAAGTTCACAAATAATTGTATTCAGATATAACCAACTCAAGTAAGCGGACTAAGTTCGCGAACTTAAGTTCCCGGAAGGAATTTACAAATTCCAGCAGATTTTCTCGGGATGAGAACCTCCGACAGTTCGCAGACTCTTGTTCCGGTTTTCCTGATCAACAAAGTACGCATACTTTGGTTCAAGGAATAAGGACTTATATATATATATTACCACACAATTCTTATATCCAACATTGGTTATATAATCTAAACTCTCATTTCAATCATTGAAACATTCTTAGAGGACGTTATATAGTTGTTATTCACAAACCATTTTTCGTCAAAGCCATTTCAAAGTGATTGAAACATATCATGACTTTCGTCACTAGGTAAAGATGAACTTGGACAAAGCAAAAGCTTACCAACACATATTTCGAGAAATAGATAAGCGAGATAAACTAGGCTCGAAACAGCAAATATGTATAATCAAAGTCTATATAGCAAAACGACATTTGTCTCAAGATAGGAGACAGAGTAGATAGACTTTTGAGTGATAGATAAGTTTAAGTATCCACATAGCTTTTTATTCGATGAAGTTCCACCAGTGCCTTGAGTAGTTCTTCGTCTTGTATGATGATCACCATGGAGTTCTTGAGCTCAACTACACTTTTTATCCTAGTCCGAGACTTAGCTATGGTAGACTAGAAATCAAGACTTATAGTTTTGATCACTAACATTGACAAACATGCTTGAGATAGCAACGCATGCGATTTCGACCGAGAAGTGCTCTAACATGATATCACCCATAACTAAGAGTTCCTACGACCCAAAGTCGAAGACTTAGAAACAAATCTGTCTCCCACAGATATGTCTATCCTTTATTCTTTTTGTTCCGTCTTTTGATACAAATATCAAGGTGAACAGGAACCAACTAATAATCTGGTCTTATACTTACGAATAACAGCTTAGAAATATTAGTTACCTCAGAAGAACCTAACCGAAGTTATTGCGGAATCACAAGAGTCTGGGACGAAGAACTGTTGTGATTACTTTTTAATATCTTACCTATAGGAGATAATTATTGAGTAAATCTTAGAGAAGATAAAACTCAATACGATAGAACAAGTAAGATCAGAATACGCAACTACAGAGAAAATATTTGGATCTGGCTTCACGAATCCCAAATGAAATCTTCAAGTCGCTAACATAATAATGATTTTGGGAAAACCTAGGTTAAAGGAGAATCGACTCTAGTTTACAACTAGAACATACGAGCGTGTGGGGATTATGTTTCTATAGTCTTTCAAATCAGGTTTGCTTAAAATCAAAACTAAAAAATCTTAGTAACAAAACAATTTATATTCACTGTTAGATGAACTCCTGATTTAAGATCCAAGCTAAGTCTGCTTGAAAATTAAGCAATCCATCTCCACCAATAGATGGTATTAGCTTGATATACACAAATGAAATATACCTATATTTAGATATAGAGGAACCATACCCAAACGCGTATACCTTATTGGCTCAATAATAGTTAACCGAAGTTAGCCATATTGACACTTATAGCTTATCCATATTCATATAACACTTCTAGATCAAATGTGATGATCAATATATCATGATAGATAATAAATTGAATCTAGATGTGTTTCAAGAGAGTTGTTCAAATGTTCATAATCTCATATGAATATGTATATGAACCATTTGAATCAAAATCGGTTTGGTTTGTAATTGTACAAAGTACTTATACAAGAACCAAATCATGAACATAATGCCACGGTTTGTGAAACTAGTTCACACACCTAAATCATTAAAGTTTCAGAGACTTAAGTTCGCAAACGAACCTGAGTTCATGAGTATGAAAATCACACTTTACCGATTTTAGAACCTGAACACTGAGTATACGAATAACAGTTCCGGACTTTGGATTTGTCTAGCCGTTCGCAAACAGGGTACGCGAACAACAGTTCCGGACTTGGCCTTTGTTTAGCCGTTTGCAAACAGGGTACGCGAACAACAGTTCCAGACCTTTTCACGGGTAAACCAGTTCGCAAACAATAGTTACGGACCTGAACTAGACTTCCACAGTGGACAAACAAAGTATACGTACTGTGATATATCCAGGTATAGGTAGTCGTTCTAAACTCTCATTTAATCATTGAAACATTCTTAGAAGACAACAATAGTAATCTTACACATACCACTAGCTTTAAGCAATTTTCAATTTATTAATCCATCAATATGAAACTTCCCAAGTTAACATCAAACGATTGTCTCACACAAATCATGTAAGATGTTCAAGGTAATTTTCACATGATCATCTTCGACTTAATATTTGATTTCCAACAAATAAATTGTTTTCAACTAAACTCGCCAAGCATACGATGAACTTAGCTAAAACTAAAAGCTTCTGACACAAATTTCGAGAAATAGATAAGCGAGATAAACTCGACACGAAATATCAGATGTGCATAATGTAAAAGTCTATATAGATGTACGACTTAGTCTCATTAGAATATATAATATAATAGACTTCTGGGTGATAGATAAGTTTTAGTCTCCACATACCTTTTGTTGATGAAGTTCCTCCAAGCTCTTCAGTAGATCTTCTTCTTCAATTGGTGAACGCCATGAAGTCTAAAGCTCAACTACACACTACTATCCTAGTATGAGACATAGCTATAAGTAGACTAGAAATCAAGTATAAAGTTTTGATTAACTAAACTTGATAAACAAGCTTGAGATAGCAATGCTTGCGAGTTCGACCTATCAGTGCTCTAACACATATATCAAATTATTATATTAGTAAAGTATATGAAAGTATGTTATATTTGTAAACTATGAGTAATATCGGCTTAGTAGATGGAATACAATTAGTATTTGTCAAATTCAGAAATATTATTTTTACATATCTTTGGGAATTTTCGGGTTTGGTAAGCCTTGGTCGTAACACTTTAAATAGTGAAGCTTGTATTCTTACAAACTCATCCATTGAACATACAACTTGATTGTATTCACCATCTACATTATGTCCCCTACTCAGAGTAGAAACTAGATTTTTATATGATGAGTATATAGATGGTGACGAATCGTTTAGATGTGAAATTACAATACTCTCATTTTTTAGACTTGTAGAGTTCCCGAGTATGCGGATTGATGCTTAGACTTTGCTTGTTGAACTTGGAATTGACTATGGAATTAGAATCCTATTGATCTTTCATGTTAGGAGGGTTTAGTGACTTGAAAATGGAGTCATTATGCGACAAAATTTCCGTCTCGATGGATTGGAAATTTTAATTAGGGGTTATTCGACCAAAACCCTAATTTTCTGTTTTGTGCATCCTTGAGCTTCCGAGTTTGTATAAGTGAATATGTCGGAAAAAAACTTTTGAGTGGCTTCCTGACTGGCCTTGGGGTTGGCAGAATACTATGGGAATAAATAGGCACTTACTTTTGAAGTTACGAAGTCAAGATCCCATGTAAATTCTGAATTACTACACCTAAAGCATAATTTCTCTTTTGTTTGTGTCTGACTCCTTCAGACACTCTGGAGAGGCTTGACGAGGCATGGAAGGTTTGAATCTATCTTGTGGGCTCGGCGCCTTGTGCAATAAGAGCATGTTTAGTTCCTTGTACCAAACATACACCTCTTTATTAGAGAAAATACTTGTTTTTGAAACTAAGAGTATTTTTTTTGTCAAAAACTACTATGAACTTGAATTTTTTTTTTTGGCATGGGATAGTCCGTGAGCTTTCCTAGGCATGGTCACAGGTTGAGAGAGAGATAGAGAGAGAGAGAGAGGGGTGCATATCCGTTCCTGCTTTTGCAAATCATGAGCTCGAACTTCCCTATATTTTTTGCCTGCCTTTCTATATTCTGTTTCAATCCCGTTCTTCTTTGGAGAACTAAACAATTTAATATTCACGTGAATGAGGCCTTGGTAATGAGTATAGGAGGGATTGGTCGGTCTCTGGATGTATTCGGACCTTTTTCTTTGAGAATACTCAAAATTATAAAAAATAAAGGTATTTTGGTCAAAATCCCTAATGACCTTTTTTTTTGAAGAGTGATGAGATAAAAAGGGTTGAGAGGTGCATAGGACCGTCCAAGTGTATAGGTATAGGCTCGACTCCCTTCCTTCTATGAGAAATCACTTTTTTGTCAAATTCTTGAATTTAGGGTTATTTCCACCAAACCCCTAATTCTCTTCAACTTTGGCGCCTCTAAAAAAAATCCGAGAGAATGAATAATGTCCGATTGGCCTAGGAAAAATCATCCATGCATGTGGTAGAGGCTTGTTCACGGCTTTGGAGGAGTTTTGGAATGAAGAAAGCCATAGGTTTCTTTATTTGAGCCAAATTCCTTTAATTTCCTTTTTTAGCTCTAATTCCTTTTCCTTTGTTTGAGAGATTCCTTCTTGAGATAAAATTATGTAAAAAAACTTGTCTTGTATGTAGTTTCGGTCGTGCACTAGTTGAGTAAACCAATATGCTTTCTTGTATTACCAAAATACCTTTTTTTTTTTCGAAATATTTATAAATTTTGAACCAAGGGTTTTTCGTCGAAAACCCTAATGAGCCTTGCTTCTATTGCGTTCTGGAGTGAGGAAGAGACTTGAGAGCTACTAGGTATGATGATGCACCCAATACATGATAGAGGAACGACCTTTAATTTTTTATAGAGGATCAAGAACTTGAGTTTCTTGACTTGAGTCACACTACTTTTGTTTTCTTCAAAATTTCAAAAGTCTTCATGTGTAGCTTTTCTGGTACCTTCGGGAGTTGGAGAAGCTTTGAGTGACCTTTGTATCGAGGCACAGATGTGAATATTTGAAGACTTTATTGGCTATTTTGACAAAACCTCTTTCTTAGGAATGTTGAGAAAAAATCTTAAAATATGGGTTATTTTGTCAAAACCCTAATTCTGTCTACTCGGTTCCCATGTGAGAGAGCAAAGGTCCGAATGGTATCCCGCCCATCGTGCAACGCTGAACACACATGAAGAGAGAGACAGAAAGAGAAAGTGTTTTAGTTTAGTTTTGGTAGGTAGCTTAGGTTTCCTTGTGGAGTTCATAATCCTTTTTATGTTTGAAATAAAATTGGTATTGCAGGAAACCATTATATTTAATGCTTGAAGTCAACTATTCATCCTTGAATATTAAACATCGCATGAATGCTTCTGGGGATAAATTTTTTTTTCTCAGGCGATAACTTTGTTCTTCTTTCAAAACGATACTAATCTTCAAACTGATGATATAGCAGTTAACAAAGGTACTGATGATCTTGATTATAGATGCATATTTCTTCAACCGTCGAATGAAGAGAAGTAGTCATATTTTTCAAGGATTCTCTTCTTTAGGTATTCGTCAGAAAACTTCATATTTGAGACACCTAGGGATAATGGATGTAAACTCTTCATACGTATTGAAACCTAGGGAGAATGGATGTAAACTCTTCATAGTACTCCGGTTTGAGTCCCCAGTACCAACTTTGAAAGTTAAGAGGATAGTAATTTTAATATAAAAAAAATCACTTGATTCCGAGTTCGTTTGGTCAATCAAATTTTGTGTGTGTAGAGTGTGAGAGGAGCTGAGATTGAGCTCCCTCTCTCCATGGACGGTAACATATGTCACGTGGAAACTGTATTATTGCTTGTGGGTCCCTTTGTTGAGTGTACAAAGGTCAGGGGAGCTTATCCACGTTTTGGATAGACATGTACAGTTCAGGCCCAATTTACTAGCTGTGAGTGTGTTTGAGATGCTGAGAAATAGGCTTGAGACTTAGCTAGGTGAGGTGTGTGCCTGAGTTTTACGCGTGTATAAAACTCTTCAGATGAAATGACTCAGTTCGGATGAGGCCACCTGAGATTTGGCTGACGCGACTGAGGATGTCAGAGATTTAGCCGTCGAGTTTGAGGTCGTCATAGATTTATCTAACGGGTTTGAGGCCGTCAGAGATTTGGCTGACAGGTTTGAGGCCGTCAGAGATTTGGCCGACTGGTTTGAGACAGTCTGGTATTTGGCTAACGGGATGGAGTCTGTTTGAGACTTCGCCAACGCGTTGAAATCTCTCCGAAGTCTGCTGAGACATGTTTGGGAGGGAAAAGAAAGCTTGCGCGCCTGATAACGTCTCTGCGAGACTTAGGCTCACTTGTCTTTGACCAACGTATCTTGCAGGGATGTGTTAGGAACCAATTTTGTCCGTATTGACGAGGCCGATATGACCAGTATCTCGGAAGGATGTTATAGGAGTTTGTTGAAAGGGGCCCAGAGGAAGAATAACCAGTGTATCTCACGGGGATGTCCTAGGAATTATTCGGAAGCCTTAATAAGTCGAGTCAGAGCCGAGAGTAGACATGACTAGTGTATCTCACGATGATGTACTAGGAATAAGTTCTTGATCTCAAATAGGATGAGTCGTGCTTACAAGAGACATGTATGTCTCTGCTCTGGGTCATAAGTCCTCCGGCGATGTATTTACGCATCTACATAGCCTACATGACCAGCAATGTCTCGTCGAGGATGTATACTAGGAATCATGGCATCACAACCAGCTATGTATCATAAAGACATGTTGAAATTGTGGCTGTTATGGTTCATAAGTCTGGCGGGGACGCTTTACGCCCTACAGAACCTACGTGGCCAGCAGTATGTCATCGAGGATGTGCGCTAGGAATCACGACATCCCGATTAGTAGTGTCTCGCGGGGACGTATTCTAGAAATCATGGCTATGGGTGACCTAAAGGCCAGGGGCTTAATCTCTACCGTGGGAGTTGAGTTTTGTCTATGGTCTTGAAATGATACTTTTTCCCCTTATCCAAATTTCACCATCTACAACTACACTTAATTTTTGACATATAAGACGATATGAAGTGGTTTACAGTCTCGGGTAGGGATTTTTTTTATATATTATAGGCAGTATTGGCGGTCTCCTAGTTCCCCATTTGCTGGGGCCCAAAAAATTTTATTTTCCCCTTATAACAGTGTTTGAGGGTAAAAACTGATTCTGCAGTTTTTGGTAAATTTGGGTGTGTTGATGAGAAACGAATTCAAACCCTAAACGATGCACTGCACGGGAGTACTTTTAGATTCGAGAGATCAATCTGTAAGACTCTGGCCTAAACCAAGAAATGGTCGTTCCAGATTCAATTCGGTCACAAAGTTAAGGAGAAGGGGTTGATCTTAGGGAGGGAAGCGAAGAATGTGTTTGAGATCAGAATGTTGAATTATGAAGGCGTGGCTGTTTATGACTTATATCAGAATGTGGAACTGGCTTGCAGAATGTAAGCTGTCAGTTCTTGGTGTTTTCTGGATACTGTGTTGATAACACTTGTGTTGTGTTGAAATAGGTAGAAATCCTATTTATAAAAGTCATTGAGCGCACGCCCTGATCTCGTAGGAAGTGGAGGTGATCAAGCAGTGGAGAAGTGGGGTTATGTAAAGAGTGGTGATCACCACGTTTCCATTATGAGGGAGAACTGATTACACTTTCACCCACTACTTCCACTTCTGTTAACCGTCCGTCTTTCCTGACATTTTCTCGTAATGGGCGCGTTGCACGCCGCACGTTGTAAATCGCCAGACCAATACCCCAGTGAGTATCCCCTAGTTGGTGACATGTTTGATGTCTCGAGTAAATGGGTCAAGTCGTGGGACTTGCCGCTGAAAGCATCACGTAGCGCTTTAGGTTAAATAACTAAGTTATTTATGAAGATGATATTCATGAAATATCGTATGTATTCGATGCACGTAAAGCATCGCTTTTACACAAGCAGCTCCAAATAATCGATGTGCATGGAGCATCGTTGTTTAGAGCTCGATCGAATTAGTCACGGATTGAGCGTCTCAAAAGGAGCACGACCGCCCTTTTTCAGGGAGTCGGTGGATGCTACGCACGCATCCCAAGGAGTGGCCGATCAGTTCCTATAGGAGAGTGGCGACTGGTACCCTTTCTAAAATCATATCGGTCGATCCAAGTTCGATCTGGACCCCTTAAATCGTCTAGCCAAGTTGAGTGGCTGAGGTGATTTGCGGCAGTTAATGATTGATGTTGAATTTCATGCAAGCAGCATAACTAGTTACCTTTGGGCGATTGTTTGGGATTTTTATGAGCTAGTTGTTGCTTGGACGATTGTCCCTCATGAAAGAAGAGTAGATGGTGATCACAACGACATCTTGTTGGTCACCTGAAATCAAATCTAGGTTGGTCAAATCGTCTTGCGAAGTTGGACGGCGGAGATGATTTGCGGCAGTTGCATACTGCCGTTAATGTAATTTTCGGGTTTAGGGGCGGTGCAACATACCCTATTTTGGCTGATCGATTGAAAACACTGGGTGTTGATTTGAGCAGGCCGATCATCCCTATGCAAAGACGGGACGTCAGTGAACGCGCTGACATCTTTTGTGTCACCTTTAATTGAATCTAAGCCACTTACTTTGGATGGAAAAGATGGACGATCGTGATCGATTTGCGATAGTTGTATGATATCGCAACCCATATTAGGGTTTTAAAGTCGTGTGTCCATCCTACTTTGGGCCAACGATTTTGGGCGTTATCACCCTGTTAGAGAATATTCGATCGTTTGACACAATAGCCGAGCCTCTAGTGAACGTATCCGCATCCTACACGTTGAGAGAGATCGAATCTAGGTCGTCCAACTAGGCTGGCGAAGATGGGCGTCCATGATCGATTTGCGACAATAACATATTGTCGCAAACACAAATTAGGGTTTTGAAACGGCCACGTCCAACCTAATTCGATCGAACGACTTGAAGCATTATGGTCTTGTCGCGGGTAAGTCGATCGACCAAGAGAGGAGTTAGGCCGCCAATGAATATGCCGACACTTTCTTAACCGTTTGTAGGAAAATCTAAGTCGTCCAACTAGGCTAGAAAAGTTGGACGATTGGGATGTTTCTAAGACCATTTTGGCTGATCTAGCTCGTTCGAGCTCTCCTCTTCAAAAATGCGATCACCAATGTTTGGGGTTGGCATTTAATAACGGTGAAGCATGTTAGATGAAGTCCAACCGGTCGGGGTATTAGTGGGCCCGTCGACGGTCATCGCGGTGATCATTTTGAGACCGAATTGCGCGGCCGAATTGGGCCCGCCGACGGTCATCGCGGTGATCATTTTGAGACCTATTTCTGCCATGGCTTGGCTAGGTTTGTTGAATTGCGCGGCCGAATTGTGTGGCCATGATCATTTTGAGACCGATATGGACATTCTAGAATTCCTTTAAGGAATTTAAACATGTTCGATCGAGCTATACTTAATTAAAAGTGCGTCGATACGAAAATCTCAGAGAGTGATGTATCCTATGTGGGTATTTTCATGCAGATCTCAATACTGGCATTTCGGGAGATTCATGCTACTCTGCTGAGAGTGAACACTTAATCGTCATGTCATGTCAATAATGAGAGTTCGTCTGGGAACATATCATATGCAAATACTAGGCAAGTCATGCATTAGTTGGTAATGCTGGCAAAAATAGAGTTCACAGAATATTTGGGATTGCTAATATGCGCACCATTCTGAGTGAATTTCATATATATATATTGAATTGCTCAATGAGCGAGGAGGGTCTTTGGCACTCGTTACTTTTCAAATGGCTTTACCCCTTGCAGGGTGACAACGCATTAAATACTGGTTTTACAATTATAGCCTTGAACTAAAAACCACCATTAGCATTAAGTCCCCTGCTTAGCACGTAATGGTTACACTATTGTGGGGTAAGCACTAGATGGTGACAAATAAAGGTAAACTTATGAGAAAAAGTTAGATGTTACCAGGATAGATAGGTCGGCCTGTCCTTGGAACATGTCACGTTCAAGAGGCGTCGAGGTAAGCGTTCCCCTAGCATGATGTCGGTTGGCCTCAGGTAGTTTAGGCATACTGTTGGTTGGGATCTTAAACTGCATTCCAAGTCCCTTGTACATCTGATTATCGTTCGAGAGCGTGTCCAAGCTTTCCTTATTCATGACGATGTCATACTCCTCGACTCTGATTTGGACAATCCTTGTCATGAGGAATATCCTTAAAAGGCTGCTGAAGCAATTAAAGCAGCTCACAAAGAGAACGTTGATGCAGCTTCCGAGAAGGGTGTTGAAGCGGATCGAGAGGATGTTGAAGCAGCTCATAGAGAGGACTCTAGTGAAGGCGCCATTGTCCTTGGCGTTGACGACACTTATTTGATGTTTAGTAGTCTGCCCTCTGCGGTTAGATCCAGGGCTTGATCGAATAATAATTCTTCATTCATGTTGCTTTTATGATTTTATGTTTCCAGTTGGATGAATGAATGAAATCTCCTGACTAAGAAATCCAAATTCTTAGAAAGATCTCGTAATGTCTTGAAATTTTAGACGTATCTCTCCTCGGTAAGGTTAAAGTAGAGCATGTGTACATGATTCTGAGCTCTCCCATTATTTTCTTTGATACTCCCCTTGTAGACTACACGATTCTTGAAGATTTGTGGCGTGCCAGCTAGGTATGTAGAAGAATGGACGTTGTGCCGCGAATCATTAAGGACTTCCTTAAGGCGACATATTTTGAACTGTCTTCTGAATCTTGGATGGTTGTATGGAATGGGATGCGATGAGCAGTCCCCAGTTATACTTCAGATTCGGTGGCGTGGATGGATATGTGAAAATATATCCGATTTGTACTTTTGGAGCCTTTGATGCACATGTACGTCTTCATGCTGAGAAATTTCTGCGGCTCGTAAAGCGTCAACAATGATGATGTTGATATCAGACATAAACCTAAACGGTTGAGGGACATGAAGGCATACTGTGCTGACAGTCTCTAGGTGTAATCATCCCGAGCTTATTTTCTCTTGAAAGACATACTTCCACTGCATTTTCCGGTAAGGTGGTTGACGAATTGATGAAGGCATAAATATTTTGGATTTTTCATTTGTTGATCAATGGGAGGAGTCGCTCTTGATAGATCTGAATTATATCCAAACTTTTGGCAGCTCATGCACCCCTTCCATATGAAATTGGAAATCTAGAAACACCGATTTTGTCGGCGATGTGGCAAACGTGATGCAGTTGGTCTATGTGGCTTGCTGATGCGTTGAAGAGGCTTCGGCCTCTGAAGGGAGTGATGAAGCGGCTTCTTCTGGAGAGAGCGTTGAAGCGGCTTCTCCTTTAGTTTGATTTTCCATTGCAAATTACATGCTTCTTGATTGGACGTCTCTCTTGTGTTGAAGAAGTCCTTGACTGACGGTGAAGGAATTTCATGCAGAGTCGCTGTCCCCAAGCGTGAGTTACATGGCTCTATCTTGTATGGTCGGTGGGTTTATCGTAATAAAGATATCACCATCTCGCCTCCGTACTGGTGACTCTATTATTTCTTCATGGGAAAGAAAAATATGCAGAAGTTCATATTACCTCTATCTGTAGTGGTTGTTGTTATGGTGAAGCTCTGGCGAGCAACAACGATTCTTGGCAGCAGCTATGATCAGAAGAGACTGGCAGGGAGAGGCATGGTAGCTACTTGCATGAACTTGGAAGTATTCATATAATAGTATAGATCGTCTCGTTATTAGAGGGAGAAGGAACTGATAGATTCCTTGATGTTTCCTCATGGAATGGAGAAGAGGGAGACAGTCCCCTGCCCACGAGTATCTATTGAACTTTCAACTTGATATATGATATCACGCTGGGTCTCTGAAGAAATAATTTGAGAGAGAGTTGGAGTTGAACCCAATGTTGACGAGGATCATACGAGTTGCTGATCATGAGGTTGTCTTTTCGTCTACGTTGCGTTTTATAGATGTCCAGGCATATCGCTGGTTTTTGACAATACGTCTGCTCTCTTGAGTATGTCCTCATCTTTGGACATCCTGGAACCATAATGATAGTGTGCTTACGTCTCTACAAATTCATCATTTTTGAGATGGATAGTACTGAGTAGTCCCCAGCTATACTCCTTTGTCTTTATCATCTTTGGATCGTGACTTTGAGGAGTAGGGAAGTTCCCTCATGCGAATGACTTAACTAACATGTTGTACAGATTTGATGAAGCTCTTGACATGGAGAGTTTGTATGTACCTCTTAAGTCTCAGGTGCGACCTCCTTCGGTAATGCAACCACTCCTTCTACGGGAGACGAAATTCTGAAAGCGTCTCTCACTGATGTTGTTGCCGACAAGCCAGATATGGTATGTCTTGGACGTTGTTTTATAATTGTGACAGTCGTGCATGTGGTACTGGAATTGGAGTTGGCGGTTTTAGACGCGCAGGATGTTGTATCTCGGTGGTTTTCCTCTTGCTACTTCAATGAAACTGCTTACAGATGGCTGAAGGTTGTATTGCTTGTTGGTGGGATGTATGCTTCCACAAATATCATGAAGCTCTTCATTCCTGGCAGGCCTGGTTCTTTCTAGCACGGCAGGTGCCGTTGTAGCCGAGCACTTTGTTAGAGCATTGCTCGGTTGAACCCACCAAGCGTTGGTATGTCAAGTTTGGTTGTCATATTTTAGTGAATCAAAACTCATGTTAAGAGTCGCTTGATTATGTACTAGAGTCAACTTCGTATAGGTTAGCTTCAAAGTATTAGGATATGAGACATTACAAGTATTGTGAAGTCTTGAAGATGTGAAGAAGCAAGGAGCTACAACGACAACAATCATCCTTCCACTTGAGGTTAGTGATATTTGACTAGAACTGTTTCATTCCCTAACGTATATTTCAAGTCGTGCATATGGAAAACATAATTGCGAAGCATATTTGAACTCTAGATAGACATAGTATTAAGGAATACAATATGAGGTTTATTGCTTAACCATTAAACTTTGTAGATAATACATCGCCGTAATCATTTGAATGCTATTGTGATTATGTATGGGTATGAGGTGAAGATTTCATCCTAGGGAACAATGTTTTCATGTGTTCTAAGGAAGTAAATTCATAAACTTGTTTGTGGACCGAAAAGGAAATTGTCAGGTGTTATTGGTTTTGTTATTCATTGCATATCTTATGAACAACCAATACGTGTGATAGAGTATAACCGCTCACAACTTGTTGTGTTCTTGGTAGAACTATTCACAAAGACCTGACTTATGTATTCGTATAACTTTTATTAGTAAAACCAATATTAAGTAATCACATGTGGTATGATCGGATTTTGTATGTCTGACCAATTAAAAGGAAAGGGGAACCGATCCTTGTAAGGGGTGCAATACATCAAAGGGAACCGATCCTTGTATGAGGTGTAACAAGGTTTATAGCAGAAAGGGGAACCGATCCTATGGACATGTGCAACACGTTTTTAGGCAAAGGGGAACCGATCCTATGGACATGTGCAACACATATAATTTAGATATCATATATATGTGGGGAACTGAACCTAGTACCTAGTCAACCGAATTTTTGGAAAGCTAGTGTGACTATGCGTAGTACTCACATGGAGGTAGAACCAAAACTTGTTTTGGTGGAACCGTAAACCCATGATTGTGATTGAATATTGGTTTGGTCAATCACATAGTTCTTGAAAGTCAGATGAACCAATTATAAACTTGTTTGGAAGTGTGGCAAATCGGTTTCAAGGTTGTAAGTGTGAAATAGAACTTACAAAGTAAAGATGTCGACAAACTTTGAACACGTGTTGTGAATGTTTATTCTTTAATTGTTCAAAGATATTCCTTAACGGCTAAGGGAAGAGAATCCCAGGATCGAAACATAAGTGGTGTGGAAATGGGGAGCACACAAAACACTTGCAAGTATACAAGGCCAAATTTTATAGTATAGGGATGAGTAGGGGTTTGTCCACAGGGAGTGGGAGCATACAAGAAGTCTTCCTAGCTAAAGTTTACAGTGAGCTAAGGGCAGTAACTATGGTGACAGTGACAATGATCTAGAATGGTAGTGAAACAAAGGCAGCAGCCTAAGGCAAGGGTATTGAGCAACAGTGACAGAAAAGGAGAAAGATGCAGAATTGTGTGAAGTTACTAAGGCAATTGAATCCACCTTGTGCCCTAATCAAGCAATGCAATCTAGGTTGAGTTGGAAATCCTATGCATACATCTAGAATGAGATGAAAATCAGCTTGCTCACTGATATGCCCCTAGCATTGACTGTCTTTTGACAGCACAATCAATCACAGGCATGCCAGAGCACTGAGTACTTCCCATTGCTCAAGCAAACAGGCATTAAGAAAACTATCCTAACCATGCATCATCTAACAGTGCACTAGGATTCATCAGAGCCTTAGTTGCAGTGAATTAGCTCATGCTAGACATGAGTATAACAACAACATTCATCAAACAAACTAAATTAAGAGGCAACATGCATACAGGTTACACACAATCAACTGTTGCTAAAATATAAATTGGAAAAATGAAAATTGATTCAAAATATTGTTCACTGGCTAGCCCAGAGATGATTTCTACAACACCCATAACATCAATTTATAGTTTGTTACAACACCCTAAATTTCTACAAACCCTAAATTGAAAATCCCCAAATTTGCAAACCCTAATTTTTAAATTACAAATTAAACTCACTGATTTCTGAATTTGTCTCCCCTGTGCTCGACCCATGCCCTGTTGATGTTCCCTCTGCTCCTCCTCAGCTCGAACTGCTCCCAATTGCGTCTACTGATGCCCTAGCTTTTCTCTTTCTTATCTGTAGCACCTAGGGTTGATGCTAGGAACAAGAAAGGGAAATACTAGGGAGCTTGATGATGGTGAAGGCTCTGATTTGGTCGAGAGAATGGAGATGGTGAAGCTCGAGGTGGTGATGGAAGAGATGGTGGTGGCAGTGGAGTTGCAGGCGGTATGGTGGTGGAGAAGAAGTTTTGGGGAAAGAAAATGATTTGGGAAGAAGAGGGTGTTTGGCTTGAGGTCGATGGGTTCGATGGCTAAGGTGTTGAGCGGGTTCATCAAACTTTGATGTCTAGCGAGGAGACGCGTTGGATGTGAAGATGGTTGGTAGATCTAACGGTGGTATGAGAGATGAATCACTTCGACCGTTGGATTGTGAAACACAACAAAGTTAACGGCGAAGATCGAGGTTAGGTGCTGTAGTGTTAAGCGGAAGTATCGAGATTTGATGAGCAGGCAAAGAAGCGACCGTAGTATCTAAATGTGATCTAATCTGAAGGCTTGGAATTTAGGTACTATGGTGTTTTGCAGGGACTTCAGATTTTGATGAACGATGAAGAATCGACCATTGGATGATGAGATGGATCCGATCTAACGGCTGAGAATGGAGGCGGGTATGGATATAGAAAATGGGTTTGGGTAAGGGTTTTGGGCCTTGGGTATGCCAAGCCCATATCTTCTTTAAGAACAATTCTTCCTTCTTGAGCCCATTCCTAGCTTTTTGGACGTGCGCTCCATTCTTTGCGGCTTCCTTGCGTAATTTCTTCTGGCCTTTCACTACTCTTCAGCTCTTTTCCGCTCCGCAAGTCATCCAGACTTTATTTATTACCTAAAAATGCAAAATTAAGTAAGAAAAATATTTATTCTTGAAAACAATGAAAATACAGAATATGGGATAAAATGTAGAATTAATGCACAAAAGATGAGTTAAATTCCAACAAAAAGGGATAAATATATACAATATTTGGCACTCATCAAATACCCCCAAACCTGAATTTTACTTGTCCTCAAGTAAAACAAAACTAAGGAAATCCTACCTATACCACTGTCGCTGGTCTCTCGAATGCATTTAGCGTATGCACTAAGCCTTTTAAACCACTAAGTGTCCCTAGTGGACGAGTTGAAGTCTCGTGAAGGTTTGCTTAGAACGTACCTACAAAGTTCTAGGTCAAAATATAAGCTCAGATTCCATCAAATGTGACATGTGCAAAACAGTTTTAGCTCACAGCAAAATGGAGATGTCAATCTAGCTGTCAAAGGCACAATCCTAGCACTGATAACAAAAAAAGACATGTGATAAGAGTGTAAAGTGTATCTACACATGTGTAAAGAAAGATCTGAAGTTATGACTACTAATCACCAAGAGATAGTTTCTCAGGCTAAGAACTGAGGTCGAAATCTAGCTAGCTGTCCGGACTTTACGAGAATTGTGAATGAGTTGGAGGTATTTCACAATTACTCGCGTTGTACATCAATGGCATACATCCTCCTTGCTTATTACAATGAAACAACAAAATGACTATTTACATGACTCTTATTTACATTGACTATTCTCTTTTTATTTTTGGAACAAGAGATGATGGAATTGATAAATACTTGATTTTTTTGTATTTTTCTGATATTTTTTTCTCTTTTTTTTTTTCTGAATATATACATCGTTTTTTTTTTCCATAAAATGAAACACTTTTGATACATATACAAAAGGAAACAAAAAATTACATGACACTTTGCAAGAGGTAGCCCTTTTTGATGCACCCAGTTAAATTCGATGGTTGTCTTTCTTAATGTAACCTCCACCTTCTATCCCAACCAACCAAAGAACAAGCTAGTCAAGTTTCGTTCAGTATTCTAAGGTGATTGGCAATCGTAACTTCCTATCAAACACCTTGAAGATCGAGGCCATACATGTATTGGTAGATCGTGCGCGTGCAAATTTCTTATCACTATGTGAATTGTGCTAGAATCAGGGTGCCTAAATATCTAGACTAAGACTCCTAATAATTACATATTTGCACAAGAGTCAACATTTCAAGGTAAATGAGCTCCATTTTTATGATTTTTCATTTTTTAATTTTTTATTTTCATTTTTCATTTTTTTCATTTTTTTTTTTTTTCAAAAGAGAAGGAGTTCGTTTTCAATTATGGCATATTATCGTGGTATCTACTCTATACCCCCAAACCTAAACTAAACATTGTCCTCAATGTTTCAAAATATGAACAAAATTATAATACAACATATGAAGAGGATCAAGTTGAGTAGAGTAAAAGGAGAGAGAATACCCGATTTCGGCGAAAGCTCGATTAAAACTCCGTTATCCAAGGCAAAACTCCAACATATTCGGAGTCACAATGGATGAGCACAAAATATATACAAAAGGAAATTTAACTAACACATTATCTCCAAGAAAATTTGGTTTTTAATGGGATTGGACTTTTTGGGAAAAATTTGGTTTTGTCGGGAGACATTTGGTTTTGGTGGGAAAAAGAAAAATTTTGGTTTTTAGGGAAACATTTGGAAAACTTTTTGGTTATTTAGGGAAAGAGTGGACCAGTTTAGTCCACATAGACCGGGTCCTCCAGGTTGGTTGTTTCAATGTCGGGTGGAAATGGTTCAAGGAATGGCTTCAATCTCTGCCCATTTACTTTGAAAATGTTCTTGTTGGAGACATCTTCTAGCTCCACAGCTCCATGAGGAAAAACTGTGCGTACTAGGTACGGACCCTTCCATCTGGAACGCAGTTTTCCCGGAAAAAGATGTAATCGGGAGTCATACAACAAGACTTTCTGACCAGGAGTGAAGGATTTGCGCAGAATACGCTTATCATGAAACATCTTCATCTTCTGTTTATATAACTTGGCACTGTCATAAGCCTCATTTCTCAATTCTTCTAACTCGTTGAGTTGAAGTTTCCTTTGAATTCCAGCTTCGTCCAGAGAGAAGTTCAGCTCTTTGATTGCCCAGTAGGCACGATGTTCTAATTCCACAGGTAGATGGCACGGCTTTCCATACACTAGACGATAGGGGGACATGCCAATTGGTGTCTTATAAGCTGTTTTATAGGCCCACAAAGCATCATTCAATCTCAATGACCAATCTTTCCTGGACGGGTTGACCGTCTTCTCCAGAATGTGCTTAATTTCCCTATTAGAAACTTCTACTTGTCCACTAGTCTGAGGGTGGTACGGAGTAGCAACCTTGTGAGTTATGCCATACTTGCGTACTAAAGACTCAAAGTACTTGTTACGAAAATGTGAACCGCCGTCACTGATGATAGCTCTAGGGGTACCAAAACGTGCAAATATGTTTTCCTTTAGAAATGAAAGTACCACCTTGTGGTCATTTGTTCTGGTTGCTATGGCTTCTACCCACTTAGAAACGTAATCAACTGCGACTAGGATGTACAATCTACCGTCAGAAATAGGGAATGGACCCATGAAGTCGATCCCCCAAACATCAAAAATCTCCACAATCAAAATGGGGTTCAATGGCATCATGTTTCTCCTCGAAATGCTTCCTAGCTTTTGACAGCGTTCACAAGCAACACAATAATCATGGAAATCCTTGAACAATGATGGCCAATAGAATCCACACTGCAAGATCTTTGCAGCGGTTTTCTTGGCACTGAAATGGCCTCCACATGCTTGGTCATGACAGAAAGATATCACAGCTTTCTGTTCAGTGTTGGGGACACATCTCCTAATGATTTGGTCCGGGCAGTATTTAAACAAATATGGGTCATCCCAAAGGAAATGTTTAACTTCAGCCAAGAACTTATAGCGGTCTTGTCTCGACCAATGTGAGGGCATCCTACCTGCAGCAAGGTAGTTAACGATGTCGGCAAACCAAGGAAGGTTTGACACAGACATCAATTGCTCATCAGGAAATGATTCTCTGATGGACTCATCAATAGACTCAATGGTTAATCTAGACAAATGATCAGCAACCACATTCTCACAACCTTTCTTATCACGGATTTCGAGATCGAATTCCTGTAATAAGAGTATCCATCGAATAAGGCGAGCTTTAGCATCCTTCTTGGAAAGAAGATACTTCAAAGCCGCATGGTCAGTGTATATGATGATCTTAGATCCTATGAGATAAGATCTAAACTTGTCTAATGCGAAAACGATAGCAAGCAATTCCTTCTCGGTAGTTGTGTAATTGAGTTGAGTATCATTAAGGGTTTTGCTAGCGTAGTATATCACGTATGGTAGTCTATCAACACGCTGTCCTAAAACAGCACCAACAGCATAATCAGAGGCATCACACATGAGTTCAAACGGTAGTTCCCAGTTGGGTGGTCGGACTATAGGAGCGGCGGTGAGAAGAGTTTTTAATTCTTCCCAAGCTTTCACACAAGCATCATCGAAATTGAAGGTAACATCTTTGGCGAGTAGACTACACAGAGGTCTTGAGATTTTGCTAACGTCTTTGATGAATCGCCGGTAAAAACCAGCATGACCTAAAAATGATCGAATTTCCCTCACAGAGCGGGGTTTTGGTAAATGTCGGATGATGTCTACTTTAGCTTTATCTACTTCAATGCCTTTTTCCGAGATGATGTGTCCTAGAACTATTCCTGAATTCACCATAAAATGGCACTTTTCCCAATTTAGAACAAGGTTCCTTTTCTTACATCTGGACAGCACAAGGGTAAGATGTCTTAAACATTTATCAAACGAAGAACCGAACACGGAGAAATCATCCATGAAGATCTCGAGAAAACTATCTATCATGTCAGAAAAAATGCTCATCATGCATCGCTGAAAAGTAGCAGGTGCATTACACAACCCAAAGGGCATGCGTCTATAAGCAAATGTCCCAAAGGGACACGTGAACGTAGTTTTTTCCTGATCTTCTGGTGCAATGTGGATTTGGTTATAACCGGAAAAGCCATCTAGAAAACAGTAGTGACTGTGTCCAGACACACGTTCTAGCATTTGGTCTATGAAAGGGAGCGGGAAGTGATCCTTCCTAGTTACTGTGTTCAACTTTCTGTAGTCGATACATACTCGCCATCCTGTGGTTGTACGTGAGGGGACTAACTCATTCTTGTCGTTCTGAACTACAGTAATGCCTGACTTCTTAGGCACAACTTGAATGGGACTAACCCATTTACTATCTGGTATTGGGTATATGATACCCGCATCAAGTAGTTTCAGGATTTCTCCTTTGACTACATCTCTCATGTTAGGATTAAGTCTCATTTGCATTTCCCTAGATGGTTTGGCATTCTCTTCGAGATTAATGTGGGTTGATGTTGACTCTCTTGAACAGATCTAACATCTCATTATAATGGGTACTTTTCTGTTGATAGATCAATCTTTGAGGAAATGGGGCAACAGGAGAATGAGTTGGCAAAGGGACATTCACAGCAGTAGAATTGTCAGGCTTTCCAACTTGCTCAGATTCTTTGGTTTTCTGGGGTTGTGGAGACAGCGTGGAATTTGTATCAGATTCATTAGGTTCGCCCACGTTGTTCTCGATGATTTTACCACTTCGGAGGGTGGTAATGGCATGGACTTGATCGGGTGAGGTTTCAGTGCAGGATGTTGTGCCTGTTTGAAATATCCTCTTTGGATTTTGTTGGGGTTGGCTAGGAAGTTTACCCTTTTCTCTCTCACTTATGGAATCACAGATTTGACCCATCTTTTGATCAAGACTTTTCTGTCTTTGCACTAGACTCTGGAACATCTCCTCTAGGGCGGATAATCTCTTATCGGTATTGTGTTGAGGATATGATTGTTGAGAGTTCGATTGTTGTTGAGGGTTCCTAGGATATTGATAACCTTGATTGTTCTGAGATCCCTGATTGTTTTGATAGCTCTGATTGGGTTGAGATGGTCCTCCCTGAGTGGGTCCTTTGGACCATGAAAAGTTAGGGTGGTTTCTCCATCCTGGATTGTAGGTCTGTGAATAGGGGTTATGTTCTTGTTTTTGAAACATGGCATGTGCCTGTTCAAGCCTAGATTCCTGGACTGCAAGCAAATCGGGGCAATTTTGGAATTGATGGTTGGGATCGTTACAAGCGGCACATACAGACGAAGCGACATGTTCTCGGAGAGTAGTGGTGGAAGGTTTTGATTTTTTATGTAGTTTTAACTCTTCTAATCTCCTAACTATTGATGCCATGTTTGCTCTTCCCTCGAAATCTGCTTCAATCCTAAAAGCCTTAGCTTCGGAAGTAGTCTTTCTGGGTTCACGGATGGATTCCCACTGTTGCGTCTTTTCAGCTACTTCAATCAAGAAGTCCCAAGACGCATCAGCAGTTTTGTCTACGAATAGACCATTACACATTGACTCAACCGTTGTTCGGGTGGACACATCTAGACCTTCATACAAAATTTGCACAAGTCTCCATTTTTCAAAACCATGATGGGTACATTGGAGCAATAATTCATTGAATCTCTCCAAGTATCTAGCTAAGGTCTCACCCTCTAATTGCACAAAGCTATTCAGACTTTGACGAATTGTCGCAGTCTTGTGATTCGGGAAAAACTTTTTGAAAAACTCCTTTATGAGGTCATCCCATGTCATGATGGATTGAGGCTGTAAAGCATAAAGCCAGGCCTTTGCCTTATCTTTCAGGGAGAAAGGAAAGAGCCTTAACTTTAGGGTTTCGTCGGACATTTGAGTGAAACGCAGAGTTCCACAAATTTCCTCGAATTCTCTCACGTGGTGGTAAGGGTTTTTCATTCTCAACACCTCTAAAAATAGGGAGCATCTGTATTGTGCTTGATTTCAGCTCATAATGGCCATTAGCCTCGGGTAGCACAATACAAGAAGGTTGACTGGCTCTAGTTGGGTACATATAATCCTTGAGGGTACGGGGTTCTCCCATTGTTTCAGATTGGTCCGGTGTGTTTTCCTCAGAAGTTGTGGGTATGTCAATTGGGTCTATTTGATTTACTCTAACTAGTCTATTTGATTGGTCTCTAAAGGTTACAATCATATCCCACTCATGAAATAACAAGCCCACAGATAAGGGAGAAAACAGGGCCCATAAGGATTTATGAAGATTTGGTTTTGAAAGGGTTAAGTGGAATTTGGTTTTAAGGAGTGGAGTTTTGGTTTTAATAAGGGATTTTGTTTTTGGTTTAAAATTGGGCTTTGGAAAAGTTTTTGAACTAAACCTAGCATAAATTATCACAACCCATAAAAGAAATAAAAACAATAATATAATTACAAGCCCATAAAAGAAAAATAAAAAAGAAAATAAAAGAAAAGAAAATAAAAATAAAAATAATTATTACAAGCCCAAATTAAAATAAATTAATTATTACATACCCAAATTGAATATTTAATGAGGCCCAAGTGGGTTACTCATGGTTTTAGGCTTACTTGGTTAAGGAGGGAAGCCCAGTTAGGCTTTTGTTCCCTTTTAGTTGCACAGCCCAGTTGGGCTTTAGGATCGTCCTAAGAAGCTCTCGCTCAAGCCCAGCAACAACAGGTGGAACAGAGCCCAGCAGCACTTGGCAAGCCCAGTTCAGTTGAAGTTGGTGAAGCCCAATTCAGAGAAGTACAAGCCCACCAGTAGAAGGCAGATCCCAGCAGCTTCAGTTGGCAGCCCAGCAGCTTCACTTGGCAGCAGCAGTTGCTTTGGTTCACCAGCAGCAGCAACAGCAGCAGCAGCAGCAGCAACTCAGTGGCACCAGTTCAGGAACTTCAGCTTCACTGCAGTTCCAACAGCAACAGCAGCCAAAAATACTGCACAGCTCCAGCAGCACTTGGCAAGTGAACAAGATAGCAATGAGCTCAGACAACTCTGCAAGCACAGCAAGGCCACAACAGCTATGAAAACTTCAAAAATATGGCAGCCAGCTCCCCGGCAGCGGCGCCAAAAACTTGGTGTGAAAATGGGGAGCACACAAAACACTTGCAAGTATACAAGGCCAAATTTTATAGTATAGGGATGAGTAGGGGTTTGTCCACAGGGAGTGGGAGCATACAAGAAGTCTTCCTAGCTAAAGTTTACAGTGAGCTAAGGGCAGTAACTATGGTGACAGTGACAATGATCTAGAATGGTAGTGAAACAAAGGCAACAGCCTAAGGCAAGGGTATTGAGCAACAGTGACATAAAAGGAGAAAGATGCAGAATTGTGTGAAGTTACTAAGGCAATTGAATCCACCTTGTGCCCTAATCAAGCAATGCAATCTAGGTTGAGTTGGAAATCCTATGCATACATCTAGAATGAGATGAAAATCAGCTTGCTCACTGATATGCCCCTAGCATTGACTGTCTTTTGACAGCACAATCAATCACAGGCATGCCAGAGCACTGAGTACTTCCCATTGCTCAAGCAAACAGGCATTAAGAAAACTATCCTAACCATGCATCATCTAACAGTGCACTAGGCTTCATCAGAGCCTTAGTTGCAGTGAATTAGCTCATGCTAGACATGAGTATAACAACAACATTCATCAAACAAACTAAATTAAGAGGCAACATGCATACAGGTTACACACAATCAACTGTTGCTAAAATAGAAATTGGAAAAATGAAAATTGATTCAAAATATTGTTCACTGGCTAGCCCAGAGATGATTTCTACAACACCCATAACATCAATTTATAGTTTGTTACAACACCCTAAATTTCTACAAACCCTAAATTGAAAATCCCCAAATTTGCAAACCCTAATTTTTAAATTACAAATTAAACTCACTGATTTCTGAATTTGTCTCCCCTGTGCTCGACCCATGCCCTGTTGATGTTCCCTCTGCTCCTCCTCAGCTCGAACTGCTCCCAATTGCGTCTACTGATGCCCTAGCTTTTCTCTTTCTTATCTGTAGCACCTAGGGTTGATGCTAGGAACAAGAAAGGGAAATACTAGGGAGCTGGATGATGGTGAAGGCTCTGATTTGGTCGAGAGAATGGAGATGGTGAAGCTCGAGGTGGTGATGGAAGAGATGGTGGTGGCAGTGGAGTTGCAGGCGGTATGGTGGTGGAGAAGAAGTTTTGGGGAAAGAAAATGATTTGGGAAGAAGAGGGTGTTTGGCTTGAGGTCGATGGGTTCGATGGCTAAGGTGTTGAGCGGGTTCATCAAACTTTGATGTCTAGCGAGGAGACGCGTTGGATGTGAAGATGGTTGGTAGATCTAACGGTGGTATGAGAGATGAATCACTTCGACCGTTGGATTGTGAAACACAACAAAGTTAACGGCGAAGATCGAGGTTAGGTGCTGTAGTGTTAAGCGGAAGTATCGAGATTTGATGAGCAGGCAAAGAAGCGACCGTAGTATCTAAATGTGATCTAATCTGAAGGCTTGGAATTTAGGTACTATGGTGTTTTGCAGGGACTTCAGATTTTGATGAACGATGAAGAATCGACCATTGGATGATGAGATGGATCCGATCTAACGGCTGAGAATGGAGGCGGGTATGGATATAGAAAATGGGTTTGGGTAAGGGTTTTGGGCCTTGGGTATGCCAAGCCCATATCTTCTTTAAGAACAATTCTTCCTTCTTGAGCCCATTCCTAGCTTTTTGGACGTGCGCTCCATTCTTTGCGGCTTCCTTGCGTAATTTCTTCTGGCCTTTCACTACTCTTCAGCTCTTTTCCGCTCCGCAAGTCATCCAGACTTTATTTATTACCTAAAAATGCAAAATTAAGTAAGAAAAATATTTATTCTTGAAAACAATGAAATACAGAATATGGGATAAAATGTAGAATTAATGCACAAAAGATGAGTTAAATTCCAACAAAAAGGGATAAATATATACAATATTTGGCACTCATCAAATACCCCCAAACCTGAATTTTACTTGTCCTCAAGTAAAACAAAACTAAGGAAATCCTACCTATACCACTGTCGCTAGTCTCTCGAATGCATTTAGCGTATGCACTAAGCCTTTTAAACCACTAAGTGTCCCTAGTGGACGAGTTGAAGTCTCGTGAAGGTTTGCTTAGAAGTACCTACAAAGTTCTAGGTCAAAATATAAGCTCAGATTCCATCAAATGTGACATGTGCAAAACAGTTTAAGCTCACAGCAAAATGGAGATGTCAATCTAGCTATCAAAGGCACAATCCTAGCACTGATAACAAAAAAAGACATGTGATAAGAGTGTAAAGTGTATCTACACATGTGTAAAGAAAGATCTGAAGTTATGACTACTAATCACCAAGAGATAGTTTCTCAGGCTAAGAACCAAGGTCGAAATCTAGCTAGCTGTCCGGACTTTACGAGAATTGTGAATGAGTTGGAGGTATTTCACAATTACTCGCGTTGTACATCAATGGCATACACCCTCCTTGCTTATTACAATGAAACAACAAAATGACTATTTACATGACTCTTATTTACATTGACTATTCTCTTTTATTTTTGGAACAAGAGATGATGGAATTGATAAATACTTGATTTTTTTGTATTTTTCTGATATTTTTTCTCTTTTTTTTTCTGAATATATACATCGTTTTTTTTTTATTTTTTTATTTTGGAAAAATGAAACACTTTTGATACATATACAAAAGGAAACAAAAAATTACATGACACTTTGCAAGAGGTAGCCCTTTTTGATGCACCCAGTTAAATTCGATGGTTGTCTTTCTTAATGTAACCTCCACCTTCTATCCCAACCAACCAAAGAACAAGCTAGTCAAGTTTCGTTCAGTATTCTAAAGTGATTGGCAATCGTAACTTCCTATCAAACACCTTGAAGATCGAGGCCATACATGTATTGGTAGATCGTGCGCGTGCAAATTTCTTATCACTATGTGAATTGTGCTAGAATCAGGGTGCCTAAATATCTAGACTAAGACTCCTAATAATTACATATTTGCACAAGAGTCAACATTTCAAGGTAAATGAGCTCCATTTTTATGATTTTTCATTTTTTAATTTTTTATTTTGATTTTTCATTTTTTTCATTTTTTTTTTTTCAAAAGAGAAGGAGTTCGTTTTCAATTATGGCATATTATCGTGGTATCTACTCTATACCCCCAAACCTAAACTAAACATTGTCCTCAATGTTTCAAAATATGAACAAAATTATAATACAACATATGAAGAGGATCAAGTTGAGTAGAGTAAAAGGAGAGAGAATACCCGATTTCGGCGAAAGCTCGATTAAAACTCCGTTATCCAAGGCAAAACTCCAACATATTCGGAGTCACAATGGATGAGCACAAAATATATACAAAAGGAAATTTAACTAACACATTATCTCCAAGAAAATTTGGTTTTTAATGGGATTGGACTTTTTGGGAAAAAATTGGTTTTGTCGGGAGACATTTGGTTTTGGTGGGAAAAAGAAAAATTTTGGTTTTTAGGGAAACATTTGGAAAACTTTTTGGTTATTTAGGGAAAGAGTGGACCAGTTTAGTCCACATAGACCGGGTCCTCTAGGTTGGTTGTTTCAATGTCGGGTGGAAATGATTCAAGGAATGGCTTCAATCTCTGCCCATTTACTTTGAAAATGTTCTTGTTGGAGACATCTTCTAGCTCCACAGCTCCATGAGGAAAAACTGTGCGTACTAGGTACGGACCCTTCCATCTGGAACGCAGTTTTCCCGGAAAAAGATGTAATCGGGAGTCATACAGCAAGACTTTCTGACCAGGAGTGAAGGATTTGCGCAGAATACGCTTATCATGAAACATCTTCATCTTCTGTTTATATAACTTGGCACTGTCATAAGCCTCATTTCTCAATTCTTCTAACTCGTTGAGTTGAAGTTTCCTTTGAATTCCAGCTTCGTCCAGAGAGAAGTTCAGCTCTTTGATTGCCCAGTAGGCACGATGTTCTAATTCCATAGGTAGATGGCACGGCTTTCCATACACTAAACGATAGGGGGACATGCCAATTGGTGTCTTATAAGCTGTTCTATAGGCCCAAAAAGCATCATTCAATCTCAATGACCAATCTTTCCTGGACGGGTTGACCGTCTTCTCCAGAATGTGCTTAATTTCCCTATTAGAAACTTCTACTTGTCCACTAGTCTGAGGGTGGTACGGAGTAGCAACCTTGTGAGTTATGCCATACTTGCGTACTAAAGACTCAAAGTACTTGTTACGAAAATGTGAACCGCCGTCACTGATGATAGCTCTAGGGGTACCAAAACGTGCAAATATGTTTTCCTTTAGAAATGAAAGTACCACCTTGTGGTCATTTGTTCTGGTTGCTATGGCTTCTACCCACTTAGAAACGTAATCAACTGCGACTAGGATGTACAATCTACCGTCAGAAATAGGGAATGGACCCATGAAGTCGATCCCCCAAACATCAAAAATCTCCACAATCAAAATGGGGTTCAATGGCATCATGTTTCTCCTCGAAATGCTTCCTAGCTTTTGACAGCGTTCACAAGCAACACAATAATCATGGCAATCCTTGAACAATGATGGACAATAGAATCCACACTGCAAGATCTTTGCAGCGGTTTTCTTGGCACTGAAATGGCCTCCACATGCTTGGTCATGACAGAAAGATATCACAGCTTTCTGTTCAGTGTTGGGGACACATCTCCTAATGATTTGGTCCGGGCAGTATTTAAACAAATATGGGTCATCCCAAAGAAAATGTTTAACTTCAGCCAAGAACTTATAGCGGTCTTGTCTCGACCAATGTGAGGGCATCCTACCTGCAGCAAGGTAGTTAACGATGTCGGCAAACCAAGGAAGGTTTGACACAGACATCAATTGCTCATCAGGAAATGATTCTCTGATGGACTCATCAATAGACTCAATGGTTAATCTAGACAAATGATCAGCAACCACATTCTCACAACCTTTCTTATCACGGATTTCGAGATCGAATTCCTGTAATAAGAGTATCCATCGAATAATCCTTCGTAACAACCGATTTACTCTTTTGTTGTTGTTACTGGTGGAGTCGCCTATTTGGAGAGAAGAGTAACCTAATTAGGCGAAATCTCTTAAGGCCGCTCAGTTTAAAGTCTTATTTGGGATTGAGAATCTCTAGCGTGTACTGTAGGTGGGAAACTATATAATTGCGGTTTATCTTTTGTTTTTGATTGATTTGATTGACTAACGGTGGTTGAAATCTGATTGCACCTAGTTTGTTTATTCTCGAGAATCTTCTCTTCTGATATAAGATTCACTCAAACTGGTTTAGAGTTTCGACAGGGATCTTTAGACTGTTGTTAGTTCTAAAGACGATCTGGTGATATCCATTGTTAACAGACTTCGTTCTGTGCGTGATTGATCACAAGAGATTCAAGTGATTGTGTGCAGGTTTTTATTGAATATTTAAGAAGATTTGAAGACAAAATATTGAAGATCTGGTTTGGGTTTATAATCTTTGGTTTGCACAATACTTGTTTCGGTAAAAGAGGATCCAATTAATAATCGGTTTATCCTTGTAGTAGATTGGATTGATTAATTAAGTAGATCGGCATCAACACGATTCTTCAGATTAAAGGTGTTGTTGGCTTAATCTTAAACGATTACCTTTGGGTGATTGAATATAGGATATATCTAAGGACCTGACGAAGGAGTTTATGTTGAGATAAACGGAAGAGCCTTTGTCCGACTCATATCACTTGGTTGAATATAGTTGATACCAAAAAGATTTGTTGTTCCTTTACTGTTTGGAATACGAACGAAAGGAATTATTCTAAGTACGTAACTTATTTATAAGTTGGAGGCGTGGGTATACAGAAGGAACTTTGTGAACTATAGAGTTAGTTACTTGGTCTCAACTATACGAAGTTAGTGTAATTTTGCGTAGCGGCTTAATCCCGAGAGTATTCAATTCTGGACTAGGTCCCGAGGTTTTTCTGCATTTGCGGTTTCCTCGTTAACAAAATCTTGTTGTGTCATTTACTTTTATATTCCGCATTATAATTGTTTTATTATAATTAAAGTAAATTACACAAACGTTAATTCATATTTACTTGATAAGCAATCCTATTGTGTTTGGTTAAGTCCGAACCTTTGTATCAAGTAAACATACTTCGTTGTTGTATTGTCTCGATCTCGTATCCATAGACGATCACACGAAGTGTGAACTGATTAGTTGTATTGTCTCGACTCATTCCATAGACAATCGCTTTCGGAGAAAGGACTTATATGTAGGAAAAGTTTTAGCTTGAGGTATATTTGGGTACCCTCGCCTTTTCACGCTTAACATCTTCACAAAGTTCAGAGGATGTCTGAAATTTCAGATTCTTCAGCATATCACGATAGATGGGTACCATCCCATTAATGCATAATTCCACCAGTCGTTGTTCAATCATATTTGGATCGGACAATCCAGTGCCTGGATTTTGAAACTCTTGACATAATCATTTAGATGCTCATTTTTTCGTTGGAACATTCTCCCCAAAGCTGAAAAGGTGATTTGATCGGATACGAAGAAATACTTCTTGTAGAAAGAGGTTACCATCTCACACAAGTTGGATACGCTGTTTGGTGCAATGTTGTTGCACCAAGTGTACGCTCTCCCAGTAAATGACTTTGAAAACTATTTCAGGCGGAGGACATGATTGTATTCGTGCTCTCCTAATGACTCCAGAAAACGAGAGATGTATTCATGAGCATTACCAGTTCCATCATAAAGGAAAAATTGAGGAGAAGAGTATCTTCTCGGAAGAGGAACTATTTGCACATCAGGAGGATAAGGAGGCTGATGCTGGTGCAAGTCCACCGGATTCTCCTTGCCTCGATGCTGGATAAGTCGTTCTAGATCCTCACGCGTAATGAAATTGGACGGCTGATTCCTTTCCCTTGAGCGCTTAGGAGCAGAACGATTTTCTTCATCTATGAACGCACGCCATTGTTGAAGCGCCTGCGCCAAAAGTGTTGAAAGTACTCCTCATTGGTTTTATGGGCTGACACGGCTCTTGTGGTAGTCGCTCCATTAGCGTCATGAGGAAAGTGGTTACATGTTTCTGAGTTGTAGCCATGTCCGTCTGAGCCTTAGCGAGAACTTCTCGTCTTTCCATTAAGTCAACAATGGTGATAGGGGGTTGACCTCCTATGGCTCCTCCGGTCTCTCGTCCTGATGAGAAAGTGGCAGTAGCTTTAGTAGCGACCAGGGGTGTTATGCTCGAATAAATATTGGTGGCGGCAACGTCTCTGGTTCTGGTGATCGGAGGTGTCACACCTAAGGGAGTGTCTCGCTGTTGTCCGGGTTGACATAATAGGCGAACCCTTTATGATGATTTGAAGATGGGTCAATCCTCCTTTGTTGTTGTAGATGTACGAATTCTCGTAATTACGCCATGTTTTGGATCTATACGTTTTTTTGATGAAGTGCTAGCGGATATTCCTGACTTTTAATTAGTAGCAGTGGTGGAATAGAGATAAGACCTTTTATTTTGTGATCTCTGCAGGTATCTCCTTAGGACTCCAACAGTGTTAAGATTTGTTATCGACTATCTCCATACTGAAACAACAGCTACACGAATCTTCACTTTGTCTTTCTGGGTGTAGACCCTTTGAGGCATTTCTGGCTTGCTCCATACAACACTTCCGGTGTTTGCAGAAAAGGCGGTTGCTCTATCCGGATCTCCAGAGAATCCGTTGTATTCTTCTAAGAAGTAGTCACGTCTTCTTGTATCTCAACGCGGCTTTCTGGTCCTTTCATCTAAGAGATTTACCAGTGCTCATCTATCCAAGGCATTTCCAGTAGCATTGCTTGAAAAGCATTTTTATGAAGCTTCTTAGCGAATGGAACAACAGAATTGAAATTGGTTATTGAACCTAAGTTGAATTTAATGATTGAATTGGATCTAAGATCCACCCTTTTGAAATTGCGAAAACTGGAATGAATATTGAAATATTGATTATCAATCTCCCACTATGGTCACCAATTGTTTGAGGGTATAAACTGATTCTGCTGTTTTTGGTAAATTTGGGTGTGTTGATGAGAAACAAATTCAAACCCTAAACAATGCACTGCACGGGAGTACTTTTAGATTCGAGAGATCAATCTGTAAGACTCTGGCCTAAACCAAGAAATGGTCGTTCCAGATTCAATTCGGTCACAAACTGAAGGAGAAGGGGTTGATCTTAGAGAGGGAAGTGAAGAAGGTGTTTGAGATCAGAATGTTGAATTATGAAGGTGTGGCTGTTTATGACTTGTATCAGAATGTGGAACTGGCTTGCATAATGTAAGCTATCAGTTCTTGGTGTTTTCAGGATACTGTATTGATAACACTTGTGTTATGTTGAAATAAGTTGAAATCCTATTTATACATTTCATTGAGCACATGCCCTGATCTCGTAGGAAGTGGAGGTGATCAAGCAGTGGAGAAGTGGGGTTATGTAAAGAGTTGTGATCACCACGTTTCCATTATGAGGGAGAACTGATCACACTTTCACCCACTACTCCCATTGCTGTTAACCGTCCGTCTTTCCTGACACTTTCTCGTAATGGGCGCATTGCACGCCGCACGCTGTAAACCGCCAGACCAATTGATAGACGCATTTATGTGTCTAATATAGCTCATTTGTATATATTGTTAGTACTCGATATTGTACTTATTTGGTTATTTTATGTATTTGTAGGTGTTTTTGGAAAATAATCTCTTGCGGCGAATTTGGCTAAAAATGTGGCATTTGGACCTCCGTTGATAACGTACCGGAAGCGCCTCAGAAGTGTACCGGAAGTATCCCAGAAATACCCCGGAGGAACCCCGAAAAAAAATGCGGAAAATGCCCCAGAGGACACTTGCTATACGGACCCTTGATTTTGGATAAGGGGTAACCTAATTACTAAGAGGTGACCCATTTCCAGGCATCTGCTAAAGGGAGACCAGCCACAGATAAGGGGAGGTCAACCTCTCAAATTCAAAAGAAAATTTTGGTGGGAAAAAAGGCAGCAGCGTCAACAGTTTTGGATCAAGGATTTGAGCGACCTAGCAGGCGATTCAATGGGCAAATTTGATACCCACGGACTCTACAAGACATAAGGGACCTGTTAGAAGCGATTAGACCCATCTAATTGGGCTGGATAAGTCACAAAATCCACACAAAGTCAAGACAGTGCACACGGTCCCTGTTTAGGGTTTTGAATTGGTTTGAAAGATTTGGGAGAGATTCTTGCGTGGGATATACTTCAAAACAGTTGAGTTCAAGTCAGAGAAGATTTTGGGAGCAATATAATAGCTCACAGACGCATACAAAGATCGACAGATGGAATTATTGTTCAAACTGCACGTGAAGAATAAGAGATTTATTCTCGAATTTGATCGAGTTTCTAGGGAATCTGAAGGCTATATAAGTGTTGGTTTACATTAAAGAAAGGTGAGAAACCTTTAGGAGAGAGTTTAGAGTCGATGAGAGCCTAGGAGAAGCAATTATAGAGGAGACAACGCTGCTGCTGCTGCTGCCATTAAAGCTTCTGAAGAACAGACTCGCAGAGTCAGTCGTTCTTCAGCAGACTTATTTTCTTACCACTGTCGTTGTTTCACAGCAGTAGATAGTTATCGTTTACAGCAGTCTTAAATTACCATACTCTTTTGTAACAGTGGCGCTGTAACACCACTACAGCGTTGCTAATTCCTATTTCATCATATAATCATCAATAAAAACATCTATTTTAGCCATGAATTTATCTTGTGAGTGTGTTTTTGGGATGAGGAGCTAAACCCATTAGCCGAGACGACGGAGGAAGCCACTGGTAATTTATTGGTATAATTCTAATTTTTATATTTATTTGCAATATTATTATTTGATTATTTGCACGAATTAAAATTGAATTAATAGTTTTTATTGAGTAATTGTGAATTGACTTGATGAAGCATGCTGGGTTTTAGTAACTTTTGATGTTTTATACTTTTTAATTACAATTATTACTTCAAAAACTTATTTGAGGCAAATATTAGAATTGATTTTAAAGATAAAATTGCATAAGAACTATTTAGAGTTTACTATTAAAATGGTCATTGGTGGAATCCTAGTCTTGGTGTTTTTCTCTATAACTTTGAACAACTCTTTTTATTTGCCTGTTTAAATTTAAATCTAAAAACTGTTTTCTTCACAAGTCTGATACGAATCCGTTTTACCACTTCAACTACAATCACTATTTGAAATACATCAAATTTTTGGCGCCGCCGACGCGGATTTGTGTTTAGTTAGCATTTTTTTTTTTAGATTTTTTTTTTATTATTATTTTTGTTCTTCTTTACGTTTTTGGTTTTTTTTGTTTCCTTGCAGATTTTTGAAGATTGGAGCGAAAGACAATTTTGCCAAAGCTTGTGGTGATTTACTTAAAGTTTGGGAGCGAAAAGCAAAGCTAAAGGAGCGAAAGAAGAAGATTTTCTTTATTTTGTAAAAGAGAGAAAAAAAAGAGAGACATTTTTTTTTTGTAATTTTTTTTTTTTAGACTTTTTTTCTTTTGTATTTTTTTTTATGGACTTTGGACATTAATTTTGGGACATTTTTATTTTTATTTTTAAACCCTACGGAAGGGTACCCTTAAATATAAACTGTTTGCAGGAGACGATTAATATACCTCGGCCCCTCGGGTTCGCACACGGCATAGGAGTCGTGGCCCGAGTCGACTTCAGCGGTTCTTCGCCCGTCTGGTACGGGAGGTAAAATTCTAAACACCCGCGAATCTCCTGCAAGCGGGTTACTGGACTCCTTAAGGTGAATATATGCTGAGGACTTGAATATGGACTGTTTTTAAATTCCTAGTAAAGGGCAAGGACTGGACCATATAAGATAAGGGTTCGGATTTCATCACCGCTCCCTTCTTGCCCGCCTTAGGAAAACGAAACCTAAAGCGAACCTAAGCCTAAAATTTGGACTAGAAAGAGACCTATAGGGTATCGAGCTTAACAGGACAATCATTCGAAAAATATTGGTTACTCTTTTAAGCACACCTCGAAGTTCTTGAGGTTTCTGCGAGTTGAATGCGTGACTGCGCCGCATTGGATCGGTGAGGTTTTGGGTATCAAAGCTCCACTGAGCTTCCCTCGCCTCGATTCAACTTTTAAACTCGGATTGATTCCAGAGGGGTTTGCTCAAATTGTAACGAATTCCCTTTCGAAGGATTAGAAGCTGGTCTAGAAACAATCTAAGTGGAGCCATCATGCTTGTTGTTTGCTAGAAATCTTTAGGTTTGCTGTGGTAAAGTCGAGTCAGCCTGCTGTGTGATTGCTAGAACCTTCCTGTTAGGATTTTTTTTTCTTTTTGAATTTTTTTAGTGTATGCCCGATTTTGTTAGGGCTTGGAAAAGAGATACTCTAGGTCGATTGATTAGCGAAAAACCTAGTAGTTCTTCTGATTTAAGCAGGGAGCTCGAAGACTCTTCTTTGGAGAGCCCTGTTTTTGGAAACTTCAGTTTTGAGAATCTGTCTCTTTGTGAGGAAAGTACCCCTAGTACTTCTGTTGTGCCAGCGATGGCAACTTTGAAAGATTACATGTTCCCAACTAGGACCAACCGAGCTTCATGCATTAAATTGCCAGCCACTACGGCTAATTTGAGATAAAACCTAGTATTCTTCAGATGATCCCTATATTCTTAGGAAAAGATGATGAGAACCCTTATTTTCATATTAGGGACTTTGAGGAAATCTGTGGGACAATTAGAATAAAAGACCTTACTGATGAAGTCTTGAAACTTAAATGTTTCCCTTTTCCTTGAGAGATAAAGCCAAGACCTGGCTTAACAACCTACCGTCTGAATCCATAGAAACATGGCAGGAACTTATCGCTGCCTTCTATATGAAATTCTACCCTAAGCATAAAACTGCAGCTGTTAGGCAGAAAATTAGTGCTAGTGTGCAACAAGAGGGAGAGTCTCTTTATAGGTTTTTAGAGCGATTCAATGATCTCCTATCTCAGTGTCCTCACCATGGATTTGATAATATGAAACTTGTACAGATTATTTATGATGGTTTAGACTATTCGACCAAAGCCATGGTTGAGTCTATGTGCGCTGGTGAGTTCACTAGTAAAAATGCTGATGATGCTTTTACCTTCTTAGGAGCTATCGCTGAAAAATCCCAACAGTGGGAATCTTGTGTTGAACCCCCTAAAAGACTCTTGGTCAATAGAAGTAGCACCAATATGGTAGATACGAGTTTTGCGTCAGATGCTAAGTTTGCTGCTTTGTCCAGAAGGTTAGAAGCTTTAGAAATGGGTCAGTCTAAAAATAGGCCCCTTGTTGAACCTAATAGAGCCTCTCAAGTCTCTAGTTGTGGAATAGAGCCCGATAATTCATTTTGGGAAGGTCAGTTAGTGAAGAACAAGCCCATGCTGTCTATAACAATCTAGGTTTGAGAACCGTCAGAAGTTTGACCCATACTCAGAAACCTACAACCCTGGTTGGAGAAACCATCCTAATTTCTCTTGGTCTAAGGGCCAGAGTCAAGGCCAGTCTAGCAATTCTCAGCCTCCCCCAGGTTTTGGTTTTAAAACTCTTCAGGTCAAACCCAGTTTCAGAACACTTCCGAGAAAAAGATCTCTACCTTAGAGGATACTCTCACTATGTTAGCAAATAACCATGAAATGCTACAAAGAACCACATGAGCTTTCAAAGAAACTAGGCAAGAATTGAAGAATAATTCCCAGAGTCTTGCCAATTAGAACTTCAAGTAGGACAAATAGCTAAGTTATAAGTGAGAGAGAAGATGGAAGGTTCCCTAGTCATACTGATCCTAACCCTAGGAGAGAAATCGTACAATCATGTGAATGCTGTCACAACCCTAAGAAGTGGAAAGAAAGTTGACAACAAGGTCGCCATGCCTGATAGTGAACATGCTGTAGTTCACCCTGCTGAGCCAGAAAATGAGGAGACTGATAGAGTCTCCAAAGAGACCAATGAGGGTCCTGTTGAGCCTCACTTTGTTCCCAGAGCCCCGTTTCCCCAGCTGCTAGTTCCGACTAAGAGGGAGTCCAACTTTAATGATATATTGGAGGTTTTTAAGCAGGTTAATATCAACCTTCCATTATTAGATGCAATTAGGCAGATTCCCTCTTATGCCAAGTTCCTTAAGGACTTGTGTACGCGAAAGCGTAAGCTCAGTGTCCAGAAGAAAGCCTTCATAGCTAGTCATGTGAGTTCTATTATTCAGAATACCACTACTCCTAAGTATAAAGACCCAGGGTCCCCTACCATTTCTTGTACAATAGGTAAGTACCGTGTTGAGAAAGCGTTGCTTGACTTAGGAGCCAGTGTGAACTTACTGCCATACCATGTGTACCTTAAGCTAGGACTTGGTGAGATGAAACCTACCCAGATAACACTCCAGTTAGCTGATAGGTCCGTTAAAATCCCTCGTGGTGTGATCGAGGATGTTCTTATTGAGGTCGACAAGTTTATTTATCCAGTGGATTTCGTGGTCCTAGATACCCAACCTGTCCCCGACCCAGAGAACCAAATACCTGTGATTTTAGGTCGCCCATTCTTAGCTACGTCTAATGCGATCATAAACTGTCGAAATGGTATTATGAATCTATCTTTTGGTAATATGACTATTGAGCTGAATATTTTTAATGTAAACAAGCTACATTCTGAGCTAGATAGCACATGTATTGAAGAGGTGAACATGATAGGAACCTTAGTTCAGGAGTCATTACCAAACATCGTACCGGAAAATACATTGGAGAGTTGTTTATCCCATTTTAGCCTGGATTTCGACGATGATAGTAACATTGAACAAGTAAATGCTCTGTTGGATTCTGTTCCTATGTTAGATATTGATATATGGAAAGATAGGTTCGAACCATTACTAGCTTCTGAGTCTATCTTAATACCTTATTTAAAAGAGCCTCCTGAGTTGGAGTCTAATTATACATTTTTAGGCCCACCCGAGTCTTTCCCTGTGATTATAGCCTCCGATTTGGATAGTGATCAGGAAAGTAGTCCAGAGACCGTGCTTCAAGAAAATAAGGAAGCCTTAGAGTGGACCATAGAAGATATGAAGCAAGCTGAGGATGAACCACCTGATTATGACTTAGAGAAAGCAATTGACCTTTTTCAAGAACCCGATGGTCTAGAAATTAGGAACATTGTGACTAGTCATTGTAGAGGCACCCAAAATTCTAAGTTTGGGGGTAGAGATTGTCAATTATCCCCAATAGAAGTCCCTAACTTGGGACTCAAGCCTAGTGCATCTGAGGTATCGCTTGAGTGTATTCAGACTCCACAACCTGATCCGCCTGATAATGTCCAGGAGAAAATCCAAATGTTAGAGACCCGTTTTTCGGATGAATCTGTTTGCCGAGACACTCATATGAAGCCCAAGTGGGCACCTCAGATAAATCCAGTTGTCTTGCGAGAAACTTTAGATCAGGTTTGCTCTATCTGCTCATTTTTCTGATCTTGAGCATTTGTCTCCTATTTGTGGCAGTTCTATTTGGTCTTATGGACCCACAATTATTTCGACTATTGGTATACGACTTTGGAAGGTGAAAATTCTTTTTGAGGTATTTGATGTCTAGCTAATGACTATAAATTTAGCATTTACTGGGAGGCTCCCGCGTTCATGTGATACGGTAATATCCTTCCTTATTTCTTTTCCCTCCAGTGGTAATAGTTTCTCCTTGTTCATGCTTTTATTTTCATCCTTAGAACATTGAGGACAATGTAAGATTTAAGTTTGGGGGTGGGGAAGAAACACTTTTTGTTAGCTTTTAGTTGCAATAAATAAACTCCAGAGCCTAGAAATTTATGCCTATTGAGGATTGCACTAACTAATCTAAGTGGATGGAAGCATTTTGATTGTAGGAGTTTGAGGAACCAATCTGATTAGATGGAAACATCTAAAGAGTCTATTCATAAAAGCACAGAGCTCAGATGTTAGAAATAACATGATAGTTTCACCATATCTCGTTGAGTCCTTTTCACTTCTATTTTTATTTTATTTTGTTTTTAAACTATGTTTCTCTAAGTGATAGGTGGGGCCCACGATTCAAGTTGTTACCAATGCTAGGGTGAATTAGAGTGATTGAGATACCATGAAAAAAATGAAAAAAAAAAAAAAAGTTGAAAAAGAAAAAGAGATGAAAAAAAAAAAAAAAAAAAAAAGATGAAAAAAAAGAGATGAAAAAAAAAAAAAAAAAAAAAGAAGAAAGAAAAAAAAACAAAAGGAACCCTAACCATTGACCTAAGTAGTCGACCACTGGTACCCTTGTATATGCCAGTTGTGTTGACCTAGAGTTAGGTTATCGACCACTGGTACCCTTGTATATGCCAGTGTATTGATATTAGTCAGACTAGTATCTCAATCCATTAGGATAGGTTCATTTTGGCGGAGGCCTTCAGACAGATATGGGAAACGCCGTTCACTTAGTAAACATCAAAACCATCTATGTTTTTCTATATCCATCTCTTAATCTTTCCATGTGATTAGTTTGACTCCGAATATGATGTCCATAGTGCAACTATCTGAGTAGAGCTCTGTCACTTTATATGAATTTTAGTATGCTTGAGTGCAAACTCGTGTACAGCAATTGGAATTTCGCATCAGGGTATTCTTCCTGTAGTCAATAAGTATGCCAACCAAGGAGATTCTTTAGTGCCTTCCAAGGTTCTGCGTAGATAGCTAAGGTCTGGAGTACAGGTTTTGTGGGTATATCTCTGGTAAGCCCTCCCGAGACTATAACTCGGCCACTAGGGCCACCTAGGGGTTTAAAGGCTTATTGCATACGCTAAATGCAATCGACGATGCCTGCGACAGTGAGTTAGGATTTTATTTTGTAGTTTTGATTTGCTCGGGACTAGCAAATAATAAGTTTGGGGGTATTTGATAGACGCATTTATGTGTCTAATATAGCTCATTTGTATATATGTTAGTACTCGATATTGTACTTATTTGGTTATTTTATGTATTTGTAGGTGTTTTTGGAAAATAATCTCTTGCGGCGAATTTGGCTAAAAATGTGGCATTTGGACCTCCGTTGATAACGTACCGGAAGCGCCTCAGAAGTGTACCGGAAGTATCCCAGAAATACCCCGGAGGAACCCCGAAAAAAAATGCGGAAAATGCCCCAGAGGACACTTGCTATACGGACCCTTGATTTTGGATAAGGGGTAACCTAATTACTAAGAGGTGACCCATTTCCAGGCATCTGCTAAAGGGAGACCAGCCACAGATAAGGGGAGGTCAACTTCTCAAATTCAAAAGAAAATTTTGGTGGGAAAAAAGGCAGCAGCGTCAACAGTTTTGGATCAAGGATTTGAGCGACCTAGCAGGCGATTCAATGGGCAAATTTGATACCCACGGACTCTACAAGACATAAGGGACCTGTTAGAAGCGATTAGACCCATCTAATTGGGCTGGATAAGTCACAAAATCCACACAAAGTCAAGACAGTGCACACGGTCCCTGTTTAGGGTTTTGAATTGGTTTGAAAGATTTGGGAGAGATTCTTGCGTGGGATATACTTCAAAACAGTTGAGTTCAAGTCAGAGAAGATTTTGGGAGCAATATAATAGCTCACAGACGCATACAAAGATCGACAGATGGAATTATTGTTCAAACTGCACGTGAAGAATAAGAGATTTATTCTCGAATTTGATCGAGTTTCTAGGGAATCTGAAGGCTATATAAGTGTTGGTTTACATTAAAGAAAGGTGAGAAACCTTTAGGAGAGAGTTTAGAGTCGATGAGAGCCTAGGAGAAGCAATTATAGAGGAGACAACGCTGCTGCTGCTGCTGCCATTAAAGCTTCTGAAGAACAGACTCGCAGAGTCAGTCGTTCTTCAGCAGACTTATTTTCTTACCACTGTCGTTGTTTCACAGCAGTAGATAGTTATCGTTTACAGCAGTCTTAAATTACCATACTCTTTTGTAACAGTGGCGCTGTAACACCACTACAGCGTTGCTAATTCCTATTTCATCATATAATCATCAATAAAAACATCTATTTTAGCCATGAATTTATCTTGTGAGTGTGTTTTTGGGATGAGGAGCTAAACCCATTAGCCGAGACGACGGAGGAAGCCATTGGTAATTTATTGGTATAATTCTAGTTTTTATATTTATTTGCAATATTATTATTTGATTATTTGCACGAATTAAAATTGAATTAATAGTTTTTATTGAGTAATTGTGAATTGACTTGATGAAGCATGCTGGGTTTTAGTAACTTTTGATGTTTTATACTTTTTAATTACAATTATTACTTCAAAAACTTATTTGAGGCAAATATTAGAATTGATTTTAAAGATAAAATTGCATAAGAACTATTTAGAGTTTACTATTAAAATGGTCATTGGTGGAATCCTAGTCTTGGTGTTTTTCTCTATAACTTTGAACAACTCTTTTTATTTGCCTGTTTAAATTTAAATCTAAAAACTGTTTTCTTCACAAGTCTGATACGAATCCGTTTTACCACTTCAACTACAATCACTATTTGAAAAACCATCACCAATACCCCAGTGAGTATCCCCCAGTTTGTGACATGTTTGATGTCACGAGTAAATGGGTCAAGTCGTGGGACTTGCCGCTGAAAGCAGCACGTAGCGCTTTAGGTTAAATAACTAAGTTATCTGTGAAGCCGATATTCATGAAATATTGTATGTATTCTATGCACGTAAAACATCGCTTCTAAACAAGCATCTCCAAATAACCGACGTGCATGGAGCATCGTTGTTTTATAGCTCGATCGAATCAGTCACAGATTGAGCGTCTCAAAAGGAGCACGACCGCCCTTTTTCAGGGAGTTGGTGGATGCTACGCACGCATCTCAAGGAGTGGTCGTTCAGTTCCTATAGGAGAGTGGCGACTGGTAGACATTCTAAAATCATATCGGTCGATCCAAGTTAGATCTGGACCGCTTAAATCGGCTAGCCAAGCTGAGTGGCTGAGGTGATTTGCGGCAGTTAATAACTGCTGTTGAATTTCATGCAAGCATCACAACTAGTTACCTTTGGGCGATCGTTTGGGATCCCTATGCGCTAGTTGTTTCTTGGCCGATTGTCCCTCATGAAAGAAGAGTGGATGGTGATCACAACGACATCTTGTTGGTCACCTGAAATCAAATCTAGGCCGGTCAACTCGTCTGGCAAAGTTGGATGGCGGAGATGATTTGCGGCAGTTGCATACTGTTGTTAATGTAATTTTAGGGTTTAGGGCCCATGCAGCCAACCCTATTTTGGCTGATCAATTGAAAACGCTGGGCGTTGATTTGAGCAGACCGATTATCCCCATGCAAAGGCAGGACGTCAGTGAACGCGCTGACATCTTTTGTGTCGCCTGGAATTGAATCTAAGCCACTTACTTTGGCTGGCAAAGACGGTCGATCGTGACCGATTTGCGATAGTTGTATGATATCGCAACCCATATTAGGGTTTTAAAGTCGTGTGGCCATCCTACTTTAGGCCAACGAATTTGGGCGTCATCACCCCGTTAGAGAATATTCGATCGTTTGACACAATAGTCGAGCCTCTAGTGAACGTATCCGCATCCTACATGTTGAGCGAGATCGAATCTAGGTCGTCCGACTAGGCTGGCGAAGATGGCGTCCATGATCGATTTGCGACAATAACATATTGTCGCAAACACAAATTAGGGTTTTGAAACGGACACGTCCATCCTAGTTCGATCGAACGACTTGAAGCATTATGGTCTTGTCGCGGGTAAGTCGATCGACCAAGGGAGGAGTTGGGCCGCCAATGAACATGTCGGCACTTCCTTAACCGTTTGTAGGAAAATCTAAGCCGTCCAACTAGGCTGGCAAAGTTGGACGATTGGGATGTTTCTGAGACCGTTTTGGCCGGTCTAGATCGTTCGAGCTCTCCTCTTCAACAACGCGATCACCCATGTTTTTTGGGGTTGGCGTTCAATGACGTTGAAGCATGTTATATGAAGTCCGACCGGTCGGGGTATTAGTGGGCCCGCCTACGGTCATCGCGATAATCGCCTATTTCTGCCATGGCTTGGCTAGGCTTGTTGAATTGCGTGGCCGAATTGTGTGGCCGTGATCATTTTGAGACTGATATGGACAGTCTAGAGTTCCCTTAAGGAATTTAAACATGTTCGATCGAGCTATCTTTAATTAAAAGTGCATCGATACGAAAATCTCAGAGAGTGATGTAGTCTGTGTGGGTATTTTCATGAAGATCTCAATAGTGGCACTTCGGGAGATTCATGCTACTCTGCTGAGAGTGAACACTTAATCGTCATGTCATGTCAATAATGAGAGTTTGGATGGGAACATAGCATATGCAGATACTAGGCAAGTCATGCATTAGTTGGTAATGCTGGCAAAAATAGAATTCACAAAATATTTGGGAATGCTAATACGCGCACCATTCTGAGTGAATTTCATATATATATATTGAATTGCTCAATGAGTGAGGAGGGATTTTTTCCCTCGTTACTCTTCAAATGGCTTTACCCCTTGCAGGGTGACATCGAATTAAATACTGGTTTTATAATTATAACCTTAAACTAAAAACCACCATCAACAAACAATTAATGTTTTTCAATTATAACTTTTAGTAGATCGTTTCGTCATAGCTATCTATGTTGTATAAAATTATGACAGATATAATTGTTACTAATTTAAATATAACAAGTATAAGTGTCAGTATTATTTCGAATTTAAATGTTGATAACCAGTTCTGGGGAATTTTTTGCCAAATCACAAATCTAAAACCCAAAATATAACCAACAAAATTTGAGTGACCTTCGACCGCCTAGCTAAATACAAGTTATTACTTCAGTATGTGAATTTATCTTCCTATAAACTTGTAGTTACCCAAAATCGATGAGTGGATAAAAGTGGCATTCTCGGGTTCTGAAAGTGAGTTACGGGAGGTTGAGTACGAAAAGTCTTCGGCTAAACCATACAGTGGCCGTTCAAAGGCTGCCTCAGTCACATGGAAGGAGGCTTAGGGTTGTTCTTAGGGAGGGAAGAAGATGAAGAGAGAGATCAGAGAATTCTAAGGTTTGAAGAAAAATTGCTCTGAGAGTTTATGAGAAGGTTGTGTGTTAGGTTGGAGAAACGAATGACCTATTTACAGCTGAATTATCTAATCTCAGGTCGGTGAAGATATGGATTGCTTGTCGTGCCATGCGGAGCACTTCTCTCGTTTCTTCAGGAATAGATAAAGATAAACTAGATTGATTTTATCTCATTATTCCACCGCCTTTACTCTCTTTCGCGGTAACAAATAGGCCGGGTATTTCTCACACGTGTAGTAGACCGCCAGACCAGAACCCTAATTGATATCCCCCCATTTGTGTGAAGTTGAGTCAGCCTTTGTGATGATGTGTTAAGAGAAATATTCTCTTTAACCGAGTTTGACAAGATAGAGAGATATTTTCTGATTTGTGAGAATAACTAGGATGAGTCACGTGAAAAGACATTAAATTCATCAGAAATCGTGTGTAGAGTGTGAGAGGAGTTGAGGTTGAGCTCCCTCTCTCCATGTACGGTCACTTATGCCATGTGGAGACCGTATTATTTCTTGTGGGTCCCTTTTTTGAGTATGCAGAGCCCAAGGGAGCTTATCCACGTTTTGGATAGACATGTACAGTTCAGGCCTAATTTACTAGCCGTGAGTGTGTTAGAGACACTGAGAAATAGGCTTGAGCCCTAAGTGAGGCGTGTGCCTGAGTTTTATGCGTGTATAAAACTTTTCAGATGAAATGACTCAGTTCGGATAAGGCCACCTGAGATTTGGCTGACGCGACTGAGGCTGTCAGAGATTTAGCCGACGGGTTTGAGGCTGTCAGAGATTTGGCCGACGGTTTTGAGGCCTTTTGATATTTGGCTGACGGGTTTGAGACCGTCTGGTATTTGAAAAATGAGATGGAGTATGTTCGAGACTTGGCCAAATGGAACATCTCTGAAGTCAGCTAGGACATGTTTGGGAGAGAAAAGAAGGATTGCACGCCTGATAATGTCTCTGCGAGACTTCGGCTCACTTGTCTTTGACGAGCGTATCTCACAGAGATGTGCTTGGAATCAATTGTGTCTGTATTTACGAGGCCGGCATGACCAGTGTATCTCGGAAGGATGTTCTAGAAGTCTGTCGAAATAGGCTTGAGCCCTAGCTAGGTGAGGCGTGTGCCTGAGTTTTATGCGTGTATAAGCTCTTCAGATGAAATGACTTAGTTCGGATGAGGCCACCTGAGATTTCGCTGACGCGACTAAGGTTGTCAGTGATTTAGCCGTGGGGCTTGAGGCTGTTAGAGATTTATATAACCGGTTTGAGGCCGTCAGAGATTTGGCTGACAGGTTTGAGGACGTAAGAGATTTGGCCGACGGGTTTGAGACAGTCTGGTGTTTGGCTAACGGGATGGAGTCTGTTCGAGACTTGGCCAACGCGATGGAATCTCTCTGAAGTCAATTGGGACATGTTTGGGAGAGAAAAGAAGGCTTGCACGCCTAATAACGTCTCTGTGAGACGTCTGCTCACTTGTCTTTGACCAGCGTATCTTGCAGAGATGTGTTGGGAATCAATTGTGTCCGTATTGACGAGGCCGACATGACCATTGTATCTCGGAAGGATGTTCTAGGAGTTTGTCGAAAGGGCCCAAAGGAAGAATAACCAGTGTATCTCGCGGGGATGTGCTAGGAATTATTTAGAAGCCTCAATAAATCGATTCAGAGTCTAGAGTAGACATGATCCGTGTATCTCGCGATGATGTACTGGGAATCAGTCCTTGATCTCAAATAGGATAAGTCGTGCTTACAGGAGACATGTATGTCTTCGCTCTGGGTCATAAGTCCGCCGAGGACGTCTTTACGCTTCTACATAGCCTACATGACCAACATTATCTCGTCGGGAAGTATACTAGGAGTCATGGCATCACGACCAGCAGTGTCTCCCGGGGACGTATATTAGAAATCGTGGCTATGGGTGCCTTGATGACCAAGGGCTTTATCTCTACCGCAAGAGTTGATTTTTATCCATGATCTTGAAATGACACTTTTACCCCCATCCAAATTCTACCGTTTCAAATACCAAAACTCTAACTACGATGTAATAACATATAAAAAAAAACTCATATTTTACGTTCGCCTGGACCACTCTAAAACGTTAAAATGGCCCTTGTCTGGGGATTTCTCTTTTAGGAGTGCATCAAAATTTTCGATGGTACAATGCATGCTCGCACATCATCACATTATTTTGAAAAGCATAAATCCTACTGGTTCACCAATAAAGAATAACTTGCGTTCTTGCATTTTAGTGACGGTGTCTTGTTTTCACAAAGAAGGTACAGATTAGAAACCGTGCTAGTCTTTTTCTTTTTTGATGAGGTAGATTTTTGGAACTTCTGTGACGAATTACAATCAGTGATGCATTTTTGGAGTAGTTTATTTGTTACCTAAGTTTAAAAAAGTCTCTAATTCTAATCAGCTAAACCTTAATTAAAGAAGGATGGTTTTTCTTTTTTGACATCAAATAAAAAATGCATTGTCTTTATTATATTCCTTACAAGAAAAACTGTATTTTAATGGTGGACCATTCTGGAACAAGCACTGTATGTATGGGATCGAGGTTTTAATATGGAAAGCCAAAGTTCAGTATAGTATATGCCATAGGAATATCTCACCCTAGATTCGTAAGGGTCAAGTAACTAAAGTCAATCCTAGCCATCATTTTAATGAAAGGTCATTTTATTATTCAACGGTGTAGATCATTTGGCATTGCTTCGAAATTTCTAATTATTATAAATTAGGTGTGACTTTAATCTTAAGCTAACAGTGATTCTCACTAAAATCCTACTTGAACAACAAGTTAGAAGCGGCAGAAGAAGGTAATAGTGATGTAATAAACCACGTGAGCAGAAAGTTAGGTTGATTAAGTGGTCGAATCTCAGTTTTCCCCAAGTTGAGATCTTGCCGATAAATACTTTTGTTTCTTTGGTGTAAGCAAAAGACGTTGTTGTGTGCTTCTTGACTCCACATCTGTGGGCCCACGTGGTTGCATGCGTTAGCGGTTTTGAAGCCTTTATGCGGGTCCCACTGCAAAACTCTACAGCCCTACCTCTCCCCCGGCTCATTACAGTACCGCACTGTACTTGGCCTTGTACCTCTTGTTAGAGCTAGCTAGCGCGTAGCGGGTTAGAACCGAAATATCCTGGCTCGATGTGCCCGATGAAACATCATAGTCCATAGACTCCATACGGGCTAGTGAAATTTTCTTAAATTTTAAATATTTGTTCTCAAATTTTTAAAATTTAAAATTTGTTCTTAAATTTTTAATTTTAATTTTAAAATTTTAAAATAAAAAATATAGGTAGATTAATTTCTATTCAATATTTTTTTTTTTAAATTTTCATTTTGCTTTTTTTTTTTGATAAAAATATGTTATAGGAATTGATTAATTAGTCGTGTATCCTGGTTAAATTATCGAAAGATACAAAAATATAGCATCCAAAAATTACATTATAGAATCTGACTGCATTCTCCAACTGGAATAGAATATTACTACCTATATTACGTTGTACATCCAGAATAGACCTAAGAAGACATGATCCCAGACAGATACATGACATGTCCACCTCTTCCAGATCCGTCACAAGGGAAACAAAAATCCAAATTTGCTTTATCAAGTATCAAATTGGAACTACGAGAAAATAGAACAACTTTCAGTAGTATCAATGCCAATACTTCTCTAGTAGAAAAGAATTTCTCAAGTTAGAGTACATATCCTTCAAACACATTCGAACTTGAAGCCCAACAAGTGACCGTGGATCCTCAATATTCATTTAGCGTAGTTCTTGGATCTTCCCTCATGAGCTCAAATGTTACGTTCATTTGGCAACTCCCATAATAACTTATGTAACACAACCCATATACACAAAACATGACCTCAGGCGATATCCACTTTTAAAGCTTCTTAGTTCCTATACATAAGAGAACCAGATTTTCCTGAATATGTCAAAAAATTATATCAAAATTCCTTTTTGTAGTAAATTTTTTGTGATAAAGCTAATGATTCTCCACCATGAAATAAAATTTAAACACCTCTAATGCCAGCTCCAGAAGCAAGGGGTGTGGTCAGAAATAAATCAACTAGTGTCGTAGGAAGAATATTACACTATATAAGCCTCATGAGGAACTATCTAAGTGAGCCTAATTATGTTACAAGGGAGAAAACTAACTCTACCTTCCATATCAAATTCTACAGTATTGCACCATTCAGGACTCAGTCTGCAAAGATATTAAAAAATAACGAGATGACCAGCTGGGCTAGCAACACGTTATTATGATTCTACGAAGTCTATTTTTTAAGTTTTATGATTTTTAGAAATTGACATAATAAGTTTCCCACGTAACACATTTTGTTTTTTTTCTTCACACCAGAATGGTGTTAGAGCTATAGGGTTAGGGTCGAGGTGCGGGTCAGGGTTGTAAAAACGGGAGGAATACTGGGATGGGGAATTGTCCACCAAGATATTCTGCGTGGTCCTTGAGATATTTCTACCCGACCGAGATAAAAAAGGTAACTTCGTACGAGAAGTTGTGTCCCGGTTTTCAATTCTTCTTTGTTCTTTTTGGTTCCTGGTATTTCTTAATTCTACAAATATCAGCGGTGCTGGTGGTAACAACCTAAAAGAAAAAACCCTCTGAAAATCTCAAGAGTTCTTCTTTTTCTTCAGCTCTTTCTGAATCCAATATTTAGGATCCAGAATTTTCAAAAAGTTATCATTCGTAAAAACCTAAATCATCGAAAATGCATGCAACACACTTACTTCTCGAGGAACCTATTAGGATGGCTTCAATCCTTGAACCATCCAAAACTGTAAGTTCTAAATCATCGTTGTATTCAGATCCTTCGTTTCCCACTTTACTTATTTAATGTCCTTTTTATCTATAACGGTGGTGCAGTGTAGAATGTTTGATTAGGTTTTGCTTACTTTTTGTTTTTGTTGTTGTGTTGATTTTTTGAGATTTATATAATGATATAAATTTTGTTTCTGTAGAATTTTTACTCCGCAATGACGAGGATCGTTGGAACATTAGGTTCGAAATCGAGATCTGTTGAAGTTCTCTCTGGTTGTCTCAAAGCTGGAATGTCTGGTAAGTTTAATTTGTTTTTAAGATCAAGTTTTGTGCTGATTTTCCTGTGTGTTTTCAGAGATTTGAGTTTAGATTAACGAAAATTATAGTTCTAATGTTGGATGGATTACCGAAGCATGTGATTTTAATGGTGTTTTGTGTTTGGATTGTTGTAGTTGCTCGGTTCGATTTTTCTTTAGGAGATGCTGAATACCATCAAGAGACTTTAGAGAATTTGAAAATTGCTGTCAAGGCTACTAAGAAACTATGTGCCGTAAGTTTTTAGTTCATGTTTCTGTTATCTACTTGTTAGTTGTATTTTTTCCCCCAACACTGGTTTAGAATGAATTTGTTGGCTAAGCATTTAATGGAGTTGTTACTCTTTCCAGGTAATGTTAGATACTGTTGGCGCAGAGTTACAGGTCATTAATAAGAGCGAGAGTTCAATTTCGCTCAAAGCTGATGAACTTGTTGTTTTGACTCCAAATCAAGATCAAGAAGCCAATTCAGAGATACTACCCATCAGTTTTGATGGACTAGCAAAGGTAGATCTTTTTGGAACTCAATAGAATGATTAGTTGCCATTCCCTTTTTGTTTGTTCGTTTGGTTGCAACTATATTCTGCATTTACAAAGTATTTTGACGAAAAACATGGATTTTATGCAGGCTGTGAAAAAAGGAGACACAATTTTTATGGGTCAATACCTGTTTACCGGAAGTGAAACTACTTCTGTTTGGCTTGAGGTAAGACATTGGTTGGTTCTTGTTAAGATGATAATTTTTGGGTTTTCAAGTCTGAGGTGCTAGGTAGAACTTGGAAAAATGGTTACCTGGCTACATTGGGCACTAAGTTTAAATGTTTGCTTCCTTCGTCCTACCTTACCTTTTAAGTTGTAAGGTCCAGTCGGTTTTCCCTCATGTACAAATTTTCAAGTTGAGTGTAAGAATAAGCCAAGCCACCAACTTTTTTTTGATACTTTTCAACATTGTTGCTATCATCTTCTTAATGTGGTTATTAATCATTATATTTTGGCAGGTATCTGAGGTGAAGGGGGCAGATGTTGTCTGTGTCGTAAAGAACTCAGCTACTTTATCTGGGGCATTGTTCACCTTACATGTCTCTCAGGTTCACATTGATTTGCCAACCTTGACTGAGAAAGATAAAGAAGTAAGTATTGTTCTATCTGCAATTATTTTGTGTTCGTGTAGATAGCAAAGGATGTCAAGAGGTTCTGCTACATGCAAAATCATTGTTAAACATTATTGACACTTCCTGTTGTTTTAACTTTGTTCATTAGATATATCACATGTGATGTTGTAAGTCTATTACATGCATGAACGTTTCCCATGGGAATACTGTGCTATTTGCAAGTGAATGCTTCTGCATCCTTTAGATAATCTTTTATTATAATTCATCATTTTTAACTATTTCAGGTCATACACACATGGGGTGTTAAGAACAGTATTGACTTTCTCTCACTATCATATACTCGACATGCTGAAGATGTCCGCGAAGTAAGTAATTCTTATACCTTATGAGTGGTTTAGTTAATCATGTCCCTTGTGCACCAGAGCTTTATGAAAGAATGTGACACCATGTTTGCTTCAATATGCAGGCTCGCCAGTTTCTTTCCACCTTAGGTGACATCGGTCAAACTCAGATTTTCGCTAAGATCGAAAACATCGAGGTGAGTTAGTTGATCTTTTTTTCCATGATTTTATATTTTTATTTTATTATCTCCCATGTTCCATTATTAAGTCCCAATGCTATGAACTTACTGTGTTTATGGTATTTTTTCAGGGGTTAACTCATTTCGATGAAATCCTCCAAGAAGCTGATGGCATTATCCTTTCTCGTGGAAACCTTGGAATTGATTTACCACCAGAGAAGGTATAGTCCTGAAAATGAAAGAAATAATCAGCTCTCGTGGATTCCCTTTGTAGTTGGCCGTTAACTTATTGATGGTAATCATTCTCTCATTTTGTAGGTGTTCTTGTTCCAAAAGGCTGCTGTTTACAAGTGTAATATGGCTGGTAAACCTGCTGTGGTTACCCGTGTTGTGGACAGTATGACAGACAATCTTAGACCAACTCGTGCAGAGGCAACTGATGTGGCTAATGCAGTATTAGATGGTGTGCATGCATGTCTTGACTAAGTGAATTTTGTTCCAGTTTCTAATATTTATTTATGGTACCATCTAGCATCAGTTAATCGATGGTCTGAGTTTAATAGCTCTGTACTGAAAGAATATCTTCAAATCATTAGTTGCTCTCTGGCATTATTTTTTTTCGTAGTACCTTACTTTTTCTTGATTAGTGTTTTTATTTTTTACTTATGCAGGAACTGATGCTATCCTTCTTGGTGCTGAGACTCTTCGAGGATTTTACCCCGTTGAGACCATCTCCATTGTTGGAAAAATTTGTGCCGAGGTACATTCTTCGTTATCTTTTGAACTTTGAAAGCTAGCATTGACTTGCCAACTATTTCTGCTTGATCTTGTTTAGCCCTTGCTCAAGTTTCTCCAGTACGGTCATGTGTTAGCATGTTTGACTGTTTTTAAACTTGAAACAGTCAACAATATTAGCGGTCAACCCCAATAGAGTTAAGTTTCTCCAGTACGGTCATGTGTTAGCATGTTTGACTGTTTTTAAACTTGAAACAGTCAACAATATTAACGATCAACCCCAATAGAGTTTTTAATTTTTGATGGAACCCCAATAGAGTTTGAAGCTTGGAACCCCAATAGAGTTTGAAGCTTTTTATTTGTATTGTTGGATGGGAATTTTGTACATCTCCGGCCATCTATTATACGGGGTTACTATACTTGCTTCTCGGTATTTTCTGTCGTATGCACTATTCTATCTAACCTGCATATATATCATTAAAATTTGGCTGTTACATTGCCTCTATATGGTCATACAGTTTCGTCTCTTGTTATCATCAACTACATGCCACTGACGCTTTAAACTTACAGGCTGAAAAGGTTTTCAACCAGGACTTGTACTTCAAGAAGACTGTGAAATATGTTGGAGAACCAATGAGCCACTTGGAGTCTATTGCTTCCTCAGCGGTATTTTTTTTTTGGGCGATTTCTTCTTTCCTTAAACAAATATGGAACCAAACCTTTCTTTTTTAACTTGGAAAGCTGCTTGTAGGCTGTAGCAGGTTTTGTGTTTGACCAAAAATTATGACCTCTTTTTCAGGTGCGTGCTGCAATTAAGGTGAAGGCATCTATTATAATCTGCTTCACTTCATCTGGAAGGGCTGCTAGGTGCTGCAATGCTTTTCTTTTCTTTTAAGTGCATGTTTATTCATGCAATGTGATGCTTCTTTCTCTTCTTAATGTTAAATTCTTCACTCATAAGTGCCGAATTTTGTGCGAGTGCAGATTGATTGCCAAGTATAGGCCGACAATGCCCGTGCTGTCAGTTGTTATCCCTCGACTCAAAACTAATCAACTTCGTTGGAGTTTCACTGGTGCCTTTGAGGTAGGACCCACGGTAATCATTCGTAATTAGTTTAGTTTCTAGTTTGCTCTGTTGTTTAGCCTTAGGATTTTTTTCTACCCAAGCTAGATAATATCTTGTTGAAGCTAATTAGTTATCTTTTTCTTGATGGGCAGGCAAGACAATCACTTATTGTAAGAGGTCTTTTTCCCATGCTCGCTGATCCTCGTCACCCAGTAAGTTTTTTTTCCCCGACTTCTATTGTTGTGTGATCCCATTGCAACTTCAATAAAGGGTTCTTCGTCTTCTTTTGCAACCAGACATAATATCATTTTTTGTTAGCATTCCATCTTCTGATGATTTAATTCTGGTATTGGCAGGCTGAGTCCACAAATTCGACAAACGAGTCAGTTTTGAAGGTTGCTCTTGATCATGGAAAGGCTTCCGGTGTTATCAAGTCACATGATCGGGTTGTTGTTTGCCAGAAAGTTGGTGATTCATCCGTGGTCAAGATCATTGAGCTGGAAGATTAAAATTTATAAATTTAGTTGTCATCCTTTGTCTATGGGGGTTTTAATTTTCCATTCTTTTTTGGACCTGCTTTTCAACTGTATAAGGGTTTCACAGATCCTTCTCCAGGTATGGTGGGTCGGCGGTGGTTCTATAGTAATTTAAGAAAGTAGTAGATGTATTAAACAAGATATAATGAGTGTATCCTGGAGAACACTATCTATCAGATGCTTATATTGCTGATCACAATGTTTTCAGTTTTGTTGATGGTAGTTAGATTTCCACTTTTTGCCTTTCTGTATTGACTTTATTTACCAGGTCTGCGGTGTTAAAATGATATGAAGACGTTTTGAAGGTAGCTGGCTCTAAAATGATGCTGAATTTGAAAGTTTGGCAGATCGTCTATCCCTATGATGCCTGGAACGTGGCATTAACTTCGTTCGGATCTGGTATATATCTAGGATTCAGGATGCAGTGTGTTGGAAAGCTTATTGTTTGTACCGATCTCCCTGAAAACTATGGTTGGTTTTGTTCTTCTGAAAACAAAATTGGCAACGACTTGTTATGCGATTGTTGGAATCTGGGTCTAACATGTCTCAGTGTAGCACACTGCTGGCAACATTCAACCCAACATACTCCTAAACTAAAATGAAACTAAATTTGATAGCAGCTACACTCTCCGTATCTTGGAAGCATAAACTTCTTCCCCTATATTTGATACTTCATATAAATTTCTAGAAGTTTTTTTTTTTCAATCTTTTCTGATTAGAAAATTATAACGATTTTACAAATAAATAGCAAATGCTTCAAGGACAATGAGAAACTAAGGCAACGCCCCAGATCGTATAGAACGCGCCAGCCAAGTCACCAAGTGAAAGCATTAGACCATCATTGGTTCTGAAAAGCCGGCGTCTTAACTCCACCACTTGAACCAGCACCATACACTTGTCCTTGATGACCCATCATCATCAACATATTATTACCACCTGGTTGAATCCCGCCACCATAAACTCCACCACTTCCATCAAAACCACCCATAGAATTCCCACCAGCATTACCACCACCACCACCTGATCCCCCATCTCTGTCAGGCCTACTACCCGTGGTAGATGAAGTTTTCTCACCTTCCATTTCACGAAATTTCTGAAGGTATATTTTGAGTGGTTCAACATATTCTTCAAACCCAAGAGTAGTCATAGCCCACAAAAGATCATCACCATTGATGGTTTTTCTTTTCTCTCTTTGACATTTATCAGATGCTTCACCTGTAATGAAACTAATAAATTCTGATACACATTCTTGTACTGTTTCTTTAGCATCTTTTGATATCTTTGCATTTGCTGGTAATGCTTTCTTCATTATTCTACTCACGTTTGCTATAGGCAAGAATCTGTCTTGTTCCCTCTGAGAAAATTCATTGTTACCACCACCGTCACCACCAGACTCATTGTCTGAATCCGCCATGAAAGCAGAACAGAGGAGTTTGCGGTTTTAATTGATCTTGAACTTGCAGCACAAATTTAGGAGAAGAATGCCATATCCGTTAGATACTGTACCTAATAATATCTCATCCTGATAAACGTGTCATATCTCTAGCCGTTTGTTTCAAGATAAGTTTACACTTTTATGTTGATAAGTTTCTAATGGGAGACCATCCAATGTACGAGGGGTACCAAACTTTGCCAAACTCCTAAGATCACATGTCAAAATGGCTTTTCGAAGTAAAAGGGATTAAGTCTAACAGCCTGTTTGTATTCCACATAAATTGTTATCTTTTCATTTATAGAAGCAAAAATATTAGAAGTTGATGGTAGCATGCAAGGTTTTTAAAGCGTGAAGCGTTTTTCAATTTTAAGGAACGAAACGTATGTTGAATCGTGAAGCGTCGTTTCATGGTTGATGTTTGAAGCGACCATAAATAATAACAGTTGCTCTAGGTTAGTTGGGAAATGTAAATTTAATAAGATAATATTCTTATAAATAAAATATAAATCCAATTCTCATAAAAAAATGTAGCCGTGGCTCGTTGGTTTTGACGAGAATAAGTGGCTCGGTGGTAACAGGAGTTGAGTTCGAATCCCGCCCTTAGAACTTTTTTTCTGTTAATTTTTTTGGGCGGGAAGTATGTGAAGCGCATCTATTAGAGAATCTTACCCGCTTCACCATTACGAGTCAAAGCATTTTGGAGCAAAGCGTACGCTTTTAAAAATCACGGTATCATGTTTTGGTTCGATTTAAGTAGTTGTTTTTTAACTTTTACCAAAAAAGAAAATAAACAACCAAAAAATAAAAGTTACTTCTTCCACAACAAAATAGGAAACTCCTTTCAAAACCCTAATGGAGAAATTGTTTATATGGCATGTTGAAGTCATATAAAGTCGAGAAATTGTTTAAAGCATATTGGAGGCTAACATCATATAGCCAAGAAGTTTACAACTAAGAAATTGTTTAAAGCATGTTGAAAAGGTGCACAAGAAATTTAACTTGACGATAATGAGTAAGGGGAAAACCATTTTTACTAAAGGAAAAGCTGGTAAAAATTAAAAAACAACCAAAAAATGAAAGTTACTTCTTCCACAACAAAATAGGAAACTCTCTTCAAAATCCTAATGGAGAAATTGTTTATATGGCATGTTGAGGTCATATAAAGACGAGAAATTGTTTAAAGCATAGTGGGGGCTAATATCATATAGCCAAGAAGTTTACAACTGAGAAATTGTTTAAAGCATGTTGAAAAGGTGCACAAGAAGTTTAATTTGGCGATAATTAATAAGGAAAAAACCATTTTTACTAAAGGGAAAGCTGAATTTGGGTGGATTAAGAAAAAAGAAAGAAAAAAAATCCCCACTAGTGGATACTTAACTTTTAATAAAATTTTTGATCAATTGTATCTTCTTCTTTTTTGTTGGTTTTGACACATTCCAAAAGAACCACGTATAAATTTTTTTATCAACTGTATTTTTTTTTATTTTTTTTTGGTTTTGATCAATTGTATCTTACTTGATACAAATCACGTATAAAAGAAATCCAAATTCAATGATAAGAATGACAATTCTGATTCTAAGTTGGTGTAATTAAATGTGATGAATGAATCATTAAGGTAAAAAGAATAATGATCCTAAGATCACACCCTAAAATGATCTAAGGATAAGATTTTTGCTTGATTTTTTGTTTTGTTTCCAAATGATTCACCATGGACCGAATGAAAAAACTAGGCCATAGCATATTGCACATGCCTGCGATTTTCCCATTCAGCATCTACGGAACTTATCATAATGATGAACCAAAGTTTACAAAAAAAAAAAAAAAAAAAAAAAAAAAAAAAAAAAAAAGAGAAAAAAGAAGAAGATCACTGAATATTCAGATTAAATTTCCATGTTGCTAACGATCAACAAACCTAACTAATCTTGCACTTACACTATAGGTTAGATAGATAGAGAGATCTATATTCAAATGGATTGATAGTTGAAAAACTATTTTTAAATCAACCCAAAAATTGGCTTTCCCTTTAGTAAAATTGGCATTCCCCCAACAATTATCCCTTTTAATGTCACAAACATGTGTCATTTTGAAAAGGTGCACATTCTTGGGTATATGGAGGCTAATATCATATACCCAAGAAATTTACAACTTTTATTTAAAAGAGGCGGTGCTTTCTACATCACAAAAATGTCACAAAGCTCAAGATTCCAAATGGCAGCTCTTATAAAGAGGCTGAAGTAGTCAACTTTAGGAATGGAACAACCTAAACGTGTAAGAAGGTGTTTGATATCTGGAGATGAGATAGATGAAGTTGCAACCAAATAGTCTAACTGCCTCTAGGAAAGGTTATCTCAAAAGATAATATAGAGTATGGAAATGTTCAAAAAGATGTGAAATCATCTTGAGGAGGCATAGGAGAATGGTAATCAATATTATGTGGAGGAACTTATATGTCTTCAAATTCAAGACTGTTGATGACTTGAATGTTATTATGGAAAAGTTCCCTGGATTATCCATGGACACTTGGTAGTACTGAAACCACATGATAACTCGATTCTTGTTGAAAACTATGAGTTTACTCACTAGGTTTTCTTAGTTATGTTCAAAGGGATATCTCTGGAGCACTTGGACATTAGTATTATTGATAAATTATGTCAATACACTGGGAGGAAAATAGTCAACGAAGGTGGAGGAGGGACTGTTATCATAGGAAGAGTGGTTACTGGAAAAGTTGAGGTTGATCTTAGTCAACCACTTAAAAAGAGGAATTGGTTGCTCACTGCAGCAGCGCAAAGGTATGAACCAAGTATCATTCAGAGGCAGCCAACGAAAATTTGCCCACATTGCTTTGTAATTAATCATGATGATGCAATGTGTAAGGAGCGTGCATGAGATATTTTTGCTGTTGGGATGAAAAATTCGGCGTTTGAGGAGTATTACGCTAAAAACTACCATATGATAGAAAAAATACTCAATAACAAGGATGCAGCTGAAGGAAACAGTGGGTCTGAGAGCTTAGGGGATAATGGGCTGGATGGAGCGGATGAGGACAGGTCAGTTCCGAGAGAAAAAAAAAGGAGCAGAGACGAAGGTCGTGAAGATAACTATATTCTTCTTGAAATCAATTCCCAAAACTCATCTCAAAACCCTAAACCAAATTTCAGTGACATAACTCATGTGATTGCTAATGGTAGAGGTGATTACCAAGAGATCAGTGATACAAGCCTTGGAGATGGCGATTTGAACATGGAAGATGTCGAGAATGGGGGTAGAGGACCAAATGGAACCGCTAACCATTTTCCTGCTATTGAATCATACGTAAGTACAAAAAGTCAGGGTTTCTTCCATAACCATCTTTAAATTTAAACTTTACTTACACTTTAATTTGTTAGTTTTCTCAGCTTCTATCTCTAAAATTATTTTTATGGTTTCACTATCTTCGTTAGAAATTGGTGGCAACCTTTCTGATAACTTTTTCTTAAAATTTGGATATATGGCTTATTTTTATTTGTTTTGTCAATTATCTCTTAATCATAGACTGAGTTTGAATTTGCATATAGTTGATTTCGCTCAGATAAGCCTTGGTTTTCATTGTATTGCTTATCTCAATTCAGGAAGAACAAGAGTTTATAGTAGGCCAACTGATTACATTGAGTGTTTTAATTTTCTTCAACAAAGAATAAAAAATTGTATAACTGCACAAGGATGAAGATTCTATCTTGGAACGTTCAGGGATTTGATAATGAAACTAATAGACAACATTTAAGGGAGTTAATAAGATCTAATGACCCAGATTTAATATTTCTCTCTGAGTCTAAAATTAGAAGTTAGAAAATGACCAATTACATTAGAAGTCTTAATTATTCCAATTTTCTTTATGTTGACCCTGTGGGCTTGTCAGGGGGTCTATATCCTCGTTGGAAAAATGTTACTGATGCATCCTTTATTAATACAAACTTTAATTTCATTATTGTGCTTGTTAAAATGGATGATGAGAGTGGCCAGAACTTGTTGAATTGTAGTATGAAACATTAACTCATAGTGGGTGGGATAATCAATAGAATTATTCGGAAAACTTATCAACTAAGTTTCCCTGCCTTTGGATGATATTGGGTGACTTAACTTTTGTTATTAGAAGAGAAGAACTATGGAGGGAATACATTGTCTCAAACTCATCTAGATAATGTTAAAGACCATAAAAAATCTTTAGGCTTAACTAATATCAACTTTGTAGGGAAATATTTATTCTTGGTCTAATAGAAGAAGTGGTAATTCACTAATTATAGAGAGGTTGGATATGGCTCTTGTTAATGATGGATGGTCAAGCTACTTTCCTAATGCTATCGTTTATCACTTAGTTGGTCTAGGAAGCGATCATATTCCAATTCTCATGGTAACCTATGAGATTTACGAGATTTAACAAATGTTGTTTGTTTGATAATTCATGTAGAAGCATCTAGCGCTAATAACTGGTTCACTGATGTGAATGGTTCTTTTTCTTATAAGCATGTCCTTTCTCTAGAAATGTAAAATTTCCTTTAGACAGTGGAATATAAATATTTTTGGTAATATTCAATCTCATATTAAGACCCTGGAAGGGAAAATATATCATGTTCAACAAGCCAACAGACCTAGATACCAAATCAAAGGACTTGAAAATAGTCTAAAGCATTGGTATAAAGTCCAATAGGACTACTATATGCAAAGGTGAAAGGTATAAGGAAGATGTATTGTCTTTTGATGACCAAAACACCAAGTATTTTCATGATAAAGTGAAGTTTAAAAAAAAAGAGAACTCAAAGTGCATTCAAAACAGCTTAGGGATTTGATTAATGGATAGGAGTATGATTGCTTCTGAACTCAAAGGCCATTTTGCTAAGATTACTATATCTACCAAGCCTCCAGATGCAAGTTTGTATCTTAAGGTTTTAAATCCATGTATAACTTAGGAAGAAAATAACTATTTGATTAGCATACCTAGTGATGAAGAGATACGAAATACTGTCTGGCAGATGCAACCATGGATCTCTCCAGGTCCAGATGGTTACCCACCTGGTCTTTACTAGAAAATGTGGGATGTGGTGGGGCAAACACTATAAGTATGATTAAAGTTTTTTTTTCTTAGTTCTGGTCATCTAATGAACCATAGTTTTACTTAGGGCTGTCAATGGGTCTGGGTCCTCCATACCCGGATCCTACTTATAAAAGACGGGTCCAGTTCCTAATTTTTTTTTGTGGACCTAGAACCGAACCCGTTTAAAGATCCGGGTGTCCGTCGGTTCCGGGTACCCGTTGGGTATTAAGAAAACTATGAAAAAAATCTTAAAATTTTAATTTCCTTCTCTTTTTAGCTTGAATCAAAATTGTTTTTAAGAAGTTTATTATTATTTATTAATTAATATACTAAACAAAGATTAAACGTAAGAAAAAAATGAAAAATGAAAAAAAAATCAAAGCCAAAACTAGCAAAATGCTTATAATTTTGCTAAAAATATGAATAACCGGGTACCCGACGGGTATTACCCGTTTGGACCTGTTAGGATTCGGGTCCAATCGGGTAATTACCCGTCGGGTCTTAAGTTGTTAACTGGTCCAACTTTAGAACCTGGAACCGTACCTGAATCTAGCGGTGCCGGTTCGGGTAATGGGTACCTATTGACAGCACTAGTTTTACTACTTTAATACCTAAGACTAGTTCTCCGAAGCCCTCTGCGGACTTTAGGCCCATTAGTCTTAGTAATATAAGTTATAAAATCATTTCCAAATTCTTGACCAGTAGGATAAAAACTGTTATAGATAAATTTTAAGCCCCTATCAAATTGTATTCTTCTAGGAAAATAACTGATAATATAGTTATTGCGCATGAAGTAGTGGATATTCTTAGGAAAAATATGACAAAGTCATGACTTATGGCTCTCAATATGGACGGATTTCGACATAATTGAGAGGATTTTCCTAATTGATATCCTTAGGCAACTAGGTTTCCATGATCACTGGTGCACTATGATAGAGCAATGTTCCACTACTGTTTATATTTCAATTCTTCTAAATAGTTGTTCAAGAGAGATCTTCCTAACAAGGGGTCTTAGACAGGAAGATCCCTTGTCTCCTTACATGTTTATCATTTACACATATGTCTTATCTAAAATGTTAATTCAAGATGAATTGAAAGGTGATATCCATGGTATTTAAGTAACGAAAACTGCTCATTCTGTTAGCCACTTTTTTTTTTTTCTTTTTTTTGCAGATAACTGCTTGGCTTTTACCAAGGAAAATGTGAAATGTACTAGGAGTATGGATTGCATTCTGCAAAAATTTAGCAAATATTCAGGCCAGTCTATAAATCATGAAAAATCAGAGGTTTCTTTTAGTCCAAAAATAGATAGTGGTGTCAAGAACATTATGATTAGTATATTGAAGATAAGAAGGTTAAGTCTTTGAGAAAAGTATCTAGATGTACCTCTCGTGATTCAGAGAGATAAAATGGAACTTTTGGGTACTTGGAAACTAGTTTCGGAAATAGACTTGCAACTTGGAAAAGCAAACATTTGAACCATCCTGGTAGAATTGTTTTGGTACAATCAGTCTTAGGGGCTTTAGCTAGTCATTATTTTGCAGTTTTTCCAATGCCTAAAAAGATGACAGATAGGCTGGATTCAATCCGGAGGAAGTTTTTCGGAAATAAGAAAGGTAATACTAAGGGAATGTACTTTAAAGGTTGGGATAATGTCATTAAACCCATAGTTCAAGGCGGTCTTGATATAAAAAAGACTAAATATTTTATTGCTGCCCTTTTAGCTAACTTAGCTTAGAGAACAATAAAGGAGCCAAATGCTCTTTGGGATCAAATTCTAAAACCTGAAAACTTCCCTGATAGTAATTCAGTGCATTCTGCTAATGATAAGTCTGGCTCAATGACTTGGAAAGGAATCTGTAGAGGGTTAAATGTTATAAGAGAGAACTATTGTTGGGAGCTTGGGAATGGTATTGATGTTCATATACGGAAGGATAGATGGGTACCAAAAGAAAACTCTCTTTTGAGGTCTAATTTTGATTCAACCACTGCCAAAACTGTGGATTAGTTAATTGACCCAAACTCTAGTGGTTTGAATGTTAATATGCTTACTGCCATTTTTGATGCTGAAACAGTCAGGGAATTTCATAAAATTAGAATATATATGGATAATAAGGATGAAATTAGATGGAACCCTACTCACAATAGTGAGTTCACTGTCAAAACTGCATATATAATGGTAGCAGATATGATGCAAGGCAATATCCAGGATAATTTTAACTGGAAATCCTTCTGGAAGGTTAAACATCCTTCGAAAGTTGAACATTTTTCGTAGAAATGTCTTAATGATTGCTTGGTCCCGAGAAGTGAGATTTCCATGTATATGTTCCAAATGTTAGTCCAAATTGCCCCTTATGCAATAATCATAGTAAATTTGTTAATCATATCTTATTAGAGTGTCAAATCACTAAATCCTTATGGAGTGCTCCGAACAATAACTTTATAGAAATGTATAATGAAAATAGTCTTATGGATTGGGTGGCTAGTTGGTTTGTTAATGATAGTACAAGCAGAACTTTAAATTCTGATCTTTATCTCTTGTGCCGGATTCATGCTATAGCATATTTGGAAATTGTGTTGTGCTGTAGTTTTTGAGAATGTACAGGTGCAAGTGGAAGTATTCAAACGACAGGTGCAACAATCAATTGCATATTGGGTTAGAGTTGCCAACATGCAAATATCTAGTTGGTCTACACCTAGATAGTCTGAAAATGAGGAGCAATGGACCTTACCATAAACAATCTTCACAAAATTCAATTTTGATACATCATTTGTTAAAGAAACAAATGCAATAAGTTGTGGACTAATAGGTTTTAATGATGTAGGAACATGTGAATAACCATCTTGCATGTAAGGAGTAGCACAAGAAAAAGAACAAGCAGAAGCCATAGCATCTTTTGAGGCAATCAAATTGGTCATAAGAAAAGGAGCGGAAAAGATGCATCTGGAAGGAGATAGTTTAAACGTAATAAAATCCATAAATGGCAGTTTAAGAATTGTCAAATGGACAAACAATAACATTATTTGTGATTATAGGTTAATGCTTAATTCATTTAACTCTTGGGCATGTGCTCATGTCTAAAGGGAACTAAATGAAGTAGATGATTTTATAGCCAAAAAGGCCAGAAGTAGCAATATTATTGAGTTGTGGAATGGAAATGAATTGCCAGTGGATTTGATTTCTCTTATAAGAAAAAAACTATGCATGGTTTCTGCTTACGTTAATACAAATTTTCCTTTCCTATTAAAAAAATAATAATTTAGAAGTTACTTTTTGAACGTTGAAAGTAAAAGTCACAAATTAATTTTAGAACACAAATTCAAAATGAATTCTAGATGTAAAAAGACCGGTTATTTGTGAAACAAATTCTTTTTGTTCCTGACCAGTGATTACTGAGATTGATTTCTGCTTCTCGGAAAGAATGTGAGCTTATATATTTTTTTTTTGATGCTAAAGATTGAATGTTTAATTAACTTGAGATGAACAAATTGTCTAACAGTAATTGTCTCTCAGCAATATTTGGAGGACTAAATGACCATACTTTGGTCACACCAAACTTTCTGCTGAACTTAGATAATATATCAGCAGATTTATAATAAATCCTAGGAATGAAATTACACTTCCAGACTGGTATTGTTTTGAGTTTATCTATAGCTTCCAGCAAAATAGTCCCAGTCTCCCATGTTATCACTGGAGAAGCTTTATTAATGTATCCTTAAATATTCTTCAAATCAGTTTCAAACACCACGTAATTTATTTGCAACTTTATGCTCCAGTTGATAGCTTCAAAAAACGCGAGACACTCTGCCTGCTTCTGAATCCTTTATTCCTGCATAGCATTTTGAGAGACTTCCCCTCTAATTTCCTGTAAAATCACGCAATATCAGTGCAATTCCAGTAAAACCAGTATTGGTATCATAAGAAGCATCACAATTAAGAGTTAAAAATGTAGATGCAAAAGGACTCCAACGAGGATTATTAGTCACCACATGAGTGACTGTACTACGAGACTGTTGAATACTGTTAATCTTCCCAAAATAGATTGAAAAACTTAGTGCTCTTCTTGCAGTAAGTTTTGGATCATCATTTTTATTTTGGAATACGACTTCACATTTGTCATTCCAGATCGACCAAGCAACAACCATTGCAGTATTGATCCAATCATGCAGAGGGTCTTGTTGTTGATGTTGATTTAACCAGTCTTCAAACATTGCAGCAATATTGTTACACTTCTCTTTTAGAACTCGGGAGCCACCAGGGACTTCCATCCAAACTGCCTTAGAGAAAGAGCAAGAGAATAAGATGTGTATCGTGCTCTCATCATGTTGATTACAAAGAGGAAACAATCTGTTGATATATCGACAAACATGTGAAATTATTTCTCTTGTAGGTAAAATGTTTGACAAACACTTACAGAAATAATGTTTTACCCTCGGCCAAGTATGAATACCCCACAGTTCTTTCCATAGAAAATTTGTATTTTGGATATTTGTTGAAACTTGCTGATTTTCTAAAATGATCTCATGCAGTTTATTGTAAGCTGATTTGAGAGTGAATACACCATTCTTGGTTAACTTCCAGATTAATTTATCTTCAATGTTTGCAGAGATTCGCATCTTCAAGATTAGCTCAACAGTTTGAGGTTCAAACAGGTACTGATAACCTCCAGACTCCAGTGTTGCCTATCCTGAGTTATTAGATCATTGACCCTTATATAGTCTTCACCGTCTGCCGCTTCTTATCTGGGAACTGGTCGACCATCTATTCCAATGATCCAAACATCAAGCCAAATTTTAATGTTGTCCCCCTTTCCAACTCTCCAGCAACTGAGTTGCTTAATAAAAGCAATGTTTTTCTGTATGCCATTCCAGGACCAAGAACAATTTGTTCTAATATTAGCATGAAGCAGACTTGTACGTGTAAAGTATTTAGCTTGTAAGGCCTTTACCCATTGTGCATCAGGATTAGTACATATTTTCCACGCTTCCCTAACCAATAAAGCTTGATTGAGTGTCTTAGGTCCCTAAACCCTTGAACACCAAAATTATTATGCAAACCAATATTTTTCCATGAAGTAATGTAAGTTCCTATCTTCTCATCAAATCCCCTCCAGAAATCCCTTTGTAAATCATCAATCTTGTCTACAATGTCGACTGGTATTTGAAGACAACTCATAGAGTAAGCAGGAATTGTATTAGTAACAAGCTTAATCGTCAAAGATTTGCCACATAGTGACATGTTTTATCATTCCAGGTAGATAGTTTGTTCTGAACTCTATCCACTAGTTTAGTAAAACATTGTTTTTTTTTCTGCCAACCAATAGAGGAATACCCAAATAGATTTTATTAAAGCTCATTGTATATACCTTTAATCTTATATACAATAATCTACAAAATATCTGAGGCACATGAGTACTGAAGTAAATGCTGTATTTATTGAAATTTACCATGTGTCCTGAAGCAGCTCCAAAATCCCCAATAATTGTAAGCAAATGATTAATATTAATAAACAATAAACAATCATCGACAAAGAATAAATGTGAGATAGAGGGGGCATTCATAGCAATATTGATACGTTGAATATGTTTTGTTGTTCTACATGGATAAGATGTCTAAAGAAAGCTTCCATAACTATAATGAATAAATAAGGAGATAAGGGGTCACCGTGTCTCACACCCCTTGATGGCTAGTAAGAATTCCCATCTGGGCCGTAACATTTATTAAAAAAGATCATTCAAGCCATCAAAGGCCTTCGACATATCCAGTTTTAAGGATAGATGTTTATTGACCTCTTTCTTGTTCTTCATTGTATGAATAACTTCTTGAGCAAGTTGAATATTGTCTGAAATTTTCTTCCCCAGAACATAAGCAGCTTGTAATGGAAATAAAATTTTCCCCATTAATTTTTCATCCTAGATGACATTATCTTGTAAGAAATATTACACAATGCTATAGGCCTCAAATCATATGAGAACTGTTTATTTTTTGTCTTTGGTATCAGAGATACATTTGTTGCATTAAAACTCTTAAGAATAAAACCTGTATGGAAAAATTGCTTCACCATATTGATGAATTCATTGCTCACAATGTCCCAGTGAGACTAAAAAAAACCAGGTGGAAATCTGTCTGGTCTCGGAGCTTTCCATGGTTTCGTATCTTTCAATCTGTTGAAGATTTCAACATTTTAAGAAATTTTCATTAATTCAACATTATCAGTGTCAGTAATGACCTGAGGAATATACTGCAGAATCACTTCGTTTTTAACCGGATAGCTAGCTGTGTGCAATGAAATGTAATGATTAACAAGAAGGTTTTCCAGATCATTCCTTGTAGTGCACCAGTTACCATATTCATCTCTTAAAGAAACAATATTATTTCTGGATCTTCTCCTATTTGCATTTTCATGTGATATTTGGTATTCATGTCCATCTCTAGATAATACCCACCCCTTGCTTTTTGTCCCCAAAACTCACTTTGAACTTGATGCCAATGCTCCAAATGCTGCTCTATTTGTTGAACTTGATTATTTGTATTTAGATCATGATCACTTTGCTGTAGGGTATCAAGTTGCTGATGAAGAAGAATTATGTTACTTTGCATATTACCAAACTTTTCTCTACTACATTTAGCCACATATATTCTAGTGATGATCAACCTTCTTGATAATTGATAAACATGAGAACCATTAACCTGATGCGTCTAAGCTGTAACAATCTCAGATTTAAGAGAATCATCTCTTTCATAGCATTGGAAATACTTCTAATTTCGCTTCCTGTCCCCATCAGCTATTGAAGAATCCAACATGATTGGGCAATGATCAGACCCCAATTGAGGTAACTACATTAATTTTACATCTGAAAAGTGAATAGCCCATTCTTTGTTTGTGATAGCTCAATACAATCTCGACCTTCTTATTCCAGTACTGTGGACATTACTTGACCATGTGAAAGACCTACCAGTGTAACCATGTCCTCTAAACCAGCTTCATAGATCAAATTGACAAAAGGAGAATCTCTTGAAGAAGAAGCAAAATAAGTAGAAAAATTAGAAGTATTTGAAGGACTTCTAAATCTGGAAGTTCGATTCTCATTCGAAAAGACCAAGTTTAAATCTCCAATTATGACCCATGGCTGCTAAATACTGCTGCTTATATTCTTGATGTAAGTCAATTGTCTTTCCTTGTGATGTGGATATAGTGAACCGTACATACATGTGAGTAACCATTCTGGTTTTAAAAGATCACCTTGAACCGAGCAGTTAATGATCCAAGAATCTGCATTCACAATATGGAAATGGAAACCATCTTTCCACAATAATATTAAACCTCCCGCTAACCCTCTGGAAAGGATAATTTTACTATTAGGAAATCTAAAAGGTCTTATAAGCCTTCTCATTTTATCCTCCCCTATTTTGGCCTCAGATATGAAAATAACATTTGGGTCATGCCTATAGAGGAGGTCTTTAAGATGATCTCTCGTAGTCTTATTTGCAAAGCCTTAACAGTTCCAAGCTAAAACTTTCATTATGTTATTTTGATATATGCAACTATTTACACTAATGCAACAAAAAGTAATAACGATGCTAATAAATGTAGAATTAAATGGTTAGTGACTAACCAAAGAAAATAAAGAGGTATTTGGTGAGTAATTACTTAACTGCATGGTTCTCTTGATTTTGCGTGGAGTTAGTCTTTGAGCCAGTATCAGAATCCTCATAAGCAACCATTTCAAGTCCAACCATGAAATCAATATGAGTATTTGTAGTACGAGTCTTTTCATTATTAGTTATGTTCCTTCCATGAGTACCCAGTATTGGATTTTGGATGGAAGGGTCACTTCCATTAGTACGATTGGGTTGATTTCTAGCTCTTTTAGTGTTCCTATCATCAGCTTTCTCGAGAAGTTCTGCACTTTTTCAACATGAATAAATTCATTAATTTGCTCCTCGTTTTCTCCTTATGGTTTCTCATCAATAACTTTGCCCTTATTGATGCATTGTTGCTCATATTCCTCCATAATCATTGCTCCCTCTGTTAAGATTTCAGCTACACCTTCACAAATATCATCATCATGATCTACAATATAACATTGACCATATAAGTTATGTGGTTGTTTTACCCATATCATATCCATATTGGTTCTCCTGCATTTATGTTCCTCCATTCACCTCTTTTAAGAGGTGTTTTAAGATCAACTTCAATATGTGTAGTGATCATACCACCATAACGTGTCCTGCAATTCTTGGGCTCTGTGGATATCTTTTTTTCCCAAGTCTTCAATAGCTTCAGTAACAACAGCTTCATGATGAGGCTCCAATAGTAAACCCTTAAATTGAACATTACATTCTTGCTTCGTGAAAACATAATCCTTGTAAGCAATCTCTGTTGTGTATTCTTGCAGAGCTAGAAAACACTTAAGAACATTCCAAGGAGATTTTTTAATAACATCCTTGCTATCTTTTCGAGAGTTAAACTTAAAAATATAAAGATTTTTTCCTACTACTCTAACTTCCCTTTTTTTTGAAGGTTTTCTAAAGAATGTTCAATTCATCCTTCATTTTTGATGACTCAACATCTTCGTCTTCCTCAGGTCTGGTCACTAGTTTCACAATCAATCTGTTTGTCCATGCCTCTTCTGCTTCACTGAGGTTCTTTGCAGAACCAATCACTCCCTTATTCCTTTTAATATTAGCAAGCTTCATTTTTCAGTGATTTCCATGAGATGGCTATTACTTCCAGATTCCATTGGTTGAGAGTCACAAAAGATAAGTCTAGGGTTTGAATAATAAAGTTCCGAAGGAAAACTCCAGCTTTTATATCTTCTTATATTTAGGATTAAATCAAACTTAGCGGATTGTTTTTACTTCTGACTTCTAGGACTGACTTCTACTTTTGATATCCAAACACCTTTAAGCCATTTGTTTTTCACTATTTATTACTCATGTAACGATATAAAAAAAAAAACGAGATAAATCATCCCCCCCCCCCCCCCCCCCCCCCCTAAATTGGGTGAAAGATTACAAAATGTTGACTAACGAAACCTAGCATTTTTAGGGGCCACTAAAAAGGAATTAGGGGCCACCTTTTTATTCCCATCCATTGAAACGGGTTAAGGGGTGTCTTAAAAATAAGAAATTGTCTATGTTGTCCTTCATCTTTATACTAAATCTAAACCTATATCCTTTATTTTCATAATCATATCATTCCTCTTCTTCTTTTTTCTACATATTGAATTTTTTTTTCATCATTTTAATTTTGATTGAAAACAAAAATCGTCGATCAAACAAATGTTATGATTGATTGTTTAAAATTAAATCCCAAAATTTAGTAACCTTAAAGTTGAAACTTAGAACATCAAAAAAAAAGAAGTTAAACAAATAAAACGAATAGATGATAGTAGTTGTGATTCAAAATTAGGATTTGATTACTTGAAATCAAAAATTTGATCCGAAAATTTTCTTGGATTTACATTAGCAGAAGCATAATCGGTAGATAAAAATCTATTTTACCTACCGATTATGGTTGATGTTCTTGGATTTACAGTAGCAGAAACGTAATCGGTAGGGAAATTGATCGTTATCTACCGAATATTCTTGATTCAAAAAATTCAATTTCTCTGTACTAAAAGTTACGCACAATCGGTAGATAATGGACACTATTAACTACCGCTTGTGAAAGTAGAAAATTTCAAAATTTTATTAAGTTTTGAAATTTTGAATTTGGGGACATGAACACAATCGGTAGATAATAAGCATCACATATTAACACAATTTACTACCGATTATGGTAGTACCAAAATTCGAAAATTGAATATATTCGGAGGTTAAAGTAACACACTTTACTACCGATTATGGTAGTACCAAAATTCGAAAATTTTAGAATTTTGGCACAATCTCATTTTGGGGACAATATACATTCAGAAGTTAAATTTACTGCCGATTATGGTAGTACTAAAATTCGAAAATTGAGTATATTCGGAGGTTAAGTAACACACTCTACTACCGATTATGGTAGTACCAAAGTTTGAAAATTTTAGTATTTTGGCAAAATCTTATTTTGGGGCCAATATACATTCGGAAGTTAAATTTACTACCGATTATGCTAAAATTCAAAAATTGAGTATATTTGGAGGTTAAGTAACACACTTTACTACCGATATGGTAGTACCAAAGTTTGAAAATTTTAGAATTTTGGCAAAATCTCATTTTGGAGCCAATATACATCCGGAAGTTAAATTTATTACTGATTATGGTAGTACCAAAACTCGAAAATTGAGTATATTCGGAGGTTAAAGTAATACAGTTTACTTCCGATTGTAGGTAAACTATCAATTGTGGAACGACAATATTGTTATTACGAAAAACGCGAGATAAGGGCTAACTTCAATTTAGGTTTGGGTGACTCTACTTTGTCTTATTATTGATCCCTAATTCTTTTTGGGTGGCCCTTAAAAATGCCAAGTAACGAAATTCAGTCGTGCAAAACTATACAGAATGTTTTGAAGGTGATCACTCGTTTAATTTTCTGGCCGACTGTCTTCCAAAAGGTAAGCCGGTCAGGTCTGCCAAAGATGGTAACTCCTGGATGGGGAAATGTGAAGACTGGGGATCAGCACCTTTTATCTGGAAGCATCAAATCAATACTTTGATACACATTTTAGTCTCAACCAGCACCCGTGGCCTAATGGATAAGGCGTCTGACTTCTAATCAGGCGATTGTGGGTTCGATCCCCACCGGGTGTGCATTTATTTTTTATCAGCAGTGGAAGTACTGAACTCTGACGTCTCCGGCTGCTTCCTTGCCATTCAGGCTGAAATAAACAAAAACAATGTTTTCCCAGACTTAGAATATAGTAGAAACTAGTAAAATAGCACAAAGAATGATGGTATCTTAAAATCACAAGAGAGGAATTACTTCTTCAGGAAAATAAGTTGCTTCTGGCGTTCTGGGTGTCATTATAGGGGGCGTAATATCTGGATCAGGCTTTTGGAAGATAAAAGTTGTATATAATCCTGCAACAGACGACATAACAGATGGTTAACAGTGTACGTAATGCAGGCCGTAAGATGTGAGGGAGTGAAGTAGGAAGAAAACAGAGAAGACAAAAGAAAGTTCAGTACCTAAGATATCAATAGACCGAGGAAGAAGTCGTCCTCTAGGGTCCACAAAGTCTGGAGAGACATTATGAAGCATACCTGCAAATTGTGCCCTTTAGGCCAGTGAACATACTTTCAGCTTTTGTAAGAATTATTTTTAATAATACTGCACACAACACTCGCTAATGAAAATCTTCACCGAATGTCAGACAAACGCAATTCTGAATAAATCATAAATACGCGTTGGTTGCAGTTTTAAGGATAAAGTAATGCATGAGGAGCTATACCCACAAACGACATTTCAGAGAAAAACAGAAATGCAAAATACACATTTAGATACCTGTTATCCTCGTAGAACTCAGTCAAGTTTTGAATCTCAACATACTCAAGACCAACTTCTCTAGCCAACCTAATCAGTATTAATATTTTATTTTCAGTTATTAAATGGATACAAATCTAAATTGTAGAAAGAACATAAATAATGGTCATGAACAAGAACCCCACACTATTTCACCTCCATCTCCTATTCAGATTTACTAACCTGATAAGGCTTGGAAAATGGACTAAGCAGTGGATCTCAGAATTGTTGCCATTGGCAAATTTCAGCTGGTACTTTTTTCCGAATAAAGGGAATCTGAAAAACAAGAATGCTTAGAAAACCGACTTAAGAAAGAGGATAATGTGTTCAAGAGCTTATTGTTTATACTTCTCCTCCTCGACTTCAAAAGTGATCATGTAGTTCTCTGATCTTATGCAGTTGGGAACTATGTTCGGCTTCATTCCACCTACTCTGTTGTGCGACGCTTCAAAATTCTTCTGATATTTTGCCCTAGAGGATTTCAACAGAAATCAGTCTCACTAATAAAATCTAGCATACAAATGGTTGAATCAAAAGCAAGAAAATCTACAGCTACACCCAGCATGGATGCAAATTAGAGGTCTCAATCACAAGAAACTAGATAATCGCATAAGGAATCTTCAAGAAGAAAAGCAGCACTGCACAAAAGCTCGTACACAACTTACACAGGTACAGGTTAAACCCTTTTTTTATTTCTTTATCAAACATGCCTTAGCTAACCATGTAAAACCTGTGAACTTGAAACATACTACTTACACATTTGCACGAAAAATAAGTGTATTACAAACCCAAAAGTTAGAAAATAACTATAATTTCGGTACATGAACACCGAATTTCCAGGAACGAAATATAAATTCGGTACTGAGAACAGAAAATAAAAAACTAAATCCAGAAGTTGTTAAAAATTCATACCATATAGTAGATGAGTCAGGAGTAATACCGAAAAAATAACCCCCTGGTCTAAGCAATGACGACACGTTACGAAGAAGACTTTTAGCTCTCTCCTCAGTTTCAAAACAAAACTGCATTTTACATTAATTCCAAAATTATTCAAAACAAACTCTTTCTACTTGGCTTCAGCTACAGATGTTATGCCAAATATAAAAACAAAACTTAAAACATGAGAAACATACCTGCAAATGCTGTAAGCAACAAACAATATCTGCAGGAATACCCTTGTCCTGTAAATAAGAATCCAAGTTCTCCTGTCGAAGAAGAATGTAATAGATGTTAACTTTCTAGGTTCACTGGTTTTAGCTATGTTCGGATGATACATGTACATGTGCGAGTTAGAAAAAGCTGAGACGCGTAAAATTCTGAGCATACATATTCAAAATGTGCAAGTACACACAACATCTAACAGTATCATGTGCAACAGCGAAAGTACCCCGGAAGCGTCCGCCAGTGCTCAACTTTTACCAGAAAGTTGAGCACACACAGGGTTTTAGAAATTAATTCTGAGGGTTTCATGGCAAAGTGAATGGACTTACCACACAAGGATCTACATTACAGAAATCAGCAGGACAACCTTTTTTATGATTCTCCCAAATATCCCGAGCTTCGTTAACTCCAGCAGAGAAACCATCTATAAAAACAAACACATAATTCATTAAATTACAACATAAAAATCAAAATTTTAGTTTCTTTTGATAATTTGACACATGAGGAGGGTATTATTAAGTCAAGCTTATTTCTTATACCTATTCCAATGTAGTGACCAATTTGTGAATCATCCCATTTATCTGTATCTATTCCAGCTCCACAATAAAAATCACAAACCTAGAATTTATTCGAAACAACAAATTAGACAAAGAAACTAATTCCGAGAGAGAAAGAAAGAAAGAGAAGAAGATACCGTGGCATATGGAGACACGATTATTTTGATGAGGGCAGTTTTAGCAAACTCGTAAAGTCTATAGTGAGTTGAATCAGTTCGTTGATGCCCCGAAGAGGAAATCATTTTCTCCCCTCTCCCCCTAACCTTTGCAAAACTTCTTTAAAATTCTCTCTGGTTTCGTTCTAATTTTGATTGATGGAAGTAATAGGAGGCCTTCAAACATATCGTGGGTTACGAAAAGCCCAATATTAAAACCCATTTTGTATAGTGGGTCGCAGAAAACCCATTATTTTGGAATGATTTTTTAGGAATCATGGTTCTTTTGAGGGGACCATGGTTTTATTAGGCCACCCTCCCTATAGTAATAAGAGGTGTCCTAAAGCGTTGAAATGACTAACCTATCCTTAATCTAATTTAATTTAAAACCAACCTAATAACCACCTATATATATAACCACCACCTCCTCCCACCACCACCGCCAATTACCACCACCACCACCTCCGATTACCACCACCACCACCTATATATATAGCTTAATTTAAAACATTAACAAAAATATTCTCACAAACTCATTACTTGTCATTCATTTTTGGTTGAATAAATGAGAAGTAATCATCAAAATGAGTTGAAAATGGAAGTTGCAGAGAGGTTTAATGGAGCTTTTTTTTCAGAGAAAAGTTCGGTTACGTCGCAAAACGTTCGGTTTCGTCGCAAAAAGTTCGGTTATCACGAATTATTTTTTTCTTAACCGAACTCAGAGTTCAGTTGATTCGCAAAAAATACTTTTAACCAAACTCCTTGTATTAGAACAACACAAGTCCATAAGTTCGGTTCCTTCTCAAAATAAGGATATCACCGAACTTTAGTTTACGAAAATAATGAGAAATCCAAAAGTTCGGTTCGTTCGCAAAAATGTTAAGTTTTCTTTGTAACCGAACTCTACCTTTGAAACTTCGTAACCGAACTCTACCTAATTCGCCGAGAAATAAATTTCGTAGTAACCGAACGTTTGCCTAATTTCATATATGCATATATAAGCCCAGTTCGGTTGATTCGCAAAATATATTGAAGTTTGCGAACCAACCGAACTTCTAATACTAGGTTACTTTTAACCTGCAGTTCGGTTGAGAACTTGGTTGCGTTGAAGTTTGCGAACCAACCGAACATACCTCTGTAAATCTTATTACTAAAGTTCGACTACCTGCGTGTTTGAAGAAAGAAACCGAACTCTGTGTTCGGTTATATGTTCTTGACATTTATTAACCGAACTCTGTGTTCGGTTACCTGTTCTTCACACTTGGTAACCGAACTACCTGAACCTAGCAGGAATTTTTTATAAAAATTTATAGTTTTATAATATTTGGACCAATTCAACCACCATTATCTAAGTTTGAAGCATACTTGGGTATCTAAATACTCTTCCTCCTGTTGTGGTTGATAAAATCCATCATTTTCATCTTGAGATTGAGTTTGTGGAAGAATACATTCACCATCTAAGAAATAACTCATATCTTGATCATTGTGAAGATTAACAAATACTCTAGGAGAGGATGGAGATGAAGAATCAGATGAGCTATCATCACTTGAATACTCAAGCTTAGTGAATTGGAAAAAAAATTTATTTTCCATGTTTTTCTTCTTCATCTTCTCTAATTTTACTCTCTCAATAATTCTACTTCTTTAGCTTAATCATTTCACTAGTGATTTCACTAATCATTACCCAAAATTAATTAGGAGGGTAGTTTAGGTATTAATATAAATATCTAGATAAGGGGTGACCTAGATTTACTTCTAAATGTCTTACTAAAAATAGAACCATGCCCCCCCCCCCAAAAAAAAACCATGGTCCCCAAAAAATCATTCTTATTTTGGTGTTGTTTGGAAATTGGAACAAACATGTTACAAAGATGAAAAATTGACGGAGAAAACCACAGTTGTATTTTGTGAACAAAACAATCTAAAGGAGCGTTCTATTGACATGCTCCATTTTGACAGGATCTTAACATGTTTTTTTACTCGGAATTAAAAAGCAAAAATATGTACAAGTGCTAAAACCATGCCAATCTAACTAGCTAGTGATGGTGACCTAAAAAACCAAAGCCTATTTGAAGCGATAATAAACCTGGCCAGGCCATTCTACAACAAGAATGGATATTGATAGGATTTTAACAGGATGATATAATCTGTTAACATAGAGATGGTAGTAGGGATTCTTTCCATACGGGTTACTGGATACCCGTAATGAAACCACACGTTATTGACTTCAAATTATTTATTCCTCTTCTCTCTCCCCAGAACTTCTCGTAATCCTCTGTCATTTTTTGTTTGATAAGAAATTTTATTTCCTTCCTCTTTCCATTTAGTATGAAAGTTATGGCTCTATCATAATTCGTTTTTATTTGCGAATCAATCGGTGGTAAAAAATCTTGAGAAACATAAATCCCTTAGATCAGAGTTATCTTTTTCACATTCGATTGATGTCCGAGTAAAAAAAAAAGTAAAAAAAAATCAGGTAGATATCATGTTATGAGTTCTTCATAAAATTCGTCATATATATATATTCAACGTTATGCTTAAAAACCTAATAAATAATACTTGTTTAATTACTTGGACAAACATAGATAAATCAGTTATTCTTAACTAATAAGTGACAACAACCTCAAGACATATAGGGATTACTTCATTTCTCCATCTTCATCAATTTAGAATCTTGTTTGATGATGTAGGTCATTGATCGATTATTTGTTTCCTCAAACGAATTGGGATAATTCCTAACTAATAAGGGACGCCAATCCCATCGGTTTTTCCATACGAAGAAATCAAAAAACAAAACAATGAAAAGATTGATGATATACCATTAAAGCGGACATACAAACCCATTTTCCATACATAACAATTTCTTAAGAACTCAGATGATTTTGAAAAAAATACTTTCTCTTCTTTACTTACCCTGACTAATAATTAAATCATCGATGATCGATCACTATTCTTACTTCAAAGTATATAGTCAATGATTCAATATAAATCCTAAAATTTTCTGTGTTGTGGGTAAGATGAGAGAGAAGATAAGCTTGAGATGCGTGAAGTAAAAATTAGTTGATTTCATTTCGGATGTCCAATAACCCGAAATTTGAAGGAAAGATCTCTACGGTTTCTATGTTAGCATCCAACGGGTGATATCATCCTGTTGAAAGGGTGTAGAATACATCCTATTTATTATCTATTGTTTATGCTTTCTCTGCTATTTTTCTTGTAAATTATGTATTTTACGCGTGTTTTTAGTTTTATAGCTACTTTGGAGTCATGCGGAAGAAAAGAAGAAGAAATCATCCAAATTGAGCGACAAGGGAAAACTAGTCATTTCAGAGGCGAACACAATTCAGAGCCAGTAAAATTGAGCTGACTCGGCTAACTCCCTTCCTTGACCCAGATGACTAACAGAAGACCGTTAGATTGACAGTTAAATATAACGGTACCGGACGAAATATTCTGTCAGCGGCGATGAAGATTCCAGCGACCGGCATGGAGCTTTCCGGTGGTACTAGTGAAGTTCCGGCGACTCAATTAATGAAGAATTTTCTAGACTCATCTAGACTCATGGGTTTGAAGAATTGGGCTTGGATTTGGAAAGAGAAGATGGAAGATTTGAGAAAGACTTGGAATTGGAATTAGGCTCAAATTGGGAAAGTGGTGTTATTATGGAATGAGGATTCTATTCCTAAGAGGATTGCTAGGAAATTGAAGCCTATAAATAGAGAAGTTCTCTACACAACTTTGAGACACTTTTTACACACACAACACTTCTCTTTTCTTTATTCTTTGTGTGAACTCCTTAGCATGAGTAGATAATTTTATCGATTGAGGATGAATTCCTAGTTCTTGACATGTTTTGAGTTTTGTTTTAAATCTACTTTGAAGTTTTCACATGATTATCGTTTGTTTTTACTAATAGGAATGTTTATACATTCATGGTTGATAGATAGGTCGTTTAGGTGCATACTAAATTGATTTGTTAATTGATCTAAAGCTAGTTAAAGTTAGGGGATAAGTAATCGTTTATTGACTCTTTACATAAGCAGCAAACACGAGACCTTGCGGAGGGATTCCGTGGAGCAATTGTGTGTGGAAACAGCGTTAGCAAGTAGACCTTGAGCTAAGAGTCTAACTACTAATATCAACCTAATAAATTCATAAATCTTAATGCGTTTAACTAAATTACATCTTGAGTCAGCTACTACTAGGTGGTTTGGTGAATAAAATCCGGTAGTCGAGAACTTCTGTATCCGGTGATACTAGGGATTTAGGGGTTTAGCACCGATCTAGCTGTTTTACCTACGGTTGGTGATAATCTGTGACTAATAAAAAGTGGAAAAGAACATAACTTGAATCATTGTTTTGCAACGAAGAAGGATTCCTTGATCTAATCTCTCTTATTGGTTTCAACATACATTTTTAATTGCTTTGTTTATTCTTTTACTTTATAAAATCTAAAACCCTCCCTTTTTTGTGACATTATAAGACAACTAAAACCTCTTGCTCCTCGTGGGAACAATCCTCACTATCGCTATATTACTTATTAATTAGTGAGAAAAATATTAATTAATTTTTTGTGGTTACGACACGCATCAAATTTTGGCGCCGCTGCGGGGGAGCAGCGGAGCAGCTTTAGTTGTTTTTATTTTCGTTTTATTTTTGTTTTTAACTTTGTTTTCTAGAATTTATATTTCAGGTACCAGTTTCCCATGTACGGTGGACAAGAGCAAGCATATTACAAAAATCAATACGGTTTTCAACCTCAACATTATGTCAACTTCCAACCATCCTTAGGATACAGACTGTATGGATATTCTCATACATATCAACAACCTTATGACAGGTATGTAAGTGAACAATCACTAGGAGGGGAGGATAGTTATGCTTCTAAATCTGTGCGTGATCTCCTCGGTGTAAGGCAACCTAGTTTGAGGGAACTTGAGAGGAGGTTTTATCAATTGATCGATGAATGCTAGCATCGGATGAAGAAATTCTTGAAGCTAAAAGAACTTTAAGAATGGAGCGTGAAAAACGTTATTATATGGGTTACGATGATGATTTTGAACCTTATGAAAATTATTGTAACAAGGATAAAGTTATTCCAACTCCGGATCATAATAACGATCCTTCACCTATTCAAAAGGAGGAGATTGGGTGTGACTTACCTATTGTTATAAACGGTGTAACACCCTCACAAGATCTTACAGTTCCGATGAAAATCATTTTAGTGAATGTCCCGATTCCGATGATGAAAATGTTGAAGAGATAATGCTAGAGGAGGAAACCAAATTCATTGATTTTGTGGAAGACCTAATTGAACTTGCCAATGATTTTAATGATGCCGAGACTTTGGTGAAGGTAGAAAATAACGAAGAATGGTTGCAAGATTTGATAGAGGACCACGATATACAAGAGGTAAGTAATTCACTTGAATTTTCTAAGGATGAAGAGGATTACGTAATACAAGAGTTTTTGCAAGGTTTGTCTAACCCTTTACATATTGATTCTTCTCCTTTACCTCTTATTGGTTTGAATGTATGTGCTTCGAAAATATTTTTGGATGATTTTATTTCTCGATATCCACCATTGGAAACACTTGATGCTAACACTATGCAAGTTTGCCAAAAGGAAACCATGGAAGTTCCCAAATTCTATGTTCTTTATACACTTCCGAGTGTGGACAAGAATAAGTGTGGGGGAAGTTTCTATCGAACGATAATTTCACTATTGTTTTCTTGTGCTAATATTTGTATGAAGTTATTGTTTGCAAAACATGTACTATGGGTGGATCCCAAAATTTTCCGATTGTTAGTATATGGGGAATGAATCTTACAAGAATCTAAGTCGGGCCGTCGACTTTAAAACAAGCGCTTAATGGGAGGAAACCCATAGGTTTTGTATTTCTTATCCTTTTACTTTTTATTTTCTTTTTGTTTTGTTTATTTATTTTTTCTTGTTCCATATCATACTAGGATTTCCCACCTTAACTTTACTAGGACGATTCAATTACATTGAGGACAATATAAGGTTTAAGTGTGGGGGAGTGGTTAAGCATATTTAAATATATATATATATATATATATATATATATATTTTGCATAAAACCTACAACTTTTAGAGATTTTAGAGTCACTAGCATACTTATAGGTATGTTTACATAGAGAATTCTGACCGACATAACTGAACTTGGAAGTGTTAAGGAACTACGTTCGGATTTGTTGCTTGTTAGAGTGTTAAATAATGGATTTAATCATGTCGGTGATGCAGATTAGGAGCAGGGAGACATGCATTATTAGAGTTGCTGATCAATCATTAGTGGAGACTACCCTATTTATATCATGCGAGGCACCGACCATTGATGAGTGCCAAATATTGTATATATTTGCACCTTTTTATTGGCATTTAACTCATCATTTGTGCACTAACGCTTCATTTTATCCCATATTCTGTGTTTTCGTTGTTTTCAAGAATAAATAATTTTCTCAATTAATTTTGCATTTTTAGGTACTAAATAAAGCCTGGTTAACTCACGGAGCGAAAAGAGAAAAGAAACGGCAAACACTCCCGCAGAAAGGCAGCGAAGAATGATGTTTGCAAGAGCCGGATCAACGAGAAGTGGGCTTGAAGAGGAAGAATTGTCCTTAAAGAAGATATGGGCTTGACATACCCAAGGCCCAAAACCCTTACCCAAATCCATACCCATTTCCATGAGAGCCGTCAGATTGGATCCATCACATCATCCAACGTTCGCCTCATCACCGAGCATCAAATCTTGAAGCTCCTGTCAAACATCATAGTACCTAACTCCAATCTAAGCCGTCAGAATTGTTGTATCACGCATCCAATGGTTGTTGCAATCTTGTTCCATCTTAGCCGTTCGATTCAATCCAGATGTGATCATCCAACGTATCATCTTCGCTGGACATCGAATTTGCTACAACCGCTCAACACTACAACACCTAACACCTATACCCAAACACTCCCTAACCCATTCTCCATCGGGTTCTTCTCCTCTTCTCCCCAAATTCCTCTCTTCCATCACCTGCAACTCCTTCACCACCATATCCTGCCACCACCAGACCCCGATGTTCACTGCCACCATCTCCATCAAATCATTCCAAACATCTCCACCATCTCCCTAGCCTAGTTCTTTTACTCATCTCACAACCACTGAACCCTAGTGATGAGTGCCAAATAATGTATATATTTATCCCTTTTTGTTGGCAATTTAACTCATCTTTTATGCATTAATTCTACATTTTACCCCATATTCTGTATTTTCATTGTTTTCAAGAATAAATATTTTTATTAATTAATTTTGCATTTTTAGGTAATAAATAAAGTTCGGATGAGTCGCGGAGCGAAAAGAGCAGAAAAGTAGTGAAAAGCCGGGAGAAATTACGCAAGGAAGCCGCGAAGAATGGTGCGCACAACCTCATTTTCTACACACAAAAGCGCCTCCGTTCTCAGCCGTCAGATCAGTTACCAGAAGCATCCGATGGTCGCTCCTTCATAGAGCATCAAAATCTGAAGTCTCTGCCAAGCACCACAGCGCTGAAATTCCAAGCCTTCAGATTAGATGGTAGTTGAATCCAACGGTCGCTCCCTTGCTGTTCATCAACGTTTGATATCTCCGCCTTACACTACAACACCTAACCCCATCTAGAGCCGTTAACTTCGTTGTATAAAAAAATCCAGCGGTCGCTACAAGCTTCACTTCATCTCACCGTCCGATTGATCTTTCATCTCCCTATCCCACGGCGCAGCGTCGCAGATCATCACACTCGATACACTCGCCTCACACCCTAGCGACCGAGCACCTACACCTCAACCAAACGCACCCTTCCCTTCTCCATCGAACCATCTCCTCCATCACCCCCTCTGCAGAACCACCATGCCCCGTACCACCACCATGTCCGTCTCCATCACCACCACCTCACCCCAAATCACTCCACTATCTTCTCCCCAAATCACTCTACCTATACCCATCATCACTATCACGTTTTACATCAACTAATCTCCTCAATTTCTCATCTCTGCTCACTGAAACCCTAGGTGAGAAATTGAAGATATAAGTTGATGTTAGAGCAGCAATTGGAGCGGGAGATGACTCAGGAAGAGAAATAGAAGAATGGGTCGACGAGATGGAGCGAGTATCTCATCAACAGTAGGTAAATCAATTTCACCAAACCCTAGTTCTACTGATTTTGGGGGAAAATTGGGGAAAACCAAAAAATGTGTAATGGGTATAAATTGATGTCATATGAAGTGTGAGGAGACTATTACCTCTCTGGACTAGCCAGTAGAGAATTGGAGAAAAATTTTATGAACTGAAAATTTCAGTACTTGTATGTTTACAGTTGCAATTTGCTTATGTGTTGAGTTATTGATATGCTGCAATTTATGTTTAACTTATCTCATATGATGTATGTTTGTTGCCAAAACATGGTTAGCATGAGCTAATCAGTTTCAGGCCAAGGCTCAGTGAAGCCTTGTGCACTGTCAAGTGTGATTGAGCTAGGATAGTTCTTCCCTGCTGTGTTTTGATTGTGTAATTGAGAGAGGCCAATGCTCATAGAGCCTGTGATTGGCTGTACTGTCAAAAGACAGCCAATGCTAGGGGTAGACTAGTGAGCAAGTTGGTGTTCTTTCATTTCTAGTTGTATGCTTAGGATTGAACATAACCTAGAACATGTCATTTGATTAGGACACAAGGTGGATCATAAGCCTTGGCTTACCACCACTTCTCTTTCAGTCAATCTTAATTTCAGTCACTTTTAATTTCAGTCCTGTATGCTTGTATTTCAGTTACTTTTCTTGCCTTTCATTTTCTTGCATTTTGTAGCTATTGTGCACTGAAGTCAGTGCACTGAACTCAACCTGCCCTTGGCTTCCAAGCCTTGGTTATTTGCTGCTTCTTTTAGCTGTTTCTTTGCTGCTTTACTTTCCAAGCCTTGGTTCATATCAGTTACATGTTTAGCTCACTGCCATAGTGCATTGCCACACTTATTAGCTAGGAAAACTTCTCATATGCTCCTCTCCCTGTGGACAAACCCCTACTCACTCTTTTATTACAAATTGACCTTGTATACTTGCAAGCATATTGTGTGCATCTTAGAATCACACCAAGTTTTTGGCGCCGCTGCCGGGGAGCTGGCTGCCATATTTTTTGAAGTTTTCAAGTCTGCTGCTGTTGTTGGCCCGCCAAGTTGCTGCTGTTGCTGTTGCTTGCTTGCCAACTGAAGCTGCCTACTGCTCTGCCTTGCTCTGCTGCTGCAACTGAAGTGTGCTGCTCTGCTGCTGCCAACTGCTGAGCTGCTGCCAAGCTTGCTGCTGCTGCTGCTCTGCTGGTGCTTTGCTGCCAAGCTGTTGCTGTTGCCAATTGCTGCCACTGCTGCCAACTCTGCTGCTGGGCTGTGCAACTTCTCTGAACTGGGCTTGAACCAACTGAGCTGGGCTCAGTAACCTCAACTGTTCTTGGGCTTGCAACTTCGCTGGGCTCCGTTGCTGCTGCTCTGCTGGGCTCTGCTCACTTGCTGCTGCTGGGCTTGGACGTGAGCTGCTAGGACGATCCTAAAGCCCAACTGGGCCTTGCAACTAAAAGGGGACTAAAAGCCTATTTTTGGGCTTCCCTCCAAAAACAAGTAAGCCTAACCCATGAGTTAACCCACTTGGGCCTCATTTAAATTCAAATTTGGGCTTGTAATAATTATTTAATTATTTATTTGGGATTGTAATAATTTTTATTTTCTTTTTCTTTTTTTTTTTTTATTTGGGATTGTAATATTTTTTTTTTTTTTTCTTTTTTTTCTTTTATTTTTCTTTTTCTTTTATGGGTTTGTTTTAATTATTATTATTGTTTTTATTTTCTTTTATGAGTTGTGATAATTTATGCTAGGTTTAGTTCAAAATTTTCAAAACCCAAAATTTTTAAACCAAAAACAAAACCCTTCTTTAAACCAAAACCCATTCAAAACCAAATCTTCATAACCCTTGGGCCAAATTGTTTCCGATTGCTCTGTCTGACCAACATGTTAGTTAAGGTACCTACTAGGACATGATTGTGACCTACAGAGACCAGACAAACAGACTTGTTAGAATTAACCCAGACGAACCTATCGAAATTCTAAGTTCTGAGGGAGACAGTCCAGATCAACCAGAAACAATGGGAGAACCACGTACCCTCAAGGATTATATGTACCCAACTAGAGCCAGTCAACCTTCTTGTATTTTGCTGCCCGAGGCTAATGGCCATTATGAGCTGAAATCTAGCACAATACAGATGCTTCCTATTTTTAGAGGTGTTGAGAATGAAAACCCGTACCACCACGTGAGAGAATTCGAGGAAATTTGTGGAACTCTGCGTTTCACTCAAATGACCGACGAAACCCTGAAGTTAAGGCTTTTTCCTTTCTCCCTGAAAGATAAGGCAAAGGCCTGGCTCTATGCTTTACAGCCTCAATCCATCATGACATGGGATGACCTCACAAAGGAGTTTTTCAAAAAGTTTTTCCCGAACCACAAGACTGCGACAATTCGTCAAAGTCTGAATAGCTTTGTGCAATTAGAAGGTGAGACCTTAGCTAGATACCTGGAGAGATTCAATGAATTATTGCTCCAATGTCCCCATCATGGTTTTGAAAAATGGAGACTTGTGCAAATTTTGTATGAAGGTCTAGATGTGTCCACCCGAACAACGGTTGAGTCGATGTGTAATGGTCTATTCGTAGATAAAACTGCTGACGCGTCTTGGGACTTCTTGATTGAAGTAGCTGAAAAGACGCAACAGTGGGAATCCATCCGTGAAACCAGAAAGACTACATCCGAAGCAAAGGCTTTTAGGATTGAAGCGGATTTTGAGGGTAGAGCAAACATGGCATCAATAGTTAGGAGATTAGAAGAGTTAGAACTACATAAAAATTCAAAACCTTCCACCACTACTCTCCGAGAACATGTCGCTTCATCTGTTTGTGCTGCTTGTAACGACCCCAACCATCAATTCCAAAATTGTCCAGATTTGCTTGCAGTCCAGGAGTCTAGGCTTGAACAGGCACATGCCATGTTTCAGAAACCAGAGCATAACCCTTATTCACAGACCTACAATCCAGGATGGAGAAACCACCCTAACTTTTCATGGTCAAAAGGACCCACTCAAGGAGGACCATCTCAACCCAATCAGAGCTATCAAAACAATCAGGGATATCAGAACAATCAAGGTTATCAACACCCGAGAAACCCTCAACAACAATCAAACTCTCAACAACAATCATATCCTCAACACAATACCGACAAGAGATTATCCACCTTAGAGGAAATGTTCCAGAGTTTGATGCAAAGTCAGAAAAATCTAGATCAAAAGATGGATCAAATATGTGAGAGAGAAAAGGGTAAACTTCCGAGCCAACCCCAACAAAATCCAAAGAGGATATTTCAAACAGGCACAACATCCTGCACTGAAACCTCACCTGATCAAATCCATGCCATTACCACCCTCCGAAGTGGTAAAGTCATCGAGAACAACGTGGCGAACCTAATGAGTCTGATACAAATTCCACTGTCTCCACAACCCCAGAAAACCAAAGAATCTGAGCAAGTTGGAAAATCTGACAATTCTACTGCTGTGAATGTCCTTGCCAACTCATCTTCCTGTTGCCCATTTCCTCAAAGATTGATCTATCAACAGAAAAGTACCCATTACAATGAGATGTTAGATCTGTTCAAGAGAGTCAACATCAACATTCCTTTTCTTGAAGCAATCAAGCAAATCCCTGCTTATGCCAAATTCCTCAAAGACTGTGCACTCAAAAGCGCAAGCTCAATGTGCAAAAACGTGCTTTCTTAGCTGAGCAGGTGAGTTCCATCATTCTGAACAAAACTCCACCCAAGTTTAGGGATCCAGGATGTCCAACAATTTCTTGCACTATAGGAGAACACACGGTCAATAAAGCGTTATTAGACCTAGGTGCAAGTGTTAACCTACTGCCATATTCTGTTTATGAGCAGTTAGGTCTTGGGGAGTTGAAACCAACATCTATCACTCTACAACTGGCAGACCGATCTGTCAAGATTCCTCGTGGAGTGGTGGAAGATGTTTTGATCAAGGTTGACAAATTCTATTTTCCCGTAGACTTCATTGTCTTAGACACTCAACCTGTACAAAACCCAGACTGTCACATTCCTGTCATCTTAGGACGTCCTTTCTTGGCTACGTCCAACGCGATCATCAACTGTCGGAATGGAGTGTTAAAACTGTCTTTTGGTAACATGACGGTAGAATTGAATGTGTTCGATATTAGTCAACAACCTGTGAATCTTGATGATGATGATGTGCATGAAGTTAATATGATTGAAGGATTAATGCAAGATTCGTTGACTAACATTCTATCCGTTGACCCCTTTCAAGCATGTATGGAGAACTTTAACCCTGATTTCTATGATGATGCATACTGTAGTGACGTCCTATCTCTGCTCGAATCTGTACCTCAAATGGACGTCACTGAAAGGAAATATGAAGTGGAACAACCCCTATTCTCTGATTCCAAGCTTATTCCATCCATTGTTGAGCCACCCAAGCTTGAATTGAAACATTGCCTAGTACGTTGAAGTACGCATTCCTAGGTTCTTCTGATACTTTACCTGTCATTATTTCATCATGTTTAGACACGGAACAGGAAAGTAAGCTTTTAGAAGTACTTAAGGAACACAAAGAGGCCTTAGGATGGACCATCTCAGATCTCAAAGGAATTAGTCCCACCATTTGCATGCACCACATTAACCTTGAAGAGAATGCCAAACCATCGAGGGAAATGCAAAGGAGACTTAATCCTAACATGAGAGATGTAGTCAAAGGAGAGATCCTGAAACTACTTGATGCGGGTATCATATACCCAATTCCCGATAGCAAATGGGTTAGTCCCATTCAAGTTGTGCCTAAGAAGTCAGGCATTACTGTTGTTCAGAACGACAAGAATGAATTAGTCCCTACTCGTACAACCACAGGATGGCGAGTATGCATCGACTACAGGAAGTTGAACACAGTAACAAGGAAGGATCACTTCCCGCTCCCTTTCATTGACCAAATGCTAGAACGTGTGTCTGGACACAGTCACTACTGTTTTCTAGATGGCTTTTCCGGTTATAACCAAATTCACATTGCTCCGGAAGATCAGGAAAAAACTACATTCACGTGTCCATTTGGGACGTTTGCTTATAGACGTATGCCCTTCGGGTTGTGTAATGCACCTGCTACTTTTCAGCGTTGCATGATGAGCATTTTTTCTGACATGATAGATAGTTTTCTCGAGATCTTTATGGATGATTTCTCTGTTTTTGGTTCCTCGTTTGACGAATGTTTGAAGCATCTTGCCCTCGTGATATCCAGATGTAAAGAAAAGAACCTTGTTCTAAATTGGGAAAAATGCCATTTTATGGTGAATTCAGGAATAGTTCTAGGACACATCATCTCAGAGAAAGGAATTGAAGTGGATAAAGCTAAAGTTGACCTCATTCAACATCTACCACAACCTTGCTCTGTGAAGGAGATCAGATCATTTCTAGGTCATGCTGGTTTTTACCGGCGATTCATCAAAGATTTCAGCAAAATCTCCAGACCTCTGTGCAGTCTTCTCTCCAAAGATGTTGCCTTCAATTTCGATGCTGCTGTGTGAAGGCATGGGAGGAATTAAAAACCCTTCTCACCACCGCTCCTATAGTCCGACCACCCGATTGGAAGCTTCCGTTCGAACTTATGTGTGATGCCTCTGATTATGCTGTTGGTGCTGTTTTAGGACAGCGAGTTGATAGACTACCATATGTGATATACTATGCTAGCAAAACCCTTAATGATGCCCAACTCAATTATTCAACTACCGAGAAGGAATTGCTTGCCGTCGTTTTCGCATTAGACAAGTTTAGATCTTATCTGATAGGGTCTAAGATCATCATATACACAGACCATGCGGCTTTGAAGTATCTTCTTTCCAAGAAGGATGCTAAAGCTCGCCTTATTCGATGGATACTCTTATTACAGGAATTCGATCTCGAAATCCGTGATAAGAAAGGTTGTGAGAATGTGGTTGCTGATCATTTGTCTAGATTAACTTTAGAGTCTATTGATGAATTGAGCTGATTAGAGAATCATTCCCAGATGAACAGCTGATGTCTATCTCAGACCTTCCTTGGTTTGCTGATATTGTTAACTACCTCGCTACAGGTAGGATGCCCTCACGTTGGTCGAGACAAGACCGCTCTAAATTCCTGGCTGAAGTCAAACATTTCCTTTGGGATGACCCATATTTGTTTAAGTACTGTCCAGACCAAATCATTAGGAGATGTGTCCCCAACACTGAACAGAAAGATGTGATATCTTTCTGTCATGACCAAGCATGTGGAGGCCATTTCAGTGCCAAGAAAACTGCTGCAAAGATCTTGCAGTGTGGATTCTATTGGCCATCATTGTTCAAGGATTGCCATGATTATTGTGTTGCTTGTGAACGCTGTCAAAAGCTAGGAAGCATTTCGAGGAGAAACATGATGCCATTGAACCCCATTTTGATTGTGGAGATTTTTGATGTTTGGGGGATAGACTTCATGGGTCCATTTCCCATGTCTGACAGCAAGTTGTACATCCTAGTCGCAGTTGATTACGTTTCTAAGTGGGTAGAAGCCATAGCAACCAGAACAAATGACCACAAGGTGGTACTTTCATTTCTAAAGGAGAACATATTTTCACGTTTTGGTACCCCTAGAGCTATCATCAGTGACGGCGGTTCACATTTTCGTAACAAGTACTTTGAGTCTTTAGTACGCAAGTATGGCATAACTCACAAGGTTGCTACTCCGTACCACCCTCAGACTAGTGGACAAGTGGAAGTGTCTAATAGGGAAATTAAGCACATTCTGGAGAAGACGGTCAACCCGTCCAGGAAAGATTGGTCATTGAGATTGAATGATGCTTTTGGGCCTATAGAACAGCTTATAAGACACCAATTGGCATGTCCCCCTATCGTCTAGTGTATGGAAAGCCGTGCCATCTACCTGTGGAATTAGAACATCGTGCCTACTGGGCAATCAAAGAGCTGAACTTTTCTCTGGACGAAGCTGGAATTCAAAGGAAACTTCAACTCAACGAGTTGGAAGATTGAGAAATGAGGCTTATGACAGTGCCAAGCTGTACAAGCAGAAGATGAAGATTTCATGACAAGCGTATTCTGCGCAAATCCTTCACTCCTGGTCAGAAAGTCTTGCTGTATGACTCCCGATTACATCTTTTTCCAGGAAAACTGCGTTCCAGATGGAAGGGTCCGTACCTAGTACGCACAGTTTTTCCTCATGGAGCTGTAGAGTTGGAGGATGTCTCCAACAAGAACGTTTTCAAAGTCAACGGGCAGAGATTAAAGCCATTCCTTGAGCCATTTCCACCCGACATTGAAACAACCGACCTGGAGGACCCAGTCTATGTGGACTAAACTGGTCCACTCTTTCCCTAAATAACCAAACAGTTTTCCAAATGTTTCCCTAAAAACCAAAATTTTTCGTTTTCCCATCAAAACCAAATGTATCCCAACAAAACCAAATTTTTTCCAAAAAGTCCAATCCCATTAAAAACCAAAATTTTCTTGTAGATAATGTGTTAGTTAAATTTCCTTTTGTGTATATTTTGTGCTCATCCATTGTGACTGCTAATATGATGGATTTTTGCCTTGAATAACGGAGTTTTAATCGAGCTCGCCGTACAATCGGGTATTCTCTCTCCTTACTCTACTCAGCATGTCCTTTCATATATTGTTTTATAATTCTTTCCATATTTGAAACATTGAGGACAATGTTTAGTTTAGGTTTGGGGGTATAGAGTAGATACCATGATAATTGCTATAATTGAAAACAAACTCCTTTTTTGAAAAAATTGAAAATTCCAAAAAAAAAAAAAAAAAAAAAAAAAATCAAAATTCAAAAAAAATTAAAAAATGAAAAATCAAAAAATGGAGCTCATTTACCTTGAAATGTTGACTCTTGTGCAAATATGTATTTTTATTAGGAGTCTTAGTCTAGATATTTAGGCACCCTGATTCTAGCACAATTCACATAGTGATAAGAAATTTGCACGCGCACGATCTACCAATACATGTATGGCCTCGATCTTCAAGGTGTTTGATAGGAAGTTACGATTGCCAATCACTTTAGAATACTGAACGAAACTGACTAGCTTGTTCTTTGGTTGGTTGGGATAGAAGGTGGAGGTTACATTAAGAAAGACAACCATCGAATTTAACTGGGTGCATCAAAAAGGGCTACCTCTTGCAAAGTGTCATGTAATTTTGTTTCCTTTTGTAATGTATCAAAAGTGTTCAGTTCAAAAAAAAAAAAAAAAAAAAAAAACGATGTATATATTCAAAAAAAAAAAATATCAGAAAAATAAAAAAAAAAAAATCAAGTATTTATCAATTCCATCATCTCTTGTTCCAAAAATAAAAGAGAATAGTCAATGTAAATAAGAGTCATGTAAATAGTCATCTTTTGTTGTTTCGTTGTAATAAGCAAGGAGGGTGTATGCCATTGATGTACAACGCGAAATTGTGAAATACCTCCAACTCATTCACAATTCTCGTAAAGTCCGGACAGCTAGCTAGATTTCGACCTCAGTTCTTAGCCTGAGAAACTATCTCTTGGTGATTAGTAGTCATGACTTCAGATCTTTCTTTACACATGTGTAGATACACTTTACACTCTTATCACATGTCCTTTTTGTTATCAGTGCTAGGATTGTGCCTTCGATAGCTAGATTGACATCTCCATTTTGCTGTGAGCTTAAACTGTTTTGCACATGTCACGTTTGATGGAATCTGAGCTTATATTTTGACCTAGAACTTTTAGGTACGTTCTAAGCAAACCTTCACGAGACTTCAACTCGTCCACTAGGGACACTTAGTGGTTTAAAAGGCTTAGTGCATACGCTAAATGCATTCGAGAGACCAGCGACAGTGGTATAGTTAGGATTTCCTTAGTTTTGTTTTACTTGAGGACAAGTAAAATTCAGGTTTGGGGGTATTTGATGAGTGCCAAAATGTATATATTTATCCCTTTTTGTTGGCATTTAACTCATCTTTTATGCATTAATTCTACATTTTACCCATATTCTGTATTTTCATTGTTTTCAAGAATAAATATTTTTATTAATTAATTTTGCATTTTTAGGTAATAAATAAAGTTCGGATGAGTCGCGGAGCGAAAAGAGCAGAAAAGTAGTGAAAAGCCGGGAGAAATTACGCAAGGAAGCCGCGAAGAATGGTGCGCACAACCTCATTTTCTACACACAAAAGCGCCTCCGTTCTCAGCCGTCAGATCAGTTCCCAGAAGCATCCGATGGTCGCTCCTTCATAGAGCATCAAAATCTGAAGTCTCTGCCAAGCACCACAGCGCTGAAATTCCAAGCCTTCAGATTAGATGGTAGTTGAATCCAACGGTCGCTCCCTTGCTGTTCATCAACGTTTGATATCTCCGCCTTACACTACAACACCTAACCCCATCTAGAGCCGTTAACTTCGTTGTATAAAAAAATCCAGCGGTCGCTACAAGCTTCACTTCATCTCACCGTCCGATTGATCTTTCATCTCCCTATCCCACGGCTCAGCGTCGCAGATCATCACTCGATACACTCGCCTCACACCCTAGCGACCGAGCACCTACACCTCAAACCAAACGCACCCTTCCCTTCTCCATCGAACCATCTCCTCCATCACCCCCTCTGCAGAACCGCCATGCCCCGTACCACCACCATGTCCGTCTCCATCACCACCACCTCACCCCAAATCACTCCACTAATTTCTCCCCAACTCTATTCTACCTAAACCCATCACGTACCATCTCTTTATCATCATTTACAACCTCAATTTCTCATCTCTCTGCCTGAAACCCTAGGTGAGAAATTGGGGATATATGATGATTAAAGCATCAATTGGAGCTCGAGAGGAACGAGAAGAAGCAGGAGAAGATTGGGTCGACGAGATGGAGCGAATATCTCATCAACAGTAGGTAAATCAATTTCACCAAACCCTAGTTCTACTGATTTTGGGGAAAATTGGGGAAAACCTAATTATGTGTATGGGTATAAATTGGTGTTTGAAGTGTAGAGAGACTATTACCTCTCTGGACTAGCCAGTAGAGAATTGGAGAAAAATTTTATGAACTGAAAATTTCAGTTGTATGTTTACAGTTGCAATTTGCTTATGTGTTGTAGTTATTTGATATGCTGCAATTTATGTTTAACTTATCTCATATGATGTATGTTTGTTGCCAAACATGGTTAGCATGAGCTAATCAGTTTCAGGCCAAGGCTCAGTGAAGCCTTGTGCACTGTCAAGTGTGATGAGCTAGGATAGTTCTTCCTGCTGTGTTTTGATTGTGTATTGAGAGGAGGCCAATGCTCATAGAGCCTGGTGATTGGCTGTACTGTCAAAAGACATCCATGCTAGTTAAAAGAAAACTGGGTAGACTAGTGAGCAAGTTGGTGTTCTTTCATTTCTAGTTGTATGCTTAGGATTGAACATAACCTAGAAACATGTCATTTGATTAGGACACAAGGTGGATCATAAGCCTTGGCTTACCACCACTTCTCTTTCAGTCAATCTTAATTTCAGTCACTTTTAATTTCAGTCCTGTATGCTTGTATTTCAGTTACTTTTCTTGCCTTTCATTTTCTTGCATTTTGTAGCTATTGTGCACTGAAGTCAGTGCACTGAACTCAACCTGCCCTTGGCTTCCAAGCCTTGGTTATTTGCTGCTTCTTTTAGCTGTTTCTTTGCTGCTTTACTTTCCAAGCCTTGGTTCATATCAGTTACATGTTTAGCTCACTGCCATAGTGCATTGCCACTCTTATTAGTCTAGGAAAACTTCTCATATGCTCCTCTCCCTGTGGACAAACCCCTACTCACTCTTTTATTACAAATATTGACCTTGTATACTTGCAAGCTTTTGTGTGTCTTTGCATTTCACACCACCTAGGTTTGGGGTGAATAAAACAACTCGAGTTAGGGAACAATTAGAGCATCATAGGCGTCAATTGGAGCCGGGGGAGAGCAGAAAAAGCATGGGTCGAAGTTATAGAGCATTTATCTAGCATGGGTGGTACGAATTGGTTAGGTAATTTTCGAAACCCTAGTTTTGGAAATTAGGGATTTTTTTAGAACTCATTGTAACTATAAATTGAGTGTGTGGGTGTGAGTAGGATTCATGCCCGGATTAGCCGGTGCACCAAGTAGTAGTTCATGTTTGATTTCATTATCTCCATGATGTTCTAATTTCATAGTTAGGGTTTAGATGAAACCATTAATCCATTGCTACATTTGGTTCGTGTATTGATATTATTCTTGTTGTGCTATAATGTTTTGGATAAATATAATCTGAGCCTTCAGCATTTTTCTCTCACAGTGTATGCCATGTATCCATTGTAGTTAGAGTACACTATGTTGATTGTGCTACAACTCATGCTTAATTGATTGTTGTTCGATCCTTTGACTAGTTGTGCCCTGAAAAGACAGTTAGTACTTTGGAGAAGTACCTTAGTTGCGATTAGAATATCCATATCAGGGTTGTTTAATTATCTAAGTGATTGATCTGCGGTTAGTTTGTCTTGTGAGAGGGCAGCTAATACTAGGGTTAGGAATCATCTTAGTGACACTAAACTATCCTCCTGAAACTGCCCTGGATAGGCGGAATACCACCGGTATCCATTATAAGGGACTAGAACATTGTTGAGATTGAATTGGATTGGTGTGGTTAAGAGGTGGATTCGACTGCCCTAGCATCATATTTATCTGCTTGTTAGATTACTTTTGTTTTCGTTTTTGTTATCTCTGTTACTACCATCATCTCCGTCGTATCGACAAAACAAAACCCCCTTTTGTGCTACTCTTGTTTCGAATCAGTTATAGTTAAAACCATAGTTTCAAATCTACACCCACCTTGTCCCTGTGGATCGACCTGTGCTTGCCCTGTGTTACATTGTGACACTGTGCACTTGCAGTTAGACATAGTCGTAGGTACTCTTTCAAGTCCTACCAAGTTTTTGGCGCCGCTGCCGGGGACTTGGCTGCTGTGTGGTTGAAGCTTTGTGTATCTTGCTTTGCTGTTTTCTGTTTTCCTTGCTGTTCATATTAGTTTTTCTTTACTTACATCTTAGATAACTTACTGTGCATTTAGTGTAAGCATATTTGTTGTTTTTCCTGTAACTGCATTTTAGTTTCTCATATGTAGCTGCACCTGCATCTCATATTCTTAGATGCATAGTCTTGTAGTTTTGCATCACTTGTTGATAAAAATCCTTGAGTCTTCCTACAAGGAGAAGCCGATGCTCTGACAATCCTTGTTTGTCACTTACAGGTACCACTGGTGCTCTGTTGTGAGCTGATTGAAGACTTTGAAGCTGCTGGGCTGGGCTTGTCACCAAGCTGCTGTTGCTGGTGAAGCTAGGAATGTTGGTGCTGCCCCTCTGCTGCTGGGTTCCTACTTCTCTTCGTTAGGCTGTGCAATGTGAAACAAGAGAACAAAGCCCAACTGGGCTGCTGTTTGTGGAGTGGAAGACTGAACAAAGCCCAACTGGGCTGTGCAACAAACAAAAAGGGGTAAAAAGCCCAACTGGGTTTCCCTCCAAACAAGTAAGCCTAACCCATTAGCAAAGCCCAACTGGGCCTTCTTTACTGTCTGTTGGGCTTGTATTTTTGAAATTGTGGGCTTCTAATTAAGTGTCTCTGAGCTTGGCTCAAGCTTCAAAAGTTAAATTTTTTTCAAACCAACTTCCAACCCAACCGTTGGGCCTATTCAAAACTTCCTTTTGGGCTGCACAATTCTCCCACCAATGTGGGCTTGCTCCTAACAACAAAACCAAAATTTTCTCCCAACTCAAAACCAAATTCTTGCTCCACCAATGTGGGCTTGCTCCCAATTTTGACCAAAGTTTTTCTCCCAATAATAAAAACCAAATTTTTCTTTTTATCTCGTTATTAAAACCAAAAGTTTTCTCCCATTCAAAAACCAAAATTTTTCTCCCTCTTTTTAACCAAAAATCCCAAATAGGCTTTACCTTTAAAGCCTAAAAACCAAATTTTTGAAACCCATAACTGAAAAGTGTGGGCCTTATTTCTCTTTTTGAATTGTGTGATTGTTTGATAAACATAACATGTCTGGATTTTGGTCTGCCACTGGGAATAAATCTATTAGAGAAGCTTACGAACAAGATTCACCTTATGAGCCTCCCACATACCATGATGCCAATAGTTATAGGGATTATTATTATGGACCTTCTGTAGGTCATGAACCTCAATATGCAAACCCTAATGACTATTCACACATGTATCATCCACCATTGAGTGAAAATAAACATCTAGACAATATCCAACTCACACATTCGTCACTTGTGAATCAGTTAGAGGCTCGGATCACTGCTTTAGAAATGCAAACACATGAGAAATCTGTAGCATCTAGTTCACAGAAACGACCTGAAATCTATGCATGTACCTTATGTGGTGGTTTAGACCACCCTGATAAATATTGCTATATTTTGCATGATTATAGGAAATTTAGAGAATCCCATGAAAATCCAAATTATGAAATGCCCACAAATTGTGAGGCTGGTAGTCATTGGGACCATAATCAATCCTTTGAGGGTTGCGATCAATCTTTTATAAACCCTAATGACCATGCACACATGTACCATTCACCACAATTTGAACATGAAGAATTTTGTACTCCCATGAATTTAGACTCCACCACAGAAGCTTTCAGACTCAGTGAGCAAAACTTTGCTAGATCTACATCACAAATTCAGGCATATTTAGATCAGATTTTGCTTCACCTACAAAAGGAGGAAATTCATGAGGAAATGTATGTTGTCCCTAATGAAGTGTCTAGTCCCGTTCATGTAAATGATGTTGAATATGAACCTAATTTAGAGGAACATGAATCGACAAATGACACCACCACTGTTAATGAGGACAAATATGCATGTTACCATGATGATGATTATGAAGATTATGATGATAATGATGTTATGTTAGAAGAACATGAAAATATTGTGGAACCTTTTGGTTCAATAACATATGGATTCTCTCCCTCGACCTTCATGAATGTTGTTTCTTCTAATACTCATAGAAAATCATATGATTTTGATATTGATATGGTACTCGTACAATTGTTCTTCGAAGATGAGCATGACATAGGAATAGTTGAATCTTCTGTAGACACTAATGTTAATATGCATGAAAACAAATTTGATGTGTCTAATTCCTTGCCTAAGTCACAAAATGTTATTTCTTCCGATGTTGATTTGAGTACTACGGACAATCATGATACCGATTTAGGTCTTGATGTTTTGTTCGATGAATGTGAGCATGATTTACCAATTTCTGATTTAGGGGAAGTATGTGTTGGTACTATTGATCTTATCCATGAAAATAACTTAGAAGTACCAACTTTCTTACCTAAATCGCATATTGAGATTATTCCACCCAACCTAGATTTGGTTTGTAACAAAACTTTTAAACCAACTTTTCTGAAAATTCCCAACCTAGGATTGGAACTGTGTGCCTCCCAAGTCCTTTTGGACTATTTTGCATCAAAATACAATACTTTTAAGGAGCCACAATTGGAATACATTTCTTTTCCCATCTCGCAAAAAGTCCATTTTGAGTTAGACCTGGTGAATCCCGATACCCCCAAATTGCTAGATTTTGTGCTTAAAAATAAATCTAGTGTAAAATCCAGGTTTAGGGGTGATTCATTCGGTTTTTCACTCGCTCCCATTTAAGTCCAATTTTAGTGTTTTGAAACTATCTATGTTTCAACACTTTGTCTTTTGGGTTGATCCTCAACTCTATAGACTTTATGTATATAGTGAATTTTTTGTATATAATCCGGTAGGTAGTTTTTAGTGAAATTTTATGTTTCTTTATATTTTGCTACTCCATGGTGATCGCGGCTGAAATATGTTGGATTCTAACCATGAATAATGGAGTTCGGTTTTTTTCTTTCGTCAAATCGGGTAATCTCTTTCCTTTCTCTCAAAACTTAACATGTTCTCCTGTTATGTTAAAATTATAAATCTGTTTATCATTAGAAACATTGAGGACAATGTTTAGTTTAGGTTTAGGGGTGAAAAGTAGATAACCCAATAACATGCTATAATTGAAAACTAAATTCCTCATTCTTTTTGCAAAAAAAAAAATGAAAATGAAAAAAAAATTTAAAATTTAAAAAAAAATAATTAAAAATGGAGCTCATTTACCTTGAAATGTTGACTCTTCTGCATGTATGTAAACATAAGGATTCTTAGTCTAGATATTTAGGCACCCTGATTCTAGCACAATTCACATAGTGATAAGAAACTTGCACGCGCACGATCTACCAATACATGTATAGCCTCATCCTTGAGGTGTTCTATCGGAAGTCACGATTGCCAATCACTTTAGAATACTGAACGAGACTTGACTATCTTGTTCTTTGGTTGGTTGGGATAGAAGGTGGAGGTTACATTAAGAAAGACAACCATCGAATTTAACTGGGTGCATCAAAAAGGGCTACCTCTTGCAAAGTGTCATGTAATTTTTTGTTTCTTTTTTCTTATGTATCAAAAGATTTACCATGTTGTAAATAATACTTTCAAAAAAAAAAAGATGTATATATTCAGAAAAATATCAAAAAAAAATCAAAAAAAATAAATAAAAAATCAAGTATTTATCAATTCCATCCTCTCTTGTTCCAAAAATAAAAGAGAGTAGTCAATGTAAATAAGAGTCATCTTTTGTGTTTTTGTGTTATAAGCAAGGAAGGGTGTATTCCATTGATGTACAACGCGAGTAATTGTGAAATACCTCCAACTCATTCACAATTATCGTAAAGTCCGGACAGCTAGCTAGATTTCGACCTCGGTTCTTAGCCTGAGAAACTATCTCTTGGTGATTAGTAGTCATAACATCCGATCTTTCTTTACACATGTGTAGATACACTTTACACTCTTATCACATGTCTTTGTTTGTTATCAGTGCTAGGATTGTGCCTTTGATAGCTAGATTGACATCTCCATTTTGCTGTGAGCTTCTACTGTCTTGCACATGTCACATTTCATGGAATCTGAGCTTATATTTTGTCCTAGAACTTTGTAGGTACGTTCTAAGCAAACCTTCACGAGACTTCAACTCGTCCACTAGGGACACTTAGTGGTTTAAAAGGCTTATTGCATTCGCTAAATGCAATCGAGAGACCAGCGACAGTGGTATAGGTAGGATTTCCTTAGTTTTGTTTTACTTGAGGACAAGTAAAATTCAGGTTTGGGGTTATTTGATGAGTGCCAAATATTGTATATATTTGCACCTTTTTATTGGCATTTAACTCATCATTTGTGCACTAACGCTCCATTTTATCCCATATTCTGTGTTTTCGTTGTTTTCAAGAATAAATACTTTTCTCAATTAATTTTGCATTTTTAGGTACTAAATAAAGCCTGGTTAACTCACGGAGCGAAAAGAGCAAAGAAGGGGCAAAGACTCCCGCAGAAAGGCAGCGAAGAATGATGTTTGCAAGAGACGGATCAACTAGAAGTGGGCTTGAAGAGGAAGAATTGTCCTTAAATAAGATATGGGCTTGGCATACCCAAGGCCCAAAACCCTTACCCAAATCCATTTCCAATATCCATACCCATTTCCATGAGAGCCGTCAGATTGGATCCATCACATCATCCAACGTTCGCCTCATCACCGAGCATCAAATATTGAATCTCCTGTCAAACATCATAGTACCTAACTCCAATCTAAGCCGTCAGAATTGTTGTATCACGCATACAATGGTCGCTGCAAGCTTGTTCCATCTTAGCCGTTCGATTCAATCCAGATGTGATCATCCGACGTATCATCTTCGCTGGACATCGAATTTTCTACAACCGCTCAACACTACAACACCTAACACCTATACCCAAACACTCCCTAACCCATTCTCCATCGGGTTATTCTCCTCTTCTCCCCAAATTCCTCTCTTCCATCACCTGCAACTCCTTCACCACCATATCCTGCCACCACCAGACCCCGATGTTCACTGCCACCATCTCCATCAAATCATTCCAAACATCTCCACCATCTCCATAGCCTAGTTCTTTTACTCATCTCACAACCACTGAACCCTAGGTTCGGGGTGAATAAAACAACTCGAGTTAGGGAACAATTAGAGCATCATATGCGTCAATTGGAGCAGGGGGAGAGCAGAAAAAGCATGGGTCGAAGTGATAGAGCAGTTATCTAGCATGGGTGATACGAATTGGTTAGGTAATTTTCGAAACCCTAGTTTTGGAAATTAGGGATTTTTTTTAGAACTCATTGTAACTATAAATTGAGTGTGTGTGTGTGAGAGTAGGATTCATTCCCGGATTAGCCGGTGCACCAAGCAGTAGTTCATGTTTGATTTCATTATCTCCATGATGTTCTAATTTCATAGTTAGGGTTTAGGTGAAACCATTAATCCATTGCTACATTTGGTTCGTGTATTGATATTGTTCTTGTTGTGCTATAATGTTTTGGATAAATATAATCTGAGCCTTCAGCATTTTGCTCTCACAGTGTATGCCATGTATCCATTGTAGTTAGAGTAACACTATGTTGATTGTGCTACAACTCATGCTTAATTGATTGTTGTTCGATCCTTTGAATAGTTGTGCCCTGAAAAGACAGTTAATACTTTGGAGAAATACCTTAGTTGCGATTAGAATATCCATATCAGGGTTGTTTAATTATCTAAGTGATTGATCTGCGGTTAGTTTGTCTTGTGAGAGGGCAGCTAATACTAGGGTTAGGAATCATCTTAGTGACACTAAACTATCCTCCTGAAACTGCCCTGGATAGGCGGAATACCACCGGTATCCATTATAAGGGACTAGAACATTGTTGAGATTGAATTGGATTGGTGTGGTTAAGAGGTGGATTCGACTTCCCTAGCATCATATTTATATGCTTGTTAGATTACTTTTGTTTTCGTTTTTGTTATCTCTGTTACTACCATCATCTTCGTCGTATCGACAAAACAAAACCCCCTTTTGTGCTACTCTTGTTTCGAATCAGTTATAGTTAAAACCATAGTTTCAAATCTACACCCACCTTGTCCATGTGGATCGACCTGTGCTTGCCCTGTGTTACATTGTGACACTGTGCACTTGCAGTTAGACATAGTCGTAGGTACTCTTTCAAGTCCTACCAACCATATTTCTTTATAAATAACTAAAGAGCTTTCTTTTGAGTGTGTGTCACCGTACGTTAATTCTGGGTAGAATGGTGAGCTACCCAACCTCCCACCAATAGAAGCACTACTCTTTGATCTCCTGAGTGCTAATTTTGTTAATCATGAGGGTGACGTCTATAGATGAAAGCCTCCTTCTTGTAGTTCGATTTGCAGTTAGAACCATTCTCTCTCTCGACAACAACGGATCCATAGAAACACCATCATCATCAACAAGGGAGCGACATCAAAATCTACAAGGAAAGTTGAAAAAGTTCAAGGTTTACAAGCAACGGAACAAGAAAAGAGAAAATTTCATATCCAAGTAAAGAAACTATACAATGAGCGGAATTATATATACATGTTGAAGACTTATTTACAAGAGCAAAAAAAGCAAAAGGTGAGAATTATTGAAGTTTATGATTTCAGGACGATACAAGTTGTGAAGAATCAAGCGGTAAAGTACTTTTCTCACGGCCATGGTTTGTTTTTATTTTCACTTTGTTTTGTATTTTATTTCTTTTGTCTCTAAAAAAAAAGTAAAAAAAAAAATGAAAAATTGAAAAAAAAATGATGGCAAAAGAAAATTTTGTTTTTATCTTTTATTTAATAAGTCGTGGGGAAGGAAAATCTATAAGGAAGTTTCAAGCGACAAGGATTTTGAGGAAGAGAGTTACAAATTGTCAAGGAATTACGAAGTTCAAGTGTTTATCATCAATAGTTGAAGCCGAAGACCAAGAAGATGAAGACGAGGAGTGGAAGACGTTTCTATTGGATGCCGTGAGAGTGGTGTTATCATCATTGGAGATCGGATGTGAAGGTGAGTAAGTAATCTCATCCTCGATAATAATGGTTGATTTCCTTTCTTAGAGATCGTCAGAAAAATGGTTTTTCAAAACGTTAAAAGATGTGGGTTTTTAAAATATTCCGGAAGTTTTCCTTCCCACCATTCAACGTGTTGCAGGAATTCTCTCTCCATTCCTACCTGCACATATGTGAGAACCATAGAATTACGTCCTTTGAGTGCAATTTCATAAAACCCTTGAGGCAGAAGTCGAGGCAAAATGCTTATTGATCGCTCTCAAACATGCGTTCTCTCATTATGGTGTGGTTATTTCTCACTCAACATTTAAGAATGAGAATATGTTCTTTAGTATTTCTAACTTCTTATTACTAGCATGCAGAAACTCTATGTCCTCATAACTCTTTGGATGCTTGGGATGCTGGAACGCTTTGAAGTTGTAAGTTTTAGTTTGACTTGCTCGAGGACTAGCAAAGTCTAAGTGTGGGGGAATTTGAAAGGGTTTAGAATACATCCTATTTATTATCTATTGTTTATGATTTCTCTGCTATTTTTCTTGTAAATTATGTATTTTACGCGTGTTTTGAGTTTTATAGCTACTTTGGAGTCATGCGGAAGAAAAGAAGAAGAAATCATCCAAATTGAGCGACAAGGGCAAACTAGTCATTTCAGAGGCGAACACAATTCATAGACAGTAAGATTGAGCTGACTCGGCTAACTCCCTTCCTTGACCCAGCTGACTAACAGAATACCGTTAGATTGACAGTTAAATATAACGGTACCGGACGGAATATTCTATCAGCGGCGATGAAAATTCCAGCGACCGGCAAGGAGCTTTCCGGTGGTACTAGTGAAGTTCCGGAGACTCAATTAATGAAGAATTTTCTAGACTCATCTAGACTCATGGGTTTGAAGAATTGGGCTTGGATTTGGAAAGAGAAGATGGAAGATTTGAGAAAGACTTGGAATTGGAATTAGGCTCAAATTGGGAAAGTGGTGTTATTATGGAATGAGGATTCTATTCCTAAGAGTATTGCTAGGAAATTGAAGCCTATAAATAGAGAAGCTCCCTAAACAACTTTGAGACACCTTTTACACTTTTTACACACACAACACTTCTCTTTTCTTTATTCTTTGTGTGAACTCCTTAGCATGAGTAGCTAATTTTATTGATTGAGGATGAATTCCTAGTTCTTGACATTTTTTGAGTTTTGTTTTAAATCTACTTTGAAGTTTTCACATGATTATCGTTTGTTTTTACTAATAGGAATGTTTATACATTCATGGTTGATTGATAGGTCGTTTAGGATGCATACCTATGTAGTCGATTTCGGTCATTTCAGCCGAAATTTCGACGAAATTCCGGATTTCGGTCCAAGAAGACACGATTTTGTTAATTTCGGTCGGACGAAATCTTTGCGAAACTTTCGGCCGGAAACGCGTTTTCGGTCGGAATTGATTTGTCTTGGCCGAATTTTATTTTTCTTTTTAAATTGAGTGGACTAATCTCACGTACAAAAATTAAAAAGATTAATTCACTCACTAGTATTATTGCTTGTTGCTGTGTTTGAATTTCTTGAGCTAAAATTATTATTTGGTGTTGATGATGAGGAAGGTGAACAACCATATTTATTAATACTATGTTTCTTTTAAGTGATTATCGGTACGAGGATATAAAATATGAAACCGAGATTTTACCGAGATTTTAAAACGGAATTTCCCCGAGACAAAGTTGTACCAGTATCTCGGTGTCGACCGAGACAATCCGAAATTGACTACCTTGATGCATACTAAATTGATTTGTTAATTGATCTAAAGTTAGTGAAAGTTAGGGGATAAGTAATCGTTTCTTGACTCTTTACATAAGTAGCAAACACGAGACCTTGCAGAGGGATTCCGTGGAGCAATTGTGTGTGGAAACAACGTTAACAAGTAGACCTTGAGCTAAGAGTCTAACTACTAATATCAACCTAATAAATTCATAAATCTTAATGCGCTTAACTAAATTACATCTTGAGTGAGCTACTACTAGGTGGTTTGGTGAATAGAATCCGGTAATCGAGAACTTCCGTATCCGGTGATACTAGGGATTTAGGAGTTTAGCACCGAGCTAGTTGCTTTACCTACGGTTGGTGATAATCTGTGACTAATAAAAAGTGGAAAAGAACATAACTTGAATCATTGTTTTGCAACGAAGAAGGATTCCTTGATCTAATCTCTCTTATTGGTTTCAACATACATTTTTAATTTCTTTGTTTATTCTTTTACTTTATAAAATATAAAACCCCCCTTTTTTGTGACATTATAAGACAACTAAAACCTCTTGCTCCTCGTGGGAACCATCCTTACTATCACTATATTACTTGTTAATTAGTGAGAAAAATAATAATTAATTTGTTGTGGTTACGACACACATCACCTGTCAAAACCTGTCAAAATGGAGCCTGTTAATGGAAAATTCCTCAACTATCTGTATCACGGTTATCATATACAGTTATTGTTAGAGCATTGCTCGGTCGAACTCGCATGCGTTGCTATCTCAAGCATGTTTGTCAATGTTAGTGATCAAAATTATAAGTATTGATTTCTAGTCTATTATAGCTAAGTCTCGGACTAGGATAGAAAGTGTAGTTGAGCTCAAGGACTTCATGGCGATTCATCATACAAAAAGAAGAACTACTCAAGGAACCGGTGGAACTTCTCGACATAAAGGTATGTGAAGACTTGAACTTATCTGTCACTCAAAAGTCTATCTACTCTATCTCCTACTCTTTGATACAAGAAGTTGTATGCATATTTATAGACTTGGATTATACACATTTGGCATTTCAATCCGAGTATACCTCGCCTATCTATATCTCGAAATATGTGTTGGTAAGACTTTCGCTTCGATCAAGTTTATCTTTACCTACTGAAGAAAGTCATGATATGTTTCAATCACTTTGAAAATTTCTTTGACGAGAAATATTGTAACAACTATATAACGTCCTCTAAGAATGTTTCAATGATTGAAATGAGAGTTTAGATTACATAACCAATGGTGGACATAAGAATTATTGTGGAACCACATTTATGTATAAGTCCTATTACTTGAACCAAAGTTTGCGAACTTTGTTGATCAAGAGAACCGGAAGAATGGCGTAATCCAAGTCCACGAACTCAGCACGCGAACTTCCGAAGTTCTCAAACCCGAGAATTTCAGCTGGATTTGACAAACTACTTGCGTGAAGCTAACTAGTTCATTTGAAGTCATTTGAACTAGTTATGATGAAGAAAAACATGGTTGATATGAAATGCTCATATGGCTAAACTTTTGGTTAACTATTGTTGAACCAACAAGTGCATACGTTTGGGTACGGTTAACAAACCTAGAAGCGTGCATTGTCAAGTGTGTGTAACAACTAAGTTTTCGATCTAACGGTTGAGAAATATTAGCTTGAATCTAAATAAGGTTTTCATCTAACGGTGAATATTGAATGCTTTGTTACTAAGCTAACATTGATTGCAAACCCTAATTTGAAAGACTATATAAAGGAGACATATAGTATTGTGCAAAAATAATCCCCACACCTTACGTGTGATACTAGTTTGCGTGCTAGAGTCGATTATCCTTTAACCTTTGGTTTTTTTCTTCTTAAACCAGGTTAAAGACTTAAAGACTTCATTGGGATTGTGAAGCCATACCGATACTACTTTTATCATAGTTGTGTGATCTGATCTTGCATCTTCTATCGTACGAGTACAATCAGATTGATTGGCTTGAGATTGATATCTCCGATAGGCAAGATATAAAAAGTAATCACAAATATCTTCGTCTCATTGATTTTGATTCCGAAACATCTTGTTTCGCTACCATACGATTAAGATTGCTGTGAGGTGATTGATAACTCTAGGCTGTTCTTCGGGAATATAAGACCGGATTATCGATTGGTTCCTGTTCACCTTGATTATTCTCAAAAGACAGAACAAAACCTTTAGGGGTTATCTGTGGGAGACAGATTGATCCTTTGATAGACTTGGATGTGGGAGACAGATTTGTTTATTGTCAAAGCCTGCGATTTTGGATCGTAGCAACTCTTAGTTGTAGGTGAGATCAGCTAAGGGAATCAAGTGCTCAGTATCCTGCTGGGATCAGAGGTGTAGGAGCATAATTGTACCTTGGATCAGTGGAAGATTGATTGGGGTTCAACTACATCCTAGTCCGAAATTAGCTTGGAGTAGGCTAGTGTCTGTAGCAACTTAATACAGTGTATGTTCAATCTGGACTATGTCCCGGGGTTTTTCTGCATTTGCGGTTTCCACGTTAACAAAATTCTGGGGTCTGTGTTATTTCTATATCCGCATTATATTGTTTATCTTTATAATTGAAATAATACAGGTTGTGCGTTGTAGATCATAAATTAGAATATCCAACCTTTGGTTGTTGATTTAAATTGATTGATCCTTGGATATTGGTCTTTGGTACCATTCAAGTTATTCCTTGTGTTTGATTAAAGACTCTTTGATTTCTATTAGCTCGAGTAAATCAAAACAAGAGAGAGATATTAACTCCTTGAGATACTTTTACCTAGATTGAGTCTGACTGTCTAGTTGATTCTCTATAAAGTAATTCGGAGTTAGTCCGTACAGATTGCTAAGCGAAATATTGGGTGGTGTTGTTAGACCCCTGCTTTTTTAATTATACACCATAAGACGTATCACAATAAGGGTTTAAGTATAAGCACATTCCAAACTACCTCTATGCTCCATAACTATTTCTGTTCCATGTTAATGTTCATAAGAAAATAAGGCATGTCCCATTCTTAAACTCAAGACAAATCTTAAGATAGATCTCCTTTTAGACTCAAGTCTTGTCGCATTCTGGTCGTAATCAGCTAAGGCTTTAGTTTCTCTAAGATGAATGACAAGTTATATCCATGCGATGAGGCAGATTTACAATGTTTTTGTCAGGTCATGAATTTGGAGAATCCTTTTCAAGTGTTCCTCCATTTATTCAGTAGATAATGGAAATACGGATCCAGTGAAAAAATGACAAGGTCAATCGGATAAAGAATAAAGGAGTTATGAGGAAAATAGCAGTGTAGTACACTTCCGAGGTTACTCCGGATCAGGTCGAGTGGTTTTCGAACTAGACGAATTTTAGAGAATTTTTTCAACAAAAACTTTGAGTTTCTAATGTCATATGGTCATTTAGAGATATGAAACCATTCAAATAATTTTTCTTTTTCTTCCCACGTTTGTCGTGAGCATCGTCTCCACAAATGAGGTTCATTGCGTTATGACTTCCATCTGTGTTATTCTTAGGTGTTTTGATTACTCCCTCTTTGATAGATGTGTTTTGGTCAAGGTGCGTTGGAATATTCTAACTAATACTCAACAAGCATTTTTCAGGTAAGTCAGGATGTTGATATGAGATCTTGTAAGATTCTGTTGGGTTTCTCGGAGCTTGTCGAGGATCATAGCTAATATCTTCGAGATCTAACAAAAGATTTTTTTAGCAAGGGGGTCACTAGGACCTTTTTGTACCGTGGGCCAAGATTGAAGAAATATTGGACTTCAAACTAACAAGTTCATTATATCTGAGCGTTCTTTTGAGAGAGACCCTGATAAGGATCTATTGCCTTAGACGAGTCTATGATAGACATGGCGCCATTCGCAACAGAGGTGGTGCCTTTTGAATTTCTTCTTCAGTATTATAGAAACATTTTGCATGCGGACAAAAAATTATTCATTCCGCATAAAGTTCAGATTTAGCTTTCTGGGAACATTTTTTCATGGTTGGTGGTTGAAGAATCAACTTCCTTTATGATGACAACCATAATTGTGATATAAATCTATGAGTAAGTGACAAACCTTTCCACCGTGATCGCCAATATGTAAATAAGGAAAAATAGGAGAGGGATAAAAAGGTAAATAATGGTTAAGGTTGATGTGGGGGATGAAGACTAATTATGTACATTCCTTCCTAAACCAAGAAAATGGACGTACAAGGGATCCTTCAGTCGCAGATGGAAGGTAATATTGGTTTAGCAAGGGAAGATCAAAGAAATGAGATTATAGTTCCTAGTTGCAAAAAATTACAGAAGAAGAGGCTTTGATAGGGAAAGCTGTTGTCTATAGTTGTGAACTTGATGTTATTGTTCTGTTGTATTCAGAATGACTGAGATTTGCTCTATTTATATCTCTGCAAAACCCTAATCTCTAGTCGGTGAAATAAGGATGAGGAGTAAGGATAAACACCTTCACCTTAATTTCATGAATAACCAAGGATAGAACAAGGGTTGAGTGTATCAAGCGCAGTTGACCCTTGTAATCGACTATTCTCTTTCCGTGTGAGTAGGTTGGTACTCACACATGCCATAAACCGCTAAACCAAAACCTTAAGTTTTTTTCTTTATTAGTGACGTAATCAACCTTCATGCATGAAGTGTCATATGGTGTGGTATTATTCTCTAGAGTTGTCTTAACTTTATATGAAAAAAACACATGTTTTCATGTGGAGGGCATTCTGAATCATCCGAAGAGCTCTGAGAGTCTTGTTGAAGATGCGTGTTTTATGAGGAGAGCAAAATCTTGGATGAGGTCAAGTATGTCCTAGTTATTAATGTTTACTTTGTGGGAAAAGAGTGGGGCGCCGATTCTATGAAGAGTCTTAGAGAAAGGTAGGTCTTGAAGAGGCGCTATGAATTAATACTGGTCAAGTATTGACCTAGGATTACCGTCTGTCGATATATGAGTGGAGGCGTGGCCAACTCTGTGAAGAGGATAAAAATGATGTTGCTTGTCCATTCATATAGCAAGGAAATCCCTTGTCTAATTATAGGAGCAAGGTGGATGCTAAGGTTGAGTATTAACCTATCATATCCTTCCGTCTAGTGAAGAACAGATGCATGGCAGTTAATCTATTGAATGATAAGCACCACAATTCATTTATGACGGGACAAAGTATATCTGGGCCTGAAGAGGCGCTATGGAGGATCCAGGCCTGAAGATGAGTTATGGAAGAGGCTTATTACTCATCGTGACATTTAATTAGATCAATAAACCTCCCCAGACTCGGTATAGCTTTAAAGATTCTTGAGTTTGACGATAGACTCGGGGTGACGTTTAACCGTCTTTGAAAACGTAGGGAGTAACAAATACACTACCAACCTTTTCATTCGGGAACCTATAAGAACAATACTTGTATAATCTATACATCCATGTTGCAAAACTGTTTTAAGATTTTTTTTAACTAGGTAAACTTTGTATATACCAGAACTGTTCACGAACCGAATTCCAACAAGAACAAGTATTGTAATCTGTATTTCAAGATACGAATTCAACAAGAATTAGTCTTGTAGGTTATGTACGATTGAATTAATACTATCTAGGTTTAAATACGTACGACCTATGATATTTCATTTATAAATATAAACAATATAATGCGGAAAAGTAATAACACATACACCAAAGATTTTTGTTAACAAGGAAAACTACAATCTTGTAGAAAAACCCCGGGACCTAGTCCAGATTGAACACACACTAATTATAAGTTGTTACACCAATTACCTACTACCTATTCAGACTAGATGTAATACCTGCTTCAGTTGTATTCATGCACTTGTAGAACTCCTAGCAGAACATCAATTCTCTTTAGGAATTCTTTTCTTAAATCTTCTAGCAGAAAACCAATTCCCTTTAGACTATATTCTTGAAAATCTTCTGGTTGAACACCAATTCTCTTCAAAAGTTACTCTTAAACAATTAGGGTTTACGGTTGCGTAACCTAATTGATCCTTCTCACAAGATCACCTAGAAAAATATAGATATATCTTGACTATCAAAACTAGGGTTTATGAAAAACACCTAGGGACAGGTTCCGTATCTATCAAAGATGATATCCTTCCCGTGCTTTATGATCCCCAAGTAAAGTCTTTTGAAATCTCACTCTTGTTCGTTAAGAACAAAGATATGGAAAACAACCTTCTGCAACACACAATTTTTCAAGGGATAGGTTGTGTGGTTACACGAAACCCTTACCAGTAGTGAATGATCAAGGCTAGGTATCTAGGAAACGAATCTATCTTGTCTAGGTTAGGAAACACCTAATTACTTGACCAAAATAGGTTTTTAGTCACATATTCATGGTTTAGGTTCGCGAACTGTTGCCAAAACTTCGTGTACAATTTCCTATTCACAAAATCAAAGCCGGGGTCTAACAACCACACCCAATATTTCATTCGGCAATCTATATGGACTAACTCCAATATAATTCCAAGTGAATCAATTAGACAGTCAGACTCAATCAAGGAAAAACATCCAAGAGTTATATCTCAGTTTCTCAATACAATCTGCAATCTAACAGATAGAAATCTGTAGCCTCCCTGATATGAGAAATAACTTGAACGGTACCATAGACCAATGTTCAAGTGTCAATCAATTTCAATCAACAACCAAAGGTAGGATTTACCAATTAATCGAACTATGCACAACCTGTGATATTTCAATTACATAAACATATATAATGCGGAAAATAAATAACACAGACACCATAAATTTTGTTAACGAGGAAACCGCAAATGTAGAAAAACCCCGGGACCTAGTCCAGATTTGAACACCATACTGTATTAAGCCGCTACAGACACTATCCTACTACAAGTTAACTTCGGACTGGAATGTGGTTGATCCCTAACCAATCTCACACTGATCAAGGTACAGTCGCGTTCCTTATGCCTCTGAATCCTAACAAGACTCTACGCACTTGATTCCTTTAGCTGATCTCACCCACAAATAAGAGTTGCTACGACCCAAAGTCAAAGACTTTATAAACAAATCTGTCTCCCACAGAAAAGTCTGTTCTGATAGATAAATCTGTCTCCCACAGAAATACCTACGAAGTTTTTGTTCCGTCTTTTGATAAATCAAGGTGAACAGGAACCGACTGATAATCCGGTCTTATATTCCCGAAGAACAACCTAGAAATATCAATCACCTCACAATAACTTAACTATATGGTAGTAGAACAAGTAATTGTGGAATCACAAAGAATGAGAGGAAGAGCTTTGTGATTACTTTTTATATCTTACCTGTCGGAGATAAATCTCAAGCCAATCTTAGAGAAGATAGTACTCAATACGATAAAACAAGCAAGATCAGAACACGCAACTACAGAGAAAATAGTTGGGTCTGGCTTCAGAATCCCAATGAAGTCTTTAAGTCGTTAAACTACTATTGAGGGGTGAATATAATTTGGTTCTAGAAGTCCTAGCCACAACACACCCAATTCCCAAGAGGAGGGAGAAAGAGAAAAGTCACCTTTTTCATTGTACCATGTGCTTCCTTTTATCGGCTATCCAAGAAGCCCTTTCTTTTATGACATCATGCCACATGTCCTCAACCTCCTAAATTACCACTAATGCCACTCATTCTCTAATACAACCTTCTCCTTTTACATTAATTCCCTCCTTATCCTTTCCATATTATGGATACCTTTTAGTAGACTTGGGCCTTAGTCCCCAAGTCCCCCATGTTTCATGTTTGATTTGCCTCCCCTATAGGGGCTCGCTAGCCCGGCTAAGGGGTAATTATTTTCATATATCAACACCTATAATGGTTTTAGGAAAAACCTAGGTTAAAGGAGAATCGACTCTTGTCGCAACTAGTATCACACAAGAGGTATGGAGATTAGGTTTCCCAGTTGCTAGAGTTCTCCCTTATATAGTCTTTAAGACAATGGTTAATTGTTCTAAACTCACATTTCAATCATTGAAACATCCTTAGAAGAAGATAATATCTGTCTCACACAAACTATTGGCTTATAAGTATATTTCAAGTGATCGAATGATCAGTACGAAACATTCCGAGTCGAGATAAAATGACTGTCTCACACAAATCATATAACATGTTTCAAGGAAATTTTCACATGATCATCTTTTGACTCATTATTTAGTTTCCAACAAATAAATTTTTTCCAACTAAACTCGTCAAGAATAATGATGAACGTAGCTAAAGCAAAAAGCTTCCAACACATATTTCGAGGAAGATATGAGCGAGTTAAACTTAGCTCAAAATATCAAATGTGTAAAATGTAAAAGTCTATATATCTATACGACTTAGTCTCAATAGGAGATAGAATAGAATAAACTTCTGAGTGATAGATAAGTTTTAGTCTCCACATACCTTTTGCTGATGAAGCTCCTCAAAGATGTCCTCAGTAGATCTTCGTCTTCAATCGATGAACGCCGTGGAGTCTAAATCTCAACTATACATTCTATCATAGTCCCAGACATAGCTATAAGTAGACTAGAAATTAAGACTTATAGTTTTGATCACCTAAACTTGACAAACAAGCTTGATATAGCAACGCTTGCGAGTTCGACCGAGCAGTGCTCTAACAATTATAACTCAGAATTGAGTGATTCTAGGATAGTTGCATTCGTATTCTCATTCACTACAACATGAGTACCTTTCTAGTGAAAAAGGTCATTCTTATAAAATTCATGGGCTTAGATATCCTCTAATATATATATATATATAAATATATAATTAACATCATAAGAATTATTTCATGGAGTGAGCACTTGTTTCAATAGATAGAGAGGTAGAGTAAATAAGAGAATCAAGAGTTCGTAACTAACCTTTAATGAAGTTCTCCAATATGTCTTCATATAGTCTTCAATCTCTATTCTTCAAGGATATCTTGATTCTGTACTTTACTTCTTAAACCTAGTCTAGTCCGAAATTGACTTTAATGAATAAATCATGAATGCGTTTTATCATCTAAATTTGAAAACTAACTTAACATACCAATGCTAGTGGATTCAACCAAGCAATACTTTAACAATCTCCTTTTTGTCAATTTTAGTGACAAAATAATTTTACATATGTTCTTTCCACTATGCTTCTTGATTTCTTGAATCTTCGACGTCTTGGATTATGCACCTGTACTTGTTGAAGATCCGTAACATATTATCAACTTATGAGAAAACTCTACCCAAGTTGTTACGACAAGTATTTTTTTCCCCTTAATCCTTACTTATTTTTCATAATAGGTAAAACCTATAGATTATAATCCACTCCTCCTTATATAATGCTCCGAAAAGTCGTATGTTGTACTAGAATACTACCTAATAATTCTCCATTTTTTTGTCAACAAAATTGGCAAAAGTGAAAAATAAGGATCGTAAATAAACAAAATAGTATTCAAGATTAGCAAACACATACCAACATTTAGTTTAGACGATTTTACCAAGTAAAACTCGATTCTCATCAAGGAGATATAAAGGTACAAGAATCTCCTACAATTCCACATCCGCACTCCCCACAAAGATATTACCATTAAGCACAAGTTCAAAAAGAACTCTCCCCCATTTGATGACATTCCCGAAAGAACAACAAAAGCGATCTTTCTCATGAGATCGTATTATTAAAAAAATTGGAACTATCTGATGGTAATCAAACAATACACAATATATGATCATGAAGATCAACTATTACGATCATCATAGCTAAAATAAAAACTTCTGTCAACAATATTTGATTTACTCTTAGAAGTAAGAATCAATCTTTTCCGCAAGGATTTACACCAAGAATGGCTACCAAAAGCGCATGAAAATATTTCCTTGATAAATAAGAAGATGCACATATAAATCAATAAAAACCGTGCACCGTAAGTTCACATATGGACCAAGAAGGTTTGAACATTCAATCAATAATGGTTTTCAACAACACTCAAGACTAAACAAAAATTCACAAAAACAAAGTGATTTATGGATCAAAGTTGTTTTAGAATTGATCTGAGAGTTGTAGTAATGCCAAAAATATTTGTAAAAATAGTTTAAGAGCATCTGAAAATTTCATTACTGGGAGGGTTGGAGAACCGGTTTGCAAATTGTCCCATTCAGAATCTACAGTTGGTGAACTGGGTTCACGAACTATCCTGTTTCCCAAAGTTCGGATGTCAACGGTTGGAGAACTGGGTTCGTGAACTTTCCCAATCAGAACTTCACGGTTGGTGAACTGGTTGGCCAACCTTCATGTATTTTAGAAACTCAGATATCGATGGTTTGCGAGATGGTTTGCCAACCTACCCTGAGTGGAAAATACAGAAGTTCTGAATACTCTCTTTATACAATTTGAAACTTTCTCATTGGACATAGATAATAAATATCATTGCTTGAGCAATTTTCAAATGATCAACTTGAAACAAGAATAGTTCATGAACAATAAATTGTTCTTAACCAAGATTGTTAAGGACTATGAATAACCTTTGCTTGAACCATATTTGATAGTTTCAACAAGACAAGCTTGAACTCGAAATTTCTTCTTTACAATTCACCAAAAACACAAGTCATCGACTTTTATTCGTTTTTTCTAACCTGTATATTTAAGAACTTAAACACGAATCAAGTTAGATAAAAACAGATTATACACGAGGTATATGGATCATTAGCAGGATTGGTTTGTCTACCATGAGTACTTCACCTTTAAAATCCAGTGTCTCTTAACTAATGGTGAATGATGTACCCGTAATCTGTATGATTATCATGTCTTCAGAGTTCTACCCAGAAATTAAGTTTAAATATCAACATTATGATTAGATAGATTTTCTAGCGCATATCCTTCTTAGATTGTTATGTAGAAATTATCATGGATCATGTTCTCATCTCTTGTAGGAGTCAGATAGGCAGGAAGAACTCTACAAAGAGCATAAGAAGTGTTGATACCCACATCTATTCATTACAATTTGGACTCACAAGAGACATGGTACACCTGAGTCGTATAAAACTATACTGAATCTTTAATTTATAGGTGCATAGAAGACAATTATGAAAATCACTAGGGAAATTTGCAGTCATAACCATTATCACAAGAAGGTCAAGTAACCTCTTGGCATGGATACATATCTATGGAGTAATGGCTCAACATGAAACATAGATGAATATTATTGTCTTTAGAAACATTGGGTATTTAACTTCAAGTAAGTGCTTACACAATTAATCAGAATGATACACAGATTTCCATCAAAACATTTAACGAAAGTAAGAGTATCAATAACAAAAACAAAAATGTTTTTGATATTAATGAATCACGCCATCAAGCATATAATAATAGAATGATAAAGCTTTGCTCAAGTTTATAGACATACCTTTTAGAAAAATCCAATCATGAATTCTACGGCTTCACCAAATATTCACATTTTACCTAATATAATATGTGCATCATAATTCTTGTGTCTTGCTCACCATATTTCTTACTAGCGTATTTCTTGGTGAGGGTACACTTTCAACACAATCAAGTTGTGTTGAGTGAACATCATTTAGTTCACACAGGTAGTTAAAATAAAGTCATGCATGATTTCTAGGAATTGTACAACTTCCTTGAAACTTTCACCGACTTTTTCGTACTTCATTAAGATGTTGTACCTTATTGCTCTCTTTTCTGGGAGATCCTTCTTAATAACACTTGCTGATTTACTGATCTTCTTTGGTACTCGTTTATGAGTAACTCTATGAGCAACGTGTTTCTTTTTCTCCTCAATGTTATTATGAAACTTCCTTGGGGTAACTTTCAAAAAACTAATATTATACAAACCAGTTTTTCTCCCGTTCGGAACATCAGATCTTGTCATCTAAACAGAATCAGATATGACTTTATCTCTTTTAAGAAATCTTCAACCTCTTTGAAAGTTACTTGGTTTTCCACAATGAAAACAATTTTTAGTAGAATGAAAAAAGTGGTATTTATTTTTACCTGGATGTATATATGCTTGCTTTGAAGATTGATGAAATTTACTCTTTCCGTCTTCTGCAGGTGGTGGAGATACTTTTTCGTCAGTAAAAGCTTTTGGTTGAGAAGTATCTTTAGCTTTGACAAATTTAACTTCTTTGCAAATACTAGGAGCATCTACTCCTTCATAGCTCACGCATATCACGATGATTTCTACATGCTCCCAATATTGACATTAATTTATCCGAGCTACTATTGCTACCCAAGGTTTCTTTTAAGCTTGTATTTTCCTCTTCCAACCTTTTGATCATTTCAAGAGCAATAACTAGATCATTCTTTGATGATTCTAATTGAACTTTGAGATCTTCTCGTTCCGAATTAAATAACAAGTTTATCTTAATGTTCTCTAAATTATCTAGCTTTGCTTGAAGAATAATTTCTCATTCACGACCTTCAACAATTTTTTCTTTAATATTTCGTTTTTGTTTGAGATGATCACTTGCACAACTAGAATCAAGTTGGTCTTGTAAGTCTTTATTCTAACTACGAAGTCTGTCATATTTAACTTTCTCACTGAATAAGGTTCTTTCAGTTTTAGAAATTTTCTGACGACATTCTTTAATAAGTTTATTAGCAACTGGATCTTTATGGTACACTTCTCCGTCAAAGTCAGAATCAGTGTCCGAAAAATGTTTTTCAGTAGATAATGTGAACTCAACTGTGTACTCTGAATAATCGTCAGATATATCATCGAGAGTTAGCTGAGTTGCAGTGTATGTTGGTTGTTTAGGTCCATGCTAAGGCATACGGAAGACAAGTGTCGAAACCACGACAGTTGAATCATTGAACAATATCATCTGGAGATGTTGCATCTTTAGAAAATCTCTTTCTCTTGTTTCTCAAGATTTTTCTAATTGTTGTGGAGAATTATTCTTAGTATTCGGTGAACTAAATTTATCCTCACAGGATTCAATAATGTCTGCAGCTTTAAGAGAAATCAGCTCTTTTTCAGATCCGTGTTCATTATCAAAGATCTTTAACTTACCAACGAGGGTATATATGTAAATTATTGAAAGATCGTTTGCTTCTTCGATGACCTGTTTCTTAGACTCGTATCTTGATGGTAGAGAATTGAAAATTTTACACACAATATCTTTCTAGGGAATAGTTTTTCCAATGAATGTAAGGAGTTAACTATCTGAGAAAGTTTTTGGTTAAATTCATCAAAGGTTTTATCATCAGACATACGAAGGTTTTCCCAGTCAGATGCTAGGTTTTGAAGCCTTTTTTCTTTCTATGCGGTATTCCCTTAAAATACAGTCTGCAAGACACCCAAAGCTTATTTCAAAGTTTCACATGTAGTCACGTGATATTAGAGATCTTGGATTATGGCATTATAATAGCATCCAACTCATCAAAATTATGCTTTGCAACACTAATTTCAGTTTTGCTATATGCAGCTATGTCCTTAGAAATAATATTCTCTCCTTCACGAACTGTTGTAGGAACATACACCTTTAAAACAAGTGTCCATGTATGAAAGTCACGGCTTTGTAAGAAGGAGCGCATAACTATTTTCCACCATAAGTAATTAGTGTTAGCAAATCCTGGTAGTACGTAAATTGAACTTGGTTGATACAAGTTCTTATTCATGTCTATAAGTATGAATCGCTACAAACACAGACTTATTAGGTCTTTACGGTGTTTGACTGCTCTGATACCAATTGAAAACGCATAGGGTATCAAGTATACCACCAACTTTTTCTTTCTGGAACCTATAAGAACAATCCTTGTACAACCTATACGTTCGGTTATGAAACTGTATTTAAGATTGTTTTAACAAGGTAAACCTATTATATACCCGAACTGTTCAGAACCAAATTTCAACAAGAAAAAGTCTTATAATCTATATTTCAAGATACGAATTCAACAAAAACTAGTCTTCTAGATTGTGTACAATTGAGTTAATATTATCTAGGTTTAACACAAATGTAGAACTCCTAGTAGAACATCAATTCTCTTTTTGAATTTTCTCTTAAATATTATAGCAAAGATATCTTGAAAATCTTTTGGGAGAATACCAATTCTCTTCAGAAGATACTCCTCAATAATTAGGGTTTATGGTTCCGTAACCTAATTGATCCTTCTCACAAGATCACCTATAAAAATTTAGAGATATCTTGATCCATCAAAACTAGGGTTTATGAAAAACACCTAGGAACAGGTCTGTAATTATCAAAGAAGATAACTTTCATGTGCTTTATGATCCCTAAGTAAAGTCTTTTGAAATCTCACTCTTGTTCGTGAAGAACAAAGATATGGAAAATAACCTTATGCCACACACACACGATTTTTCAAGGGATAAGTTGTGTGGTTACATGAAACCATATTTATAGTGAACGGAACGAGAGTGCATCGTGTCCTGTTATTTGGAATTAGTAAATATAATGATACGTTTCTGTTACTTTCTTTTGTAAGAAACCCAAAACTACAAAACCCCACCGAACATGGTTACGTAATGTCTTGTATAATAAGGGTACTAAATTAACCATGGTTTAATAACTTAGCCATCTGAACAATCAAAAATTCGAATAAAAACTAATAACATTGGTGCAACAAATTGAAACCAAAAATCATGACAGAAAAATCCAAGCAACAAATCCGCATGCACTAATCAATATCATGATCAAAGGACACTTCAACCATAATTTTATATTTTACCTTTCACCTTGGGAAATAGGAAGAGTGAGAAATTCATGAATTTCTAATTGTTGTGATTTGAGATAAAATCAATCCAAAAAATTATAATTTTAAAAGTAAATGACTTCAGATAACGATTATATCAAAACCGTATATTTTGGCATATATGGGAAATGTGTGCTTTCTAGAGTTCTTATTTCTCCTCGGTAACACTACTACATTTTTTGTGTAGAGCGAAGTAAGATATTAGAATGTATATCACTAAACCATATAATATTATATCCTATAACTTTTATGATTTGAATAATCATTCATCTTCACTGGAGCGTTTAAGTTTCAATCATTAATGGTCTTCAAATATCGTGTAGAAGTAAGATCATATATGAGATCCAATTGTTTTTGTTAACTTCTTATGTCGAAAATCTTAATAACATAACATGTTTTCTTGTCCACTTGAAAGATAGCAACATAGAATTGCGAAACCCTCTAAATTTTGTTCATAACCACTTAACAAAGACATTCGATGTTGTGCCAGAGAAAATCATCAACTACCGATCGATAATCCAACTATTTTCTATTTAAGTTCTAGCATACGACTTTCGTAGACGTTCAGTATCGTTACTTTTTGTGCATTGGTGATTGATAGACGCATTTATGTGTCTATTTTGTTCTCAATGTTCTGTATTGTTAGACTCGATTAAGTACTTATTGTGTTATTTTGTGTTTTTGTAGATGTTTTTAGAGAAATAAGCCTTTGCGGCGAAATGAGCTCGAAAAGTAGTGTTTTAAACCCCAGGATAATGTACCGGAGGCACCTCAGAAATGCACCGGAAGCGTCCCAGAAATGTACCGGAGGAACCCAGAAAAATTACTATTTCAACCCCAACTACTATTTCCACCCCAATTGCTAAAGGGACACCCGTACAGGATTAGGGGGAGGACACTTTTCTTCTCATAATTCAAATTTCATTTTTGGCGGGAAAATATATTCTCTCCCTGGCAGATTTTCAAAATTGATTTTCGATGGATTTGTGGAGAGACTAAATGGCTGGAATTAATTGGGTCATATCTATTGAGTATAACAAGATTATTCTGAGCGTTGGAATGAGTTAAATTTGGCTAGAATCCGCTAACTTTCAATCGATAGTTAAACATGGAAGATACGCTCGAGTTCTCTGTGAGAGGAATTTTTGGGAAGTTTTGTGGACTAAATGGGGAAGATATCTGATCTTCTTAAGTGTTTATGCAACTATGGAAGTATTACAGCTCATATGCGCAGGCAGAGGGGATGGAGAAGATCATATCTCGGCTGACAGTGAAGAAAATGGAAAAAATATTTTCCGAGTAATGGAGAATTATATGGAGTGAATGAGCGAGATTCGATGGGTCTGTTGGCTATAAATAGGTTGCTGGGGTTGAGCAGAGGGGGTGTCGAGAGTTTGGGGAAGTTTTGGAGGCTACAGAATGAAGAACTCACGAGTTGCAGAGCTGCCATTTTTCTGCTGCTGCTGCTGATGAAGAACACCAAGAACACGAAGAACGGACCTGCACCAGCAGTCGTTTATCGTGGGTCCTAGGTGTGGGTCTTAGAGCTACAGTAACAATAGCACTTCTTCTGTGTCGTTCATTTTGGACGCTTTCTGTGGGTCGCCAATTCACTGTTTTATTATTTCATCTCCATTTTCATCCTTGTAAACACCCTTTGAGCAATAAATAAATATTTTGAGCGTGTTTTTATCATGATGAGCTAAACCCAACACTGGGACGACGGAGGAGGTCGAATTTCATCCATGTGGTAATTTCATTAATTCTTTTATTTACTTTTTGCATAAATTTTAATTGAATTAAGATTTTAAATTAATTACTTGTGATTTCATTTGATGGAGTATGCTTAGTCCTAGGGATTTTTGATATGCCATGCTTAAGAAATACAAGTAATATTTTATAAAATCTATCTTGGCAATAAACTAGAGTTAATATTTGTTTTGTTTTTGAACTATAATTGCTAGAATTAATTTCTGAACCATTTGAAGAAAAAAAAAACGGCCGAATCTTTAGTCCCAGTACTCTTGCCCATATTGTTAATATTTTTTGTATATATTTTTATTTTTAAATCTTTACAATTCCGAGCAACAAACTTTTACTACCACTTTCAACACTATAACAGTGATGCTAGTCAATATCCCAACTATATCTGTGAATAACATCAAAGGATGAATTTGTTAAAAGTGAGGGGGGGGGGGGAGATGCGCTAAACACATCCGGTGTATTAGTTGCAATGGCAACCACCCAGAACCCAGCTGAACTAATTAAAGAATATTTTTTAAAAACTATTATGTACGCTCCAAGCACAAAATTATTAACTTGTGTTGTGACAAGCTTTGTGCAACATATTCTATTAAAAAAGAACAAAAACAATTTGGGGTACATTAAACCAAAAACCTCCATCAAAGATTTTTTATATTTTAACTTTTGAATAAAAATCTATATAAATATATATGAGTAAGATCATTCAAAAAAAACCACGAAGACATAATTTGATTTCTAATCTCAAACATAAATCAATAACAAAAGAAAAATGGAAGTGTAAATGTTAACTGTGTGAAAACTGAATCTTCCAACATATATCTGTGAACATCACTCTTAATCACCTAGAAGGGATAAACCCATTTTGAGCTTCAATGGTTTTGATTCACACTATGTAGACCCGAAATATAAACTTAAAAATGGGCCATATATCAAATACTATAAAACAAATCTAATAAACAACAGAATAAATAGAAATGTTGAAACCGTTGTAAATTATATGTGGTAAAGCAGAAGCTTAAAATTGAACCATGCCATTGCATTGAGGTGATCCAAATATATCTAAACCTCATATAAAATCAAATAAAAGTACAAAATTATAACAACAAAAATCTAACAAAACCATAACCTCCGCAATCGACTAATATATATATATATATATATATATATATATATATATATATATATGAGTGAGGATCCATGGACGCTTTTAGATGGACAAGGTCGGATAAGATTTGCGCCATTTTCTCCGCAAAACCCAAACGATAATGAATTTAAGTCTAATACTTTAATGGTATATTATATATATATATATATATATTTATCGGTTACTCAAAAAAACACTCCATTTGAATACCCAAAATTTCAAAATCCAAATTACAAAATTAACACAATTTAAAGAATTAAAAACTTAAAAAAAAAATACCCAAATACACAAGAGGGTAGCATAGAGACGATTCATACGAACCTTGAAACCTTGCAATTTCATGAGAGTTAAATTTATTACAACAAAGAAAAACCGATTTATCTAAATAATTCACGATCACTTTCACTTTATTGAGAAAATATGTCAGACATGAATTTATCTTTTGCAAGCACAAATATGGGCAGCCACTTACATAATCTAACCTAGCCAATACCATAGCAGCACATGCTCGATAAAAATATGTACCATTCATTTTTTATTACTACGTAAAGTGACAATACCGATTTTGTTAGATTTTTTTTTTGTATCGTAACTGAGTTTGCATTAACCAACATGAATTAAAACAAAATTAAAATCGTCCACCAACACCCACTAACATCATAAGAACTACCTACCACTACTTCTTCTTGTACCACCGCTTAGCAAATTTATTATTTATTAATGAAGAGATATTTATTAGGATCTATAAATAATGGGATATATATTTATTATAGGAAATTAATAAATATGAACTATGGAGAAATTAAAGGGACATTAATGATGTGATACGAAAATCAAGACAGTTAGATGTCATTCTAACTTTCAATCTCAGACACATAAAAATAAAAAACCACAACCGTCGATACATATTTTGGAAGAACAAATCATGACCTATCTTTATCTTGCCTAACTTTTCCAAGCTTTGTTTTATAATCTAGTTGATCAAGTTTAGGTTTCTTGGAAACAAATCTACCTTGTCTAGGTTAGGAAACACCTAAATACTTGACCAAATTGGGCTTTTAGTCAAGTATTCACGGTTTAGGTTCGCGAACTGTTGCAAAAAGTTCCTGTACAATTTCCTATTCACGAAATCAACCTTAACCACACTTATAAGTGTTGTTTTAATAAATCACTCATAACTTCTTCGCTATAACTTGGAATTGAGTGAATCTTGGCTTGTTGCATTAATATTCTCATTAACAACAACATGAGGACCTTTATAGTGATAAAGGTCATCCTCACAAAATTCATGGGCTCAAATATCCTCTAGTATATATATAAATATATATATACCGTCACAGGAATTGTTCGATAGAGTGAGAACTTGTTTCGATAGATAGAAAGGTAGAGTAAATAAGAGAATCAAGATATCGTTACTAGAATTTCACCAAAATGTCTTCATATGGTCTTCAATCTCCATTCTCCAAGGACATCTTGGTTCTATACTTTACTTCTTAAACCTAGTCTAGTCTGAAACTGACTTTAATGACTAAATCAAGAATGCGTTTTGTCATATAAATTTGACGACTAACTTGACATAATAATGCTGGTGGGTATAACCAAGCAATGCTCTAACAGTCTTGAATTTGACGAGAGATTTGGGGTGATATTTCAATGTATTTAGCTTGATTGAAAGACAAGACCAGGACCAATCTAAGTTGGGGATTTAACCATTGAGTGAGAAGGGATTTCCACTTTGGAGCGATGAAGGATCTTTTCCTCGGAGTGGAGTGACGAATATTATTTTACTCGAAGGAATAACAAAGGTTCTTCGCCTCGAAGTGAAGTGATAGACCTCTTTAGTTTTGGGCGACTGATCCCTTTAGTTTGGATGACCTAGCCTCTCTGGCTTAGGCAAGCTTTTCTTGTTTAGAAAGCGAATATCATCTTGTACTTCATCCTAGATGGACTTTGAGCTTCATCTTATGTTTAAGTTCAAATATTTTTTCATAAAACTTGATACCTGGAAATACGCGTGAACTTGAGTACATATCGACTTAAGCAAACATACTCGGACTAGGCTAGTCGGTTTTGATAAATGACTGTTCTACATATTGGATACAAATTAAATAACCATTTTTCCCTTAGTTAAAAATGGCTATTTTTCCTTGGTCGAAAAATTTCCATCTACACCTAAGCATTTGAGTTCCCACAGATGACGTCCTTTACATCCCTAGGAGTTGCTTTAGTCGCAATGAATACTTTTAACTGTTTTGCCTCTAACAGATAACCTATTGATTTCCTTCAGAAAAATACAAAATCAAGGTAATGGAAATCTATTCTCTTATGAGGGATCTTCAAGGATAAGATACCAAGAAAATTTCAACAATTAGGATAGCTTACTCTCTTCAAAAGGTTATAGAGATGCCTAATCGATTCTACCTCACAAGAAGTCTTCACCTAGGGATTTGTGAAGCTCGACCAGACTATATTTTTCCTGATAGTTCTTGATAATCAGAATCTTATCTTGATAATTGTAGTTCTTGTCTATTTTAAGGCCCGTCTCTTATGTTATACGGTCATTCAAAAATCATCAATCAAGGAATAAGATTGATAGAATTACAAAGTTCTCTTTGTATTAGACTTTGTAATTCCATAAGTTTCGTATTTGTTCTAGAAAAATGATTATAGAGTCTAATGTTATATGGTCAGAGATCCTGAAAGCTAAATGCTTCAATGCGATTAACTTAACTCACGTGACTCTTGGATCTGGATAACCAATATAAAATGTTTGCAAATTGTTAAGAAGCATTATGTCTGAAATTGGAGATGGAGATAAAATAAACACTTGGAAGCACAATTGGATATGAGACATACATACAATTCAATTGACTGATGCTTAATTACATGACCAAGATAATTCTACTGTTTAAGTTCTTATAAAGGGAAGCAACACTCAATGAGATTAAAAAAGATTGTAAGCTCTATTATTTGTTAATGAAGTCTTTACAATACAAGATATAAGAATCCTGGTCAAATCTCAAGAGTCTATTCAATGAAAGTTAACTAAAACAGGAGTTTTTACAGTTTATACTTCATACAAATCCCTTATTCAAGGTTCAAATGGAAACAACATAAACAAAGAAGAGCACATATTCTAGTTGAAAATCTAGCATTTAAAACTTAACCATTATTTCTACATAGATGCATGAATGGCATTTTTCAAACAATATGCAATTGGAGGACATTTTAGGTGATTGCTCATAAACTTTCTATCAGCAACGGATTCTCATATCTTCATGCATATGATATAGGTAAATTTATTTAGTTTGCGATGTTTCCTGAAGCTATGCACACTAATTGAATAGATCTTGGAGCTTGAAATGGAAACAAAAACAAAAATCTCCTCAAAGAATTCAACAAGCCTCCTGTTAGCCACTGTAATAATGTGGCAAATTTGAAAACATAAATACCAAAAAAAATAATTGGGAATAAAAAAAGCACTCCAGTAATATTGTAAAATGCATAAAAAAGAAGGCTATTATTGGGGCGTCACATTCCATTAGAGGGGCGACACCTAATATGACAAAAATGGGTCACGCTGAAGTAATATCAATAACCCTTTATCTCAAATAATTTTGTAATGACCGAATAACCCTTTAGTTAATTTTAATTTAATTTAATTTAATTAGATAATAATTATTTCTACGGTTGAAATCAACCCAAACCTGGACGTAAAACCAATTTCTACGGTTGCAATCAATCCAAACCTGGACATAAAATCAATTTCTACGGTTGAAATTAAAAGGAACCTGGACGTAAAACTACATGCAAATAAAATTCTACGGTTGGAATTAATCCAAATCTGGCCGTAAAATCAACTTCTACGGTTGGAATCAATCCAAACCCGGACGTAAAACCAATTTCTACGGTTGGAATCAATCCAAACCTGGACGTAAAATCAATTTCTACGGTTGGAATTAAAAGGAACCTGGACGTAAAACTACATGCAATTTTTTTTTCTACGGTTGTAATCAATCCAAACCTAGACGTAAAATCAATTTCTACGGTTGGAATCAATCCAAACCTGGACGTAAAATCAATTTCTACGGTTGGAATTAAAAGGAACCTGGACGTAAAACTACATGCAAAAAAGTTCTACGGTTGGAATTAATCCAAACCTGTTTTTAAGTTTTAATTTTAATTGAAGGGTAGTTTGGACAGTTGCTATTGAATCAAAAGTACCCCATAACCAGATTTTTGATCACTAAATATCCAAGTGAAGCCCCTCTATTGGATGGTGACGCCCCAATAATAGCCTTCTAAAAAAATTTAGTATGAAATGCAGATAAATGATGTAGATTCATACAATTTTACTAGCCTGTAGAAAAATTTAAGAAAAATACACACTGGATTAATCCTCCTCTAAGTTGGTGAAAATTACTAAGTTTGAAGCTCTGTTTGCTTTGAATACAAAAATAGAGGTGTTGGTCAATTTTCTGGAAGCAATAGTGAAATTTATGAAATCTGGAGATGATGCTTGCAAGTTGAAGCTCTTGTGATGTTAGAAGTTGGAAACTAGATTAGTAAGAAACAAGCTAGAGACGTAATTGTAGAAGGAGATTGTAATTCTATTATGGAGGTTGTACCTATAATTTCGCTTCATCTAAATGACAAGACAATGATCTTCTCACAGAATTAGTAGGATGCTTGAAGTAGTTGGAGGTGTAAATTGTCTCCATGTTGTCAAGTCTAGTTTTGAAGTTGTTGATGTGCTAGCTAAATATGTTAAAGATTATCATGCTAGTCGATATGACTTATGAGAGGTCACTTTTCCAAGGTTATTTACCTCCGCGTGTTAGAGAAAGACAACTCTTTTATGCAATTTCCTTTTTCATAAATCAATTTGCTTTTATGATAAAAGAAAACAATAACTGCATTGTGATTTTCGCTTAAAAGTAAGCTCCTATTAAGTTATACTTTAGCTATGCCTTTGGAGGTATATTGCCCCGGTCTTAATTTTTTGTTAAAACTTTTACTTGTGCGTTTCCAATGGGGTTAACATAGGCCCTATGAGTTAGAGTTGTCACATGAAGCATCATTCTATTTTGCAAGAAATCGTTTTTTGGGCACCATCCTATTTTGGTGGGGACCATTAAATGATACAATGTCTATCCTATAGTTATAAGGGCTGTCCTATAGTGTGAAAATGACTAACTTATCCTTAACTTAACTTAATTTAATTTAAAACCAACCTAATAATTTTGTCCACCCTATTTTACCCTTAACCTAATAATAACCTAATAACCACCTATATATATATAACCGCCTCCTTCCCCCACCACTATTACCATCGACCACCACATACCACCTCCAACCACCATCGCCGCCACCACCACCACCAACGTCCAACCACCACCACCATTAATTTAAATCATTCGGTTTTGGTTGCAAAAAATGAGAAGGAATCATCAAAACGAGTTGAAAATGGAAGTTGCAGAGAGTATTTCGGCTAGGAATTTTGGGGAAAACTTTATCGAACTAGCCGAACTCAAATTTAATGGAGTTTCTTTTTTCAGAGAAAATTCGGTTACGCCGCAACAAAAAAATTCCCAACCGAACTTTTCATTCGATTACGTCGCAAAAAGTTCGGTTATGTCGCAAAAAGTTCGATTACATCGCAAAAGTTCGGTTACGTCGCAATTTTTTTATCCTAACCGAACTTTTCTCTGGAAAACCTATATACTGTGTTCGGCTACCTGTTCTTCAGATGTCGTAGCCGAACTTTTTTAACCAAACCGAATTCAATTTGTAAATTGTTCATTTTTTATGTATGTTTTGGTCAATTCAAACACCATTAACTAAATTTGAAGTATCCATGAGTACCCAAAATGCCATACTCTTCTGGTGGCTCTTAAAGAAAAATATCTAACTTTTTTTTCTCTCCAAAACCCTCGTCTTCATCTTAATTAAAAAGGATAACTTTGGTACTAAATTAAATATATGGATGATGGGTGTTTCATTTATTTCTAAATGACCTATTAAAAAAATCATGGCCCCCCTCCAAAAAGGAGTGGTGCCCAAAAAAACATTCTTTGCAAGGGTAAATGGGCTTGTCTCTCAGGATATTGCTTCCATCGACATGCTTACTGGATAAAAGAGAATCCTCTAGTCTAATTTCTTTTCTTACATGGGAGCACTACACTCATTCTCTAGTAATTTAGAGTAATGTGTGGCAAATAAACTTAAGTAACAAATAAATGGGTTTAACACGAATGGAAGTGGTTTATGGCAAGACATGGAGTTTAAAATGAAGGGACACAACATTCATTTTTAAGTTATTTTTCCAAATAATAGACGTGTCTTTTCGCAAATTTTCCTTAAATCAACAACATTTTTCAACAGTTGCGCATTAGAAAAAAAAACATATACATCGATTAATTCTAATGGAAAATCTCTTTCATTTTAAGAAGTAAATGAAATCTTTTTGGTCATCATATTTAAATTCCATCCACGGATGCAACATTGTTGACAAGGTACTACAAGGTTTGGGATTAGTCCTCGCAAGTCGCAATGCACGGACATAAAGACCTTGCATATATGGGTCGTACAACAACACATGTACAAGGTATTTTTAAATGCATGGTTTATAAAGTATGCAAAGATAAAGATAGGGCCGCAACGTGGTTTAGTTTTCAACCCAGATCGAATCTGATCCAAATCGATAGAAGAAATCAGAAAACCATAGACCAAAAAATTAAGAAGCCGAGAAAACCAAAAGCCACAATATCCATGCGGTTGGTTTTGGTTTGACATTACAAATCCAGATGGATTGGTCCGCAACACAATCTCAATTTGAGACCTAATAATAGTGTAACAGAAATGTAATTTGTGTTGGTGTAACGGAGGTGTCAGTGTTAGTCTCTCAGTGTAACCGTAGGGTTAGTCTGTTAATTCAGTTGTTTTCCGTCTGTTCTAACGGTTTCTTGAATCACTGTTACTAGCATAGGATTCCTTTCTCTGCTCGAATCCTATATATATACTTGTAATGATGCGCCTCTGTTTATTTGTAAAGATCGTTTTATTTATCAAACTTCTTGAAGATCGACCTCTCTATTTGCAAAACACAAAGTTCGGTACTTAGTTAGTTATCCTCGAACTCAGTCAAATTTTGAATCTCTAAATATTTAAGAACAACCACCTAGCCTCCCTGGTATCTTGCGATGTGGTGTTCTGAATGAAAATCTCAACTGTAAGAAGACACCAAATAGTGCTCATCAGCAAGAGTTCTGAACCATGTTTCACCTCTATATATCTATGTGGAGAAGCATTATTAACCCAATGCTTGGAAAATGGGCCACTCCGTGGATTGCAGATACAGATGTTTTCACACGAACACCCTAAAAATATACTAGCCAAAAAGATCAAATTTTTGCAACGACAGCTGTTGTTACTTTTAGTCATAGATAACATCATGATCAGTCATGACTGAATATCACCATGTTACCTCTAGTAATAATACCACGGAAATGGTACATTTTCAATATATTACAATGTTTTAGATATCTCAAGATCTAACCGTCCAGAGAGAGATGATATCTATATTATCAAAGCTAAGGTCACAATTACACAAGTAACTTTAGGTGGTTCAGCTCATCATTAACGCCTACATCTATGGGAATATTTGGCTGGTGTTTCATCACTATGGTACGAATCAGGTTATAAAGTGTATATTAGTCGGCTTGATCGAACTTACGTGTGAGATAAATTTTGTCTCTCTACCTCACATCTCAAGAAGATTATCCAACCCTTGTTCTAAATTAATTTCGAGCTCTCAATATATATTTATGGGTCAGAGATACCACATAATATGTTTTTGCGTAAAACTTAATTTTTACAATTTCTCATCCATTAGGAAATGGATTTGATCAAACTAAAGATCCATGGTTGTGCATTTTGTTGAGATCATAACTAAATTCATCAAGATCCACATCAATCGATGAGTGAGGTACTTCAAATCGTTAATCTCCAACTATAATATATTTAAAACATGTTTATGGTATACCTTAATTTCTCACAAACATTACTTATGCCAGACCACGGAGTTAACTAATTAAAATGAGTCGGCAATATAGCTGATCATGCACGTACACATGAGTTAATTAGTATCATATGCTCATATATGAATATGCTGTAGCCAAGTACATCTGTTATCTAGTGTGAAGACCATAGTACGTGCATGCCTAGCAATCATGGGCATGGGTCGTCTTGTTCTAATTCAGATAGTGCATCAGGTTCATCATCATCTTCTGCTTCAACCTCTCCATCATCTTCTTCTTCTTCTTCAAAGCATATAACCTCGTCGATTCCATAAGCTGCATGTCCCTGACCAAAGGCTTTGATATGGTCTTTAAGAGATCTCTTGTGCTTGAAATCTGATCCACATATGCAATACCAGAGTTTACCACAGTTCTTCTCATGAGTTCTCCAGTCACCCCTCACCGCAAATGCCTTCCCACATTTCCTACACATGAAGGGTTTGATTCCGTGCTTCCTCTTGTAATGGGTTTGTAGTGTTCTGAAGTCCTTGAGTGGCTTTGACCTAGGGTGATCAATATTGTTTCTGCAACCAGGTGCACAACAATAACAAGGCAACCTCAACATAGCCGTTGGTTGAGTTCCCCTTAGAGACTCTGGCCCTTTTCTATACTGGGATCCATGCCCCCACATATGCATCTGCAATATTAGGTCATGTTTTGTTAACTGATTTATTGAGTTGTTTATAAATATATATACACGGACATGTAGTTGTGCACAAATTCCAAGAATATGCAATGCCCATGCCATTACTAATCAATCTTCTAGTCAGTAAAAAGGACAATAAGGAAGCTCAAAATGCTGTGTGATTGTGTCTGTCTAGCATTGTGTAGGATTCTGCATTTCGATAACATAAATTGAGGATGGAAAGGCCAGTACTTCATACAAGGAAAGTCGTCACTGATATAATTCAGTTGGAGCTATCATAACCAAAAGGGAAAGTAGGAAATGATGATACATCACGAGTCGAGATATCATAAGATGATAATTTAATGTATATGCCAAAGACCTACTTCAATATACATCACACAAAAGAAAGCAGGAATACTGGATTTTGACGTAGTTCTTGCTAGCTACATGAGTTATCCCTTAGATATTGCCCAAGTTTTCTATTGTTGAAAGAAACTTGACCGTCACCTGACAAGGGATCTCATTAAATGAATTGAGATTAACAGATATGAACAAGAAATAAAACCAACTAAAAGATTATCAAGTACGTAATTTATCTTTATTCTTACTATTGTTATTATTATGTCAGGCCGTTAGTGATCGGAACTATACTTTGTAGTATAGCACAAGAGTTATAGACTGCCTTCTTCTTAATTAATTTATGTCCTTGAAAACCCAAACCAGATCAGAAAGAAAAGGGGGAAACTAGTTAAAGAATAAACTAGATCGATCCAGATCACGCGGATGCAGTCAAGCAGGATCAAGTGTACATATATATGTAAGTTTATTTAGAAAAAGTGTATATATATATATATATAATGAATTAATTAAATTAAGCAAAAGAACCAACCTGCATGTTGTTGTATCTGTTGAAGGTCTTCCAGCAAACAGGACATGAAAACTGTGTAGGACCAATGAGAATCTGGGATGGGGAAGGGATCCAGTACTGTCCCTTATTGAGTCTACAGCCACTAATACAATCAGTATTGGTATTAGTAGTAGTGGTAGTAGTAGTAGTGGTAGCGGTAGTGGGATAGCCAGTTGCTGCTACAGTAACACCACCTAATTGCTGCTGCTGCTTAGTTGTGTTCATGAACTCATGGCTATTACCGCTACTAGTGCTGCTACTCATGGTAAAACAGGAAGAAGATACCCTAGAGATCAGATCAGCAGTAGTGGTAGTAGTAGTTGGGCTGCTAGGAAGACCTATATGAAGGGAAAAGGCTACAGTTTGATCAAGAGGATATTTTGTATCAGAAGACGCCATTGCGGTACTAGTAGCAGTAGTAGTTGTAGCGTTATTATTAGAAGAGAATAAGCAGAATTTTGTGGCATCATCGCCATCATCATAATCTTCGGATCTACTGCTTATTTTCTTCTCCATCTCATTACTACCGTTGTAAACAGTACTGTCGTAGTCTTCCAACTCCATAGCACTACAGGATGCGTCGTTAAAATCTTGATCATGACGACTACCATTTCCACCTGCTGGGCCTAAGCAGCTCAGAAGGGGAAGAGCTTCTCTAAGAGGTGGAGATGAGGGCGGTGTGGATAAACATGAAGCAGATCTATCATAATTATGACGATAATATTGTAAGATAGAACTGTTGTCAGTGATGCTCGGTGCTGCGTATAAGTGATGTGGATAATGATAATTAGGAGGAGGAAGAGGATAACTAGAGGATGAAGGTGTGGGTGAATAGTGTTGCTGGAGTTGATGATCATTGTTGAGGTTAAACCATCCAGGAAAGAAATTAGAGTAGGGGTCTGACATTGTAGAGGTCAACAATAAAGAAAGAGCAAAAAGGAAAAGAAAAAGAAGAGAAACAGAAGATGAGTAGAGGTCAGAGATTATATGGAATAAGCTATAGAAGGATTGATTAATACTTGTGTAGAGAATGTAATGACTATATAGAAGATCAATTCAGATTTGAGTGAGAGAAAAGATAGAGTGATAACACCAAAACCCCAAAAGACCAAAAAGTATGTGAAGAGAGAGACAGAGAGAAGATGATCAAATGTTCTAATTTAAGGGGGCCAAATTAAAATCAGCAATATCAAGAAACAAGTAGTGGAGAGTGAAAAAGTTACCAAATCAAGAGTAATCAAGTATCCCACATAAGAGATTGATCAGAGTAGAGTCCAGTAAAATAATTAATAAATGAAGAAACAAAAGGGAATGGGGGTATGATCTTGGGACTTGAAAGAACAAGCTCCATTCATACTTGAGAATCCTATACTAATATATATTAATAATAATTAATAAAAATCTTTCTCCTCAAAGACAAGCTCGGAGAGACATTAGGCTTGAAGGTTGTCTCTCATGAAACACTACATGTTAGATTTGAGTGTTTCTTGTGAGAGAGAGTGGTGGGGTTCTTGTACCATTATACTAGTACAGAATTAATTGACCACGTATATATTGCATCAATACGATACACAAACACATAAGTACAAGAGAATATGAACAATTGAAACATCCCTTAACTTGGCTAGATATACTACAGTAATGTCAGCTCGGGAAACTACACCTACTTTCATATCCGACCCAGCATTTGCTTCGTAATAAGAGTTAGATGGGGAGAAAGACTGCACGTACCAACAGCCCCTCTCCTCTCCACTTCTCGTTCTCTATCATCATTGTCTTATCTGATCTACTGGTGGTCTCTTCTGCACACTGATATGAATACTTTCTTACGTTCACATCCAGGTTACTGTTCCTGCCGTCACCCTTTCTTTATGGCTATTGAGTTATCAAACCCTCTGACCAGGTCAGTCTGGCTAGACCGTTTCTCTCAGATGAAAATGCAATTAACTTTGTTTCATCTATGGTGTGAAAAATGGGTGTTGGGTATTGTTGTAGCAAAAATGTTCATAAAACATTTCTCGAAATTTGTACAGAAATGATATAATTTTAACCGTTGGATGGCGTAAGATTAATACCTGATGGATGATTTGTAAACCGTTGAGATGATCCACAGCTTTTCCTCGTGATGCGTCTTTGTTCATAGGAAAGATCCTACTCAGCTCTTCAATGCTCTTGACTTTCTAATACTTCAATGAATGTAGAAAAGGAGGGGTACCTGCAAAGACACTCCGATACCTCAATGAGTAAGGAGGTCTAAACAGGTTTTAGTGGAGAGAAAATGATTAGAATTGTGTACCTTTATTGTTGAAATCCCTCCTCTATTTATATGTAATAGAGGGTATGCATCCAGTCAATTACCTGTCTGCATTCATTTTGATGACGTGCATAGACCAAATACCGTCCAGGTTCATCAGTATTTAAATCAGAATTATGTATCTAGACATTTAGAAATATATTTGGCCCAATAATTAACCTTTATCCATTCCCTCATTTCAGGGTGACCAGGTTAATAATGTACTTGGACCAAATATATATCTAGATTAATTCTAGCTTCTTGGGTTGAACAGATTCATCCCCTTTCAAGATACGATGAATGTAGGTACCTTTAATAAAGGCTAATAGATTTGGTTCTTAACTATTTATGGGCTTATGCTTTAACCCATGAACCAAGATTTCTGTTTAAGGCTAATGAGCTGATGACCCTATTAAGTCCATTCCAAATATATATGGTCCAAACATCGCCCCTCTTAATTTCCAATTTATTGGTGGATTAAGAAGAGTGTCCTGGATCAGTTGTATCATAGTTGTACTCTGACGCCCCCAAGCTACGTATTGAAACAGTATGGCAGTATTCTTGCGAACAAGGTTTCTCTTGGTGTTGCCGGACGAGAGTTTTCCATAGTTGAATATGAACGATGCTTCATGATTAGATCACGAGTTTCAAGTTATGTGTTTGTTGCTGTAATAGGTCTTCTTGCTTGCAGCACAATATATTATTTTTTTCGCTGCGACAGTTATTGCACTGGATGCTATAAATGTTGACACGTCTCTTGGATAATTGTATCTCGTTTTTGAGGCAAGAGTTTGTGGTTGCACTGGCGCAAAACTTGGTGAAATCTTACGCTTGCGATGAGTGCAAGACTTAACTCTTCACTTGTGATTTGAGGCCGTAGATGCCAACACAACGTAATACTTTCTGCTCGTACTATAGTTGTTGTATAACTTCATAGTACGGAAAAAACTGGCTTTTTTCTTCTGTGGAGTATAAACCATTGTGCTTACATCCGTATGATGTTGTATAAATATACTCCGATTGATGTTCCAATAATGATGGTTATGCCAAATCATTATCTACACATTTTAGATGGTTGTAGAATATCACAACTGCTCATGCATTGAGAGCTTGATAAGTGATGTTCTTCTGATGCTTTTTCGAGTGATGCTTCAATATATCTTAATTTTTTTTCCTCTTTCTTTTTTTTTTTGCATCCATGTCAAACAAAGCCTCTTCATGCAAATATATATTTTTTTCCTCGTTTCAGCTCCAAGAAAGCCTCTTCATGATATAATAATCGATTTGATTTTTTTTTATCTCGTTTCGCTCCCGCTCCAGTAAAGCTTCCTTTTGAATATATATATATATATTTTTTCCATTTTCGCTCCTGCTCCAATAAAGTTTCTGCATGTTTTTTTTTACTCCATCCAAGTTTCTTCGTTTTTTTTTTTTGGTTTGTTCCTTAGGAATCTTTATTGAAATAAAATTATTATTATTATTTTTTAGAATGTGCAGCCTTTCCAATTCTGAATTTTCAGTACCATGAAACGGGGTTCCATTGCCTATGAAATAAGGTCCTTGCTCATTCTAAGCCTGCGCTAATATTAGCTTGCTTAGAAATTCGCGCAAGATTGACTAAGATTACGCGAGAGTTATATTCCCTCTAATCAAAGACAATTTGTTTAGTTCTCACTGCCCTGAGATGGGGTTCAATTGCCCATGGAACGAGGTCCTTGCAATTTTTGAGCCTGCGCTAAACCGGTTTAGCTTGCTCGCAAATTGTGCAAGTATTGACTAAGACCGTGCAAGGAAAATGTTTCCTCTAATCAAAGTTGAGTTGAAATCAGTGCTGGCTATGCGAGAGTCATTGCCTGACATCTCTGTCCAGTATGCCCGGAGTTTATGTCCGATCTTAGCTATGCGAGTGTTATTTTTAAACGACTCTGGCTAGTATCGAAGTATGTGCATCATGCATTTGTTTATGAATTGTGCAATTGTATATGAAATACGAATATTGCAAACAAATTAAGCAATCGTTTAGGTTTACCTTATGAGGCGTGAATGGATCCAACATCGTAAATATGCATTCCGCAGTCAATTGTGACCTATTTCCAAGTTGTCGAAGTTCCAAGTTTTGGGATCCATTTTGCTGCTCTTCACTCAATATAACTTCCTATTGCTAGCTTATTTATCAGGTATGGTCTTCCCTAGATGCCCCCAGGTGTTTGACTATCGTGAGTAAAACTCGCAATGGTGTGTAGCTCCATTTGTTTTAAACTCGTGAAAGTTTTAAGTTGTATCCATCTGATGGACCAAGGGCGAATGTGCAAGAAAGTAACTCTGGAATTGGAGTAGAGACATAATGAAGATGTTTCCTCTGATTTGTTGTGAGATACAACTTGAGATTGCTGATATTTGCGAGGCTAGGCTAAGAGAATGTGTGCGAATTGAATCTGTTGATTGTGTTGGCATGGGACTATTGCCATAAACAACATCCATGGAAATTTTCTCTTATTTGAATTTGAAACTTTTTTTTTTTCTTTTTTTTTTTTTTTTGTAATAGTCCTTCTGTTTTTCGAGGTATTGCCCTCGACTCTGGTCGTCAAGGTATCTCTATCGCTGGCAACTGTTGTTCAGCCAATGGCTAGATAACTATTGTCGTTCAGATTCTACGATGACATGATGCCTTTTGTAGCGATCGTTTTTCTTGGATACATTACTTTCTTCAAGAGCTTTCCTTTCTGATGATTCAAGTGTCATATCGTGATCACTTCGTACCCGTCGCGCTCGCCAACCCTCATGTGAAGATCGTGCACGCTGGTGTAGAATAATACTTTTATTACTTGTTTGTGTCTCTTATCCAGTGAGGCCTTCCGAACCCTCACGATTTTTCTTCTTGGAGTCGTCATCCGGATGATGTCTCACTTTGGATGGAATTTCTACTGTCCCCTTCGTCAGTGACAACTTTGCTCTGCCCTTGCATATAATTCTTTGAGGTTTCCTACCGGCTGTACGGTTAAGGAATTGAATGTCCCGAATTCGTCATAAGGAAAGGCATTCTTGCATGCTTCAATGATGAGCCCAGCATCAACCGCGCTGACTTCTCCAACTTCTTGGCGAAACCGTTGGTTGAAAGTTTCCATACTTTCATTTGTTTCTTGATGCAATCCAAATAAGTGATTGCTACCTTTTTCGATTCCCAGATTGATCTTATATTGCTCGAAAATGTGTCTGACAGCATCCCAAAGTTCGCAATTGAATTTGATTCCAGTTGTGAGAACCAAGTCAAAGCTTTACATGTCAGTGTCACAAGAAAGGTTCTGCATAACAACTCATCGCTATATCCCCACAGACTCATTGAAGCTTGGAAATATTGCACATGTTCCACTGGATCGCCGCTCTTTCCGTCAAATAACTCCTTGAACTGGGGCTGCACAAAGTTTGCTGATGGGCGGAACCACCTTATTTCTTCGGCGAAAGGTGAGTCCATCGACCTTTTCATCTCTAAGGCTTGTAGACTTTCTTCCCTCGATCATTTATCCTGGCTTTATTTTATTGAGTTCCTAAATTTGTGACGAATCTCCTTCAGTTTCTCGACGGATTCGTTCATTTTTGATTAACTCCTTGTTCTTCCTCGATTTTGCTTTCTTCGAGCGTCAGTTTTCGCCATAATACTCCTTTCTTTTTCTCCCATCAAGGTACTCCTTTCTTTGATCGTTGAGGTACTCCCTTTCACGCCTGTTGTTCTGCCTGTTGCTTGGTCCAGACTATCGCTCCGCTTCTTCGGTGAACTGATTGATTTCAAAGCGGTGATTAGGCCCACGATCCTTAGTAGATTGCCTTTCGGGTGATCTATATCTCCCGTCGCGATCATTCCTCCCTGTCGTGCTCGCCAACCCTCATGTGAAGGTCGTGCATGTCGGTGCGGAGTGACACTTTCTGAATGTTGGGTGCTACCAGTTTGTGGTCTCTTTTCCAAAGACGCTTTCAGTAGTATGTTTTCTTTTTCTAGCTCTTGCAATATTTCTCGCAGAGTCAAATCTACGGGTGTTTTCCACTGCCCTATCCACTTGCACAATACGCGAGGCCAAACGAAGGCCCCTATTGACAAGGGAGTTCGGACGCGAGTTTAGCATATTTATTTGGGGTTGGTTACCACCCTAGGAGATACATTTAGATTGGTAGTATCACTTAAAAGTGGAGTTGAGATACGTACCCATCGTTTTCCTCTACTTATCCCCTGGGGATAATTTCTTGTAGAAGGACACCTTGATGTCGTTGTTGCTGGTGACGTTTCAACTCCTTCCTGAAATGGGTGATCGACGTCGCTATGATTCCCTCGGACTCTGGTGTAGATATTGACATTCCCATCATTTCGATTTTCTTGTGATGTTGCCATGAATCTTGATCTGTTTGTTTTTTGAAGAATCCTTCTCTGCCCCACGGTGGGCGCCAAAAGATGTTGTAGCAAAAATGTTCCTACAACGCTCCTCGAGATTTGTACAGAAATGATATAATCTGAACCGTTGGATAACGTAATTAATAGTTGATGGATGATTTGTAGACCGTTGAGATGATCCACAACTTTTCCTCGTGATGCGTCCTTGATGATAGGAAAGATCCTACTCAGCTCTTCAATTCTCTTGGCTTTCTAATACTCTTAATGAATGTAGAAAATGAGGGGGATACCTGCAAAGACACTCCGATGTCTCAATGAGTAAGGAGATCTAAACAGGTTTTAGTGGAGAGAAAAGGATTAGAATTGTGTACCTTTATTGTTGAAATCCCTCCTCTACTTATAGGTAATATAGGGTATGCATTAGTCAATTACCTGTCTGCATTCATTTTGATGACGCACCTGGACCAAATACCATCCAGATTCATTATTATTTAAATCAGAATTATGTATCTAGACATTTATAAATGTACTTGTCCCAATAATTAACCTTTATCCATTCCCTCATTTCAGGGTGACCAGGTTAATAATATACTTGGACCAAATATATATCTAGATTGATTCTAACTTCTTGGATTGAACAGATTCATCCCCTTTCAAAATAAAATGAATGTAGTCACCTTTAATAAAGGCTAACAGATTTGGTTCTTAACTTTTTATGGTCTTAAGCTTTAACACATGAACCAAGATTTATGTTTAAGGTTAATGAGCTGATGACCCCATTAAACGCATTCCAAATGTATATGGTCCAAACATGCCTACATATTTGAATAAAAACTTGCAATCTAAACAAATTTACAAAAAATAATAAGAATAAAAAGTAAGTTTTCTCCCTCAAAAAAACAAAGTTTGTACCTATACTATTATATTAGCTGTGAAATCCCGAAAAGACATGTTAAAAACACTACTCCCTCCTTCCCTAGATAGGTGGGCCTCGTTCAAATTTGCATAATTCTCTAGGCAAGGAGGAAGTGTGGATAATTTTAAGTATTTTTTCTAAAGCCACACCCTTATGGATAATAATTAATAAAATCTAAAAATGATGTATCTCTCAAACTATATCTCGGATATTCTTAAATGTTATATCATTGAAAAGTATTTTAAAGCACACAGATAACGAATGTAAACATGACAACCAAATTATACGTATTTTTTATACTAACAATAATCAATTAAAAGGTTAATTTTAGAAATATCTCCTCATTATTTAATAATATAAGTCATCTATTAGTGCGACAAAATAAGAAAAAAATGAATAAATCATCTATTTTGGAAAGGGGGATATATTTTTTTCTCAAAAAAGATTGTAGATTTCAATTTTCATCCAAAATTAAAGAACTTTAGTTAAGTTCGTGGTCACCATCCGCTTTACGAACCATGATATATATTTTTGACTTCTCTTATTTATATCCAGAGGCAGAGCCTGATGTAAGCATGAGAATGTAGTTTTATGCCCAACCAATTGGCTTTCCAAGCCTAAAATTTTATAAAAGGTGGGCTTCAAAGCCTATTTGTACACACTTGTACATCAGATGTTGTTTTTCCAAGCTCAAATTTCTGACCCCACCCTTATCTATATCCCATGTCTTTACTAGCGATAACTCATGTGACTTTGGTCATTAAGGATCGACCAAATTTTAAAGTTCGATATTTTTCAACTATTTTTAACACAAAAACTAGATAAGTGAGTCACTAAGTCAGTAAAGTAAATCATGAATGGTATTAATTTTTTCAAAGTAAAATCAGACAATCAGTAATTTTTTCAAAGCAAAATTAGACAATGAAAAAATATTACCCACATTTTCCAAAGTATCATTAATCAAACTTGGCATAACAATCAAATTATCTGGACAATTAGCATACCAGAAAGTTAGAGCATCGCTCGGTTGAACCTACCAAGCGTTGGTATGTTAAGTTTGTTTGTCATATTTTAGCTCCAAAACTTGAGACTGCTTGATTAGATTACTAGATTCAGCTTCAGAACATTAGAAATGTTGAGACTTGCTCGTGTTTCTCTAAAGAACCTGAAGACGTATCGACATCATCGAACATATCATCCTTCTGTTCGAGGTTAGTAATACAAACTTGACTTGTTCCATTCTTATCTATGTTTCTTTCAAGTCGTTTAGATTGAAAACATAACATATGAAGTATATGTATGTATCTCTAGTATTAGTGACTTGATCATTTCATGATGGTCAAAGTGTTAAGGAAGCATTTACTTTAAAACTTTCGTACATGGTGGATTACGAAGTGTAACGTTTATCACTTGAACTTCGTAGATTCGACATAACATTGCTTGGTAATTCGTTACTAGTTACTGTGTTGAACTTCCAGCTTAACTCCATACCTAGAAAACTATGTTTAACTACATGAGTTTAAGGAAATAGACTTGCGAAACTTATTTCATGGTTTAAGGGAATCAAATGATCAATTCAAGGACAGATCCATTAAATAAGGATCTATATTAGAACCGATCCTAAGGATATCTAGAAGGACTGGTCCCTTACCAAGGATCTTTACTAGGATCGGTCTCAAGGATCTCTAACAGGATCGTCCCTTAACAAGACCGATCCTTATGTTAACCAAATAAGATGTCTTTCGATTCGGCTATTAACTTAGGGTTTGTATAGTTACCAGAAATATGATTTGAAAAGTTCACAAGATGTCGACATAGTATTTGAACATATACTAAACTTTTATTACTTAATATTCATGTATTTTCCTTGATACTCAAGGTGAGATCTCAAACCAAAATATACTAAATATATTTGTGATATTCTATTGATGTGCCATTCATATCCAGTGGATAAGCACGTATTTGGTTGTTATATTCCTAAAGTATATGTTATACGCTAGCTAATATTTATTTGTCATCCAAGAGAGATTTCGGTATATTACTTGGCTTACATTTAGAATATTTACAAAATTGAAAATAGGCATTTATTTGCGTATCTTTTGTGTTTTCGGTTTTGGTAACTCCTTGTTGTCCAAACTACCTTGGTCATTATAAATATTGAAGTTTGTGTTTCTTGCAAAATTATTCAGAAACACACGAAACTTTATGTTTGTATGAGGAATCCCACTAGCAGTATTCTCGTAATACTCACTGGAGAGGAGGGTATCCTAATTAGGTGAACTCTCTTATGTGCGCTTCATTTAAAAACTTATTTGGGATCAAGAAGCTTCTAGTAATATCGTTGGTGGGAAACTAACCGTATTGTTATTTAGATTTAGATTATTGATTTGATTGACAATTGATGTGTCCAACCTTGATAGATCTAGCTTGTTTATTTTGTGATCCTTCTCTTCTGATATAAGGTCACTCGAACTAGTTCATGGATCGACGATTTCAGATATGCTTTATTGCATATAAATCTGAAGATAGGACTTGTGATTATCCATTGCTAACAAACTCATTTATATGCATAATAGGTTATAAGTGGAATCAAATTGTTTGTACAAGTACTTTGAAGACTAAAAGATTTTTTTTTGGTATTATGATCTTTGTGATAATTTCATGCACACTAGATTGACTGTGACCCGATAAGATTGTTTATCTCGTATATACTTTTTTATAGATTGTTGTATACATCGACAATATATTATTGGGTATTTCTATTAGAAATCTCGATATTTATCTTTAGTGGAAATAAGACGTTTTAAGATAGTTGTATAGTGTCGTTTTAACAGCTTAAACGATACTTTCAGAGTGCCGTTAAAAGTGCCGTAGATTTAGTGTCTTTTTCTGGAATGACACTTTAAGTTTAACGATAAATTACGATAAACATAAGATGCCGCTAAGCTCTAAACCTTGATAACGTCGTAGATTTAATATATTTTAATATCTGAAAACCATGTCAGATTTTGTTGGTTGACTGCGGTTATTCTGACTGGGATGAAAATGATTCTGATTCAAATTCAAATTACACTAAATTGAAACTGAAATTAACATTAAAATACTAAAATTACACTGAAATTCAAATTAAATTATTGAAATTCATATTCAAATTGAAATGATAATTAACAATAAAATACTAAAATTAAATTCAAATACAAATTCCCTGGTTCATCCAATACAAAATGACAGAATCTATAACATTGAATTGTACTCATAAATTGAGTCCAAAATCATTCAAGAAAAGAAAAAGAAAAAAGATTCAACACTTAATTAATAAGTTCAAGGTTTCTTAAAGAGAAGTGATACTTGTCTTAAACATTTTAACAACAGTTTCAGTCATTATGACCTTGGCACCAGCTTGCTTGAGAAGATAACAGCAGAAGCACAACCCATTCCAAAATTTCCTTATCCACCAGCAACAACGATTTTACCATCAACCTCAATATCAGTGTCCCTCATGCGACCATTGGGAAGAAAGTGACGGCATCCGTAAAGGTATCGAACTACATTCAGACAAGATCAAAATGTCAGACCTTATATGCTAGGTTACTTGACTAGTCGAACAGATGAACATTTAACCAGTACTTAGTTTATCAGTGGTAAAAATAGATGCATGAGCATGTATGGTATAATATAATGTACTTTCTACATATAAAAACCTGACACCTCGGAGTCAGCCATGAATTTCTCTCATTACTATAATATAGTTCAACTTGCAACAGTAAAATGTTATCATAAATAACCTACAATTATTTTCATAACAAAGATCCTACTCCTTCAGTCACATAATCTATCAACAAACATTACATAAACTAAATCAGACATAAAACAAACACATATTTAAGATATACCGTGGACATGCTACAACAAAGTGAAACCTGTTTGACTCTTCAAATGTTGCCTACATTTCCTAAAGAGAAGGTTGACATCCTAGTCATGCTTGATTGTTGAACCAACTAATGCTTCTGAATGAACTGACACACTTTTATGCCAATAGTTAAGAAAGATAAAGATGTGCTTCATTATGCAAACCAAAAAGAAGATTTAGATCCTAATTCCTTCAGATTGAAGATGGCAAAGAACACATTTCACAAAGCCCTTCAAATAAGAACATTACCAATGCTCGAAGGAAGATAACATAGAACAAGTAAATTTACCTCTACTCCTTTTGTTTCCTCATTTCCTCTGTTTCTCCTGCGATCAAAGTAGAAAGCCATTTATTCACTGTGATTGAAAATTCGTAACTTCAGAAACATCGTACAAGGACCACGACTTAGGCCCCTATTAGTAACAACAGTCAACAATAATAGCAGTTTACTAAAACTAACAATAGTTTAGACTTATCAGATTTCATAATATACACAGAGGTGATCTAATAAACCCATCATCAAGATATTGAAGACAACAGTAACAACACTACAACATGGAGATGAACAAATAAACCATGGGCAGTGAAAAACATAGGCATGATGAGTATTCAAAGACACATACCTCGACAGAACATTGTGATTAAATATTTCACAATCCGCATTCATCTAGTTTCAGATAACATCAAGAAGTGAATGAATCTCCATGCACATAAAGAAGATAAAATAATAAGGGACTGAAAAAGTGGGGGTCTAACAACACCACCGAATATTTCGCTTAACAATCTGTATGGACAAACTCGAACATACTTTTAAGAGAATCAACAAGATTCAATCAATTAAAAGTATATCAACGAGTTTATATCTCTCTCTTGATTTGATTTACTCAAGCAGGTACTACGAGTTCTAATCAAATACAAGGAATAAATTGGATGGTACCAAAGACCAATATCCAAGGACCAATCAATGATAATCAACAACCAAAGGTTGGATTATTCTAATTGATGATCTAAACGCACAACCTGTATTATTTCAATTATAAAGATAAAACAATATAATGCGGAAATAGGAATAACACAGACACCAGAAATTTTGTTAACGAGGAAACTGCAAATGCATAAAAACCTCGGGACCTAGTCCAGACTGAACACACACTGTATTAAGCCACTACAGACACTAGCCTACTCCAAGCTAACTTCGGACTGGACTGTAGTTGAACCCCAATCAGTCTACCACTGATCCAAGGTACAATTATACTCCCTACGCCTCTGATCCCAGCAGGATACTGCGCACTTGATTCCCTTAGCTGATCTCACCCACAACTAAGAGTTGCTACGACCCAAAGTCGAAGACTTGATAATAAACAAATCTGTCTCACATAGACAAGTCTATCAAAGGATCAATCTGTCTCTTACAGATAAACCTTAAAAAGTTTTGTTCAGCTTTTGATAATAATCAAGGTGAACATGAACCAATTGATAATCCGGTCTTATATTCCCAAAGAACAGCCTAGAGTTATCAATCACCTCATAAAAATCTTAATCGTATGGTAGCGTAACAAGATGTTGCGGAATCACAAACAATGAGACGAAGATGTTTGTGATTACTTTTTATATCTTTCATATCAGAGATATCAATCTCAAGCCAATCAATATGATTATACTCGTACGATAGAAGATGCAAGATCAGATCACACAACTACGATAAAAGTAGTATCGGTCTGGCTTCACAATCCCAATGAAGTCTTTAAGTCGTTAACCTGGTTTTAGAAGAAGAAAACCAAAGGTTAAAGGAGAAACGACTCTAGCATGCAAACTAGTATCACACATAAGGTGTGGGGATTAGTTTTGCACAGATACTAGAGTTTCCCTTATATAGTATTTCAAATAAGGGTTTGCAATTAAGTTACCTTGGTAACAAAGCAATCAATATTCACCGTTAGATGAAAACCTGATTTATATTCAAGCTAATATTTCTCAGCCGTTAGATCGAAAACTTAGTTTGTTACACACAAATGAAATGCACGCTTCTAGGTTTGTGTAACTGTACCCAAACGTGTACATTGTTGGTTCAACAATAGTTAACCAAAAGGTTAGCCATATGAGCATCTCATATCAACCATGTTCTTCTTCACCATAACTAGTTCAAATGACTTCAAGATGAACTAGTTAGAGAGTTGTTAAATTGCAAGGAAATCTCATGTACTACACAAGACACAATTGGAGCAAAGATGATTTGATTCACTTGAATCGGTTCATGAACTTTTATAGCCACAGTTTGCAAACTGCATTCCTTAGTGTTTTTAAGTTTAAGTTCAGAAATCATCTTTAGATATATAACCTTCTCAAGTTCACAGACTAGGTTCGCGGACTTAAGTTATCGGGCAGAGTTTACAAACTCCAGCAGAAATTCTCAGGACTTAGATTCACACAAATAGTTTGTCAATTCCAACAGAAATTCTCGGGTTTGAGAACTTCGGAAGTTCGCGGACTTGGCTCATGCCATTCTTCCGGTTCTCTTGATCAACAAAGTTCGCAAACTTTGGTTCAAGGAATAGGACTTATACATAAATGTGTTTCCACAATAATGCTTATGTCCACCATTGGTTATGTAATCTAAACTCTCATTTCAATCATTGAAATATTCTTAGAGGACGTTATATGGTTGTTACACCATTTCTCGTCAAAGAAATTTTCAAAGTGATTGAAACATATCATGACTTTCGTCACTAGGTAAAGATAAACTTGGTTGAAGCGAAAAGCTTACAAACACATATTTCGAGATATAGATAGGCGAGGTATACTCGGCTCGCAATACCAAATGTGTATAATCAAAGTCTATATATAGCACACTACTTTTTGTCTCAAAGAGTAGGAGATAGAGTAGATAGACTTTTGAGTGATAGATAAGTTCAAGTCTCCACATAACTTTTTGTCGAGAAGTTCCACCGGTTCTTTGAGTAGTTCTTCGTCTTGTATAATGAATCGCCATGAAGTCCTTGATCTCAACTACACTTTCTATCCTAGTCCGAGACTTAGCTATAGTAGACTAGAAATCAAGACTTATAGTTTTGATCACTAACATTGACAAACATGCTTGAGATAGCAACACATGCGAGTTCGACCGAGCAATGCTCTAACAATCTCCCCATTTGTCAATTTTAGTGACAAAACTATCAATACATATGGAGTACAAAAAATATAAAGAAACTTTAGTAGATCCTATTCCACATGTCTAATCTTCAACAATCCTCGAAATCTTCGTCACTTCCAAGTACTCCAATGATCCCAAAGGTTGTAAGTTTAGCATCATCGTTGTTGAAGATCCGTAGCAATAACAATGAGAAAACATAAATCTCGATCATTTTTATATAGTGTCATAGTATTATTACACAGTGTCAAAGTTCAGTTGTGTCCAACTTCAACAATAATACTATGGTGATATGTATCACTTCCCCTTAGTCAATACTCCATCTCTCATGGAAACCACTCCTCCTTACACAATGATCCGAAAACCATATGTATTTGTAGTGTGAACTACATATTAATTCTCCCCATTTTTGTCAATAAAATTGGCAAAGGTACAAGAACGGGATCATAATGAAATTTCCGATAGAAACATTTCATGACTAAAAGAAAGAATACATACCAATTAATTTAGATGCAATCATAAAGCCGAAGCTAAATGCATTCATCAAGGAGTTTAAAGATACAAGATCACCCCTCTAAAATTCCACAGACGCACACCCCTCAAGATATGACCACTAAGCACAAGTTCAAAAGAACTCTTCCCCATTTGATGTCATTCCGGAAAGAACAACAAGAGCGACCTTAATTTCGAAAGAAAAGAAGGATTTTTATTGGACACCAAAACCATAAGAATGATTTTTATATCCAAAAACTCAATTAAATTAATCACAAGTAAACCCATGATTAGTTAATCGGAATATGTAATCAAATTAAACACAAAAAGTGATCAATTTAATTGATTATGCTCAACATAAGTAAACTTACGAAGCTACGACTAAGTTAACCATATAAAATTATTAGCTTAACCATTCATATTCTCACAACAAGAAAAACTTATGGAGTATTGCAGTATACACATAAAATATGGATCAGGAATGATCAATACTGCGTCGAATCGACCGAAACACGTTAATCTCTTCTTCGATTTGATTTTGGTATAAGTTAATTTCTTCATTATTTATTTCTTTACCGTTGATTAATCTTATTAGTGTTTCCTGTAATCAATGATATTCATCTTAGTTTTGATCTACATATCAAAATCTAAGAAAAAAGAAAAGGAAAGAAGAAGAAAAGATTCATTCTATCTTCAATTATTATTTGCATTACAACAGACATCACAACCTATCTTCCATTAAAGATTGACAATATAGGCTTAACTTTTGTATTTTTCAAAATTCCATTCATCTTTAATCAATACATGAATACCGAACACGAACGACTTTACTTTTGACAAAGTATGGGATAAACATAGTTCACGGACGTAAAACCCAATATCCCATAACAAATTGCAAACAAACATAAAGATTAAATACTGCAAAACATCATTCTCCAAATAGTTTTAGAATTTAAACCAATAACCAAAAAAAAAGAACAAGAATATGAAAAATAATAGCTATGTGTAGTCACAATAATTGCTATTCAAAGCACTAGTTATTCTTCCAACTAAACCAAAAAGAAGACATACTAGGCAACATGAAACTTTCCCAAGGCCTCTTCAGAGAATTCCTTCTCGTTGTTGAAAAACCCATTGATAATGGGATCATTCAATTCCTCCAACTCTTTGGAAATAACTGTCAACTTACTAAGTTCTATTTTCAGTTTACGTACAATGTTTGTTGTTAGAGACAACATCCTTTCATAGTGAATTAGCTCTTCCAAAGACGAAGCGATTTGAGATTTTAAATCGTTTCTTTTGTTGATGAATTCTTTTACCAGGTGTTGATGGTGGTTTTTAGCTTAGGGTTAAAATCGTAAAACTTTACATCTGACATGACGTCACTAGGACCACTAGCGTATTTATTGAATCATTCAATACGCCTACGTAAGAATTACCAGGGTGCCTTTTTTTTACATATATATGTGTCATGTTCCACGGTATAACCCTTAGTATTGACCGACATCACCTTCGTACACCAAACCCTAAATTCTTACACCACTGTGCCAATGGCAAACCATGCCAGCCACGTCTCCGTACCAAGGCATACCTACCATGCCAGCCGCACCACCGTGCCAATGGAAAACCATGCCAGCCACATCTCCGCGCCAAGGCATGCCAACCATGCCAACCGCATGTGCCAATGGCATGCCGTGCCAGCCACATCTCCGTGCCAAGGCATGCCAACCATGCCAGCCGCACCACCGTGCTAATGGAAAACCATGCCAGCCACGTCTCCGCGCCAAAGCATGCCAACCATGCCATCCGCGCCACCGTGCCAATGGAAAACCATGCCAGCCACGTCTCCGCGCCAAGGAATGCCAACCATGCCAGCCGCACCACATGTGCCAATGGCATGTCGTGCCAGCCACACCTCTGCGCCAAGGCATGCCAACCATGCCAGCCGCGCCACCGTGCCAATGGCAAACCATGCCAGCCACGATTCTATGCCAAAGCCATGCCGGCCCCGCTACATGCCGCTGGCTGCCAAAAAGAAGGGTTGCAACAATCAACGGTGACCCTTTCATCTGGGATGCAGATCTTAGCCGTCCAAGATCGCCAGCCAACGCATGGTAACCTTTGGCCCAACGCCAAAACCCTAGTTTTGGCCACGCCTAAACCGTGTCAAGGAATGCCGACCATGCCACATGTGCCATTGGCATGCCGTGCCAGCCACCTTGCTGCGCCTAAACCATACTATGCCGGCCTTCCCTTTACGGCTGCCAAAACAAAGGCGTGCACCAATCAACGGCCACACTTCCATCTTAGATGCAAATCTTAGCCGTCCAAGGTCGCCATCCAACGCATGGTAACCTTTGGCCCAACGCCAAAACCCTAGTTTTGGCCACGCCTTCGTTTTGGTAGCCGTAAGGGGAAGTCCGGCATGGTATGGTTTAGGCGCAGCAAGGTGGATGGCACAGCATACCATTGGCACATGTGGCATGGTCGGCATACCTTGGCGCTGGCATGCCCGGCATGCCATCCACCTTGCCGCGCCTTAACCATACCATGTCGGCCTTCCCCTCACGGCTGCCAAAAAGAAGGCGTGCGACAATCAACGGCCACCCTTCCATCTTAGATGCAAATCTTAGACGTCCAAGGTCACCAACCAACGCATGGTAACCTTTGGGTTTTGGCCAAGCCTAAACCGCGCCAAGGCATGCCGACCATGCCACATGTGCCAATGGCATGCCATGCCAGTCACCTTGCCGCGCCTAAACCATACCATGCGGGCCTTTCCTCACGGCTGCCAAAACGAAGGCGTGCGACAATCAATGGCCACCCTTCCATCTTAGATGCAAATCTTAACCGTCCAAGGTCACCAACCAACGCATGGTAACCTTTGGCCCAACGCCAAAACCCTAGTTTTGACCACGCCTAAACTGCGCCAAAGCATGTCGACCATGCCACGTGTGCCAATGGCATGCCTTGCCATCCACCTTGCCGCGCCTAAACCATACCATGCCGGCCTTCCCCTCACGGCTGCCAAAACGAAGGCGTGCGACAATCAACGACCACCCTTCCATCTTAGATGCAAATCTTAGCCGTCCAAGGTCACCAACCAATGCATGGTAACCTTTGTCCCAACGCCAAAACCCTAGTTTTGGCCATGCCTAAACCGCGCCAAGGCATGCCGACCATGCCACATGTACCAATGGCATGCCGTGCCAGCTACCTTTCTGCGCCTAAACCATACCATGCCGGCCTTCCCTTCACGGATTCCAAAATGAAGGCTTGCAACAATCAACGACCACATTTCCATCTAAGACGCAGGTCTTAGACGTACAAGGTTACCAGATAATGCAGGGCAACCTATTGGCTCGACACCAAGCCCTAGTTTTGGTCGCTCCCAAACAATGCCAAAACCCTGGCTTTTGGCCACGCCTAAACTAGGCCATATTAAAGCCACGCTTTCATGCCACTGGATACCAAACGAAGGGTTGCAATAATCAACGGCTACCCTTCCTCTCAAGATGCAAAATCTCGCAAAGGTCACCACCGAGCCTGCAAGTCTCCCAAGCTCAACTTGCCAAACAACAACAACATGCTACATGTTTTCCACGAAAACACTCGAGACATCAACACATGTCACAAACTGGGGGATGCTCATTGGGTATTGGTTTGGCGGTTTACAGCATACGGCGTACACTACGCCCGTTACAAGACAGTGTCATAAGGATGAGGCGGTTAGTAAATACAGGGAGTACTAGTAAAACGCTTTCTTTTATGGAACATCAATTCCAGGCGTTACCGGTTACCACATCCTCCTATTTACTCATCCGTTTTCCATTTCTTATGATACCAGAGTACGTTTCACTTCGACTTGTATAAATAGGTCTTACCTATTTCCACCGAACAACAAATTCTGGTCTGGAGCATACAACACTTAAAAAACGTTTGCTAGCTTTCCCATCTGTTAGCTTCCCACTTTCTGATGGAAGTCACAAAACAACTACTGTTCCAGGATCAACTAATCTGGTCTCAACACTCTCTTCGCTTCCCTCTCTAAAACCAAACCTTCTCCTCCTCTTTGTGACCAAAGCAAATATGGAACGACCATTTCTTGGTTTAGGCCGGATTTGTACAGATTGATCTCTTGAATCTAAAGTAATCCCTTGCTATACATTGTTTAGGGTTTAGACTCGTTTCTCACCCACACACACGAAATTACCGAAATCAACAGAAACCGTTTTCACCCTCAAACAATTGGCGACCACAGTGGAAGATTGATCTTTCGGTTACAATGTCAACTTCAATCCCCGATCTCATATTTCGACCCAGAAGTCAGAAAGATAGAATCCAAACGACCCGCCCAGGGATCGACGGCTTAGTTACCAGACGACCCGGTTACCAGTCATGACACGACAAGGGATGACTGGGGACTTTCCACACTCACGTCGGTGCTTCCCACAAAACGCGGTCTTACACCTGGGAGATTCCTTTTCATCAGGAGATCCGAAAAACCGAGTAAGTCTTGTTAGACAAAATACATGGTCTACTACTTCAAATCTTCACAGGGGAGATAAAAAACCGATATCCATAATTTTCTTGTGTTTCATGCTTTCTACTATCGCACAAAATTCACAATTGCATGACTTCCCTGGGGTACTCATGCCACTTATATTCATAACCAAAAACATCAATATTCTAAAACAGTTCATTCCAAATAATAATCCAAAACCCTCAGGGTTAATACTTGTCTATCAACCCAAAAATCCAGAAAATCAAAACCATAAACCAAGCGCTTTATTTGCCTTTCAAAATAATAAAAATAATAATCACCTACCCGTATGTGCCTACTTTGCATAATAATGATTACCCGTTATTGTTCATGAGGTATTCGACGTTACTACGGTGATATTCGAAGAGGAATTTTTTATGACGAAGTGTTTCTACAAGTTTATGAAAGGCATACCCACGGCTAGGGTTTATACCAGTTCAGAAGAACAATATTTCTACAGATTTATGGAAGGCATACCTATGGCTAGGGTTTGGACCAACACAAGAAAAAAAATTGAAAGAGAAACGCTGGAGTACATAGCTGGAATATGCTTGCCCACTTTATTACTACCGCGCTACCGCTAACACCAGGACGTGAGAACAAAGATACGAGATAAAAAGGAGAGCCAACCCCTTTTATACGCATTACACTTTTGAATTTTTAATAAGGAAATTATTTCCTATTTGAGCTACGTATGGAAAGAGGAAACTGGGCCTGCAAGAACAAGTCCGCGCCACGCCAATCCAGCGCCTTGCCAAGACAAAAGTCCGCGCCATGCCCAGCCGACAGTCCGTGCCATACCAAATCCAAGCCAGCGCCCATTCCAAGCCGATCCAGCGCTAACAACTTGCATCTTTCCAGCACCAGCAGCTTGCATCCTTCCAGCGCTAACATCTTGCATCTTTACAGCAGCTTGCATCTTTCCAGCGCCAGCAGCTTCCATCCTTTCCAGCGCTAACATCTTGCATCTTTACAGCAACTTGCATCTTCCCTGCGCCAGCAGCTTGTATCCTTCCAGCGTTGCTCTTGAACGCCCAGTAGAAGGGAATCAATAATCTAATTTCATTACACGAAAATATCAGGAACGACTTCTCCAAAATCGAAGCAAAGAAAAATCAGCAACCCCTCTGAGTTCACAAAGACTCTTTTCTTTGTCAGGAGATGCATGATTTCTGGGGACTTCGCCCGCAAAATCGTGCAGTCTATGATGAAACATTTATGTGAGATTCTATATTTCCCCAAAGCGAAACTTCAAGGAATATTTGCAGCCCTCAACCGCACTGCATCAGGGAAGCAGATGTTTCCAACCAGAGAAGTCGTTCCCAAACCCCAACCTCTCCTGGAAAGCACGATTGATAGATGGAACTGGGGACTCGTAATCATTGTTCGCTTGAAGAGTGTCCAGTTTGACAGCACAATGATTCACGCATCCGCTCCGCTTTAACATCCTCCAGCAGCGACTCCGCTTCGACGATCACTCCGAAAGCCGCTCCGCTTCAACGCTCGCTCCAGCAGCCGCTCCGTTTTAGCGTTCTCTCCATAAGCTTCTCCAGTATCCGAAGACGAGGCTTCAGCGTTCTGCTTCTTAAGTTTCAACATATTCTCCAAGAGCCAAAGCTTCTTCAACGACACTTCTTCCTACAAAGGGTCGTACCACCATGCTCCCCATGTCAAGGATCATGATCACATCCAACCAATCTTCGTAGTCATGGACAGTTTGCTCGCTTACGCATCCAGCCAATCCTTTTACTTCCACGGATGCCCGTACAACTCCAGCCAATCCTTTTACTTCCACGGATGCCCATACAATTCCAGCCAACATACTTTGTTACCACGACAATATAATCTCTTCTGATTATATCTGCTACCAAGAATTGTTGCCGCTCATTTGTTGATACCATCCAGAGCTTCACCACATTTGCAATCACTACAAAGATGGAAACATATAAACCATACTTGAGGACTGAGGATATACATGGAATCCCTTTACTGTCAAAGCTCAGAAGACACAGTCAACCAAAAGGCCATGGCCGTAACAAGGTCATATACTCTTCAAGGGTACAGCGCAAGAATATCATCACCTCTCTTTCTAGAAGACGCCTTCAACACTTTACGAGGCCGCGGAGGATCCCAAGCCTGGTCAGAGGAAAACAACTTCAGAAACTGAAGAAAAATGCGACTGGGGACTTCTCTTCGCAGTCCATCGACGACCATCAAAGACTCATGAGATAACTCCAGAGACGCGGCTGAAACATTTTCTTGAAGAAACAGAGGGAGCCATGATAAACAACATAACTCTCTCATTCCTACATCTTCGCTATCCAGAATATTTCGTCCATGATATCCTGAGCATCTCAGCGTCACATCCAGAAGAGTACGATAAACTTGTATCAAATCACGTGGACGTGGATTCAACACGATGCAATGAAAATAGGATACACATGGGGACTACCAGCATGAGACGCTTTCACTCCCCTCAACCAGGTAATTTCTGATTTCAGCATCATCAATGTCAAAGTTTCACGAGCCGCCGGAATTTCTCAACACGAAGCCGTACATGTACACCGAAGACTTCAAGAGCACGCCACAAATATACATTCACATATTCATCCATGCCATCAGATCAAATCGAAGTATAACTGGGGACTTCTTACCACATCTCATTCCATACGATAGTCCAAGATTCAGAAGATGGTTCGAAGGATGTCGCTTGGAACAAAGTCCTGGAAGACTTGATAGCAGCACATCGGCAACGAAACGTCTCCCTATTTCATCCGGGGGCGCCAGAAGTTTTCGACCATACAAACATTCACAACACATCATCATCACGATCAGAAGGTCCAGGCACTGAACAACCTAAAGCCGAGGATGGACCGACATCGCAACCACAATCTCCAAGATTAACCCTGGCATTATCGTTGCCGAGCATATATTCCATCCATCCGTCCCAAGAATGCAATGGAGTTTGGTAAATTTTGGAATCCACTGGAGAGACACTGCAGACGAAAGCGCGGATACAAATGAGCAACGGGAAACAGAAGAAGGTCAATACCTCTTTTCATACAGACGGAGTTTCTAGAGTTTCGCACAGAATAAAGTTCCCTTCTTGCTTGATGAACAGGAACAGATGACTCGGCGCGACTATGCTACCCCGGGCCCGCAACATCCCTCCTGAGTTTCACTGTCGGGCCGTTTTCACCTGCTAAACGAGCTCAAAACCTAAATATTCCGCGAAAGGAGATAAGAAATTCTATCTGGTCATATGGAGAGTCGGACCATCAAATCCGAGTTCTTACGAGAATTCTACAACGATTTTAGTAAGGAGCGCTAATTAGGGTTTCGGTATCCCAAACCCTGATTTCGACAAAGTTGTCAGGCGCCATCACTACCATTTGATAACCGAAGTTCCAGAGTCATCACCATCGTTTGGTAGCCGAAGTTCTGAAACCAGTTTACACCATTCTGCGGACTGAAGCCAGTTTCCTCCATTCCAAGCCGACCAACGCCTGCGGATCCCATTCCAAGCCGACCAACGCCTGCGGCTCCCATTCCAAGCCTACCAATGCCTGCGGCTCTCATTCCAAGCAGACCAATGCCTGCGGCTTCCATTCCAAGCCTACCAACGCTTGCGGCTCCCATTATAAGCCGATCAACGCCTGCGGCTCCCATTCCAAGCCGACCAACGCCTGCGGCTCCCATTCCAAGCCGACAATCTACATCTCACCACTTCACGGTCTAGCCAGCAACACCACAAGTAGAGTCTATGCAAGTACGCCAACACGAGAATCACGAACTCTCCTTACCTCTCGAAAAAGGCTAGTCGGGTCTTCTTAACCATCTTTTCACGACTTGTCATTTTGATTTTTTCCTCGCCCGTCACCATCTTATGCTTACCTCGCAACAATGCTCCTGTTCCGACCTAAGCAGGGGACTTAATGTTGATGGTGGTTTTTAGCTTAGGGTTAAAATCGTAAAACCTTACATCTGACATGACGTCACTAGGACCACTAGCACATTTATTGAATCATTCAACACGCCTACGTAAGAATTACCAGGGTACCTTTTTTTTTACATATATATGTGTCATGTTCCACGGTAGAACCATTAATATTGACCGACATCACCTTCCTACACCATACCCTAAATTCTTACACAACCGTGCCAATGGCAAACCATGCATCCACGTATCCGCGCCAAGGCATGCCAACCATGCCAGCCGCACCACCGTGCCAATGGCAAACCATGCAAGCCATGTCTCCGCACCAAGGCATGGCAACCATGCGAGCTGCATGTGACAATGGCATGCCGTGCCAGCCACATCTCCATGCCAAGGGATGCCAGCCGCGCCACCGTGCCAATGGCAAACAATGCAAGCCGCACCACATGTGCCAATGGCATGCCGTGCCAGCCACGATTCCATGCCAAAGCCATGCCGGCCCCGCTACATGCCGATGACTGCCAAAACGAAGGGTTGCAACAATCAACGACCACCCTTCCATCTAAGATGCAGATCTTAGACGTCCAAGGTCCCAGCCAACACATGGTAACGTTTGTCCCAATGCCAAAACCCAAGTTTTGGCCACGCCTAAACCGCGCCAAGGCATGCCGACGCCTAAACCGCTCCAAGGCATGCCGACAATGCCACATGTGCCAATGGCATGCCGTGCCAGCCACCTTGCCGCGCCTAAACCATACCATGCCGGCCTTCCCTTTACGGCTGTCAAAACGAAGGCGTGCGACAATCAATGACCACCCTTCCATCTTAGATGCAAATCTTAGCCGTCCAAGTTCGCCAGCCAACGCATGGTAACCTTTGGACCAACGCCAAAACCTTAGTTTTGGCCACGCCTAAACCGCGCCAAAGCATGTCGGCCATGCCACATGTGCCAATGGCATGCCATGCCAGCCACCTTGCCGCGCCTAAACCATACCATGCCGGCCTTCCCTTTACGGCTGCCAAAACGAAGGCATGCGACAATAACGGCCACCCTTCCATCTTAGATGCAAATATTAACCGTCCAAGGTCACCAACATACACATGGTAACCTTTGGCCCAACGCCAAAACCCTAGTTTTGGACATGCCTAAACCGCGCCAAGGCATGCCGACCATGCCACATGTGCCAATGGCATGCCGTGCCAGTCACCTTGCTGCGTCTAAACCATACCATGCCGGCCTTCCCTTCACGGCTTCCAAAACGAAGGCTTGCAACAATCGACGGCCACATTTCCATCTAAGACGCAGATCTTAGCCGTCCAAGGTTACCATCTAACGTAGGGCAACCTTTTGGCTCGACGCCAAGCCCTAGTTTTGGTCGCGCCCAAACAATGCCAAAACCCTAGCTTTTGGCCACGCCTAAACTAGGCCATATTAAAGCCATGTCGGCCATGCTTTCATGCCACTGGTTACCAAACGAAGGGTTGCAATAATCAACGGCTACCCTTCCTCTCAAGATGCAAAATCCCGACCGTCAAAGGTCACCACCGAGCCTGCAAGTCTCCCAAGCTCAACTTGCCAAACAACAACAACATGATACATGTTTTCCATGAAAACATTCGAGACATCAACACATGTCACAAACTGGGGGATGCTCATTGGGTATTGGTTTTGCGGTTTACAGCATGCGGCTTACACTACGCCCGTTACAAGACAGTGTCATAAGGATGAGGCGGTTAGTAAATACAGGGAGTACTAGTAAAACACGTTCTTTTATGGAACATCAATTCCAGGCGTTACCGGTTACCACCTCCTCCCATTTACTCATGTTCCATTTCTTATGAGACCAGAGTACGTTTCACTTCGACTTGTATAAATAGGTCTTACCTATTTCTATCGAACAACAAGTTCTGGTCTGGAGCATACAACACTCAGAAAATGTTTGCTAGCTTTCCCATCTGTTAGCTTCCCACTTTCTGATGCAAGTCAAAAACAACTGCTCTTCCAGGATCAACTATTCTGGTCTCAACACTCTCTTATCTTCCCTCCCCAAAACCAACCCTTCTCCTCCTCTTTGTGACCGAAGCAAGTCTGGAACGGCCATTTCTTGGTTTAGGCCGGATTTGTACAGATTGATCTCTTGAATCTAAAGTACTCCCTTGCAGTACATTTTTTAGGGTTTAAACTCGTTTCTCACCCACACACCCGAAATTACCGAAATCAGCAGAAACCGTTTTCACCCTCAAACACCAGGTTCCTGAAGTTAACATCACTTTGATAAAAGGACAAGAACCAGTTTGAGGAAGGACATTTACCATTAATTGCAGCCTTCACTTTCTTCACCCTTGTAGAGGAAATTCATGTACATCGACGTACGTTAGCTGCTTTAACTGCATCTCTGCTTGTGCTGCCTCTAGTTACAAGAGCCATGAAACAATATTCCTTTGGGAATAACAAAACTTTTACAAACGACTAAAACCCTAGACAACAAGACTTTTGTAGTTTTAAAGATTCATTATTTATATAGTTTTAAACAAAACTTTTTAACCAAGAAAATACTACTTGAGCCAAAAAGACGTAAAACCCCATTTTCTCAAGCTAAAGATGAGGATGCGAACGTCTATGGAGTTAGATAGAGACGTTTTGAGCCAAAAGCTCCCCTTGTTTATCACATCGTGAATTTTCAAGATTTTTTGTGTGAACATAAGTTCCTCCTTTTGATTCTGGAAATACTCGTCTCATAGGACCTATGCCAATTATCCATTCGAAACAGCTTGTCCTTAAGAAAACAAGCATGAGCTAACAAAAGTTGAGTGGACTCAGGTCATCCCACATGAACAAGGGTTTCGTCAAACTCAAATTCTTCAATTCGTGAATATCCTTGAGCAACAAGTCTGGCTTTGTTTCTGACAGTTGTACCTAATTTTCATACTTATTCTTGAATACCCATTTAGAACCAATAATATTTATATTGGAAAGACATGGTACAAGATCCCACACGTCTTGTCTTTGAAATTGATTTAACTTTTCATGCATTTAATTCACCCAAAGGGGATCGTTCAGAGTTTCATCAGAATTTCCTGGTTCTACTTGTGAAAGATAACAACCAAACTTGCACATATTTTGAAGTTGTCCTTTTGTTTTGGCTGTAGAATATCTTCCACCTTCATAGTCAATAGATGACACACACCATGGAGAATCTCCTATCATATGTAATAAATAACTACATCTACTGTCAATAAAACATTGAAAGGAGATGTAGGACTTAAAGCAAAGGTACCCATACTGTTAGATCACTGCTCGGTCGAACTTGCATGCGTTGCTATATCAAGCATGTTTGTCAATGTTAGTGATCAAAACTATAAGTCTTTATTTCTAGTCTATTATAGCTAAGTCTCGGACTAGGATAGTAAGTGTAGTTGAGCTCAAGAACTTCATAGCGGTTCATCATACAAATGGAAGAACTACTCAAGGAACCGGTGGAACTTCACAACAAAAAGGTATGTGAAGACTTGAACTTATCTGTCACTCAAAAGTCTATCTATTGTATCTCCCACTTCTTGAGACAAAAGTCGTATGCTATATATATAAACTTAGATTATACACGTTTGGTATTTTGAGACGAGTATATCTCGCCTATCTATATCTCGAAATATGTGTTGGTAAGCATTTCGATTTGACCATGTTTTCTTTACCTAGTGACGCAAGTCATGATATGTTTCAGTCATCTTGAAAATTGCTTTGACGAGAAATGGTGTAACAACTATATAATGTCCTCTAAGAATTTTTCAATGATTGGAATGAGAGTTTAGATTACGTAACCAATAATGGACATAAGTATGTTGTGGAAACACATATGTGCATAAGTCCTATACTGGAAGAATGGCTAGTAGCCAAGTCCGCAAACTCAGTCGGCGAACTGCCGAAGTTCTCAAACCCGAGAATTTCTGCTGGAGTTAACAAACTTCTTGCGTGAGCCAAGTCCGCGAACCCAGTTCACGAACCGGCGAAGTTCTCAAACCCGAGAGTTTCTGTTGGAGTTTGTAAACTTTATCCAGTACCTTAAGTCTGCGAACCTAGTCTGCGAACTTGAGAAAGGTTACATATCTGAAGATGATTTTTGAACATAAACTTATAAGGACTAAGGAATGCTTTTGCAAACCGTGGCTATAAAGTTCATGAACCGATTCATGTGAATCAAATCATCTTTGCTTCAATTGTGTCTTGTGTAGTACATGAGATTTCCTTACAATTGAACAACTCTCTAACTAGTTCATCTTGAAGTCATTTGAACTAGTTATGGTGAAGAAAAAAATGGTTGGTATGAAATGATCAAATGGCTAACCTTTTGGTTGACTATTGTTGAACCATCAATGCACACGTTTGGGTACGGTTAACAAACCTAGAAGCGTGTACTTCATTTGTGTATAACAAGCTAATATTTCGATCTAACGGTTGAGATATATTAGCTTGAATCTAAATTAGGTTTTCATCTAACTGTGGATAGTGTTTTCTTTGTGAGCAAAGCGAAACCCTGATTTGAAAGACTATATAAGGGGACATCTAGCAACTCTAAAAACCAATCCCCACACCTTACGTGTGATACTAGTTTGCGTGCTAGAGTCAGTTCTCCTTTAACCTTTGGTTTTCTTCTTCTAAAACCAGGTTAACGACTTCAAGACTTCATTGGGATTGTGAAGCCAGACCGATACTACTTTTATCGTAGTTGTGCGATCTGATCTTGCATCTTCTATCGTACGAGTACAACTAGATTGATTGGGTTGATACTAACCTCTCAGATAGGCAAGATATAAAAAGTAATCACAAACATCTTCGTCTCATCGTTTGTGATTCCACAACATCTTGTTTTGCTACCATACGATTAAGATTTTTGTGAGCTGATTGATTAATCTAGGCTGTTTTTCGGGAATATAAGACTGGATTATCAATTGGTTTCTGTTCAATTTGATTTTATATCAAAAGACGAAACAAAAACTTTAGGGTTTTTCTGTGGGAGACAGATTGATCCTTTGATGGACTTGTCTGTGTGAGACAGATTTGTTTATTGTCAAAGCCTGTGATTTTGGGTGGTAGCAACTCTTAGTTGTGGGTGAGGTCAGCTAAGGGAATCAAGTGCGCAGTATCCTGCTGGGATCAGAGGCGTAGGGGTGCAACTGTACCTTGGATCAGTGGGAGACTGATTGGGGTTCAACTATAGTCCAGTCTGAAGTTAGCTTGGAGTAGGCTAGTGTCTGTAGCGGCTTAATACAGTGTGTATTCAATCTGAACTAAGTCCCGAGGTTTTTCTGCATTTGCGGTTTCCTCGTTAACAAAACTTTTGGTGTCTGTGTTATTTCTTTTCCGCATTATATTTGTTATATAATTAAAATAATACAGGTTGTGCGTTTAGATCAATCAATTGGAGAGTCCGACCTAAAGGTTGTTGATTGATATTGATTGATCCTTGGATATTGGTCTTTGGTACCGTCCAAGTTTATCTCTCTTTAATCGAGACTCGCAGTTTGCTTGAGTAAGATTAAATCGAGAGATTGAGATATAAACTCTTTGATATATCTTTTTATTGATTGAGTCTAACTTGTCTAGTTGATTCTCATAAAAAGTATATTGGAGTTTGTCCATACAAATTGGTAATCGAATTGTTGGGTGTGGTTGTTAGACCCCCGCTTTCTCAATTGGTATCAGAGCAGGAAAACACATCAAACCTTATAAGTTTGTGTTTTCTCGATCCTCAAAAGTCTATTCCTATGGGAAATCTTTTTGGTAGGCTTGCTCATAGCATCTGTAATGCACACCAGAGTTCCTTAAAGGTTGTTCAGAGATTATCACACTTCATTCCTATGGATTTACATGATAATCATATACCATCTAGCATGTCAGAAAATCTAGAGGTGAAGAAACGATCTAAGGAAAATAATAAAAAGAATTGTCGAAGAAAACATGGTCAACGCTCAAGGGTATGGACTCTCAGTGGAATTACTCTTAATCTATTTGAGGAATACTACCATAAAGGTTCCATTGATAAGGAATTGTTCAGAGCGTCTGAACGTGTTTTGTAATTCTTATAAAAGCTTAATTCCATAGAGAATTTGAATTGTTCTGACAAGAGTTTTGTGCCTGTCAAATCATTTTCTAATGATGCACAAGCTATTCTCGAAACCAATTCATGTGAAGCCGATAAAAAGAATCCATATGAATTGAGCAGAGGAACCATTTGTCAGAAAAGGTCACCTCTTTGTCATAAGAAAAGAGCCCACGTGTTTCTAAGTATTATCATTACGATTATACTCCTGACTCTGGGTACAAATATCAACCAGAAAAATTGCATGGGAAATTCTATGCAGTTTCCAACACCTGATTTCAGGATTGGCTCTACCCCATTTGTATATAACTTGAAATGGGGCAAGTAACAGGTTGATTTTTTTGTTTTAATCTTTTTTTTCTTATATTCTTGTGATATGAGCTTTTCAATAGGTACCTTTTCGTTTGTTGTCTGTACCTTTAAAAAATCATACTCCCCAAATGGGTCACGGTTCGTGCACGGGTCAAGGCACATGTAGGGTATATAAAAGAAGTTCGTGGACGTCTTCATCTTCTCAAACAGTCCGCGTACGTGAACCTCTAGGATTTTATTATTTTCCTCCATTAAAGCTTCTTTGGAGAAATCAAAAGGAAGGGTTTTTAAGGCTCTCTTCAAGTAAGTATTTTCCTCTTGATCCTTTCTTATTTCTAGATCTATGATGAATTCTAGAAGCTCAAAAAGGTGTTCAAAAGGCTCAAAAGTCCCTAGCTTGAATTCTCCTTGTGACCAAAATTCTCTTAGAATTAGATTTGTGAATGATTCTTGTGATATAATGTTTGATAAGATTGCTTCAAGAGGATTCATTCTAGAAAAGAGATTGGACTTCTCTAATGGGCATGAAGAGGATTTGGTTTGCTTCAAAAAATACAATCTTGGAAATATCTTTGATGGTCTTAGTCAAGGAATTGATTCTCTTACAAGAATCTTCTATGCCAACATTCACGATGTTGATTACAAGAAGATGGAATTCAACTCCATCTCCCCCTTTAATGAGAGCAAGACTACTCAACAGTCAAAGACTTAAGTGATAGCAGCGGCTAGATCTCTTTTCTTTAAAATAAAGACCGTCAGATGAAAGAATATTCCTTAAAAGATTCCTGTCAGGACTTTTTTTTTGGTTACTCGATAAAAATGCCCCTCCCATCTTTTCCCGTATCTTTCTAAATCCTTCTTCTCCGTCAAAACTCACCACCATATATCTCCGTGTTTCCATAGAAAATCTCTACTTCACTTGAAACACCAACACCACCAAAACCATCACCACTACCAAATCCATTTATGAACTGCCACCACCGTCATCTGCATCAGCACCACCATAACCACCACCTTCTTTTCTTCCTCTCTTTACAACCACCACCGTCATTTTTAGTCGATTTAGAGAAGAAGAATTTTGATCAATTCGATCAATATCATGGAATATTATTCACTACAAAGGTTTGTTACATCGCTTTATATTATCACTCTCCTTAAATTTGATTATACATGTTACAATCTTCCAGAATTGGAATTGAAAATTAGGGTTCTTAAGGTTGAAACTTTTATGAGGTTTGTCAAATTTTTAGAGTTAATTAGGTCAATTTTGATTGAAATGTGAATTGGGTTTAGGTTAATTTGCGAATTTGAAATTTGTTTGCTATAGGCAGTGTTTTGGTGTGACATAAAAAATTTGATAATTTGCAATTTTTTGTGGAATTATAATTTGGAGAATTGTGTGAAATCAGTTGAATTTTTAAGGGCTAAGAGTTTCATCTCTCTGGTGGATCTTATAATTTTTCAAGGTTTGCAATTTCAAATTTCAAAACTCTACATCTCCCTGCCTTTGAAATATTCTCGGTACCCACCTATAATGGTTATGCTTAATGTTAACGATTTTATGCTGTTTAAGCACTAAACAGCAAGACCTAATGCGTGACTGCTATTTGTGATCAGTTTATCTCTTATATCCACCATTTCTACTACGAAAGACCTCCAGAACTTTCTGAAAACAAAGTTCTGAACTGACATATGTTTTTCCCTCTGTATGATTGAATTATATTTTTGAACACTGTCGATGGAAATGAAAGTACATGGTTAATTTGTTTCGACTTTTTTGATAGTCCTTGGGGAATTGTTTGATAGTCCCTGTATAGATATGTTAATTTGTGGTCTGCATTCCTTTGCTTCTTGCAGATTTGGCTGCTACTAGAGAGAGTAGAGAATGACTTCAATAAAGTAATAAACCCGCAGTGGTTGGTTAAGGCTGTTAAGGAAGCCTCTACTTCGGTATTCTCGGTTTCCTTCTGTTCATTTCATTTTAAATTTACCAATTTATATCTATCATTCATTTTACTCAATTATTTTCTTTGGAGTTGGGGATAGGAGTGGGAGATGATGACTTATTTGAGAACAACATTTCTCGCTGTGGCTTCCAAAAATCCAAGTATGCGACAATAGCCATGCATTGCAGTTGCCGTTAGTCTTACTCTGAAATAATCTTTGGTTGTGGTTGGGGATGAATTTACGAAAGTGGGATGTCCGTTGTTTTTCTTTCCATGAGACCATATAAAGCTGGAATATGGTATTATGTCTCTCACTTACACCCCTTATTCACTTTGAAATGAGTTTTTGTGTCTGTTCGTTGATTAGTGCCACGTATTTTATTGTTTTTTCCTTCCATTAGCTTTGTTTATAGTTCCCAGGATTTAGTAAGAAAAAGTGTGATTTCCCATTCTAGACTACCCTGCAAGTGATATGTTTGCAGTTGTCACAGCAATGAATGACGAAATTTATAATCTTCTTAGGTTTATTCTTGAATGCACATTTATGCATTTATTCTTGAAAATGCCTGCGAAGTTGGAACCAATTTAATAAATGATTCACCACACAAACTCGGTACCCATGTCTCACTAAATCCCCTCCAGTTGAACGACATGTTCCACGGCATATAAGAGTTTTTTCATAGGCTGTACTTTTCATTTCGTGCTCATGGTTGATTTTCATAAGGTTTAGTCGATGATGTGCTACTGATAGAAAGAACGGCAGACTTTGTTAGGATACACGAAGTGAAGTCTTTTAGTGTGGACGATCCCCAGAGAGTTGGCAGGTATAGGTAAGCAACTTGCTGATTGGATTCATTTCTTCTTTTCCTTTTACTCCTTTCTTTTTTCTTTCTTTTATTCTGAGGCTATGTTTTAATTATTGGCATTCCAGTTCGGATAGGTTTTCTGTATGATTGATTCAGTTTCGATGAAAGGCTTCTCGAGTATCCAAAGGGATACCCCAAATATGGTGACAGAAAAACTTATCCAATTTTACAATTGGGTGTTTGTTATCTTGTTGAACAGTCTTATTTTGCATTTTAATTCACTACTAATATTTATGTAAGAGAAACAATTTTAATTCACTGCTAATTTTTGTGTAAGAGAAAGTACATTGGCTAACTGGGGTAGCAGAGTGTCATCTTTCTGCGAACATGGAAGATAAATGTGAAAAAGCTATGGTTTGCCGACGTGCAACGCACGTGCACTCCACTTGTGATTGGTAGAGAAAGGTTTTTTGTTGATAGAGAATTAATTTCAAGGATTACCAAAATCCCGTTGGGGAACGTACGGCTTCCTAGAACAAGTGATGAACGTCCATCATGTGATGATATATCAGTTGGGCTTTGTGGAAAGAAGGTTGTTTGGAGTTAAGGAAAGTTCCCTACTATTGATCTTAGTATTGCTTTGATGGCTTTTGGAAAACTTGGTATCCCCAATCTTTGTCCCTCCACAATTGAAAATTCTTGGTGGAGTCATGAGTTTGCGGAATTGGTCTATTTCCTTGAATCGGGTATTCCAAGTCTCGATATTTGTGGTTTCATCATCTTTCAAATGATTTCGATGACTTCACCCGCCAAGACGTTAGGTTACCCTTGCCTGATTAGTCAAATCTGTCGTGACTGTGGTTTTGATTCAATTGGCAACTCTCTTGGGGTTCCTAAACCGGTTCGTCCGTGTACCTTCAAGCGCATAAGGGAAATTGCTTGCAAGCGACAAAGAATCGCTTCTCTTGATTTCAGTGACCCTACCACCGTGAGCCTTCTTCAAAAAATTCATAAGGGTGTGTGTAAGGTTAATTCAAGAGTTAAGTGTGTCCAAGAACAATTGTCTTTGTTTGCAACAAAGTTTCCCAAGCTCAAGGAAGATTTGAATGCAATTCAAGCATCTCCGATGAGGAAGAAGATGAGTAATTCGTGTTCTTTTTGTTGCTTAGTATGTCTTCTCTTTGGTTTAATTGGAAGAATAACTAGTGCTCGAATAGCAATGATTCTGACTACACATAGCTATTATTTTTCATCTTCTTGTATTATTTTTTAGGTTTATTGGTTTTAAATTCTAAAAATATTTGGAGGATGATGATTTGCATTATTTAATCTTATGATTTGTTATATTGCAATGGGATATTGGTATTTATACGTCCGTGAACTATGTTGTCCCATATCTTGTCAAAAGTAAAGTCGTTCATGATTGGTATTCATGTATTGATTGAAGGATGAATAGACTTTTGACAAATACAAAAGTTAAGCCTATATTGTCAATTCTTTGATGGAAGATAGGTTAAAATCTTTTGTGTTCAAGGATTATGTCTATTAAATATCGTTATGCAAATAGTGATGGAAGATAGAATGAATCCTTGTGTATTCCACAATATTGATCTTCATTGATCCATATATTATGTATTATTGTGAGGTTCCGTAATGTGTCTTATGTTGAGCACGATACAACTAAGTTGATTAATTTTTGATTAGCTTGGTTGGTTGTTCCGTAAGGTATTTTATGTTGAGCATTTGTGAACTAAATTAATCATATTGTTTGGTTATTTAGTTATTACTCCGTAAGTTTTCTTATGTCGAGCAAAACAATTGACAATTAAATTGATTACTTTTGTGATTAATTTAATTGTGTATTCCAATTAGATTAATTATGGGTTCTCTTGTAATTAGTCTAGTTGAGTATTCATATATTCCATAAGTTTTCTTATGTTGAGTATATGAACGACTATCCTAATCATTTTCTAATGGTTATGTTAGTCATATGTTCCGTAAGTTTACTTATGTTGAGCATAATCAATTAAATTGATCACCTTGAGTTTTTAATTTGAATGCGTATTTCGATTAAATTAATCATGGGTTTACTTGTGATTAATTTGATTGATTTTTGGATATCAAAATCATTCTTATGGTTTTGGTGTCCAATAAAAATCTTTTGTTTCTTTCGAAATTAAGGTCGCTCTTGTTGTTCCCTTGGGAATGACATCAAATGGAGGAGAGTTCTTTTGAACTTGTGCTTAATGGTCATATCTTGAGGGGTGTGCGTCTGAGGAATTTTAGAGGGGTTATCTTGTATCTTTAAACTCCTTGATGAATGTTATTAGCTTCGGATATATGATTGCATCTAAATAAGATGATGTGTATTGTTTTCTTTTAGTCATGAAATATCTCTTACGGAAATTTCATTATGATCCCGTTCTTGTACCTTTGCCAATTTTATTGACAAAAAGGGGGAGAATTAATATGTAGTTCACACTACAAATACATATGGTTTTCGGATCATTATGTAAGGGGGAGTGGTTTCCATGTGAGATGGAGTATTGACTAAGGGGGAGTGATACATATCACCATAGTATTATTGTTAAAGTTGTGATACAATTGGACTTTGACATTGTATAATAATACTACGACACTGTATAACAATGATCGAGACCAATGCTTTCTCATTGTTATACCTACAGATCTTCAACAACGGTGATGCTAAACTTACAACCTTTGGGATCATTGGAGTACTTGGAAGGACGAAGATTTCAAGGAATGTTGAAGATTAGACATGTGGAATAGGATCTACTAGAGGTTCATTATCTTTTTTGTATTTCATATGTATTGGTAGTTTTGTCACTAAAATTGACAAAGGGAGAGATTGTTAGATCACTGCTCCGTCGAACTTGCATGCGTTGCTATATCAAGCATGTTTGTCAATGTTAGTGATCAAAACTATAAGTCTTGATTTCTAGTCTATTATAGCTAAGTCTCAGACTAGGATAGTAAGTGTAGTTGAGCTCAAGGACTTCATGGCGATTCATCATACAAGTGGAAGAACTACTCAAGGAACCGGTGGAACTTCTCGACAAAAAGGTATGTGAAGACTTGAACTTATCTGTCACTCAAAATTCTATCTATTATATCTCCTATTTCTTGATACAAAAGTCGTATGCTATATATATATACTTAGATTATACACATTTGGTATTTCGAGTCGAGTATACCTCGCCTATCTATATCTCGAAATATGTGTTGGTAAGAGTTTCGCTTTGACCATGTTTTTCTTTACCTAGTGACGCAAGTCATGATATGTTTCAGTCATCTTGAAATTTGCTTTGACGAGAAATAGTGTAACAACTATATAATGTCCTCTAAGAATGTTTCAATGATTGGAATGAGAGTTTAGATTACGTAACCAATAACGGAAATAAGTATGTTTTGGAAACACATATGTGCATAAGTCCTATACTGGGAGAATCGATAGTATCCAAGTCCGCGAACTCAGTCAGCGAACTGCGGAAGTTCTCAAACCCGAGAATTTCTGTTGGAGTTAACAAACTGCTTGCGTGAGCCAAGTCCGCGAACCCAGCCACGAACCGGCGAAGTTCTCAAACCCGAGAATTTCTGCTGGAGTTTATAAACTCTATCCAGTACCTTAAGTCCGCGAACCTAGTCTGCGAACTTGAGAAAGGTTATATATCTGAAGATGATTTCTGAACTTATACTTATAAAGACTAAGGAATGCTTTTGCAAACCGTGCCTATAAAGTTCATGAACCGATTCATGTGAATCAGATCATCTTTGCTTCAATTGTGTCTTGTGTAGTACATGAGATTTCCTTGAAATTGAACAACTCTTTAACTAGTTCATCTTGAAGTCATTTGAACTAGTTATGGTGAAGAAGAAAATGGTTGGTATGAAATTCTCAAGTGGCTAACCTTTTGGTTGACTATTGTTGAACCAGCAATGCACACGTTTGGGTACGGTTAACAAACATAGAAGCGTGCACTTCATTTGTGTATAACAAGCTAAGATTTCGATCTAACGGTTGAGATATATTAGCTTGAATCTAAATCAGGTTTTCATCTAATGGTGGATAGTGTTTGCTTTGTGAGCAAGGCGAAACCCTGATTTGAAAGGCTATATAAGGGGACATCTAGAAACTCTACAAACTAATCCCCACACCTTACGTGTGATACTAGTTTGCGTGCTAGAGTCAGTTCTCCTTTAACCTTTAGTTTTATTCTTCTAAAACCAGGTTAACGACTTAAAGACTTCATTGGGATTGTGAAGCCAGACCGATATTACTTTTGTCGTAGTTGTGTGATTTGATATTGCATCTTCTATCGTACGAGTACAATCAGATTGATTGGCTTGAGATTAACCTCTCCGATAGGCAAGATATAAAAATTAATCACAAATATCTTCGTCTCATCGTTTGTGATTCCACGACATCTTGTTTCGCTACCATACGATTAAGATTGTTGTGAGGTGATTGATTAATCTAGGCTGTTCTTCGGGAATATCAGACCGGATTATCAATTGGTTTCTGTTCACCTTGATTTTATATCAAAAGACGAAACAAAAACTTTAGGGTTTTTCTGTGGGAGACAGATTGATCCTTTGATAGACTTTTCTGTGTGAGACAGATTTGTTTATTGTCAAAGCCTGCGATTTCGGATCGTAGCAACTCTTAGTTGTGGGTGAGATCATCTAAGGGAATCAAGTGCGCAGTATCCTGCTGAGATCAGAGGCATAGGGTGCAACTGTACCTTGGATCAGTGGGAGACTGATTGGGGTTCAACTACAGTCCAGTCCGAAGTTAGCTTGGAGTAGTCTAGTGTCTGTAGCGGCTTAATACAGTGTGTATTCAATCTGGACTAGGTCTCGGGGTTTTTCTGCATTTGCGGTTTCCTCGTTAACAAAACTTCTGGTGTCTGTGTTATTTCTTTTCCGCATTATATTTGTTATATAATTGAAATAATACATGTTGTGCGTTTAGATCAATCAATTGGAGAGTCCGACCTAACGATTGTTGATTGATATTGATTGATCCTTGGATATTGGTCTTTGGTACCGTCCAAGTTTATCTCTCTTTAATAGAGACTCACAGTTTGCTTGAGTAAGATTAAATTGAGAGATTGAGATATAAACTCTTTGATATATCTTTTTATTGATTGAGTCTAACTGTCTAGTTGATTCTCATAAAAATTATATTGGAGTTTGTCCATACAGATTGCTAATCGAATTGTTGGGTGTGGTTGTTAGACCCCCGCTTTCTCACATACTATCAGTACTTTTTTGTTTAGAATTTCCTGATAGTTTTGTATGTCTTTTTAGAGTAACAAAAAGTTTTTTAGTTTTCTTACAAGGATCACTTGCAACATTCAGACTCTTTTCAAAAGACATATGAACTTGTTGAATGTGATCGAAGGGATCACAACACCAACACGGGCCAATACTTTGAAGTTTGTCTGAGTGGTTCCTAGTTATATCAGTTTTCACAACACTTGATCGTTGTTTACCATCTGATTTACGACTATTCTCTAAAGAGGAACAACTGGAGTTACTCAGATCCATCAAGGGACTATTAGCAGGAAACAAATCCTTAAGAAGTGCCATTTCTGCAACAAGAACAGAGTTGATCCGGATTTGTTCATTCAACCCTTTTTGAAGAGTAACCAGTTTATCAGACTTTTTCCTATGATTGGTTTTTAAACCTGCTGAGGCGTCAATTGAGATTTTGTGGTCCATATAGTCAGATCGCTACAAACACAGACTTGTAAGGTCTTGAACGTGTTTGCCTGCTCTGATACCAATTGAAAAAGCGGGGTTCTAACAACAACACCCAATATTTTGCTTAGCAATATGTATGGACAAACTCGAATATACTTTTAAGAGAATCAACAAGACTCAATCAATTAAAAGTATATCAACGAGTTTATATCTCTCTCTTGATTTGATTTACTCAAGCAGGAACTGCGAGTTCTAATCAAATACAAGGAATAACTTGGATGGTACCAAAGACCAATATCCAAGGATCAATCAATGACAATCAACAACCAAAGGTTGGATTCTTCTAATTGATGATCTAAACGCACAACCTGTATTATTTCAATTATAAAGATAAAACAATATAATGCGGAAATAGAAATAACACAGACACCATAAATTTTGTTAACAAGGAAACCGCAAATACAGAAAAACCCCGGGACCTAGTTCAGATTGAGCACACAATGTATTAAGCCGCTACAGACACTAGCCTACTCCAAGCTAACTTCGGACTGGACTGTAGTTGAACCCCAATTAGTCTACCACTGATCCAAGGTATAGTTGTACTCCATACGCCTCTGATACCAGCAGGATATTGCGCACTTGATTCCCTTAGCTGATCTCACCCACAACTAAGAGTTGCTACGACTCAAAGTCGAAGACTTGATAATAAACAAATCTGTCTCACACAGACAAGTCTATTAAAGGATCAATTTGTCTCCAACAGATAAACCCTAAAAGGTTCCGTCTTTTGATAATAATCAAGGTGAACAGGAACCAATTGATAATTCAGTCTTATATTCCCGAAGAACAGCCTAGAGTTATCAATCACCTCACAACAATATTAATTGTATGGTAGCGAAACAAGATGTTGTGGAATCACAAACAATGACACGAAGATGTTTGTGATTACTTTTTATATCTTGCCTATCGGAGATATCAATCTCAAGCCAACCAATATGATTGTACTCGTACGATAGAAGATGCAAGATCAGATCACACAACTACGATAAAAGTAGTATCGGTATGGCTTCACAATCCCAATGAAGTCTTTAAGTCGTTAAACTGGTTTTAGAAGAAGAAAACCAAAGGTTAAAGGAGAAACGACTCTAGCACGCAAACTAGTATTACACGTAAGGTGTGGGTATTAGTTTTGCACATATACTAGAGTTCCCCTTATATAGTCTTTCAAATCAGGGTTTGCAATTAAGTTACCTTGGTAACAAAGCAATTAATATTCACCGTTAGATGAAAACTTGATTTAGATTCAAGCTAATATTTCTCAACTGTTAGATCGAAAACTTAGCTTGTTACACACAAATGAAATGCACGCTTCTAGGTTTGTGTAACCGTACCCAAACATGTACATTGTTGGTTCAACAATAATTAACCAAAAGGTTATCCATATGAGCATTTCATATCAACCATGTTCTTCTTCACCATAACTAGTTCAAATGACTTCAAGATGAACTAGTTAGAGAGGTCTTCAATTGAAGGAAATCTCATGTACTACACAAAACACAATTGAAGCAAAGATGATTTGTTTCACTTGAATCGGTTCATGAACTTTTATATCCACGGTTTGGAAACTGCGTTCCTTAGTGTTTTTAAGTTTAAGTTCATAAATCATCTTTAGATACATAACCTTCTCAAGTTCGCAGACTAGGTTCGCGGACTTAAGTTACCGGGCATAGTTTTCAAACTCCAGCAGAAATTCTCGGGTATGAGAACTTCGCCGGTTCGCGGACTAGGTTCGCGGACTGAGTTCGCAGACTTAGCTTCACGGAAATAGTTTGTCAACTCCAACAGAAATTCTCGGGTTTGAGAACTTTGGTGGTTCGCGGATTGAGTTCGCGGACTTGGCTCACGCCATTCTTCTGGTTCACTTGATCAACAAAGTTCGCAAACTTTGGTTCAAGGAATAAGACTTATACATAAATGTTTTTCCACAACAATGCTTATGTCCACTATTGGTTATGTAATCTAAACTCTCATTTCAATCATTGAAACATTCTTAGAGGACGTTATATAGTTGTTACACCATTTCTCTTCAAAGCAATTTTCAAAGTGATTCAAACATATCATGACTTTCGTCACTAGGTAAATATAAACTTGGTTGAAGAGAAAAGCTTACCAACACATATTTCGAGATATAGATAGGCGAGGTATACTCGGCTCGAAATACCAAATGTGTATAATCAAAGTCTATATATAGCACACGACTTTTTGTCTCAAAGAGTAGGAGATAGATTAGATAGACTTTTGAGTGATAGATAAGTTCAAGTCTCCACATACCTTTTTTTCGAGAAGTTCCACCGGTTCCTTTAGTAGTTCTTCGTCTTGTATAATGAATCTCCATGAAGTCCTTGATCTCAACTATACTTTCTATCCTAGTCTGAGACTTAGCTATAGTAGACTAGAAATCAAGACTTATAGTTTTGATCACTAATATTGACAAACATGCTTGAGATAGCAACGCATGCGAGTTCGACCGAGCAATGCTCTAATAGAGACGAGCATTATTATCTAGGCATCTCCATCCGAATATTCATCATCTCCATATTCAGCTAATTCCTGACAGTATCAAGAAAAGAAGCAATCTCCCTGTACATAAGGAAGATAAAAATAATTTAAAACCACTTCCTCAAGCTAACCAAAGAAAAAAGTTCAGTGTACCTTCATTCATGCGACACAAATAGTACACAGACAACCAAGGGGAAAACGGTACCATTAAAATGAAACGAACATTCTTACCTAAGGACCTACATCTGAGTTTTCATCATCTCCCTGACAACATCAAGAGGTGAATGAATGTTTAAATCTCTTTTTTCTGCAAAACCCTAACTTTGAAATTACAAACCCTAACTCTACCTGAAATAAAATCAAGATTGAAACAAGTTTTGATGATGGAGGATTTCAGATAAATATGTTCAATGGTGTTATTTTTCTGATTTGGGTTTGGGTGAGAGCTGGTGAGAGCTGGAGAGAGCGAGAGAGAGATATGGGAGTGAAAAGTGAAGTGAGAGAGATGGGAAGGATAAAAAGAGAAGAAGTAAATAAGAAATTGTATTCCTCGATAATGACGAGGTTCTTTCCTAACCACACAAAGTGGGGGGAACACTCGCGCCAAAAACAACTCTCAGTGTAACGATCCTACCCAAGTGTCGCGACATAAGTCAACGAATGTCCAGCCACTACGACGACTTGACTTTAGTCAGCGTCATGGTATGTTGTGTCTTTATAGAAGTCAATTATAGTCCAACTATAACGACGACTTGACTTTATTCAATGACGCGTTATGTGCATAACGGTTTTTAAATATCCTTTTTGTGTTGTTGCATAATATCTAAAATACCTCTTTTTCCACTAGTGATAGTTTGTGAACTAAGATTGATATTTTGGTAATCTTGATCTTAGTTGATCTAACAGATACAAAGGAGTGTATATTGATTAACGAAAGAAGCTTTGTAACTCAACCTGAAAATAATAGAGTGGTTGTTGAAATGGATTAGTCCTTTACTGTTCCAGAATTCAATCCAAATGAGTTGAGTGCTTGAAGTCATTACAACAAGTGCGACTTAAGATAGTTGCCTATATCTTATAATATCTAAAGATATCTTGTGATAATCCATTGTTAACAGACTTCGTCTTGTGTATGATTGATCACAAGAGGATTCAAGTTTGTGTTGTGCATGTTACTGAGAAGGCAATTGAATATTTGAAGACGAAGAAGATTTTCTTATTAGTTTTCGTAGCTTGTGAATTTGTGCACACATCTTGATCGGCTGGGATCTGACTAAGATTAGATTTATAATTAGTAGATTTGATCATATAGTTGTATTGATCTGCAACTATCATTTAGTGGTTTTCTACGATTTGATAGTTGTGAATCTAGGTCTGAACTTTCGAATTTGGATTGATCATACCCGACAAAAGAGTTTATTAGTTTAAATGGAAGAGTCTTTGTCAAAAACTCAAAGACATCTTTAACCAAAGATTAAATAGAGTGGTTACCAAACAAATTCATTCCTTTACTGTTTGGAATATGATCAAAATGAGTAAAGTAACTTGAGATAGTGACTCCTGTCTTGAGATTCACGTACGTGACCAAAAAGTCGAAGACGCGTGGATACTGTGGAAAATAAGTATCTAGGGGTAGCCTACTTGGTCTCAACAATACGATCAAAGTTTCAACAACCATTAGTCAATCAAATCAATAATCAAAAACTAAAATAACAATGCAATTATATAGTTTCCCACCAACGGTACTCATAAAGATTCTTGATCCCATAGGGTCTTTAAACGAGCGGTCGTAAGAGATTTTTCCTAATTAGGGTACTTTCCTCCCTGGATAGACGGCTCCACCAGAAACAACACGAATGAAGTTTGCCTGGATTTTAGGATGGTGTGCAAGAGATGCAAACTCAAGTATTTATAGACCAAGGTTGTTTGGAAAACAAGGAAATTCCAAAACCTAAAATATTCTCAAGATATTCATTACAGTACCTAAGTTCGATTTTCCTATTTCCAATTAAATTCAAACCATATTTAGCACATTAACCAATAAACCTTTTCCTGAGGATATGCTTTAATTACTGGTAATTAAAACATATATGTTTGAAAATCATAATTAATATTTCGGTTTGGGATCACCTTGAGCATCAAGGAATATCTTTCAACAATAAATGATAAGAGTTGTACACATGTTCAAATAATGTAGACATCTAAAAGTTTCTCATCTTAGCAAACCCTAATTCCTAATTCACACACAACATGAAGAATGTGTCAACTTTGGAAACTCGGTTTTACTCTTGGGACCGGTTATACCATGACACACAATATAAGTTGTGGTCGGTTATACGGTGCTCACCAATATAGGTTGTGACTGGTTACACCATGCTTCCCAATATAGCTTTTGATCAGTTACACCTTACTTCCCAAAGTAGCTTGTGATCAGTTACACCTTGCTTCCCGAAGTAGCTTGTGACGGATTACACCTTACTTCCCAAAGTAGCTTGTGACCAATTACATCTTTCTTTCCAAATTAGCTTGTGACTGGTTACAACTTGCTGAACACTATAGGCTATGACCTGTTATACCTTGATTCTCAACATAAGTCAATAGGTTCTACCTTGTCATCTTGTATTGGTCATCCAAATATATTCAATGAAGAAACGGACAAACACTCTCATGATTTCCCGTTCGATTATGAAACAAGTTCATAAATATACTTCCTTAAACCAATGCAATAATACATAGTTTCCTAAGAAATCACATGTATACCCTACACATAATCAAGTAACTAAATACATAGATTATGCTGATGTCGTATTTGCTTTCAAAAGATAAGCATTATACTTCGTAATATAATTCCTTGACACTTTGATCATAAAGCTAAAACCAAGTGTCATAACAAGAGTATTATGTATATACTTCACATGTTATCTTTTCAATATAATACGACTTGAAAGATACCTTCGGAATAGAAATAAGTCAACTCAGTATTACTAACCTCAAGTGGAAGGATGATGTCTTCGTTACAGTCGTTACTTCTTCACATTCTTCAGGTCTTTAGAGTAATACTTGTACGTCTCAACATTCTTAGTCTTTCTAGTCTAAGCTAAACAAAGTTGACTCTAGTAAATAATCAAACGACTCTAGATGAGTTTTGATACTAAAATATGACAACCAAACTTGACATACCAACGCTTGGTGAGTTCAACAGAGCAATGCTCTAACAAACGATTTTAAAATGTTGGATAAGTTTTCGAAGAAATATCAATATGTATTCAAGATGAATAAGAAAATTATTACGACAATGATTAATGTATATGAAGAATCTTCGACAATACTTGATTGGTGTTGGTAGAGACGACATCGTACCCATTGTTGTTTGAACAACAAATCTGTCAAGGATATTGTGTCGACATGTATGACTAATACACTCTAACTACAATAAGCAAGCTAGCAAGGATATTAATGGAAATAAGATTACGCATACATTAAGGAAGATATTCTTGTTTCTCATTTCATGTAATTCAATGTATTTTTTTTTACTTGTATGTCTGTTAGAGCATTGATCGGTTGAACCCACCAAGCGTTGGCATGTCAAGTTTGGTTGTCATATTTTAGTGAATCAAAACTCATGTTAAGAGTCGCTTGATTATGTACTAGAGTTAAAATTTGTATGGTTAGCTTGAAAGCATTAGGATATGAGACATTACAAGTATTGCGAAGTCTTGAAGATGTGAAGAAGCAAGGAGCTACAATGACAACAATCATCCTTCCACTTGAGGTTAGTGATATTTGACTTGAACTGTTTCATTCCCTAACGTATCTTTCAAGTTGTGCATATTGAAAACATAACTGTGAAGCATATATAAACTCTAGATAGATATAATATTAAGGAATAAAATAATAGGTTTATTGCTTAACCATTAAACTTTGTAGATAAGACATCGCCATAATCATTTGAATGCTATTGTGATTATGTATGGGTATGAGGTGAGGATTTCATTCTAGGGAACAATGTTTACATGTGTTCTAAGGAAGTAAGTTCATAAACTTGTTTGTGAACCGAAAAGGAAATTTCCAGGAGTTATTGGTTTTGTTATTCATTGCATATCTTATGAACAACCGATATGTGTGATAGAGTATAACCGCTCACAACTTGTTGTGTTCTTGGTAGAACTATTCACAAATTCCTGACTTTTGTATTGGTATAACTTTTATTAGTAAAACCAATATTAAGTAATAACCTGTAGTATGATCGGATTATGTCTTTCTTGGGGAAAGGGAACCGATCCTAGTAAGGGAAAGGGAACCGATGGAACCGATCCTAGTATGGGAAAGGTAATAGATCCTTATAAGGGGTGCAGTACATCAAGGGGAACCGATCCTTGTATAGGGTGCAGCAAGGTTTATAGAAGAAAGGGGAACCGATCCTATGGACATGTGCAACACATATAATTTAGATACCATATATATGTGGGGAACCGATCCTAGTACCTAGTCAGCCGAATCTTTGGTGTGACTATGCGTAGTACTCACATGGAGGTAAAACCGAAACTTGTTTTGGTAGAACCGTTAAACCCATGATTGTGATTGAATGTTGGTTTGATCAATCATAGTTCTTGAAAGTCAGATGAACCAATTCTAAACTTGTTTGGAAGTGTGGCAAATCAGTTTCAAGGTTGTAAGTGTGAAAGAGAGCTTACAAAGTAAAGATGTCGACAAACTTTGAACACGTGTTGTGAATGTTTATTTCTATAATTGTTCAAAGATAAGTAAGTTAAGAATCTTTTAATTAAGGTTATTAATTTCACTTTGTATGGAAATTATAAAATTAGTAATGTGCATTTACTAATTAGATTTTCCTTGTCTATAAATACACGAAGTTTTCCTTTCTAGCAAACTAATCCTTCGTAACAATAGACTTCCTCTTTTGTCTTTGTTACTGGTGTAGCCGCCTATCAGAGAGGAGAGTAATATAATTAGGTGAAATCTCTTACGGCCGCTCATTTTAAAGTGTTCTTTGGGATTGAGAAGCTCTAGCACGACCCGTTGGTGGTAAACTAGATAATTGCGGTTTATCTTTGTTTTCGATTGATTTGATTGACTAACGGTGATTGAAATCTGATTGCACCTAGTTTGTTTATTCTTGAGAATATTCTCTTCTGATATAAGATTCACTCAAACTAGTTCAGAGTTTCGACAAGGATCTTTAGAATGTTGTTAGTTCTAAAGACGATCTTGTGATAATCCATTGTTAACAGACTCCGTTTTGTACGTGATTGAACATAAGATATTCAAGTGATTGTGTGCAGGTTTTTATTGAAGATTTAAGAAGATTTGAAGACAAAGAAGATATTGAAGATATGACTTGGGTTTTATAATCTTTGGTGTGCACAATACTTGTTTGGGTAAAAGAGGATCAAATTACTAATCGGTTTATCCTTGTGGTAGATTGGATTGATTAATTGAGTATATCGACATCAACACGGTTCTTTGGATTAAAGGTGTTGTTGGCTTAATCTTAATTGATTACCTTCGGGTGATTAAACATAAGATAGATCTAGACCCGACGAAGGAGTTTATGTTAAGATAAACGGAAGAGCCTTTGTCCGAATCATATCACTTGGTTGAATAGAGTTGATACCAAACAGATTTCTTGTTCCTTTACTGTTTGGAACACGAATCAAAGGGATTGTTCCAAGTACGTGACTTACTCATAAGTCAGAGGCGTGGGAATACAGACGGAACTAGGTGAACTATAGGGTTAGTTACTTGGTCTCAACTATACGAAGTTAAGTGTAATTTTGTGTAGCGGCTTAATCCTGAGAGTATTCAATTCTGGACTAGGTCCTGGGGGTTTTCTGCATTTGCGGTTTCCTCGTTAACAAAATATTACAGTGTCATTTAATTTTATTTTCCTCATTATAATTATTTTATTATAATTAAAGTAAATTACACAAACGTTAATTCCTATTTACTTGATAAGCAATCTTATTGTGTTTGGTTAAGTCCGAACCTTTATATCAAGTAAACATACTTCGTTGTTGTATTGTCTCGATCTCGTATCCATAGACGATCACACAAAGTGTGAACCGATTAGTTGTATTGTCTCGACTCAGTCCATAGACAATCACTTTCGGAGAAAGGACTTATAGGTAGGAAAAGTTTTAGCTTGAGGTATATTTGGGTACCCTCGAATTTTCAATGTCCTTTAAGAATATAAATAAAGAGTCTTCTTTCTATCCCAAGCATCCATGGGTGAACTTGACGTATATTTTGAAAACGCAGGGTACCAAGTTCACCACCAAATTTTTCGTTCGGAAACCTATATGGACAATACCTAATACAATTGCAAGTAGACTAACTAAATGATCCTTGAGTATATAGAGTTTATATCCTAACCTCTTCTCAATCAATATGTATATAGACAAGAGTCCGTGAACCAGATTGTTAAGAAGAGTACTTGGACGATCTCAAAAATCAATATCCACGATCAATATAGTCGTACTCAAATAATCCATTCGGAATTCTTCCAAGTGATTAAACTTGTTATCTATCTTTCAAGATACGAATTCTACAAGAAATGAGTCTCGTAATCGATCACAATTAGATGGATGTATCTACTAAGATTGAATAAGTACAACTTGCGCAAATATAATTATAAAGATAAACAATATAATGTGGAAAAGGAAAAACACAAGATACCAGAAATTTTGTGAGCGAGGAAACCATAACTGCAGTAAAACCCCGGGACCTCATTCAAATTTGAAAACCAAACTATATTAAGCCGCTACAGACACTAGCCTCCTTTGAGACTTCAGACTGGAATGTAATTGAGACCGGAACCACCCTCTAAGCGATTCAGTTACATTCACGCTCCTTACATCTCTTAAACCTCGCAATGCTCTACGAAACTGATTCTGACGTCCTTTACATCCTAAGAGTTTTCTTCAGCCGAAGTCAAGAATTTTGATACCAATCTGCCTCTAATAGATAATCCTATTTTATTTTCATTGATATCAAAAGATCAAGGTGATGAAATTTGTTTGCAATAGACAAAGCTAGCAAATCTCAAAAATCCGGAACTTACGACTCCTGAAGAGCATCCTAGATTCTTAACCAGCTCTCAAGAACAATCTTCAAAAGATCAGTTTTCAGATATTTATCTTGAGGAATCAAATATTCTGAGACGAAGAGAACTTTGCGATTACTATCTATCTTGCCTGAAAGATATTACGGAAACCTCGGTAGCAGATAAGCAAGATCAGGATTCACGAACTAAGGTAAAAATAGTCCTCTCTGGCTTCACGAATTCCCAAAATGAAGTCTTTTAGTCGTATACCTAATTATGTATCTCTGAGGAAACCTAAATCTACAAAGGATGACTCTGGAATTGAAAACATAGGGGTACCAAGTATATCACCAACTTTTTCGTTCGAAAATCTCTGTGGAAAAAACCTAACATAATTGCAAGTAGACCAACTGAATGATCCTTAAAAATATGTATATAGAGTTTATATCCCTAACATCTTCTCAACCGGTATGTATATAAACAAGAGTCTGTGAACCTGAATATTAAGAAGAGTACTTGGATGATCTCAAAAATAAATATCCAAGATCAGTCTAATCGTATAAAAATAATCCAATCGGAATTCCGCTAAGTAATTAAACGTGTTATCTACCTTTCAAGATACGAATTCTTCAAGAAACGAGTCTATTAATGGGCCACAATTAGATGAACGAATTTGTTAGAGCACTGCTCGGTCGAACTCGCAAGCGTTGCTATCTCAAGCTTGTTTGTCAAGTTTAGTGATCAAAACTATAAGTCTTGATTTCTAGTCTACTTATCGTAATGCCTCAGACTAGGATAGATTGTGTAGTTGAGCTTTAGACTTCACGACATTCATCGATTGCAGACGAATAACTACTAAGGAGATCTTGTGGAACTTCATCAACAAAAGGTATGTGGAGACTGAAACTAATCTATCACTCAAAAAGTCTATTTCTACTATATCTCCCTTCTTGAGAAAAAAGTCGTATTACTATATAGTATTTGATTATACACATTTGATATTTCGAGCTAAGTTTAACTCGCTTACATATTTCTCGAAATATGTGTTGGTAAGCTTTCGCTTTAACCAAGTTCATCTTATATTCTTGACGAAAGTCAAAAGATGATCATGTGACGCCTGGTAACATGTTACATGATTTGTGTGATGCAGTCATTTGATGTAGACTCGGAATGTTTCGTATTGATTATTTCAATATCTTGAAAATTGCTGGGATGTTAATAGTTAGTGAAAACAACTATTGTCATTCTGTAAGAAAGTTTCAATGATTGAAATAGAGTTTAGAACACTTAACCATAATTGGATTATAGACATAGTATGCGTACTTGCATATATGTTTGAAAAAGTGGGGGTCTAACAATCTCACCAAATAATTCGCTTAACAATCTGTATGGGCTAACTCCAATATTCTTTTAAGAGAATCAACTAGACAGTCAGACTCAATCTTACTAAAAAAGTATATTGAATGCTTTGTTACCAAGGTAACATTGATTGCAAACCCTGATTTGAAGACTATATAAAGGAGAACTCTAGCAACTGGTAAATCTAATCCCCACACCTCCTGTGTGATAATAGTTGTATAATCTAGAGTCGATTCCCTTTAACCTTAGGTTTCTATCGAGACCCTGTAGGTTAACGACTTCAAGACTTCATTGGGATTGTGAAGCCAGACCCAACTATTTTCTCTGTAGTTGCGTGATATGGTCTTGCTATTTCTATCGTATTGAGTACAATTGTAAAATTGGCTCAAGATTAATTTCTTCGATAGGCAAGATAGAAAAGTAGTCACAAACATCTTCGTCTTATCGTTTGTGATTCCGCAAAATCTTATTTCGCTAGACGATTAAGATTATTGTGAGGTGATTGATAATTCTAGGCTGTTCTTCGGGAATATAAGTCCGGGTTATCGATTGGTTCCTGATCACCTTGGTTCATCAAAAGACGAAACAAAACTCGTAGGTATTTCTGTGGGAGACATATTTATCTATTCTTGTAGACTTTTCTGTGTGATACAAATTTTTTTATTAAAGTCTCCGACTTTGGGTCGTAGCAAATCTTAGTTGTGGGTGAGATCAGTTAAGGGAATCAAGTGTGTAGTATCCTGCTGGGATCAGAGACGTAAGGAGTGAAATTGTACCTTGGATCAGTGTGAGATTGATTGGGGTTCAACTACAGTCCAGATCGAAGTTAGTTTGTAGTAGGCTAGTGTATGTAGCGGCTTAATACAGAGTGTGTTCAATCTGGACTAGGTCCCGGGGTTTTTCTACATTTGCAGTTTCCTCGTTAACAAAACTTCTGGTGTCTGTGTTATTTATTTTCCGCATTATATTTTGTTATATAATTGAAATATCACAGGTTGTGCGTTGAATCGATCAATTGGTAAACCCAACCTTTGGTTGTTGATTGAAATTGATTGATACTTGAACATTGGTCTTTGGTATCGTTCAAGTTAATTTCTCTTGTATTCAATTAGAATCGCAGATTTCTATTTGCTTGAGTAAGTATTAAATCGAGAAATTGATATATAACTCCTTGATATTCACCATTAGATGAAAACCTGATTAGATTCAAGCTAAATTCTTTCAATTGTTAGATCGAATCTTAGCTTGTTATACACAAATGAAATACACCTTCATTTTGGTTTGTGTAACCGTACTTAAACGTGTACACCTAGTTGGTTCAACAGTAGTTAACCAAATGGTTAGACATATGAGCACTTTCATATCAACCATATTCATCTTCACCATAACTAGTTCAAATGACTCAAAAGAACTAGTTAGATAGTTGTTCAATTGCTTAGATCTTATAGAAGTATACAACACACAATCGAAGCAAAATCAGTTTTGATTCACTTGAATCGATTCATGAACATTATAGCCACGGTTTGCAAATTGCATTCCTTATTATATAAATGTTTTAGTTAATGAACAAACCAATTTTAGAAAGTAACACACTTAAATATGCGTACAGGTATGCGTACTTGAGTAACCGGATTTGAGTTTGTTTTGGTTTTCAAACTCAGAAAAATTTCACGGACGTGAAATTTCCTCTAGTATGCTAGTCTCCATCAACCATTTAGTACACACACAAGTATGCATACATTTGGTTCCCGGTTTTGGACTTATACACTAATGTGCAAAAACACTATATGCTTATATCCAAAGATAGTTACATATTTTAAACTTGCTATTTCAATCATTGAAACATTCTTAGAGGATGTTATATAGAGGTTATTCACATTCCATTTTTCATCAAAGCGATTTTCAAAAGATTGAAACAATCAACATGACTTTCGTCACTTGTAAAGATGAACTTGGCCAAAGCAAAAGCTTACCAACACATATTTCGAGAAATAGATAAGCGAGATAAAATCGACTCGAAATATCAAATGTGTATAATCGAAGTCTATATAGCAATACGAATTTTTTCTCAATATAGTGATAGAGTAGATAAACTTTTGAGTGATAGATAAGTTCAAGTCTCCATATACCTTTTATTCGATGAAGTTCCACCATTTTCTTGAGTAGTTCTTCGTCTTTGTATGATGAACGTCGTGGAGTCTAGATCTCAACTACACTTTCTATCCTAGTCCGAGACTTAGCTATAAGTAGACTAGAAATAAAGACTTATAGTTTTGGCAACTAAACTTGACAAACAAGCTTGAGATAGTAACACTTGAGAGTTTGACCGAGCAGTGCTCTGACAATCTCCCCCTTTGTCAGTTTTAGTGACAAAATTATCAATATATATGGAATACAAAATAAATAAACTTTACAGCTTCTCTTCCACATGCATGATCTCTTTGGTTCTTCAACATTACTCGAAATCTTCGTCACTTCCAAGTGCTCCAATGATTCCAAAGATATTAAATGCATCATCATCGTTGTTGAAGATCCGTAGCTATAACAATGAGAAAAAAAAAGCTCTCAATCATTGTTACACAGTGTCATAGTATCATTACACAGCATCAAAGTTCAATTCTATCACAACTTTGACAACAATACTATGGTGATATGTAACACTCCCCCTTATTCAATACTCCATCTCACATGGAAACCACTCCCCCTTTTTGTCAATAAAATTGGCAAAGATACGAAAACTAGTGAGATCGTAATGAAATTTCCATAGAGACACTTCATGACCAAAAGAAAGTACATATCAACTTTTTTAGATGTAATCATATAGTCGAAACTAAATGCATTCATCAAGGAGTTTAGAAAGATACAAGATAACCCCTATAATATTCCACAGCCGCACTCCCTATAAATATTTGGCAATTAAGCACAAGTTCAATTAAGAACTCTCCCCCCATAAAATGTCATTCCCGAAAGAACAACAAGAGTGACCTTACTTTCATAACAAAGGGAGGATTTATTTGGACAACACAAATCACATAAAAATATGAATTTGTATCCAAAAAACTCAACAAAATTAACCATAAGAGAACCCATGATTAATTTAATCGGAAATGCTCATCATAAGAATCCTTACGGAGCCACACAGTATATACATAAAAATATGGATCAGGAAAGATCAATACTGCGGAATAGACAAAGATTCGTTCTATCTTTCATCACTATTTGCACAATGACATATAATAGACTTAATCTTTGTAAACAAAAGTCATCCTTTCTTCCATCAGTATTTGCATAATGACATAAAAGTCTTTAACTTTTGTAAGTCAAAAGTTCATTCTATCTTTTATCAATACTTGCATACCGACATAATAGAGATAACTTTTGAACAAGTACGGGACACTCATAGTTCACGGACGCAAACATACATATCCCATAACAATTTGCGATATATAAAACCATAAAGATTAATACTGCAAAAATCATCTGCCAAACAAACTTTAGAATTTAAAAAAATAAATGTAAAAAAACATTAAAGAAAAAAATCGTTGGACACAGCTATGTGTAATCACAAGAATGGCTATTCCAAACTCTAGTTATTCTTCCTAAAAACACAAGAATAAAATTCTCATAAGAATATTTCCTAGACAAAATCAAAACAACTCTTAGAGAACATGATTCGCAAAAAATATTAAACATAGCCAGCAACCAGAGATTGAACATGGACGAGCTCATCAGTTGCTTTCTTTAGTTCGTTTTCAGAAATTCAAGATTCCTTGTTGCAATTCCAAGTTGTTCATGTACGACCTCAAAATATCGAAGAAGATTTCCTACCAGTTGTGATGACATCTGAATTGGTAGATTGTTTTCATGATCAACAACATGATAGCAGGTTATGAAAATAGGGTTCTCGTGAAACTCGATAGACTTTTCCTTCTCAACATTGTCTTCCTTGTTGCATCCATCCATTATGCGCACATAAATCAGGCCAACCTTTTGACGTTAAGGAACGTGTATGTACCAAAATGGAGCATGATACATATATATATATGAGTGTTTCATAGGAAACCCTAGAGATACTCGTATACGTTCCGTGTGGGTCAGGTATAGATGCACTTATGGTTACTACCTTGGTACGGGACCAAAACAATAATGGAGCCAAATTTATAAGAAGTCTTGAAAGACTCAAGAATCATTCTAAACACGAATGACATCCTTAGTTCAAAGTAACAAAATAGAGTTCTTGAAAATCAAAAAGGAAGTATTCTCAAGAGAGAAAAATCAAAAACATTACATCATGTAAAGTACCGGAGAAAAGCTCAACAGTTTAATGATCATCGTTTCGTAAAAAAAATGAAATATAACAACAACTACTTTCTCAAGACACAAAATCTTCTTGTGAATTATGAGCATCCTTCCAAATTACAAGAAGGATGCTACGTCGAGTAGTCATGTTGTATTTTGATGAGCATTCTGCTCATCAAGAATATTGTCTTATTCTCTCTTTCCTTATTGAAGATTTTCAGAAAAATCACTAGGATTAGTTGAAACAGATTTAACCATGGGGGAAAAGGAATACCTGAACCTGTTACTTTCCTTGCCTTTTTGATGCTCCGTTTGAGTCTGTTTATGCTGATCTTGATCTCCGAGACTCGATTATTGATATGAATGAAATCTGGAGCAGACATCTCGGGTTCACTGTCTTATTTAGAAGGAGATAAGGAATTTGGCTTTTCTTTATTTCTCTTATGCCTTTTTCTCTTCTCAGAGTAATTCAAAGATTCAGTTGTCCACCTGGCATTCTTCCTTATACAATTGTAGGCATTCTTTGTCTCAAAATGATAATCTAGAAATGACTCATCACAGCATTTCACTTGATTGCAGACATTGCCTTTTACTCCAGAAATATGGGAGACAGGTTTAATTACTTCTTTAGACATCCATGCAAGATTGTTGTGAAGTTTTTCATTCCTCAGTCGAAAAAGACATCTTCGTTCAAGATGTCCTTTATTTATGCAATAATAGCAGTTAAAGGATTTGTTCTTGATTGTTCTTATGCGAGTTAAATTTGAAGGAGTAAAATCCTTGTTCCCAAGACCGTCGGCTTCTGGTAAGGTTTTTTTACATGAAGAATTGTCATTAGCTTGAACAAAATTGATCTTAGCAGTACTTGGAGTGTCTATTCCCTTATATCCCAGACCACGTGTATCACGATGTTCTTTACATTCTCCAAGCATCGAAGATAAATTTTATAGAGATAGAATTGAATCTTTTCAGATTCTCCTCCAGTGAATTTACCTTATTAATGGCAGCAGCGAGATCGGTCTCCAAAGATTTTTCTCCGGCGAGGAGACTGAGTTCTCTGTAATTAGAACATTTTTGTTGAGAGTCATATCTTTTTATATTCCACAAGTCTTTCTTTCAACACAAAGAGTGATAAGTATGATCTCTATACCTTAATAACTATTATTATAAAGGCGGAATTCAGAATAATAATAGATGAGAAACTTAGAAACAGAACACAAGTTGTAATTCGAATAAAATGTCTTCTCTAGATTATGAACAAGAAAACAATTACAATTCTCTCTTTGTTACGCTCACAATCTCTCTAAACAGTGGATCAACCTTAAAATGTTTGCTATCTTGCACAAATATTGTTCCAAGCTTCTCCCAGGTTTTCTGTGCCTAGTATCTGTGTGTCTTAAGCTATTAGCCAAAGCCCTCTATTTATAGCCTTCATCGTACTCAGTCGACTAAGGACTTCTATTAGGAATCTATTTCCTAAACTAAGAGTATTTCCTAAAACAAAACTCTTCCCTAACTAGGTTTCCTGCCTAGAATAGGATTCTTACTCAACTTATCTTGAGGTTAACTAAGTTCCCTAAAGGAGTACGGATACACATGTATCATGGGTCCCCCTTTTAAGAACTTGAACTCCGGTGAGAGTTAAAAATGAAGGTTAGGGAACTCGAGAGTCCCTTTTACCTTGTTAAACCACTTGGCTTTGCTAGGAACTTGACCTTTACATCCAATTAGAAAATATTCCTTCTCTCCTTGTCGTGTTTTAGTCACTCTTCGCTCCAATATGAAGTCTTCCTTGAGTGGTTCCTCTCTATCAAACCATAAGTCTTATACTCGTGGTAAGATCATATTGGCATCGTCGTCGTCATCAAGTAATGGTGGTTCAAACAACTTCAAGTATTCGACATTTATGACCGAGTACATTCCTAGATAAGGTGGTAAATCCATACGAAAGGAATTGTCACCAATCTGATTGAGTATACGAAACGGTCCATATCTCAATGGATTCAACTTCTTACCTTCCCCCTTCAGTCGTTCCTTACCTAATTTTAAGCATGTCACGAATACCGAAATTACAAGGCACAAGATGCTTATCATGCTTTGCTTTGTATATGGCTTGTGACTTCTTTAATTGTGCTTCAACAGTTGTATGAATCTGAGATATCTTCTCTAAGAACTTCTGTTCCTTTTTCCGTCCACTTCCTTCCTTCCCCCCCCCCCCCCTCGAGGTGTCACTAGAAAATACTAGATCAAAATGACTAGGTGGTAATTAACCATAGCACGTCTCTAAAGGAGATTTTCCCGAAGAACTGTGAACTGCTCTACTGAAAGCAAATTATAGATTTGGTAAACTCTCATCCCAAGTTTTAGGATGCTTAGAATTATATCCCCTTAACATGTGAACCATAGTCTTGTTGACCACTTCTGTTTGTCCGTCTGTTTGTGGATGAAAAGCTGTATTCTTCCTCAGCCTAGTATGCATCATCTTTCATAAAGAATCCCAAAAGTGACTAAGGAATTGACTATCCCTATCAGAAATAATCAAAGTAGGTAACCCAAAATGCTTCCACACATGCTCAAAGAAGAGCTTTGCTGCACTGGCTCCCGTTACTATCTTTGTACATGGAATTAATGTAATCATCATGTTGAACCGGTCGACCACAACGAACAAGTAATCATAACCAGACCTGGTCTTCGGTAATCCACCAAGAAAATCCATAGAAATACTCTCCTAAGGCCTTGATGGTACTGGTAATGGTAGATATAACCCACGTTTTATGTTGGAAGGTTTAGATGTGTTGCACAACTTACACCCTCTAACTAACTTAGCCACACCATCTTGCATCTTTGGACAAAAGACATAATACCGGAGTTTAAGTAGAGTTTTATTCATCCCAAAGTGTCCATCAACTCGGGAAGTGTGTGCCTTTCTCAACCACTGTAAACGATCTCCATCTTCTAGTATTTTGAGTAACTGACCTTTGTATAACAATCCATCTCGGAGTTCATACTCACTTTTTACACCTTCTAACACCTTCTTGAAGTCTTTGTTGGATGTGTATGACTCTGCATACTCTTGAGGAACAATTGGCTGAATTCTCATGTCCACCATTAATGCTCGAACTGGAGGTCGAGATAACATATCTGCCAACTTGTTTGTTACTCCCTTCTTATACCTAATGAGGATATTAAAAGTCATCAAGTAAGACATCCACTTCATGTGTCGGGTTTGTTGCATCTTCGTCTATGCATGTAGACACTCCAATGGTTTGTGATCAGAATGTACCACTACTTCTTTATCTAAGAGATACACTCGCCAATGCTTGATACATTGATATAAAGTATAAAATTCTTTGTCATACTGTAACAACACTCCTCCCAATGCATAGTTAGAAGCATCGGTCTCAACTTCAAAAGTACGTTGTAAGTTAGGAAACGCCAACACCGGTGCTTCTAAAATCTTCCTTTTTAGTAACTGAAAAGCGTCTTCATGGGTTTGATGCCATTCAAACTTTGCCTTAGCTCCTGTCAAACCATGTAATGGTCCCCGCTATATTCAAAAAATGTCGGATAAACTTACGCAAGTATGTGCAAGCCCCTAAGAAACTTATGATTTCAGCTACGGTACTCGGTTTAGGCCACTTATTAATCACTTCAAGCTTCCTTGGATCAATTTTTCATTGTCCACCACCAACAATGAATCCAAGGTACAATAACTCCTCCTTCCCAAACTCACACTTATTTACGTTCAACTTCAGCTGGCCTTCATGTAACACTTTAAACACCTTCTCAACGTGAACAAGATGCTCTTCCGAAGTTCTGTTTTATATTAGGATATCATCCAAGTAAACAATCACAAAATCTTCTATAAAAGGTCGTAACAAATCATTCATCAAACACATAAACGTCGCTGGAGCGTTACACAAACCAAAAGGAATCACCAACCATTCGAACAAGCCTTGTTAGGTTTTGAAAGCAGTATTCCATGTATCATCTTCTAGAACTCTCATCTAGTGGTATCCAAATTTGAAATCCAAATTTGTAAAGACTCAAGCTTTTTCCAACTGATCCATCATGTCGTCTATCTTAGGTAGAGGGTAACGATTCTTGATTGTGATCTTGTTTAATGCTCTAAAATCAATACACATACACCAGCCCCAATCTTTATTTGGCAATAACAACACCGCGGATCCGCAAGGTGAAGCACTTGGCACGATCATTCCTAATTCTAGGAGTTCTTGTACTTGTCTCTTGATCTCATCAAATTCCTCGACGATTGTGCGATAAATACCTATATTAGGCAGAGAACTCTCCCCGGTCAACATGATTTCATGCTCCACACTCCTCTTTGGCGGTAACCCTATGACATCAGAAAATAAATCCTTGTATTTCAACTTCAACCTTTCTAGGTCGCCTTCTTGTTGAGCAGTCAAGGCTGCTAAACATACTCTACTCGGTTCCTCTTCAAGAGAACTGATCACAAGGAGAATGAACTTTGTGCTATCATTCACCAACCGCTTAGCCTGAGTGGATGTGATTAAGCTTGCTTCTCAATATGAGAATCTATAGCTCAAATCACAAAAATTTCCCCATCTTTTGTAAAGGTATGCTTTTGTTCCCTTCTGTGTAGAGTTGCATCTCTATCTCATAGGTAAGGACTACCTAGTACTACCTGGAATACATCCAAAGGAACTACATCGCATGTAACTTCATCAATATATGACTCATCTAGAGAAAAATTGAACATGCACTGCTGTGAAACTTGTAAGGCTCCTTCCTTTTGAATCCATTTAAAGGGTATGGTTTTGGATGTTTGTTAGTCTTCAATCCTAACTTCTGCACCAAAGAATTTGAAAGTAAATTCTTCAGACTTCCCGGGTCAATAACAACATCAACTAGTGATGTTTTGACTTGCATATTCACTGTGAAGAGTCGCTCCCTAAGATCATCTTTTAAAAGTCTTTTTTTGCACCTGTCATAAGAGAAAGCTTTGAATTGGGTTCCGTTAGTCCTTGGACTTCTTTTGGAGTTTGCGCGACTAGTGTTGCCTTCTTGATTTCTTTTCTCTGCAATCCTTTGGGTTTTAGATGAGGGTTCTTAACCCAACACTTGTTGACTACGTGACTTGTTTGCTTGCAACGGGTGCAAGTCAAACTTTCCTTGTCACTAGACTTCCCTTCTTCTTTGCTCCTTTCACCTCCTTTCACAGTGGTAACTCTAGATTTCACCTTGGTATTTCCCTTTTAATCAGATTTCTTAAGCCTTCCTTCAATGGCATTAGATTTTATACTTGCTTCGGAGATAGTGTCCACCGAAAACATCTTCAAATCATTCCGTATATACTCATGGAACCCGGAAATATACTTCATATAGATAGTATGATCTTCCAAGTCTAAATCCAAAACCGTAGCTTGATTCTGAAATTCCGAAGTGTACATTTGTACGGTTTGGTTGTACGACTGCTTCAAGTTGTACCACTTGAACCATCTCTCCTCAAGGTAGCCAACCGGATAAAATTGTTTCCTTACAACTGCCTTGAATCTTTTCCACGGCAATACTCCCTTACCTTGGTTTTGTATTTGATAAGCTTTCCACCAGGTTAGAGCATGCTTTTGTAGCTTCAATGCCGCGAAATAAATCTTTTCCTTTGAACCGTATTCAAAGAAAGAAAAATACGTCTCTAGACGTTCAATCCAATCGTCCAATTTATCTACGTCGATACTTCCATCATAAAGTGGAATATCAACACGGAAATCAATTTTCAGATTCTTTCCATGAAGTTTTGAAGTAGGACTTTTGATAAACTCACTTTTCTTCTTTTCTTCCTCATCTTCTTCCTCTTCTTCTGATTCATCTTCTTCTGAATCATATTTTTCCGAAGCTTCAGGTGAAGGCAGAATCTTTTTCTTTGTCTTCGACTTGGGTGTATGAGAACAAATACACTCACTCGGCTCCTGAAGGGTAACTTGAATTGTCTTCATGTCTGTTTGCAGCGTAGCCACCTTTTCTTACATAGTTTGTGGTTCTCCTTCCTTAGGATCATCATCTGAATTTTTCATCCTTGATACCCTTGTTTTCTTAACGTCTTCTAGCTTCTCGAGTACCTCACCAAGTTTTATGTAGAGAGATCTAGTGAAAACCATAAACCACAGGGATTTACCCTAAAAAACTAACCTTGCTCGTGATACCAACTTGATAAGTATGATCTATATACCTTAGTAACTATTATTATACAGATGGAATTCAGAATAATAATAGACGAGAAACTTAGAAAACAGAACACAAGTAGTAATTCGAAGAAAATATCTTCTCTAGATTATGAACAAGAAAACAATTACAATTCTCTCTTTGTTACGCTCACAATCTCTCTAAACAGTGGACCAACCTTAAACTGTTTGCTAGCTTGCACAAATATTGTTACAAGCTTCTCCTAGGTTTTCTGTGCCTAGTATCTGTGTGTCTTAAGCTATTAGAAAAATCCCTCTATTTATAGCCTTCATCGTACTCAGTCGACCACGGACTTCTATTAGGAATCTATTTCCTAAAATAAGAGTATTTCCTAAAACAAAACTCTTCCCCAACTAGGAATTCTTACTAAAATAGGATTCTTCCTCAACTTATCTTGAGGTTAACTAATTTCCCTAAAGGAGTACGGATACACCTGTATCAAAAAGATTTCGAAGGAGATTATCACATTCAGACCTTTTTGAGCGTAAGTCTTTTTCTCGATCTTTAACGGTAGATTGTAAAAGTTTATATCCACAATCATAACCTTAAAGAGTTTTCTCATCTTTCTGTTTTATTGACAGAGAGGTGCCAAATATTTTCTCAAGCAATCTGTTGAATTTTTTTCTTTCAAGGCATGGTCAAAGATCTTTATATATTGAGTGATAGATAAGTTCAAGTCTCCGCATACCTTTTAGTCAATGAAGTTTCACTAGTTCCTTGAGTAGTTCTTCATCTTTGTATGATGAACAACGTGGAGTCTAGAGCTCAACTACACTTTTTATCCTAGTCCGGGATAGCAACCCTTGCGAGTTCGACCGAACAATGCTCTAACAATATTGATCCAAGAGGTCAGGTAAACTCCGGGAGACTTGGTATGCGTACCTGTACGAGTACTGGCGAACTCAGTTAAAGTCCGGGATCTTTTGTATGCATACCCGTACGCGTACTAATTCAACTATTATTTTGGATGTGTGATAGTATGTGTACCTGTTCGCATACTGTCGGACACAGTCTAAGTACGGCTACTTAATTATGCGTACCCGTTTGCATACTTGAGTGGGTTAATTTCTAAGATCGGTTTGTTCATGAACTAATACATTTATATAATATGGAATGCAATCTTTTGCAAACCGTGGCTATAATGTTCATGACTTGATTCGAGTGAATCAAAATCGATTTTGCTTCAATTGTGTCTTGTATACTTCTATGAGAATATAAACAATTGAGCAACTCTATAACTAGTTTCATTTGAGTCATTTGAACTAGTTGTGGTAAAGATGAATAAGGTTGATATGAAGTGTTCATATGGCTAACTTCGGTTAACTATTGTTGAGCCAACAAGGTGCACACGTTTAGGTACGGTTACTCATATCTGAATGAAGTCACTTTTCATTTGTGTGTAACAAGCTAAGTTCCATCTAACGGTTCAAATATATTAGCTTGAGTCTAATCCGGTTTTCATCTAACGATGAATACCGAATGCTTAATTTGTTACCAAGGTAGCATTAATTGCAAACCCTGATTTTGAAGACTATATAAAGGAGAACTCTAGCAACTGGGAAACCTAATCCCCACACCTCCTGTGTGATACTAGTTACGACTAGAGTCGATTTTCCTTTAACCTTAGGATTTTCACAAAACCCTGTAGGTTAACGACTTGAAGACTTCATTGGGATTGTAAATCCATACCCAACTATTTTCTATGTAGTTGTGTGTTATGATCTTGCCCTGTTCTATCATATTGAGTATTATCTTCTCTAAGATTTGCTCGAGATTGATTCTACGATAGGCAAGATAAAAAGTAGTGACAAACATCTTCGTCTCATCGTTTGTGATTCCACAATATCTTGTTTCGCTACCATACGATTAAGATTATTGTGAGGTGAATGGTATTTCTAGGCTGTTCTTCGAGAATATAAGTCTGGTATATCAATTGGTTTATGTTCACCTTAATTTATTAAAAGACGGAACAAAACTCATAGGTTGATCTGTGGGAGACAGATTTATCTAATCTATAGACTTTTCTGTGTGAGACAGATTGGTTTATCAAGTCTTCGACTTTAGGTCGTATCAACTCTTATTTATGGGTGAGATCAGCTAACGGAATCAAGTGCGTAGAATCCGACGTGGTTCTAGAGGCGTAAGGAACGCGACTGTACCTTGATCAGTGTGAGGTTGATTAGGGATCAACTACATTCCAGTCTGAAGTTTATTTGGAGTAGGCTAGTGTCTGTAGCGGCTTAATACAATGTGGTATTCAAATATGGACTAGGTCCCGTGGTTTTTCTGCATTTGCGATTTCCTCGTTAACAAAACTTCTGGTGTCTGTGTTATTTCTTCTCGCATTATATTTTGTTATATAACAGAAATATCACAGGTTGTGTGTTAAGTTCAATCAGTTCTTGAATCCGACCTTTGGGTTGTTGATTGAATTGATTGACACTTGGATATTGGTTTGTGATACCGTCCAACTTATTTATCTTATTCAATCGGGCTCGCAAATTCCTATTTGTTTGATTGCAGATTGAATTGAGAAATCGGTATACGAACTCTTGGATATATTTCCAATGATTGAGTTTGACCGTCTACTTGATTCTATTGGAGTTGTCCATACAGATTGCTAAATGAAATATTGGGTGTGGTTGTTAGACCCCTGCTTTTTCAATTTGGTATCAGAGCAGGCAAACACGTTCAAGACCTCATAAGTGTGTGTTTGTAGCGATCTGACTATATGGACAGAGGCGTTATCTCTATATACATATCGCCAGTCTTTGATGGCTCAAATTACTTGTGGTGGAAAATTGCTATGTGTGCTTTTCTTCAAGAACGTGATTTTCAATCATGGGTTTACGTTGTTAATGGCTTATATTCCTCCGATTGTTACAATAGGCACTGTAACTGTTCCAAAGGATATTGGTGATTATGATGTTGTCGACATTCTTGTTGCAAAACAAAATTATGACGGATTGAATGCAATCATCCATGCCATTACCCCATATCTTCAGCACCATGTGACTACGTGCACTCGATCTAAAGACGCTTGGGATATCTTAGAAACCGTATTCGAAGGGAATATCTGTGAAAAGGGAGTTAGGCTTCAAAACCTAAATTTTGATTGGGAAAACCTTATGGCAGATGAAGATTCATTTGATGAGTTTAATCACAAAGTGTCTGAAATTTTTAATGCATCTTTTGCATTGGGCAACACTATTCCTGAAAAGGACATTGTAATGAAAATTCTCAGATCATTTCCATCTAGATACGATTCTAAGAAACATGTCATCATTAAAGGAAATAACCTTGATGTGCTTTCCAAAAATACTCTGGTTAGGAAGTTAAATATCTTTGATCATGATCGTGTATCCAAATCTGGAAATGATATTGCTTTCAAAGCACAAAAGCACGCTAAACTACTTGATAAAAGTAAAAGTGTTGGCATATCTGAAGATGATATTTCTGAGATTGATTCTTCGGATGAAGATCTTGACAAGTCAGTTTCTTTGATCACAAGACAGTTTAGAGATCTTCTTTTGAAGATAAGTAAACGGTTCACTAGAGATAAACCTAAGTCATCAGTTAAACTTCATAATCGTGTTCCTCCTAAAAACAGGGATGCTGATGATACTGATGATGATGAGATGCTACAGTGCTTCAAGTGTAAAGGTTTTGGTCATTTTGTAAATGAGTGTCCAAATTGTAGAAAATACACTGGAAACAAAGGTCTTGCTGCAACTCTTGATGAAACGTCTGATCACTATGATTCTAATGAAGACGAAAAATCAAGTGTTGCACTTTTTTATGAAAATATTGATTTTGATAATTGGAGCAATACGTTCATCAACCTCGATATTCTTCCGGGAGAAACTTTAACCACTTTAGAGGATAAAATGGATTTCTCTTTGTATACTGGAATTCTATTTCTAATTTTTCAGGTTCTACCATTTGTCTAGCAGCATGCACATCTATGACGTCTGAACCATCCTCCATAATGACATGTTCTTATTGTACTCTCAAGGGTCATGAACTCTCCAAATGTTTCAAGTACAAACATAAGATAAGATATGTCAATAAAATTCAACGAAAAGCAAATCGATTCACAAACAAGCTCAAACTTGTTCAGAAGTCGTCTGAGGTATGTAATATCTTCTCTTCCCGAAGAAGTTAATTTCCAAAGAAACAATTAAACCTATAGAGAAAATAGTACGGTCTAAACTATCTAAGAAACAGGGTTCTAACAATTCCATTCAAGAAGGTTGTGGTGGACATATTATTTTTCACCCTAGCACAACTTAATTGTGTTGGTTTTGCATCTTGTCTCATGTGTCTGGTTCAAGAGATAAGAGTTTGCACACTTTAGGCTTTAGAAAAGGAGAAAATGTTTTCTTTGTTTTGGTTTTTTTTTTTTGGTCTTGCTTTTGTCGGTTTGGAATTCTTCCATCTTTACATATCTAAATTGATATTAAAAGGGGTTTACTCTATTTAATCAATAAAAAAAAGGGTTAATATCGACAACTCTGCCTTCTTTAGGGTTGTGAGTTGTGCATACATGAATCCGTTTGAGTGTATAAAGGTTTTGTAACCCTACATTCCTTGTTCCTTCTCTGAAAACTTCTTTTTATCACAAGATTGCTTGTTGAGTTGATTTGTGAATTCCTCTCACAATCTCATGCTGGTATGGAGTATCCAAGTATTATGTCTCCTGATGGAAAAGATGTTAATATGATTTTTAAGCCATAAATCATGAAGGAAAAAGATAAATCTCCTGTACCTTCAACTTTGAAAAGAAAAAGGAGGAATGTGAGAAAACCAAGAGCTATTCCGTTTAATCAACAGAAGTTCTTTGGGGTTCTTGAAGAGTTGAAGGAAACAAGAAAGGAGATTCAGGAAATAAAGGCTATTGTTTTTAGGACTCTCTAAATTTAGAAGGCCCTGGTTCGACATCAGTCTAAAAGGTTTGTTGGAATTGACTCATTTCTTCATGAACCTTATGTTCCCATGGCTATTAACGAAAAGGAGTTCTGGGACGATAAAGAATTTTTTTAGAGGCCTTAATGTCAAGGAAACTTCTTATGAGAATTTATTCTTGTGTTTTAAGAAGGATAACTAGGGTTTGGAATAGCCATTATTGTGAGTACACAAAGCTATTTCCAAGGATTTTCATCATGCAATGTTTTTAAATTTATTTATTTAAATTCTAAAGTTTATTTGGAATATGGTTTTGCAGTATTAATCTTTATGGTTTCATATAATGCAATTGTTATGGGATATGTGTGTTTGCGTCCGTGAACTATGATTGTCCCATACATGTCAAAAGTTAAGTCTTTCATATGTCATTATGCAAATATTGATAAAAGATTGATTGAACTTTTGACAAACAAAAGTTAAGCCTATTTTATAATTACGCAAATATTGATGGAAGATAGGATGAACTTTTTTTTACAAAGATTAAGTCTATTATATGTTTCTATGCAAATATTGACGAAAAATAGAATGAACCTTTGAATATTCCGCAGTATTGGTCTTTCCGTGATCCACATCTTTGTGTAAATATTGTGCGGCTCCGTAAGTCTTCTTGTGCGAGCATTTCCGATTAAATTAATCATGGGTTCTCTTGTGGTTAATTTAATTGAGTATTTTGGATATAAATTCATGGTTCAAGTAATTTGTTAATGTCCAAAGAAATCGTTCTTTTCTTGTGAAAGTAAGGTCGCTCTTGTTTTTCTTTGAGGAATGAAATTTTATGGGGGAGAGTTCTTATTTGAACTAGTACTTAATTGTCAAATCTTTGTGTGGAGTGAGGCTGTGGAATATTGTAGGAGTTATCTTGTATCTTTATAAACTCCTTAATAAATTCATTTAGTTTCGGCTATATGATTGCATCTAAACAAAGTTGATATGTTGTTCTCTTTTGGTCATGAAGTATCTCTATGGAAATTTCATTAGGATCGCACTAGTTTTCGTACCTTCGCCCATTTTATTGACAAAAAGGGGGAGAATTAATGCATAGTTCACACTACAAATACATATGGTTTACGGATCATTATGTAAGGGGGAGCGGTTCATGTGAGATGAAGTATTGACTAAGGGGGAGTGATACATATCACCACAGTATTATTGTAAAAGTTGTGATACAATTGGACTTTGATGCTGTGTAATAATATTATAACATTGTATAAAAATGATAGAGAGCAAATGTCTTCTGATTGTTATAGATATGGATCTTCAACAACTATGATGTTGAGTTGAACACCTTTAGAATCATGGAGTACTTGGAAGTGACAAAGATTTCGAGTAATGTTGAAGAACCAAGGACATCAAGCATTTGGATGAGAAGCTACAAAGTTTATATGTGCTCTAACAATCTCCCCCTTTGTCAATTTTAGTGACAAAACTATCAGTACATATAGATTACTGATAGTATGCGTACCCGTACGCGCACTACTGTTGTTTTGGATGTGTGATAGTATGCGTACCCGTTCGCATTCTGTCGGACACAGTCCAAGTCCGACTACTTAAGTATGTGTACCCGTTTGCATACTTGAGTAAGTTAAGTTCTAAGATAGGTTTGTTCATGAACTAATACATTTATATAATAAGGAATGCAATCTTTTGCAAACCGTGGCTATAATGTTCATGACTTGATTCGAGTGAATCAAAATCGATTCTGCTTCAATTGTGTCTTGTATACTTTTATGAGAATATAAAAAATTGAACAACTATATAACTAGTTTCATTTGAGTCATTTGAACTAGTTGTGGTTAAGATGAATAAGTTTGATATGAAAGTGTTCATATGTATAACTTCGGTTAACTATTGTTGAGCCAACAAGGTGCATACGTTTAGGTAAGGTTACTCATATCTAATTGAAGTCACTTTTCATTTGTGTGTAACAAGCTAAGTTCGATCTAACGGTTGAAATATATTAGCTTGAGTCTAATCAGGTTTTCATCTAACAGTGAATATTGAATGCTTTGTTACCAAAGTAGCATTGATTGCAAAACCTGATTTTGAAAACTATATAAAGGAGAACTCTAGCAACTGTAAAATCTAATCCACACACCTCCTGTGTGACACTAGTTGCGACTAGAGTCGATTCTCCTTTAACCTTAGGTTTTTCACGAAACCTTGTAGGTTAACGACTTGAAGACTTCATTGGGATTGTGAAGCCAGACCCAACTATTTTCTCTGTATTTGGGTGTTCTGATCTTTCCTTGTTCTATCGTATTTCGTACTATCTTCTCTAATATTTTCTCGAGATTGATTCTCCGATAGGCAAGATAAAAAGTAGTCACAAACATCTTCGTCTCATCGTTTGTGATTCCACAATATCTTGTTTCGCTACCATACGATTAAGATTATTGTGAGGTGATTGATATTTCTAGGATGTTCTTCGAGAATATAAGTCTGGTATATCAATTGGTTCTTGTTCTCTTTGATTTATCAAAAGACGGAACAAAACTCATAGGTTTATCTGTGGGAGACAGAATTACCTATTCTATCGACTTTTTTGTGTGAGACAGATTGGTTTATCAAGTCTTAGACTTTGGGTCGTACCAACTATTAGTTGTGGGTGAGATCAGCTAAGGGAATCAAGTTGCAGAATCCGGCGTGGTTTTAGAGGCGTAAGGAACGTGACTATACCTTGATCAATGTGAGATTGATTATATCTCAACTACAATCCAGTCTGAAGTTAACTTGGAGTAGGCTAGTGTCTGTAGCGGCTTAATATAGTGTGGTGTTCAAATCTGGACTAGGTCTCGTGGGTTTTATGCATTTGCGGTTTCCTCGTTAACAAAACTTCTAGTGTCTGGGTTATTTCATTTCCGCATTATATTTTGTTATATAATAGAAATATCACAGGTTGTGCGTTAAGTTAAATCAGTTCTTGAATCCGACCTTTGGGTTGTTGATTGTATTGATTGACACTTGGATATTGGTTTGTGATACCGTCTAAGTTATTTGTCTTATTCAATCGGGCTCGCAGATTGCGGATTGAATTGAGAAATCGAGATACAAACTCTTGGATATATTTCCAATGATTGAGTCTGACTGTCTAGTTGATTCTCTTGGAATTATGTTGGAGTTGTCCATACAGATTGCTAAGAGAAATATTGGTTGTGGTTGTTAGACCCCCGCTTTTTCAGACTCTACTAAGATAAAAATATGTATAACCTGGCGTAAATCCAATTATAAAGATAACCAATATATTGCGGAAAAGGAAAAACACAAGACACCGCAATTTTTGTTGACTAGGAAACCGCAAGTACAGAAAAACCCCGGGACCTCGTCCATATTTGAACATATAACTGTATTAAGCCGCTACACAAACTAGCATACCATCATATGTCGGACTGGAATGTAGTTGAGACTGAATCCACCCTTCAAGACTATATGTTTTAGAATAAAAATATTAGGGTGGCTGATTTGGTTGTTGATGACGCATGGTTAATTCCTCAAAGACTTCTATAGTATTATTGATGGTGGTTTTTAGCTTAGGGTTAAAATTATAAAATCTTGCATCTGATGTGACGTCACTCTGCAATGAAACGGAGCCATGAGTGCCAACCTCTCACTGGCATACTTATTGAGTCGTTCAATATATCTACATGAAATTTTCCCAGACTGGCGGATGTGGAAACCATCCCAAACACTCTGTAAATTTCGGCACTTATCCTATATAAGACTCACTGAGTACTTTTCCTGTGCTATGTTCCCCGGAAGAACCCTTAATATCGGTATGGCATGAAGGATTTATGTTCATTCACAGCAGAGTGGCACGGATCTCCAAGTACCAAAGTTAAGGCCATTGCAAGAAATGCTCAGACAGAAAGCACAATGCACTCTGTAAAAAAGGAATTTTGTGACAGCACACAAAATCAAACCAATAATTGTGATAACTCACAAAAAACTCATGAGCCTCACTAATTTGCAGAAATTAGGGTTTTGCGCCCTCCGCAGTATATTAGACCCCATTGGTCGAAATTACGATTAAGCAACTAAGCAATTGATCCGCCGCAGATTAATAGGTGCAGAGTCCTTCCCAAAATCAGAAAACAAAGAGTAACAGAGCCGCGGAGAAGGAGAAAAAGCGTGGCCATGCCACAGGACAGCCGGCGCCACTTGGACACGCCCCCATTTTACCTAAACCATCCCTACTCCTTTGTCGACCAATCAGGTCGCCTTAAATCTTCCACGCTCCTATAAGTCGTGGCTGGGCCCATACTAGCCGGCCCCATTTTCCATCAACCAATCAGGTTGCTCTAAATCTGCTACACTCACACCAAGTGTAGCCACGCCCATGCTTGAACGATCCTTCTCCTTACTACCGACCAATCAGGTCACTTTAAATGCGCCACAAGCACTAGAGGTGTGGCCGCGCCTTATGTTTGGTCGGCCCATTTTCTTTACCAATCAAGTCGCTCTAAACTTGACACCATACATTAAAGGCCAAACACACCCTTCCGCGCCTCCATATTAATCGGCAGGCAAAACGCACCCTGCCACAACAACATATTAGTTGGCATACCAACACGCCACTCTGCTGCAATAACATGCCACGAGCCACTTTAGCCTTGGCCATGCCTCCAAGCCCTAAATTTTTCCATGGCACCAAATCTTAGCCTTGGCCATGCCGTCAAGCCCTAACTTTGGCCACGACGCCAAATCTTAGCCTTGGCCACGCCGCCAAGCCCTAACTTTGGCCATGGCGCCAAATCTTAGCCTTGGCCACGCCGCCAAGCCCTAACTTTGGCCACGGTGATAGGCACATTTTTGTCTTATATAATCTCAATTGTATATATTATTAGTGCTCGATTTTATATTTATTATGGCTTTTTATGTCCCTGTAGGTATTTTTGGAGAAATAAGCTTTTGCGGCGAAATTGGCTAAAAAAGTGGTTTTTGCGCTCGTGGGAGAAAATTACTATACGGACTCTCACTTTGGATAAGGGGTAGCTTAATCACTAAGGGGCATCCATTTTCAGGGAGCTGTTAAAGGGAAACCACTGCTGGATAAGGGGATGTCATCTTCTTCATTTGAAATTTGAATTTTGGAGGGAAAATAAGAACAAAATTAGGGTTGAAGAATTGAAGGTGTTCTAGGGAGATTCAATGGCTGAAATCAAATGGGTTTGTTCCTCTTGGCTAAACAGGGTTGGTAATGGTCTTATTTTTTCCCAGAATTGGCTAGACAATCCGCAGGAGATGAATCAAGTTTTATAGTTTTTGGCGGGAAAAATATGCATGCAACTGGCAGAGTTGGGGATTGAATTCGATCGATTTCCAGAGTGATTCAATGGCTGAAATTGATTGGGTTTACTCCGTAGGCCTAAACAGGCCTGGTGAAGTCTTTTGTTTGAACCCAAATTGGCTAGAATAGCCGGGAAAAAAAATAGAAGTCAGGTTTTGCACGGGTCTCTATATGACTTATTTTTGGAATTCTAGGAAGAATAAAGGCAAGAAACTCTTCACAAAGATACATATCTATCTAAGGAAGAGTTTGAGATAAGTTGGAAAGCTCAGAAACGCGTGAAACAATTTTGGGAAGAGATTATTGCCGTAACTTCCAAGAAAAGAAAAGAAGAGATTTCGAGAAGTTTTGGGGAGATTAAATCGCTCTGTTGGCTATATATAAGTTGCTGGGAGTTCATAGAAGGGAGTCGAGACTTTGGGGGACCGAGCTGAGGGCTTGGTGAAGCTGCAGAGGTGAAAATCAAGAGTTGCAGAGAAGACGTTTCTGCTGCTGAAGAACAACGTCGTAGAACACTTTGCAGCTTTGAAGGAAACCGTTACCTAATATTTCAAATCCAATACCTTTGTAACAGCTTTGCAACAACTATTCATGTTAGAATTTATTTGTAAGGGCAGCTTCCGTAACAGTGGATTCTGTAACAATTATATCTATTACAGATTCACTTCTTCAATAAAAACACCTATTTGAGCCATGATTAAATATTTTGAGCGTGTTTTTGACATGAGGAGCTAAACCCCAACACTGGGATGATGGAGGAAGCCCTATTTCACAATCACTTAGTAACTATAATTGATTCATTATGACTTTTGCACTTGTTTTAATCGATTTATGATTTTTCTTGATTAGTTGTGATTTTGGTTGATGTCGCATGCTGGGTTTTAGGAACTTTTGATGCGTCATGCTCGTGATTTACATCTAATGCTTTATAAAATCTACTTTTGGCAAAGAAAAGAGTCAACAAAAGAGCTAGAATTGTTATGAGTCATCATATGAACCAATTGAATGTGATTAGTGGTGAAATCCTAAGTCTCAGTACCTCTAGATATTCGTGAAAACCTTGTGAATATATTTTTAGTATTTTATTCTTAGTTCTTAAATCAAACCTTTACACAATCTGAGTTGAACGAACTTTACTACCAATTAAAAACTACATCAATTTTTGGTGCCGCCGATGCGGATTTGTATTAGGTTTTAGGTTTTAGATTTATTTTATCTCTTTTAGAATTTTTGTTATCTTTTACGCCCTTGGTATTTTTTGATTCTTTTCAGATTTCGAGCGAAGCTACAAGGAAAGAAAAAGTGCTATAAAAGGAAAGCATCGCCAAAGAAGGAAAGAAAAGAGGAATCCGAAAGGAGTGAAGAAGAAGATTTTGTATATAGTTATTTTGGTTTATTTTTAGAAACTGTAAATAGGTTTTTATTTTTGTAACTTTTCTTTTTATTTTTGGACACTTTTTGGACTTTATTTTTGGACTGGGACATTATTATTTTTAAACCCTACGGAAGGGTTGGTTTAAATAAAAACTGTGTGCAAAGAAGGACGGTGATTACGATATCGCCTCGGCCCCTCGGGTTCGTCCATGACATAGGAGTCGTGGCCCGAGTCGACTTCAGCGGTTCTTCGCCCGTATGGTACGGGAGGTAAGTTTTTCGAAACACCCGCCAATCCCCTGTCAGCGGGTTTACTGTATTCCTTCGTTTGCATATATGTTGAGGACTTGAAAACGGCTGATTTAATTTCCTAGTAAAGGGCAAGGACTGGCCATACAAGATAAGGGTTCGGATTTCATCACCGTTCTCTTCTTTCCCGCCTTAGGAAAACGAAACCAAACGCGAACCTAAGCCTAAAATTTTGACTAGAATGAGACCGATAGGGTAACGAGCTTAATAGGAAAGTCTTTCGAAAAATATTGGTTACTCTTTTGAGCATACTTCGAAGTTCATGATGGTTTCTGTGAGTTGAATGCGTGACTGCGCCGCCTTGTAACCGGTGAGGCCTTGGGTATCAAAGCTCCACTGAGCTTCCCTCGCCTCGATTCAACTTACTTTGACTCGAATTGATTCCAGAGGGGTTTGCTCAGATTGTAACGAGTTCTTTTTCGAAAGAATAGAAGCTGGTCTAGAAACAATCTAAGTGGAACCATCATGCTTTTTGTTTGCTAGAAAATTAGATTTGATTTGGTTGAGTCAGCCTTGTTTTGTGATTGCATAGAATCCCAAATATCTCGATAGTGCCAGCAATGGCAACTTTGAAAGCTTTGTTGAACCCAACTAGGATTACTCGTCCTTCTTGTATCAGGTTAGCCGAAACTGAAGCAAATTATGAACTTAGGCCTGGGACCCTACAGATGCTTCCAATCTTTTTAGGGAAAGAAAATGAAAACCCATACTTCCATGTTAGGGATTTTGAGTAAATTTGTAGTACCCTAAAGATTAGAGACCTTGATGATGATGCTTTGAAATTTAGGTTATTTCCTTTTTTCCTGAAAGATAAAGCCAAATCGTGGCTATATAGTTTGGCTTCCGGTTCAATAGAAACATATGAACAACTTACATCTGCCTTTTTGAACAATTTTTTCCCTAGGCACAAAACATCGTCTATTAGGATGCAAATCTGCACATTTTCTCAACAGAAGGGAGAATCGTTATATAGGTATTTGGAAAGGTTCAATGACTTATTAGCCCAATGTCCTCATCATGGTTTATAAAAGGTTAGGCTAGTTCAAATCCTTTATGAGGGTTTAGATTATTCGACAACAACCATGGTTGAGTCTCTATGCAATGGTGGTTTTGAAAACCAAACTGTTGATGCGGCGATGGAATTTTTGAATGAAATCGCCGAAAAGACCCAGCAATGGGAATATTGTAGGGAACCCAAGAGAACAATTCTTCTAGGTAGAGGAAACGTTAATAGGGTAGAAGGAGGCTATGAATCATTTGCCAAAATTGCTGCTAAAACAAAAAGGTTAGAAGCTTTGGAATTGGGTCACACTAGTGGTAGAGTAGAGCCTTTTTGGGAATACCAGAATAATAAAGAGCAAGCCAATGCTCTCTATAATAACACTAGGTTTGATAACCGTCAGAAGTTTGACCCATATTCAGAAACCTATAATCCTGGTTGGAGAAACCATCCGAACCTTTCATGGTCTAAGGACCAAGGTCAGTTTAGTAATTCTAATGTTCCCCCAGGTTTTGGCTATACTAAGAATACTTCAGGATCAACTCAGTTTCAGAATCAGTCTGATAAGAAAATCTTAAGTCTAGAGGAAACTCTCACCTCGTTTATTCAAAATACTGAAAATATGCGTCAATTGCTTTCACAAAGCATAGAAGCTAGTAATAGGATAGGACAAGAACATAGTCAGGCCATTTCTGAATTGAAAGACCAGGTTAGTCTGATCAATGAGTCTCTAAGAGAAAAAGGTAAGTTCCCTAGTCAACCGATACCCAACCCTAGAGGAGTTAATGAAGTAGGTGCAAAACCATTTAATCAAGTGAATTCTGTCACAACCCTTAGGAGTGGTAAAACGGTAGACAATAAGGTAGCCATGCCTAATAGTGGACATACTGTAGATCCACCTTCTAGTTCCCAAGAAGAGGAGCCACAACTGAAGGAGCCGATTAGAAAAATTAAAATTCTAGTGATGCCAATGTGGTTCCCGACAGGTCTCATTTTGTACCCAAAGCCCCATATCCACAGTTGTTAGCTCCAACAAAGAGAGAGTCGACTTTCAACGAAATACTAGAGATATTTAAGCAGGTAAACATTAACATCCCTTTATTAGAAGCAATTAGGCAAATGCCTGCTTATGCCAAGTTCCTTAAGGACCTTTGTACACGAAAGCGTAAGCTTAATGTCCATAAGAAAGCCTTTTTAGCTGGTCAGGTAAGTTCAATCCTTCTGAACCAAACAACCCCTAAGTATAAAGACCCTGGATGCCCCACCATATCTTGTGTGATCGGTAATTATTCAGTAGATAAGGCATTGCTTGACTTAGGAGCTAGTGTGAACTTACTCCCTTATCATGTATACAACCAGCTAGGTCTTGGTAAGTTGAAACCGACTAAAATGACATTGCAATTAGCTGATAGGTCTGTCAAAATACCTCGTGGTGTCATAGAGGATGTTCTGATTGAGGTTGATAAATTTATTTATCCAGTGGATTTCGTTGTTCTAGATACTCAGCCTGTTCAGGATCCTAGTGCTCAAATACCGGTGATTTTAGGTCGCCCAATTTTAGCCACAGCTAACGCTGTCATCAACTGTAGGACCGAACTTATGAACATATACTTTGGTAATATGACCACTGAACTAAATGTCTTTAATGTTAATAGACAACCTTCCGATGATTTAGAAGAAGTGAATATAATTAGAACTTTAGTTCAGGATCTAACTCAGGATAATTGGGACGACACTTTATTTGGTGATTCCTTAGATGAAATTGATGAGGAAATTCTCTTAAGTCAGTTAGGTGACCAAACTTTTGAACTAGAAGAAGCTCTTGAGTACTTTAAAGACTTTACGGACCCTGAGATTCAAGCCATAGTGCTAGGCCTTACGGAGAGTAGTGTTGACCCTAAGTTTGGGGGTAATGAACTAGAAGAAGATCTTGAGTATTTTAAAGACTCTGAGGATCCAGAAATTCAAGCAATAGTTAGAGGTTTGTCCGAGAATACTGACTACCCTAAGTTTGGGGGTAGTAATGGTCAATTATCTCCATTAGAAGTCCCTAACTTGGGATTCGGGCCTAGTGTACCTGAGGTATTACTTGAGTCACTTCCGACTCCGCAACCGGATCCTCCTGATATTGTTCAGGAGGAAATTCTAAAGACTTGTTGTTCGAATGAGTCAATTTGTCAAGACACTCATATGAAGCCCAAATGGGCACAACAGAAAAACCCAATTGTCTTGCAGGAAACCTTGGATGAGGATGTGCTATGTCTGTTCATTTTTCTGATTTGGTGCAGTTGTTTGATAATTGTGGCAATTTTATTTGCTTTTGTTGACCCACAGTTGTTTCGACTATTGATATATGATTTGAAAGGTAATTAGCCCATTTTGTGGTATTTGACGTCTGGCTGAAGACTTTAAATTTAGCACTTTTTGGGAGGTAACCCAATCTCATGCAACATGGTAATATCTTTCCTTATCTCTTTTGCTTCAAATGGTAACAGTTTCTCCTTGTTTATGCTTTTAATTTTATCTTTAGAACATTGAGGACAATGTTAGATTTAAGTTTGGGGGTATGGGAGAAACTTTTTAATTGCAGTATGAATAAATAAACTCCAGAACCTAGAAATTTATGCCTATTGAGGATTTCACTAACTAATCTAAGTGGATGGAAGCATTTTGATCGTAGGAGTTGAGGAACCAATCTGATTAGATGGAAACATCTAGAAGAGTCTATTCATAAAAGCACAGAGCTCAGGTGTTAGAAATAACATGATAGTTTCGCCATATCTCGTTGAGTCCTTTTCACTTCTATTTTTATTTTATTTTGTTTTTAAACCATGTTTCTCTAAGTGATAGGTGGGGCCCACGATTCAAGTTGTTACCAATGCTAGGGTGAATTAGAGTGATTGAGTTACAAAGAAAAGAAAAAAAAAGACCAGACCAATTAGACCAAACGGATCAAAAAAAAAATTCAGTGAATAAATTCGACCACTGATTCCCTTGTATATACCAGTTGTGTTGAACTAGAATTAGGATTATCGATTACTGGTTCCCTTGTATATGCCAGTTGTGTTGATATTAGTTAGACCAGTATCTCAATCCATTAGGATAGGTTCATTTTGGCGGAGGCCTTCAGACAGATATGGGAAACGACGTTCACTTAGTAAACATCAAAATCATCTATGTTTTTCTCTATATCCATCTTCTTGATCTATCCATGTGACTAGTTTTGACTCCGGATATTGATGTCCATAGTGCGACTATCTGAGTAGAGCTCTGTCACTTTATATGAATTTTAGTATGCTTGAGTGCAAACTCGTGTACATCAATTGGAATTTCGCATCAGGGTACTTCCTCCTGTAGTCAATAAGTATGCCAACCAAGGAGATTCTTTAGTTCCTTCCAAGGTTCTGCCTAGATAGCTAGGGTCTGGAGTGTAAAGGTTTTGTGGGTATATCTCTTGTAAGCCCTCCGGAGACAACACTCCGCCACTAGGGACACTTAGGGGTTTAAAGGCTTATTGCATACGCTAAATGCAATCGACGATGCATGCGTCAGTGAGTTAGGATTTTATTTTATTTAATTTACTCGAGGACTAGCAAATAATAAGTTTGGGGGTATTTGATAGGCACATTTTTGTCTTATATAATCTCAATTGTATATATTATTAGTGCTCGATTTTATATTTATTATGGCTTTTAATGTCCCTGTAGGTATTTTTGGAGAAATAAGCTTTTGCGGCGAAATTGGCTAAAAAAGTGGTTTTTGCGCTCGTGGGAGAAAATTACTAAGGGGCATCCATTTTCAGGAAGATGCTAAAGGGAAACCACTGCTGGATAAGGGGAGGTCATCTTCTTCATTTGAAATTTGAATTTTGGAGGGAAAATAAGAACAAAATTAGGGTTGAATAATTGAAGGTGTTCTAGGGAGATTCAACGGCTGAAATCAAATGGGTTTGTTCCTCTTGGCTAAACAGGGCTGGTAATGGTCTTATTTTTTCCCAGAATTGGCTAGACAATCCGCAGGAGATGAATCAAGTTTTATAGTTTTTGGCGGGAAAAATATGCATGCAACTGGCAGAGTTGGGGATTGAATTCGATCGATTTCCAGAGTGATTCAATGGCTGAAATTGATTGGGTTTACTCCCTAGGCCTAAACAGGCCTGATGAAGTCTTTTGTTTGAACCCAAATTGGCTAGAATAGCCGGAAAAAGAAATAGAAGTCAGGTTTTGCACGGGTCTCTGTATGACTTATTTTGGAATTCTAGAAAGACTAAAGGCAAGAAACTCTTCCCAAAGATACATATTTATCTAAGGAAGAGTTTGAGATAAGTTGGAAAGCTCAGAAACGCGTGAAACAATTTTGGGAAGAGATTATTGCCGTAACTTCCAAGAAAAGAAAAGAAGAGATTTCGAGAAGTTTTGGGGAGATTAAATCGCTCTATTGGCTATATATAAGTTGCTGGGAGTTCATAGAAGGGAGTCGAGACTTTGGGGGACCGAGCTGAGGGCTTGGTGAAGCTGCAGATCAGAAAATCAAGAGTTGCAGAGAAGACGTTTCTGCTGCTGAAGAACAACGTCGTAGAACACTTCGCAACTTAGCAGGAAACCGTTACCTAATCTTTCAAATCCAATACCTTTGTAACAGCTTTACAACAACTATTCCTGTTAGAATTTATTTGTAAGGGCAGCTTCGGTAACAGTGGATTCTGTAACAACTATATCTGTTACAGATTCACTTCTTCAATAAAAACACCTATTTGGGCCATGATTAAATATTTTGAGCGTGTTTTTGACATGAGGAGATAAACCCCAACACTGGGATGATGGAGGAAGCCCTATTTCACAATCACTTGGTAACTATAATTGATTCTTTATGACTTTTGCACTTGTTTTAATCGATTTATGATTTTTCTTGATTAGTTGTGATTTTGTTTGATGTCGCATGCTGGGTTTAGGAACTTTTGATGCGTCATGCTTGTGATTTACATCTAATGCTTTATAAAATCTACTTTTGGCAAAGAAAAGAGTCAACAAAAGAGCTAGAATTGTTATGAGTCATCATATGAACCAATTGAATATGATTAGTGGTGAAATCCTAAGTCTCAGTACCTCTCGATATTCGTGACAACCTTGTGAATATATTATTAGTATTTTTATTCTTAGTTCTTAAATCAAACCTTTACACAATCCGAGTTGAACGAACTTTACTACAACTTAAAAACTACATCACACGGCGCCAAATCTTAGCCTTGGCCATGCCGCCAAGCCCTAACTTTGGCCACAGCGCCAAATATTAGCCTTGGACATACTGCCAAGCTCTAACTTTGGCCACGGCGCCAAATCTTAGCCTCGGCCACGCCGACAAGCCATAACTTTGGCCAAGGCGCCAAATCTTAGCCTTGGCCACGCCGCCAAGCCCTAACTTTGGCCACGACGCCAAGCCATAACTTTGGCCACGACGCCAAATCTTAGCCTTGACCACGCCAAGCCCTAACTTTGCCACGACGCCAAATATTAGCCTTGGCGCGTTTCAAGCCATAACTTTGTCCACGATGCCAAATCTTAGCCTTGGCCATGCCGCCAAGCCTTAACTGTGGCCACATCGCCAAATCCTAGCCTTGGCCACACCGCCAAGCCCTAACTTTGGCCACGATGCCAAACCCTAGCCTTGGCCATGCCTCCAATCCCTAACTTTGGCCATGGAGCCAAATCCTAGTTTTGGCCATGCTGCAACGCAACAGGCATGGCCACGCCACAACGCCACGGCTATACCACTGGCATGCCGCTATGCCATGGCTACGCCAGGCGCCATTATGCCAATGGTGCCACTTTGTAATACAACGAGATATGGTCATAATCAACGGCCACCCCCTCTCCTACAAATCTCATCCATCTAAGTTCTCCAACGAACTGATGTCTTGTGGCAAGTTTCAGGCGACCAACCGCCTAAATCTAGTGGCCATGGCTACGCCAGGCGCCACTTACACCATCGTGCCACTGGCATGAACGAGCCATGCCGGCCATGCTACCTTACCACTAGCGTACACCAAAACGCCACTACGCCATCGCCACGCACCAACACAAGGTAGCCATAATCAACGACTGCCCTTCCTCATGAGATGCAATCTCAGCCATCCAAGTTCGTCGCCAAACTGGCAGACTTGTGGCAACTTTCAGGAGGCCAGTCGCCTAAATTGACCATGGCTACGCCAGGCGCCACTTACACCACCGTGCCACTGGCATGCACAAGCCATGCCATCCATGCCGCAATGTTGTTGGCATATGCCCTAAAGGTGCCATTACGCCATTATCAGGCGCCAACACAAGGTAGCCACAATCAACGACTAAACTTCTTCATACGATGCGATCTCAGCCATCGAAGTTCGCCACTAAGCCGGCAGGCTTGTGGCAAGTTTTAGGCGACCAGCCAAGACGAGCCTAATAGCATCACATGTTGTTTACCTGCGGCAAGCCTCTCAATTTTAACTTGCCTCACGTAGCAAAGTGCTACATGTTTTCCACGAAAACACCCGAGACAACAAAACATGTCACAAACTGGGGGATACTCATCAGGGTATTGGTCTGGCGGTTTACAGCGTGCGGTATGCAATACGTCCGTTACAAGAAAGTGTCATAAAGCGGGGTGGTTAGTAATGTCAAAGAGTACTGGCGTGAGCGGATCCACCTTCCTTATTATGGAAACATAAATCTAAACGTTACACGTTACTCTTCCACCACTCAATCGTTTCCACTTCCTACGAGACCAGGGTACGTTTTGTTGCGACTTGTATAAATAGGTCTCACCTATTTCCACCAGACAACAAGTTTTGGTCAGGAGAGCAATACAACATCCAGAAATCACCTGATAGATTCTCATTCAGATATCCAGTTCTATTTTCTGATACAAGTCACAAAACAATCACACTCTCAGAATCAACGATTATGGCCTCAATACTTTCTTCGCTTCCTTCCCTAAGACCAACCCTTCTCCTTCACTTTGTGACCGAAGCAAGTGTGGAACGTCCATTTCTTGGTTTAGGCCAGATTTGTACAGATTGATCTCTCGAATCAAAAGTACTCCCGTGCAATACATTGTTTAGGGTTTAGACTCGTTTCCATCCACACACACACGAAATTACTAAAACCAGCAGAAATCGTTTTAACCCACAAACAATTGGAGACCATAGTGGGAGATTAATCTCTCGGTTACAATATCAATTTCCAATTCCCAATTTCATTTTTCAACCCCGATCTCAAGATGGTAGAACTCAGGTCCACATCAGCAACAAATTCTGAGAACGCTAGCACTGAAATCATTCCCGGTACTAACACTCCTTCCAGTGGAATTAATACACCACTTACCAACACAAGTGGCGCGGAAAATATTCCTTGAGGTGTTATGCTATCGATCACCAGATCCAGAGCCGCTTCCGCCACCCCCAACGTTTCTTCAAGTGTGACAACTCCAACCGTCACCAGAGCCGTTGCTCCTCCACCATCAGGACGAGAGGCTAGAAGAGCCAGAAGAAGCCGATCTCTTCTTACCACTGTTGATTTGATGGAAAGACAAAAGGTTCTCGTAAGGCTCAGACAAACATGGATACAACTCAGGAAGAGATACCTATTTTCCTCAAGACACTAACGGAGCGTCTACCACAAGAGTCATGTCAACCCCAGATGGAGCTGACAAGGAATACTTTTAACATCCGGCACAGACACTTCAGCAGGACGCACATTTATAGATGAAGAGGCTCGAGTTGCTCTTGAACGCCCATTAGAAAGGAATCAGCAATCCAATTTCGTCACACGTGAAGATCAGGAACGACTTCTCTAAAATCGAGGCAAAGAAAATCAGCAACCTTCTTGAGTTCACAGAGACCCTCTTCCCGTCTGCATGATTTCTGGAGACTTCGCCCACAAAATCGTGCAGTCTATGATGAAACATTTATGTGAGATTCTGTATTTTCTCCAAGGCACAACGTCAGGACATATTTGCAGCCCTCAACCGCACTGCATCAGGAAAGCAGCTGTTTCCAGCCAGGGAAGTCGTTCCCAAACCCCAACCTCTCCTGGAAAGCACAATTGATAGATGGAACTGGGGACTCCCAACCACTTTTCACTTGAAGGACGTCGAGTTTGACAGCACACTGATTGACGCGGCCTCCGGCTTCAACATTATAACCGTCAAGGCTCTGAGAGTTGCAAGGGAAAATCAAACAGAAGAAGCGTATTCTTTCCCATGAGGAGAAAAACGCGACTTTCCGACCAGCACTATTTGTGCCATCTTCCCATATGTCATATCATATCAAGTCGTTTTTCGAGGTCAAGGGTTAATAGTTCCCTCACTGGAGTTTCCTCCAGCAACCTCTTCGACGTTTCCCTCCAGGAGCCGCTTCAACGTTCTCTGCAAAAGTCGCTCCGCTTCAATATTCGTTCCAGCAGCCGCTCCGCTTCAGCGTTCTCTCCATAAGCTGCTCCAGGATCCAAAGACGAAGCTTCAGCGTTTTGCTCCATAAGCTTCAACGTCCTCTCCAAGAGCTGAAGCCGCTTCAACGCCTCTTTCCTTCCAAGAATCGTGTCGTAGCCGCCACACTCCTCCCTATCAAGGATCGTGATCACAGCCATCCAAGGTTCGTGGTTGTGGCCATATTTTGATCCATCTCTCCAAACCTCGTGGTCATGGACAGTTTACTCACTTACACATCCATCCAATCCCTTTGCTTCCATGAACGCCCATGCAATTCCAGCCAACCTATTTTGGTTCCCACGACGATGTAGTCTCTTCTGATCACATCTGCTGCTAAGAACTGTTGTTGATCGTCTGTCGATACCAGCCAGAGCTTTACCATATCAACAACCACTACAAAGGTAATCCATACTTCTCCATATTTTAGTTTAATGTGGAAAAAATAATAGATTCGCCAGTACGGATGCAAGATCATATCTTTATCATGGTCAACTCACCGACCATACAATATGGAAACATGTAAACCTCACTTGGGGACTGAGGCTCTACACGGGATCCCTTCACTGTCAAATCTTAGAAGACACAGTCAACCAAAAAGTCATGGCCACGACAAGGTCATCCACTCTTCAAAGGTGTAACGTAAGAATATCATCACCTCTCTGTCTAGAAGGCGCCTGCAACACTTTAAGAGGCCGCGGCGGGTCCCAAGCCTACTCAGAGAAAGCAACTTCAGTAACCAAAGAGAAGTGCGACTGGGGACTGCTCATCATGGTCCATCCCCGACAACAATTAAGCATTCATGAGATAGATCCATGGACACGACTGAAACATTTTTCTTGAAGATACAGAGGGAGCCAAAATTAACGGCATAACTCTCTCACTTCTACCTCTTCGTTATCCAGAATGTTTCGTCCATGTGATATTCCAAGCATCCCATCATCACATCCAGGGGAATATGATAAGATTATCAAATCCCATAGGCGTGGATTCAAGGCGGCGAAATTAAAGTAGGATACACTTGGGGACTGAAGCCTCCTTCATGTTTAGAAGCTAAAACGCAGTCACCACCTTATCAGTGAATGCAGCAGAAGCACATCTTCCACAAGAAAATAGGCTCAGGATAATTACATGTGGGAATACCAGAATGGGATGCCTTCACTGCCCTCAACCAGGTTATTTCCGATTTAAACATCGTCACTGTCGAAGTTTTACGAGCCGCAAATTTTCTCAAAATGAAGCCGTACACGTGCATCAAAAACCCCAAAAGCACGCCACAGAGATACGTTCACATATCCATACGCGCCATCGGATCTAACAGAAGTATAACTGGGTACTGCTCACCGCATCCCATTCCATACAATAATCCAAGATTCGGAAGATGGTTCATAGGATGTTGCTTGGAATGAAGTCCTGGTAGCAGCACATCGGCGACGGAGCGCCTCTCAACTCATCTACTTCGCGCCCAATGGTTCCAGAAGATTTTGACCAACAACGCAACCACAATCTCCAAGATTAGCCTTGACATGATCATTGTCGAGCATATATTTCATCCATCCATCCCAAGAGTGTAATGGAGTTTGGTAAATTTTAAAATCCATTGAAGAGGTTAGATACTCATTCTTATGGAGCTAGAACCTTAGTACACATTCTGGAGAAGATCGATGGTACTGTTGGGTGGCTACATGCGAGAGAAACTACCTTGAGTTCTCCTGGATCGCCTTGATGCTGATTATAACTATTGAAGATTGTTTTGTTACCGTTAATGCTCGCTCTACCACCGCTAACAAACGATGAAAAGGAGCCAGACGCTGCAGACGAAAGCACAGAGTCGGACGAGCAACAAAAAACAGAAGAGGGTCGATACCCCTTTTCATACGAACGAAGTTCCTAGGTTTTGAATAGAAGAAGGATTCCCCATTGCTCCATGAAAGATAATAAATGACTGGGTGCACCAAGCTCATGCTCCATAGCCAAACAAGACGTGTGATAATATCTACGCTCCGTGGCTCCAGCACTCCATGGTCAAGCCAGCGCCAACGCCCCGAGCGCCAGCATCAATAGTTTGTGGCCAAAGTTGCAGCGCCATCATCAAGTGTTATGTGGCCAAATTTGCAACGCCATTTCCACCATTTCACGGGATGAAGCCAGTTTCCACCATTTTACGGATTGAAGCCAGTTTCCACCATCCTATGGACTGAAGTCAGTTTCCACCATTCCACGGACTGAAGCTAGTTTCCACCATTCTCCGGACCGAAGCCAGTTTCCGCCAGCCAAAGCGGCACCATCTTATCCGTTCAAAGCAGCACCATCTTCACCATCCAGCAGCGCCGTTGACCTAGCTAGCGCCAACAGTCCTCTTCACAGCCAGCGCCATCTTCTCCGCTTCATAGCAAGCCAACAATGCTATCTTCTCCGCTTCGCGTCAGCGCCATCTTCTCCGCTCCATATCCAACGTCACCTTTCTGCTCCACAGCCGGCCAACAGTCCGCGCAAGCTAGTGCCAACAGAACGTGGCCAAACCCGCGCCATCAGTCAGACAACCAAAGAAGCGTCGACCACCTTTCCATAGCTAGCTAGCACCCGCTCCGCGGACCAATTCGCACTGCCACCTCTGCCAATCAGTAGCCAAAGTTGCAACGCTGACGCCAACCCCCTATGGCTAAGTCGAATTTATGCAAAGCCGCCAAAGCAAGGATTACAGATTCTTCATGCCTCCTGAAAAAGGTTAGTCAAATCTTTCTGACAATCTCTTCATGACTTGTCGTTTCGATTTTTTCCTTTTCTGTCACCATCTCGTGCTTACCCCGCAACAGTGCCACTGTTCCGAGCTAAGTAGGGGACTTAATGTCGATGGTTGTTTTTAGCTTAGGGTTAAAATTGTAAAATCTTGCATCTGATGTGACGTCACTCTGCAAGTAAACAAAGCAATGAGTGCCAAAATCTCCACTGGCATACTTATTGAGCCGTTCAATATATCTACATGAAATTTACCCAAACTGGCGGATGTAGCTACCATCCCAAACACTCTGTAAATTTCGGCACTTCGCCTACATAAGACTCACTGAGTACTTTTCATATGCTATGTTCCCCGGAAGAAACCTTAATATCGGTATGGCATGACGGATTTATGTTCACTCGCAGCAGAGTAGCACGGATTTCCAAGTACCAAAGTTAAGTCCATTGCACGAAATGCTCAGACAGAAAGCACACTGCACTATGTAAAAAAGGAATTTTGTGACAGCACACAAAATTCAATCAATAATTGTGATAACTCACAAAAAACTCATGAACCTCACTAATTTGTAGAAATTAGGGTTTTGCGCCCTGCGAAGTATATTAGACCCCATTGGTCGAAATTACGCTTGAGCAACTAAGAAATTGATTCGCCGCGGATTAATAGGTGCAGAGTCCTACCCAAAATCCGAAAACAAAGAGTAACGGAGCCACGGAGAAGGAGAAAAAGCGTGTCCATGCCACAAGCCAGCCGGCGCCACTTGGCCACGCCCCCATTTTACCTAAATCGGCCCTACTTCTTTGTCGACCAATCAGGTCGCCTTAAATCTTCCACGCTCCTATAAGTCGTGGCTGGGCCCATACTAGTCGGCCCCATTTTTCATCAACCAATCAGGTTGCTCTAAAGCCGTCACACCCACACCAAGTGTAGCCACGCCCATGCTTGGTTGTCTCCTCTCATTCCTACCGACCAATCAGGTCACTTTAAATGCGCCACAAGCACTAGAGGTGTGGCCGCGCCTTATGCTTGGTCGTCCCCTTTTCTTGACCAATCAAGTCGCTCTAAACTTGCCACCATACATTAAAGTCCAAACACACCCTGTCGTGCATCCATGTTAATCGGCAGGGAAAATGCACCCTGCCACAACAACATATTAGTTGGCATGCCAACACGCGACTCTGCTGCAATAACATTCCACGAGCCACTTTAGCCTTGGCCATGCCTCAAAGCCCTAACTTTGGCCATGGCGCCAAATCTTAGCATTGGCCATGCCTTCAAGCCCTAACTTTGACCACAGCGCCAAATCTTAGCCTTGGCCATGCCGCCAAGCCCTAACCTTGGCCACGGCGCCAAGTCTTAGCCTTGGCCACGCCGCCAAGCCATAACTTTCGCCACGGCGCCAAATCTTAGCCTTGGACATGCTGCCAAGCCCTAACTTTGTCCACGACGCCAAATCTTAGCCTTGGCCATGCCGCCAAGCCCTAACTTTGGCCACGACGCCAAATCTTAGCCTTGGAACGCCCGAAGCCATAACTTTGGCGACGACGCCAAATCTTAGCCTTGGTCGTGCCGCCAATCCCTAACTTTGGCCACGGCGCCAAATCTTAGCCTTGGTCATGCCGCTAAGCCCTAACTTTGGCCACGACGCCAAATCCTAGCCTTGGCCACGGCGCCAAACCCTAGCCTTGGCCATGCCGCCAATACCTAACTTTGGCCACAGAGCCAAATCCTAGTTTTTCCCATGCTACAACGCAACAGGCTTGGCCACGCCACAATACCACTGGCATGCCGCTATGCCATGGCTACGCCAGGCGCCACTATGGCAATGGCGCCACCTTGCTATACAACGAGATATGGTCATAATTTACGGCCACCCTCTCTCCTGAATTACAAATCTCAACCATCTAAGTTCTCCAACGAACTGACGTACTTGTGGCAAGTTTCAGGCGACCAGGCGCCACTTACACCATCATGCCACTAGCATGCACGAGCCATGCCAGCCATGCCACCTTACCACTGGCTACACCAAAATGCTACTGGGTCATTTCCAAGCGCCAACAGAAGGGAGCCACAACCAACGACTGCCCTTCCTCATAAGATGTAATCTCAGCCATCCAAGTTCGTCGTCGAACTGGCAGACTTGTGGAAACTTTCAGGCGACCAGCCGCCTAAATCCAGTGACCATGGCTACGCCAGGCGCCACTTACACTACCGTGCCACTGGCATACACAAGCCATGCCAGCCATGTCGCAATGCCGCTGGCATGCCCTAAAGGTGCCATTACTCCATTATCAAGCGCCAACATAAGGTAGCCATAATCAACGGCTACCCTTCTTCATAAGATGCGATCTCAGCCATCGAAGTTCTCCACCAAGCCGGCAGGCTTGTGGCAAGTTTTAGGAGACCAGCCAAGACAAGCCTAATAGCATCACATGCTATTTACCTGCGGCAAGCCTCTCAATTTTAACTTTCCACACGTAGAAAAGTGCTACATGTTTTCCACGAAAACACTCGAGACATCAAAACATGTCACAAACTGGGGGATACTCATCAGGGTATTGGTCTGGCGATTTACATCGTGCGGTGTGCAATACGCCCATTACAAGAAAGTGTCATAAAGCGGGGCGGTTAGTAATGGCAAAGATTAATGGCGTGAGCGGATCCACCTCCCTCATTAAACATAAATCCCAACGTTACACGTTACTCTTCCACCACTCAATCGTTTCCACTTCCTACGAGACCAGGCTACGGTTTGTTGCGACTTGTATAAATAGGTCTCACCTATTTCCACCAGACAACAAGTTTTGGTCAGAAGAGCAATACAACATCCAGAAATCACCTGATAGATTCTCATTCAGCTAGCCAGTTCTATTTTCTGATACAAGTCACAAAACAATCACACTCTCAGAATCAACGATTCTGGCCTCAATACTTTCTTCGTTTCCCTCCCTAATACCAACCCGTCTCCTTCACTTTGTGACCGAAGCAAGTATGGAACGGCCATTTCTTGGTTTAGGCCAGATTTGTACAGATTGATCTCTCGAATCAAAAGTACTCCCGTGTAGTACATTGTTCAGGGTTTAGACTTGTTTCTCATCCACACACACACACGAAATTACCAAAACCAGCAGAAACCGTTTTCACCCACAAACAAGTATTTTCAGGTGGAGGATCTATCCATTATATCAAGATAGAAGGACACCAGGATTTGGTATGGTACAATTTCAGGTGAGTTCACTGTGTCATCAGCTGTAGAATTGGTGAGATATCATTACCAAAGATGGAATGGGCAAAATATGTCTGGAATCCTGTTCTACATCTTACAGCAGCTAGTAATATATGGAAGATAGTGAGGGGGATATGTGCAACTGATGAAAAAATGCAAGGAAAAGGTTTCAGCTTAGCAGCTAAATGCTATATATGTGGAAATAATACTGATAACCTTGAGCATATTTTATGGTACTGCAATTTTTATGAAGATGTGATGAATTTTGCTAAACATAAAAGTGGAGCTGTTAAAGATGTCAGGATCCTGGTAGCTTCAATAACAATGATGGAACTTTGGTTCTTAAAAAACATGATATTTTTTGAAGATAAGAAAGTGGATATGGGAAAGTTCAAGAAGAGAATAAAACAATACACAAAAGACTGTGCAGTGAGAATAAAAAGTTTCATATGGGATTGTAGTTATGATTTCATGATTTTCAAAAAATTTGAATTGAAAAGCCAACAAATAAATTTACAGAGGATTGTGGAAGTTAGATTTCATCTCCCTGCAATAAATCAAACAATTATTTGTTGTGATGGTTCTTCTAGAGGTAATCCAGGTGTAACAGGCTATGGATTTGTATGCAGAAGTGATCGGGGGGAGTTTATGTATGCTGAAGCTAGAGGAATGGGTATTGCAACCAACTTCATTGCAGAAATAATGGCTATTATTGGGTCTGTAGAACAGAACAGTAAGTATAACCTTAGCATTAACTCAGATTCTAATGCAGCAGTAAAGGCATATATCTTTGGGAAGCTACCTTGGATCATTCAGGCAAAATGGAGTAGAATAAAAGAACAACTATGGAGTATTCAGTTTGTACATAGTTTGAGAGAAATAAATTTTACTGTTGATGTTATGGCAAAGAAAGGTGCAAGCTTAGAGAGGGGGTAATTCAGTGTTTCACGACAAGACCAAGTTTTATCTCTGCTATGGAATCGCCTGATCAAATATATTACAGGTTTTGCTGATTTTTATGGGCTACTGGGCTTGTATTTCAGTTTTTAGTCCTTTTCAGTTTTTTTTTCTTTTTGGTTGTGAGTTTTCTCATTTTGACCCTTGAGAAATGTATTTTTTCCATAATGAGTAATAAAATTGGAATTGATTGAGAAAAAAAAAATCTGTGCAATTGATTCCCTTAGCTGGCGTCCTTTACAGCCTAAGAGTTGCTTCAACCGAAGTGAAGACTTTTGATACCAATCTGCCTCTAATAGGTTTAGATCAAAAGATCAAGGTGGGGAAATCTGTTAGCAATACACAAATCTAGCAAACTTCAAAAATTCGGAACTTACGACTCCCCAGGAGCAGCCTAAATTCTCAACCACCTCTCAAGAAAAATCTTCAAAAGATCAATTAAGATCAATTTTCAGATGTATATCTTAAGGTGTTACAACATTGCTCGGTCGAACTCGCAAGTGTTGCTATCTCAAACTTGTTTGTCAAGTTTAGTTGATCAAAACTATATACTTGATTTCTAGTCTACTTATAGCTATGTCTCGGATTAGGATAAAAGTGTGTAGTTCAGCTTTAGACTTCACGGCATTCACCAATTGAAGAAGAAGATCTACTGAAGAGCTTGGAGGAGCTTCATCAACAAAAGGTATGTGGAGACTAAAACTTATCTATCACTCGGAAGTCTATTCTATTGCTATCTTCTAAAGAGACTAAGTCGTACATCTATATAGACTTTTATATTATACACATTTAATATTTTGAGCCGAGTTTATCTCGTTTATCTATTTCTCAAAATATGTGTTGGAAGATGTTAGCTTTAGCTAAGTTCATCGTATTATTGACGAGTTAGTTGAAGACAATTTATTTGTTGGAAACTAAACATTAAGTCAAAAGATGCTCATGTGAAAATTACCTTGAAACATCTTATATGATTTGTGTGAGACAATCGTTTGATGTCGACTTGGGAAGTTTCGTGTTGATCGATTAATCACTTAAAAATTACTTGAAGCTAGTGGCATGTGTGATATTACCATTGTTGTCTTCCAAGGATGTTTCAATGATTAAATGAGAGTTTTAGAACTTCCATATCTGGATATAATACAGGTTGTATACTTCGTATACTAATTGTGCAAGTCTAATTCAGGATCCGGAACTATTGTTGGCGAACTCTATTTCCGAACTTGTTTACCTGTGAAAAGGTCCGGAGCTTGTGTTTTCGTGCGGGCTAGACAAGGCCAAGTCCGGAACTCCTGTTCGCGTATGCTGTTTGTGAACGGTTGGACAAAGCCAAAGTCCAGAACTCTTGTTCGCGTACTCAGTTTGCGAACAGAGCGGTTAACTTCTAAAATCGGTGAAGTGTGATTTTTATACTCATGAACTCAGGTTCGTTTGCGAACTAAAGTCCCTGGAATTATAATGTATTAAGGTACGTGAACTTGTTTTATGTTCATAAATTGGTTCTTGTATAAGTAATTTGTACAATCACAAACCAAACTGATTTTTCTTCAAATGGTTCATATACATATTCCTATAAGATGATGAACATTTGAACAACTCTCTTAAAACACATTTAGATTCATTTGATTGTGTATCATGATTGACTGATCATCATATTTGATCTAGAAGTGTTAGATGAATATGGATAAGTTATAAGAGTTAATATGGCTTCGGTTTGCCAACCGAGTATACACGTTTGGGTACGGTTCATCCATATCTAAATATAGATATATTTCATCTGTGTGTATCAAGCTAATATCATCTAAGGGTGGAGGTTCATTGCTTAATTTCTAAGCAGACTTAGCGTGAATCTTAAATCAGGAGTTCATCTAAGAGTGAATATTGAATGCTTTGTTACTAAGCTATCTTAGCTTTGATTGTGATCAACCCTGATTTGAAAGGCTATATAAGGGAGAACTCTAGCATCTGGGAAACCTAATACCGACACTTCCTTGTGTCTTAGTTGAAAACTAGAGTAGATTCTCCTATAAACTAGGTTTTTCAGAACCATTATTAGGTTAATAACTTGAAGACTTCACTTGGGATTCGTGAAGCCATATCCAACTATTTTCTCTGAAGTTGTGTATTCTGATCTTACTTGTTCTATCCTATTGAGTTTTATCTTCTCTAAGATTTACTCGAGATTTATCTCGGATAGGTAAGATGTAAAAATTAATCACAACAGTTCTTCGTCTCAGACTCTTGTGCTTCCGCAATAACTTCTTTTGTTAATCGGTTAGGATATTATGAGGTGCCTAATATTTTTAGGCTGCTCTTCGGGAGTATAAGACTGCATTATTAGTTGATTCCTATACACCTTCATCTTTGCATCAAAAGACAGAATAAAATGAATAAATGATATACATATCTGAGGGAGACTGATTTGTTTATAAGTCTTCGACTTTGGATCGTAGCAACTCTTATTTGTGGGTGAGATCATCTACGGGAATCAAGTGCGCAGAATCCGGCGTGGTTCTAGAGGCGTAAGAAACGCGATTGTACCTTAATCGGTGTGAGACTTGGTTAGGGCTCACCTACATTCCAGTCCGAAGTTAACTTGTAGTAGGCTAGTGTCTCTAGCGGATTAATACAGTGTGGTGTTCAAATCTGGACTAGGTCCCGGGGATTTTCTGCATTTGCGGTTTCCTCGTTAGCAAAACTTCTGGTGTCTGTGTTATTTTTTTTCCGCATTATATTTGTTTATATAATTGAAATATCATAGGTTGTGCATAATTCAATCACAGATGATAAATTCGATCTTGTTTGTTGGATATAACCTGATTGACACTTGGGCATTGGTCTTTGGTACCGTCCAAGTTATTCTCACATCAATCAGGCTCATGGATTGCTATCTGTTCGATTTACTGATTGTATTGAGAAAGAGATAAAGGTATTTGATATATTTTTTGATTGAGTCTCACTTTTAAGTTGGTGCTCTCATAATTATATTGGAGTTTAGTCCATACAGATTGTCGAACGAATTATCGTGTGTGCTTGTTATACGCCCGCTTTTTCAATTGGTATCAGAGTAGGCAAACAAGCTAAAACCTCATAAGTATGTGTTTGTAGCAATCTGACTCTATGGACAGAAGTGTTATCTCTATAAACGTACCGCCAGTCTTCGATGGCTCAATTACTTATGGTGGAAAATTGTTATGCGTGCCTTTCTACAATCACGAGATTTTCAATCATGGGTTCATATTTTTAATGGCTATAATTCTCCATTAGTTACAGTAGACGGTGTAACTGTTGCAAAGGTTATTGGTGATTATGATGATGTTGAGATTCTTGTTGCAAAGAAAAATTATGACGGATTAAATGCTATCATCCATGACATTACCCCGGAGCTTCAGCACCATGTGACTACGTGCACTTAGTCTAAAGATGCTTTGGATATCTTAGCAACCATAGTTGAATGGAATACCTCTGAGAAATAAGCTAGGCTTTAAAACCTAAATTCTGATTGGGAAAACCTTCGTATGGATGATTCATTTGATGAATTTAATCACAAAGTGTCTGAAATTGTTAATGCATCTTTCGCGTTGGGTAAGACTATTCCTGAAAAGGACATTGTGATGAAAATTCTCAGATCTGTACCAGCTAGATACGATTCTAACAAGCATGCCATCATGAGGGAAACAACCTTGAAACACTTTCCAGAAACTCACTTGTTGGAAAGTTAAAAATACTTGGTCATGATCAGAACACAGTTAGAACATTATATTAGTTTATATAATTGAAAGATCACAGGTTGTGTGTAGTTCAATTACAGTTGATAAATCCGACCTTGTTTGTTGGATATAACTTGATTGACACCTGGGCATTGGTCTTTGGTACCGTCCAATCTATTCTCATATCAATCAGGCCCACAGATTTCTATCTGTTCGATTTGCTTATTGTATTGAGAAAGAGATAAAGGTCTTTGATATATTTCTTGATTGAGTCTCACTTTTAATTTGGTGCTCGTGGAATTATATTGGAGTTTATTCCATACAAATTGCCGAACGAAATGGTTGTTATATCCCCTCTTTTTCATGAGGAATCACAAAGTCTGATACGAAGAGAACTTTGCGATTACTATCTATCTTTCCTGAAAGGGATTACGAGAACCTCGATAAAAGAAAAGCAAAACCAGGATACGCGAGCTATAGAGGTAAAGATGGTCGGACCTGGATTCTCGAATCCCCAAAGTGAAGTCTTTTAGTCGTAGACCTAATTATGTTTCCAGGGGAAACCTAGGTCTATGGAGGATGACTCTAGAATCAACTAGGACACACAAAGTGTCAGTGATTGGTTTTTCTAGTTGAAAGAGCATCTCTATTTATAGTTTTCAAAGAGCAATGTTGCTTAGAATTCAAGGTAAAATAACTTGGGAATCAAGCAAACACTTTTAGGTCTTAAAAATACAATAAAGGAATGTACACTAGGAACCAATTTTGGAACCGTATATAATAATTGTTTGTTTGGAATCGGTTATACCACATTTCAAACAAGTTTAGAATTGGTTCACCTGTATTCCAAGATTACTACGTGATTGGTCAAATATCAAATCACATATAATGGTTCAATCGGTTTTACCAATCTCTAGGATCGGTTATACCTCAATATAGAAATACTTGTGATCAGTCACACAAGTCACCAGAACCGGTTACGTCAGTTACTAGGATCGGTTACATTAATTACCAGGATCGGTTACAATATACTTATGGTATTGCTTGTGATCGGTCTCACTAGTTACTAGGACCGGTTACACCAATTACAAGGATCGATTACACAATACTCTGTGATCGGTCACACCAATTACTAGGATCTGTCACACCAATTACAAATACCGATCATACCATCTCATGGTGATTACTTAGGATCGGTTACACTAATTAATAAAAACTAGTCATACCAAATCATAAGTTAGGCACTTGTGATTAATTGTACCAAGATACATAACAAAGTTACGATCGGTTCTACCATCTCACACATATTGGTAATCCAAATATTTGCAATGAATAGTCGTACCAATAAGCCTAACGATTTCCATTTTGATTCATAAAACAAGTTCATGAATGTATTTCCTGTAAATAAATGTAAAACATTGTTTCCTAGGATGAAATCTTCACCATAACCCATCCACATAATCATAACAGTATATAAAAGATTATGTCGATGTCATATCTATGAAGTTCAAAAGATAAGCTTTATACTTCGTAGTCTAATTCGCTAATACTATGATCATACATATATGACCATGTCACATCACTAGAGTATTATACAATATGTACAGTATATACAGCTTCGCAGTTATGTTTTCAATATAGAACGACTTGATTGATACGTTAGGAATGAAACAGTTCAATTCAATATTACGAACCTCAAGAGGAAGGATGATGTTATCTTTATAGTTTGCTTATTCTTCAGGTCTTCGGAGTAATACTTGTATGTCTCAATATTCCTAGACTTTCTAGTCTAACCTAAACAAAGTTGACTATAGTTTACAATCAAGCGACTTTATATGAGTTGACACACTAAAATATGACAACCAAACTTGACATACCAATGCTGGGTGAGTTCAACCGAGCTATGCTCTAACAGAACTTCGAAGGTCGTGTAACTTGAATATTCTACTAAGAAACTCCTTTCCCACTGTAATTGTTGTGAAAGGATGACTCAAAGGAATAAGTGATTGTACTTAGTAAGTCTGTCAGGAACCACTAGAATGACATTTTTCTTGTTATACATTGGAAGTCCCTTAACAAATTCCATGGATATGTCTTGCCATGCTGTCTCAGGAATTGGTAAGGGTTGAAGAAGTCCAATGGGAAAGTAGGTACCTCCTTTCTTGCATTGACACACCTCACAAGAAGAAACAAATTGTAGAATATCATCCTTCATATGTGGCCAAAAGAAATGATATTTTTCCAATGTTATAGGTCCCTAACATGCCTGAATGTCCCCCAACAACAGAAGAATGCAAAGACTGAATAATGGAATGTCTGACATTATTACCTGGGCTAATGTAAAATTCTCCCTTGAATCTCAATATACCATGCAGATAAGAGAAATATGGATGAATATGAGAGATAAGCAATTGAGAAACGTGTTGTTGTGCCAAAGGATCATCCTTATTGTCAGAGCACTGATCGGTTGAACTCACAAACGTTGATATCTCAAGCTTGTTTGTTAAGTTTATTTGATCAAAATTATATATACTTGATTTCAAGTCTACTTATAGTTATGTCTCGGATTATGATAAAATGCGTAGTTGAGATTTAGACTTCACGGTGTTCACTAATTGAAGATGAAGATCTACTGAGGAGCTTGGAGGAACTTCATCAACAAAAGGTATGTGGAGACTAAAACTTATTTATCACTTAGAAGTCTATTATATTTTATCTTCTAATGGGACTAAGTCATATAGCTATATAGACTTTTTCATTATACACATTTTATATTTCGAGACGAGTTTATCTCGCATATCTATTTCTCGAAATATGTGTTGGAAGCTTTTGATTTAGCTATGTTCATCATATTCTTGACGAGTTTAGTTGGAAACAATTTATTTGTTGGAAACTAAATATAATGTCAAAAGATGATCATGTGAAAATTACCTTGAACATCTTATATGATTTGTGTGAGACAGTCATTTGATGTTAACTTAGGAAGTTTCGTACTAGTCATTCAATCACTTGAAAATTACTTGAAGCTAATGGTTTGTGTGAGACAACCATTGTCGTCTTCTAAGGATGTTTCAATAATTGAAATGAGAGTTTAGAACAATTACCCACGTCTGGATACAACACTGTATGCAAACCTAGTATGCGAACTTTATTGTGATGATTCAGGTCCGAAAATCTTGTTTGCGTACCTAGTATGCGAAGGTATTTACCTGAGAAGATCCAGAATTCTTGTTTGTGTACCTAGTATGCGAACGGGTTTACCTGAGTTGGGTCCGGAACGGTTTTTCACGAACGGGTTTGTGAACGGCTTGACTAGGCCAAGGTATAGAGCTGTTGTTCGCGTACCTGGTTGGAGAACATAGTGGTGAAGTTCTATAATCGGTCATGTATGATTCTCATACTCATAAAATAAAATATTTATAATCTAAGGAATGTAATTTTTGCAAACCATGGCTTAATGTTCATGAATTGATTCTTGTATAAGTACTTTGTACGATTACGAATCAAACCGATTTTGATTCAATTTGTTCATATATATTTTTGTGAGACAGTGAACAAATGAACAACTCTATTTGAAACATAATTAGATTCATTTGATTATATTTCATGATTGATTGATCCTCATGTTTGATCTAGAAGTGTTAGATGAATACGGCTAAGATAAAAGTGTTCATATTGCTAACTTCGGTTAACTGTTATTGAGCCAACTCAATATACACGTTTAGGTACGGTAACCCGTATCTAAATGAAAGTATATTTCATCTGTGTGTAACAAGCTAAGACCATCCAACGGTGAAGATTTATTGCTTTATTTTTAAGCAGACTTAGCTTGAATCTTAAATCAGGTTTTCATCTAACGGTGAATATTGAATGCTTTGTTACTAAGCTATCTTAGATTTGATTGAAAGAAAACCTTATTTGAAAGACTATATAAAAGATAAATCTAGCAACGGGAAAACCTAATCCCCACAGTTCTGTGTGGTTCTAGTTGCGTACTAGAGTCGATTCTCTTTTAACCTAGGTTTTTCCAAAACCATTATAGGTTAACAACTTGAAGACTTAATTGGGATTTGTGAAGCCAGATCCAACTATTTTTTCTATAGTTGAGTATTCTGATCTTACTTGTTCTGTCGTATTGAGTTTTATCTTCTCTAAGATTTATCTCCAATATGTAAGATATAAAGAGTAATCACAACAGTTCTTCGTCTCAAACTCTTGTAATTCCACAATAACTTTTCTTGTTAATCAGTTGGGTTATTATGAGGTGACTAACATAGCTAGGATGCTCTTCGGGAGTATATAAGACTGGGTTCTTAATTGGTTCCAGGTCACCTTGATTTATCAAAAGACGGAACAAAAACAGAATAGAGAATAGACATATCTGCGGGAGACTGATTTGTTTATAAGTCTTCGACTTTGGGTCATAGAAACTCTTAGTTGTGGGTGAGATCAACTAAGGGAGTCAAGTGCGCAGAATCCGGCGTGGTTCTAGAGGCGTAAGGAACGCAACTGTATCTTAATTGGTGTGAGACTTGGTTAGGGATCAACTACATTCCAGTCTGAAGTTAATTTGTAGTAGGCTAGAGTCTGTAGCAGCTTAATACACTGTGGTGTTCAAATATGGACTAGGTCCCGAGGTTTTTCTGCATTTGCAGTTTCCTCTTTAACAAAATTTCTGGTATATGTGTGTTTTGTGGTAAAAACTGATTCTGCTGTTTTTGGTACTTTGGAGTGTGTTGATGAGAAACGAGTTCAAACCCTAAACAAATGCACTGCACGGGAATGCTTTTAGGTTCGAGAAATCAATCTGTAAGACTCTGGCCTAAACCAAGAAATGGCGTTCCAGATTCAATTCGGTCACAAGGTGAAGGAGAAGGGTTGATCTTAGGAAGGGAAGCAGAGAAGGTGTTTG